>NW_027649819.1:0-710000 GCF_965287045.1 Carcharhinus amblyrhynchos | reverse complement strand
AAACAGACCATTGTCCGCAGCGACTACCCAGCCTTCAGGAGAACAGTGACCACAACACCACACAACCCTGCCACAGCAACCTCTGCAAGACATGCCGGACCATCGACACGGATGTCATCATCTCACGTGAGAATACCATCCACCAGGTATATTTTACATATACTTGCAGCTCGGCCAACGTTGTCTACCTGATGCGCTGCAGGAAAGGATGCCCCAAGCCATGGTTCATTGGGGAGATCAGGCAGACGCTACGACAACGGATGAATGAGCACCGCTTGACAATCATCAGACAACTGTGTTCTCTTCCTGCTGGGGAACACTTCAGCGATCACGGGTATTCGGCCTCTGATCTCCAGGTAAGCGTTCTCAAAGCCGCCTTCATGACATATGACAATGCAGAGTCGCTCAGTAGAGCCTGATAACGAAGGTCCGTACACATGAGGACGGTCTCAACCGGGATTTTGGGTTCATGCCACACCATCTCAAACCCCCACCAATTGCCTGGACTTGCAAAATCTCACTAACTGTCCTGCCTGGAGACAATACACATCTCTTTAGCCTGTGCTTAACCCTCTCTCCACTCACATTGTCTGTACCTTCAACACTTGATTACCTGTAAAGACTCGCATTCTAACCATTATTTTGTAAATCTTACTCTATCTGAGATCCCGTAGCATCTGTGGAGAGAGAAACGGTCGTTCCCGTGAAAGATCTGCATTTGAAAAGTGAGCTATCTCTATTTGGAAAGACATGTTCACAAATCCCACCGGATCTGGAACGTATTTCCAACATTCCGCTGTAGCCACACAGAGCAGTAACAGGCTCTGTGGCTTAGTTGGTTGAAGTGCCTGTCTATTAAACAGGAGATCCTGGATTTTAATCCCAGCAAGAATCTTGTTTCTTCCTCACTAATATTTGTAACAGCGCCAGACCTATTAATCATTTCCTGCAAGTCTATTGTGTTTTCCTTTCACAGTGGATGGTCTACAACGATGAAACAAAAACATATTTTGGGTCTCCCCACAAATATCTGGACTATTTATTAACATGATCCAGGTATTTTCATCATCTTGCAGTGTGTAAAAAATCACCTGCAATAAACCCAATGCTGTTAGTTCCACAAACTCAGCTTTCCAATATTTTCTCAGGGAATTTTGAACAGTCAAATGGCCTTAGAAAAATACAATCCCGACAGTGCTGAAGGAGACCATTCTGCCCATCGAGTCTTTACAGATTCTGACAGAGAATCACACATCGGACCTATCCTCTCAGCGCCACGCGTCCACCCCGCTTATCTACCTACACATCACCTTGGGGACCAAGCGGCAATCTAGCATGGCCAATCCAACCAACCTGCTCATCTTTGGACTGTGGGAGGAAACCGGAGCACCTGGTTTCCTGAGATAACTTGCCTGGGCGAATGCAACTTGGACAGCAGTACAGAAGTCTGGCACCATCCAGGACAGAGAATCCCACTTCATTTAGTTCCCACGCATAAAAAATCGTTCCCTCCACTACCGACACACAATTGCAGCAGTGTGCACCATCCACACGATGCACTGCAGCAACTCAGCAAGACTCCTCTGCCAGCACCTTCCAAACACAGACCACTAGAAACTCGAAGGACCAGAGCAGCAGATGATTCAGAATTAGACCACAACGTTACAGAGCACTCTTAATTATTTATTAATTGTAGTTATTTGTAAGTTGTTGATATTGCGTGTGTATGTTCTTTTATCTTTATCGGCCAAATGAAGCGAAATATCCAGCTGAAAAAAAGATGCGAATGTTTCTAACCCAACCAGCGAACGTTGTGTCAAACTTTAAGAAAGGTTTGTGATTTATTCTCGAGTCAGTGGTTTCCCTGGGAGCCGGGTTAACAGAAACAGCATGGAGAGATGGCAGAGCAGGAAATGTCGGTGCCGAAGGTGAATCACATCAATGAGGCAGAAACTGGTTTGCTGTTAAACTGATCCAAAATCCATCTCAGGTGGGATTTGGACCCACAACCTTTGAATGGATGATTTGCCATTATGTAGAAGCCCAACGCGCCACAGAACCGCATACTGGAAGTTTACTTGTTCATATATGGATTTTTGGCAATGAGGAAACCATTGATACGTTCAGCAACCTCGTCGTTAAAACGTCGGGAACAGTTAAGAGGAAGTTCATTGAATGCAAGTCATGCTGGGACATCATATGTCTTTAAAACAGTTGTGAAAATACAGATCTTTGTTTCCTTTACACGGGAAATCTGTCCGCCACGGGATGATCCTCTCTCTCTCTCTCTTCCTCATTTTCCGTAAATCTCGCAGGTTTGATCGCCGGGAGACACACCCTGCTCTATCTGTCACAGGGCTGATCAGGACCTGTTCCCAATTGCAGTAAAAACAACTGCACAGAACACAACACAAAAACTGGAAGCTGGAAATCTGAAAAAGAGAACAAAGAATAAAGAACAACACAACACAGGAAACAGGCCTTTCGGCCCTACAAGCCCGCGCCGCCATTTTAACAGAAAATGCTGAAAATACTCAGCAGGTGAGGCAACAGTTTTGAATAATGGAGATTTGTGTAAAACCAGCTCTTGAAGCACAGCACAGCTGCACAGTTTAAAGTTTCCTTTCATCCTCCATTCTATGATTTTGAACAATTCAAATTGAGAATGTGCATTGTTATTCTCGTCGCCACAGCCTGGAAACCACTTCAGGTATTGATGTCACCCTTGGATTTTAAATTTGTAAATCCATTCTCTATCTTTTTAAAACTACTGTTGAAACTGTATCCAACACACGCTCAGTTCTTTGTGGAAGAGAAGGACAATTGCAAACATGTTCGGATGACTTTCCTTTGACTAGATTTGTACAGAAACATAAAGGCGGGAATCACACACAGCTCTCCATGAAACTCACCGGCTAAGCCCTGAAACGTGACAGTGTTTAATCAAGGGACGGTTCTATGTATCATTTATTATTAATGTAGAATAGATAAATTGAAACAGTATGCAATCTGGGCAATATAATTGAGCAAACTATGGGGACTGGGCAGGACAATCCTACCATGGGCAGTGAACAAAGTGAAGGTGTGACGTTGACTGAGTTGTCAGACGGAGCAGGGAGTCGTTGCAGAGTGAAGGAACATCGGAAAGTGGGAGTGTCAAATGTTTAATGGTCACTGCACAAGCAGACGGTGAAACGCAGACTTCAGGCTGGATATTCAGTGGGTTCTGAGATGGGTGAATAGACTGTGGCATCTTCGCATGGTAAAGGTGCAATAGGGATTAGGAAGACTAAAGGCATATCCTTTATTTTATATCATCTCTCCTTGATCTTCGGACCAAAATGCATCACTTCAAACTTCCTAACATTAATTAAGTTGCGTCTGTCACGTGTCTGCCCATTCCACCAGCCTCTGCATATCATCTTTAAGATTAACAATATCCTTCTCACTAAAGTTCATAATATTTTCAAGTTTGACGCCACTGGGAAATTTTGAGATTGAAACCTGTACACCCAGATATAGGTAAGTAATTTATCGCACGAAAAGCACGTTTCTCCCAATATTCCATCCCCAATCAGAAATAAGTAAATGTATGTGTAATATATATTTTAATAGGTTTGTACTAATAACTAAACTGTTGTAAAATGGAATTCTAACTCCGTTAAGCAACAATGACACAAAATGTTACTTTGTTCAAAATAAAATACCTAACGTTACCAATAGTTCCAATTAAAAAGCATCACCTTGCTGATTTATTAGTATTTAAGTGATGAATACAGAGGAAAGCAGTGCATTGGTGGGCTTCGAATTGATATGATCAACACATTTAGTATTTAGATATTCCTCCATCCCAGATTCGATATAATGAGAACATTTCTTGTCTGTCGTATCTTTCTCTGATGTCTAAATTTCAGTCCCATCAAATAGACCCCATAAGTCTCTCGGCAGACACAAAGGAATTCATCAGGCGAATGAGGCTGCCGGAGTTCTTCCACAAACACCAAGAGGCCAACAGTGAAAACCACGAGACAGCCAAAGAGATCCGTGGTGCAGGAACCAAAGCGGAAAGAGTCGAATTGGACTCCCCTGGAAGGCCGCTGCCCTCGACTCGACATGTATGCCCAAACCGTCAGGAGGTGCCTCAATGCCAGATTCTTCAGCCGCACTCACAAGACAGCACATTGTCTTTGTATCTGCGTGGCTTTCCTGCAGGTACACCGGTTTCATCCCATCGTCCAAAGATGTGGGGGTGAGGTTGATTGGCCATGTTAACATTTACCATTAGTGTCCTGACATGGAAGGGTCAGAGGGATGAGGGGTAAATATGTAAGGATATGGGGGTAGGGCTTGAATGGAATTGTGGCCAGTGCAGACTCGATGGGCCAAATGGCCCCTTTCTGCACTGTCGGGTTTCAATGATTCTATGAAGTGTTCTAAAAGTCACTACATTTTCAGCATTCACAACAAATTCAGACAAAGTGTTTGAAATATCAACAATTCTATGCGGGGAGAACAAACTGTGAGTTTTAAGACATGAACCAAATTTCTGCAGTTTATACTGACACCCACCCAAAATACATTATCTATGAATACATAATTTTCCAAGCTTGGGTTGTAAGGCCATGTATCAGAGAATAGGATAGTGCAGAAGAGGCCCTTTGGCCCATCGAATCTACAGTGATGTATGAAATGCCCTGGCCTGCCCAACTAATCCCACTCGCCAACACTCGGCCCATTGAGCAGAAAGCAGGCTCAGTGCCACAGACTGAAAGGAGGTTTTAGTTCACATGGGCAGCATGCCTTATGAAGTTAGGTTGAGGGAGCTGGGACTCTTTTCCCTGGAGAGACGAAGGTTGAGAGGCGACCTGATAGAAGTTTACAGAATGTTGAGAGGAATAGATAGGGTGGACTCTCAGAGGCTATTTCCCCGGTTTGAAATGGTCGCTACGAGAGGACACAGATTTAAGGTGCGGGGAGGGAGGTTCAGAAGTGATGTTAGGGGTAAGTTTTTCACTCAGAGGGTGGTGAGTGAATGGAATCGGCTGCCGTCAGTGGTGGTGGAGGCGAACTCGCTGGGGTCTTTTAAAAGACTTCTGGATGAGTATATGGGGTTTAATGAGATTGAGGGTTATAGATAGGTCAGTAGGTTGGTAGGTGATGTGGTCGGCGCAACTTGTGGGCCGAAGGGCCTGTTTGTGCTGTAGTGTTCTATGTTCTATGTTCTATGTTCTATGGTCGGCGGAGGCTCAGAGGGCTGAAGGGCTGCTCCTGTGCTGCAATTTTTTCTCTTCTCTGATATTTAAAGAGTACACATTGATTTACACAGCCGGAGACTGACAATTAGAGGATGAACCCCACAGGCAGTTGCAGAGGCTGATAGGTAAAATAAACCCTCTCATATAGAGGCCGAGAAGGACAGTTACAACATTAATCCCAAAATGGCAGAGCATCTCAAGGAGGGAATGAACCCCGCAGTCACTCTCAGCTCCCACTAACTGGCAAATACACATTGAGTCCCCAACAGTACCACGGACAGAGTGACTCCATCAGTCACATAGAACACCACGCAATTACTATTCAATACAATGTGATCAGAAGTGATAGAGAAGGAAAAAGGGAAGTGTGGTGAGAAAGAGATAGAAGAGCAAATCTGTATGCAGATCATGGATGACAGATACAGTATTAATTCCATTCTCTCACAGACAGACGTGGAGTTGCCGACGTTGGACTGGGGTAGGCACATTAAGTAGCATCACGACAAGAGGTTAAAGTCCAACAGATTTATTTGGTAACACGATCTTTTGGAGTGCCGCTCCTTAACCTGATGAGGAAGATGACAAATGTAATGAATCAATAGACTAAAAGTGGTCACGAAAAAACACTGGCCAGCGGGATTAAGGAAAATCCCAGGGCTGTTTATACATACATAATGAGCAAGAGTGTAGCCAGAGAGAGGATTGGCCCACTCAAGGGCAAGGGAGAGAATCTATGGGTGGAGCTAGAGTAAATGGGCGAAGTATTGAATATTGAATATTGAACCAATATTTCTCTTCGGTGTTCACGCAGGGGGACATGAATATAGCTGAGGAGGACATTGGGTTGCAGGGGTGTAAAATAGACAGTATTACGGTTGATAAAGAGGATGTGCTGGAAATTCTTGAGGGGCTGAAAATAGATAAGTCCCCTGGTCCGGATGGGATCTACCCTAGGATTCTCTGGGAGGCTAGAGAGGTGATTGCAGAGCCTCTGGCTCAGATCTTCAGGTCGTCATTGGTCTCTGGTGTAGTCCCGGAGGATTGGAGGATAGCGAATGTTGTCCCATTGTTTAAGAAGGGGAACAGAGACTTTGCCGGGAATTATAGACCGGTGAGTCTTACTTCTGTTGTGGGCAAGGTTTTAGAAAAAATTATTAGGGATAGGATTTATAGTTATTTGGAGTGTAATGAATTGATTAGAAATAGTCAGCATGGTTTTGTAGCAGGTAGGTCGTGCCTTACTAACCTTATTGAGTTTTTTGAGAAGGTGACCAAAGAGGTGGATGGGGGTAAGGCAGTTGACGTGGTATACATGGATTTTAGTAAGGCGTTCGATAAGGTTCACCATGGTAGGCTTCTGCAGAAAATGCAGATGTATGGGATTGTGGGTAATCTAGGAAGTTGGATCAGGAATTGGCTATCAGATAGGAGACAGAGGGTGGTGGTGGATGGTAAATGTTCATCATGGAGTGCAGTTACGAGTGGTGTGCCTCAGGGATCTGTTTTGGGGCCACTGTTGTTTGTAATTTTTATTAATGATCTGGATGAGGGTATAGTTGGGTGGATTAGTAAATTTGCTGATGACACCAAAGTTGGAGGTGTGGTAGATTGTGAGGAAGGGTGTCATAGTCTGCAGGGAGACTTAGATAGGTTGCAGAGCTGGGCCGAGAGGTGGCGGATGGAATTTAATGCGGAGAAGTGTGAGGTAATTCACTTTGGTAGGAGCAACAGATGTGTCGAGTATAGGGCTAACGGGAGGACTTTGAATAGTGTGGATGAACAGAGGGATCTAGGTGTGTGTGTACATAGATCCCTGAAAGTTGGGAATCAAGTAGATAAGGTTGTCAAGAAGGCGTACGGTGTCTTGGCGTTTATTGGTAGGGGGATTGAATTTAGGAGTCGCAGTGTAATGTTGCAACTGTACACTACTCTAGTGCGGCCGCACTTGGAGTACTGTGTGCAGTTCTGGTCCCCGCATTACAAGAAGGATGTGGAGGCGTTGGAGAGGGTGCAGAGGAGGTTTACTAGGATGTTGCCTGGTATGGTGGGGAGGTCCTATGAGGAGAGACTGAGGGATCTAGGGTTGTTTTCGTTGGAAAGAAGGCGGCTAAGAGGGGATCTTATTGAAACATATAAGATGATTAGAGGTTTAGATAGGGTGGATAGTGGTAGCCTTTTTCCTCGGATGGAGAAAGCTAGCACGAGGGGGCATGGCTTTAAATTAAGGGGGGGTAGCTACAGGACGGATGTCAGGGGTAGGTTCTTTACCCAGCGGGTGGTGAGGGATTGGAATGCCCTGCCTGCTGCAGTTGTAAATGCGTCTAGTTTGGGGGCGTTTAAGAGATCTCTGGATAGGTTTATGGACGAAAAGGGATTGGTATAGGCTAGTGGGTCATTGTTTTTGTAACTGGTCGGCGCAACATCGTGGGCCGAAGGGCCTGTTCTGCGCTGTAATGTTCTATGTTCTATGTTCTATTAAATGATTACTTTGCGTCAGTGTTGACCGGAAACGACGTGTATGATGATGAGTCTGGGGAAAGATGTGCAGGTGGTTTGAGTCATGTTGAGATCAAAACGGAGAAGGTATTGGTGCCCTTGAGAAATATTAAGGTCGACAAGATAAGTCTGATGGGATATACCCCAAATACTGAGAGAGACAAGGGAGGAAATTGTTGGAGCCTTGAGAGAAATCTTTGTATTCTAACTAGCTACAGAGGAGGTCCCAGATAATTGGAGAATCGCCGATGTTGTTCCTTTGTTTAAGAAGGATAACACGAATAATCCAGGTAATTACAGGCCGGTGAACTTTACATCAATGGTCTGGAAATTATTGGAGAGGATTCTTCGAGACAGAATATTTTCCCACTTTGGAAATGAGTGGACATATTAGTGAGAGGCAACATGGTTTTGTAAAGGGGAGGTCGTGTCTCACGAACATGAATGTGTGTTTCAACGAAGTGACGAAGATGGTTGATGAGAATAGGACAGTGAATGTTGTCTACATGGACTCTCTTCATAGGTCAAATTCTCCATCTCAGTCTACGATCTGGTCACTGGTAAATGGACACTGCACCCTCTCCAGTGGAATGAAATCCTTACTGAAGTGATTTGACCGGAACTGCACACTGTCCTCCAGCGGTGGCCTCACCAAAATGTTGTCCAGCTCGAACTGAACCTTCCTGCTCTTACAATCATGCATTACTATTCCATTCCACGCGCTGCATAAATCTTCACAACTCACAGACTCATAGGTATTTCCAATATTGAAACACATTGGGGGTTTCCTTTGTATTTTCAGGGATCTGGGAATCAGTGGATCATCCAAAAATAGAACTGAAAAATATGAAATCACAGCATTTATTGACATTGTGCTCATATCAGGGGAATATTCGACTTGTTGACGATGTGGCATCGCCACATCAAAGGTGAACCAAAATGCTGATGAATTGAACGAACGTTGATCTCAGGTCAGGAAAAGTGTCCCTACAAATGTAAAGATTTGCATTTTTGAAAGTTTCATTTCTTGACAGTCTTTGTTTCTGTTTTCAAAGTTAGAGAACAACACAAGTACAATTTGACATAATAAAGCTGTAACGAACTCCCCGTCGGGGAATTGAACCCCGGTCTCCCGCGTGACAGGCGGGGATACTAACCACTATACTAACGAGGAGTTAACCGACAAGGCGACCATACACATTGTACACTTGTCACTTACACTTCCGGAGCGACAACTCAGTTCTGATGAGATCAGTTCTTTTCCCCAAGACGGAGAACCATTTCATGCAGCAAACAGCGGCTTTAACTAACTCATTGAGACTTTTGGATTAGCAGGAAAGAGAATGAGATGGATGCATGAAGAAAAAGACGCAAATCAGGTGGAGACAGAAAGGTGCGTTTGCCGTTCATATCAAACCGCATGTTCTTTTTCATTTTGGAGGAAAGGCGGGGTCTTGAAGACTGAACATGCTGGACAATCTCAGCTAGTCTCTCTCCACAGATGATGTCAGACCTGCTGAGTTTTTCCAGCATTTTCATTTGTTGTTTCAGATTCCAGCATCGGCAGTATTTTACTTTTATCTTGTCAAGAAATACGTTGTTTTTCTTTTGTCGAGTGTAACAGGACAAAATTTGCGAATAATGCACAATTTGTGGGAAGGGAGGCTGTGAAGAGGATGTAAAAATATTCCAGATGGATCTAGATATACTCGGAGAATTAGAACATAGAACATAGAACATAGAACATTACAGCGCAGAACAGGCCCTTCGGCCCACGATGTTGCGCCGACCAGTTACAAAAACAATGACCCACTAGCCTATACCAATCCCTTTTCGTCCATAAACCTATCCAGAGATCTCTTAAACGCCCCCAAACTAGACGCATTTACAACTGGATAGCTTTCGGCAGATGGAGTTCAATGTGGATAAATGCGAAAAGCAAATTATTATCCTTCTGGAAAGCAGTTTCAAAATCTGTCTGGGCAGAGGGATCTGGCTGTCTCTGACCAGAATCACAGAAAGTCAGTATGCGGGTAAACTGTATAATTTTAAAAGGCAAATTGAATGTAAGCATATATTGCAAAAGATCTGGAGTAAGAAAGTCGAGAAATATTGTTTCAATTGTGTTGATGAAGCCACAACTGGAATATTGTGTCCAGTTTTGGTCCCCTTACTTGTGGAAAGATGAGGTGGTATTACATCCAGCACTTTTTCCTTTCCTTCTCTATGTGCGGTATGCTTTGTCTGCAAGAAACCACACCTTTCACTGTATACTATTTCATGTGACAAAAATAAATCAAATCACATCAAATCCGGCTGTCAGAATGAGATTACCGACGCGACTGGCGAGTTACAACCACAGGTCGACTTGGCGAGTGGTGAAAACTGATATCACTGCTTCTGATCTTCACCAGAACAGACAGTGAAATGGAACATTGTTCGGGAACATTCCTGATTTTACAATGTTGTTACGAAAAGATGGTTAATAAGCTGTGGGACACATTGAAAAGATGTTTCCATTCGCTCGCTTCTTGTAGTTGGCTCGTTGGTCTAGGGGTATGATTCTCGCTTAGGGTCCCAACATTAAAATGCGAGAGATCCCGGGTTCAAACCCCAGACGAGCCCAGGGTTTATTTTTATATTTTTTCAAAGTAGATTCCGAAAATGATTAAAATCAGGAGCAGATTAGAGTTCCCGAGAAATCATTGCAGAGAATATATTACAGCAGAACATGGCCCATTTACCAGTGGGCAGATCGTTGTGTGGGAAGGAGAATTTGAGCTATGAAGAGAGACTGGATTGGATCAGACTATTATGATTAGAGCAGTGAAGACTGAGAGGAGGCCTGATTGCGGTATATAAGGAATGGACAAGGTGAATCGGAAGCTGCTGCTGCCTTATAGCACGGGCATTCGACCTCTGACCTTCGGGTAAGCGTTCTCCAAGGCGGCCTTCACGACACACGACAGCGCAGAGTCGCTGAGCAGAGACTGATCGCCAAGTTCCACACACATGTGGAAGGGTCTCAACCGGGATCTTGGGTTCATGTCGCACGATCTGTAACCCCCATGACTTGTCTGGGTTTGCTAAACCTCACTTACTGCACTGTCTGGAGACAATACACATCTCTTTAACCTGTGCCTAACGCTCTTTCCACTTACATTGTCCGCATCTTTAAGACAGGAATAGCAGGTTAGCTGTAAAGACTCGCATTCTAATCAGTAATCTGTAAACTGTGTGCTGTCATATGCTCTGTCTGAGGTCAGAACTCTCCATTCACCTGACGAAGGGGCAAACACCGAAAGCTTGTGAGTTTACTATCAAATAAATCGGTTGGACTTTAACCTGGTGTTGTGAGACGTCTTACTAGTGGAGTGCCAAGGGATCAGTGCTGGGTCCATTGTTGTTTGTCATCTATATCAATGATCTGGATGATAATGTGGTAAATTGGATCAGTAAATTTGCTGATGATACAAAGATTGGAGGAGTAGTGGACAGTGAGGAAGATTTTCAAAGCTTACAGAGGGAGTTGGACCAACTAGAAAAATGGGCTGAAAATGGCAGATGGAGTTTAATGCAGACAAGTGTGAGGTTTTGCCCTTTGGAAGGACAAACCAAGCTCGAACATACAAGGTAAGTGGTAGGATACTGAAGAGTGTAGTAGAACAGAGGGACCTGGGAATACAGATACATAATTCCCTATAATGGTTTCACAGGTAGATAGGGTCGTAAAGAGTGCTTTTGGTACATTGGCCTTTATAAATCAAAGTATTGATTACAAGAGTTGGAATGATATGGTGAGGTTGTATAAGACATTGCTGAGGCCGAATTTAGAGTATTGTGTGCAGTTTTGGTCACCTAATTACAGGAAGGTTGAAAGAGTGCAGAGAAGGTTTACAAGGATGTTGCCGGGATTTGAGAAACTGAGTTACAGGGAAAGGTTGAATAGGTTAGGACTTTATTCCATGGATCTTAGAAGAATGAGGGGAGATTCGATAGAGGTGTATAAAATTATGATGGGTATAGATCGAGTGAATGCAAATAGACTTTTTCAACTGACGCTACGGGGAGGAAAAACATGTAGAGGACATGGGTGAAGGGTGAAGGGGGTAAGTTTAAAGGGAATATTGGTGTGGGGGGGGGGAGGGCTTCTTCACACAAAGAGTGTTGGGAGTGTGGAATGAGCTGCTGGATAAAGTGGTAAATGCGGGCTCACTTTTAACATTTATTAAAAAACTTGGACAGGTTCATGGATGAGAGGGGTGTGGAGGGATATGGTTCAGGTGCAGGCAAGTGGGACTAGACAAAAAAATGGTTCGGCACATCTAAGAAAGGCCAAAAGTCCCGTTTGTGTGCTGCAATGTTGTATGGGAATGGGGAATAAATGCTGCAGCTGCGGCTCTGTTGCACAGAAGAATTACACGTTGGACTTCTCATCGTTATCTGGTGAGATATTCCAAGATTGTGGTCAGAAACTCATCGGAGTCGGTTTTTTAGATAAGGAACTGGTGTATCAATGCTTTCAGAGAAGTGAAACTGCCTCCACGAAAATCAAACAATCCCCACAGTGCAAAAGAAGGACATTCGGCCCATCCAACCTGCGCTAACAGTAATCCGACCCAGGTCGTATCCGCGGAACCTCACTCATTGAGAATGAAGAGACACAGAAGATACATTATCGACGGAAGTGGGATTTGAACCCATACTTATAGAGCACGGTATTAGCACTCCACCGCCTTAACCACTGGGCCACCTCATCTGGCAAATACCGCGCTTTCTAATCACCTCTTGAACAAGGAACACATTTCTCCTGTGGGATAATGTTGTGTTTCTGCTTTCTTGTTAATTTTGGTTCGCTGTTACTCTTCCATTCGATTTAAATCCCGAGAAAGTAAAGAGGGAGACATTTCCGGTGTGAGCTTTGAATTCACCGAACATAACCCGGATGTAAAAAAAGAGAGGCTCGTGTTGTGAGCTTGTGGCGCAACGGTCGCCCGTCTGACTCCCGATCAGAAGGTTGCGTGTTCAAATCACTTCAGGCTCATGGAACTTCCATTTACCAGTCTTTGGATTTTGGATGCGGATAAAGTTGATTGTTCACGAAAAACAAATTTCCAAACGACGATAGATACTACACTTTATGTTTTTGCTCAATCTGCACCTGCACCTCGGGCAATAAAAAGACAATATAATTAAAGAAAAGCATTTCAGCTGTAAAGCACTTTGAAACTTCCAGCGGTTTGGAGAAAAAAAACATATTTCTTGACAAGATAAAAGCAAAATACTGCCGATGCTGGAATCTGAAACAACAAATGAAAAGCTGGAAAAACTCAGCAGGTCTGACATCATCTGTGGAGAGAGAGCAGCTGAGATTGTCCAGCATGTTCAGACTTCAAGACACCCCGTCTTTCCTCCAAAATTAAAAAGAACATGCGGTTTGATATGAACGGCAAACGCTCCTTTCTGTCTCCACCTGATCTGTGTTTTTTTCTTCATGCATCCATCTCATTCTCTTTCCTGCTAATCCAAAAGTCTTAATGAGTTAGTTAAAGCCGCTGTTTGCTGCATGAAATGGTTCTCCGTATTGGGGAAAAGAACTGATCTCGTCAGAACTGAGTTGTCGCTCCGGAAGTGTAAGTAACAAGTGTACAATGTGTATGGTCGCCTTAACTACCAGTTCCTCGTTAGTATAGTGGTTAGTATCCCCGCCTGTCACGCGGGAGACCGGGGTTCAATTCCCCGACGGGGAGTTTGTCGCTTTCTTTTACTTCAAATTGTATTTGTGTTGTTCTCCAACTATAAAAAAAGGAAAAAATACTGTCGAGCAATGAAACTTTAAAAAATGCAAATCTTAGTATTTGTACCGACACTTTTCTTGACCTGAGATCAACGTTCGTTCAATTCATCAACATTTTGGCTCACCTTTGATCTGGCGATGCCACGTCGTCAACACGTTGAATATTACCCTGAGAAGTGTCAGGAGCAGAATCGCGAGCTCTACACAACCTTTGTTGACCTCGCGAAAGCGTCCGACACTGTAAGCCGACAAGGCCTGTGGAGGATCATGTCAAAGTTCGGCTGCCTCCCCCCCTCCACCACCGCCCCCAAATTCATTCAGATGGTACGCCAGTTCCATGATGGCGTCATGTCCAGAGCATTGGATGGCGGAGAATCATCTGAGGCATTCCCAGTCAAAAGTCTGACAACACCAGGTTCAAGACCAACCAATTTATTTGATAGTAAATTCACTAGCTTTCGGGTGGCATTCCCGGTCACCAATGGCGTCAAAGAGGGCTGTGTGCTCTCACCCACACTGTTCAGCATGATGGTTACTGCCATGCTGAATGATGCCTTCCAGGACAGTGTTGCTGGAATCAGCCTCAAGTACAGAGTGGGTGGGAAGCTTTTCAACCTGAGGAGACTTCAAGCTATTACTAATGTGAAGGAGACTGTTCTGAGAGATTTCCTCTTTGCCGATGACTGTGCCCTGTCTGCTGGCTCAGAACCAGAGATGCAAGTCAGTATGGACAAATTTTCCACGGCTTGTGACAACTTTGGACTCACCATCAACATTAAAAAGACTGAAGTCATGCACCAGCCTGCTCCTCATGCACCGTACACAGAACCCATAATCACAATCAAAGGACAGAAACTACAGGCAGTGGACCAGCTCACTTATCTTGGCAGCATCCTCTCCCAAGCAGTGACTATTGATGCAGAAGTTAACTGTAGAATAGCAAAGGCGAGTTCCGCTTTTGGTAGACTGCGCTCCACTGTACGGGAACGTTGAGGAATCAGCCCAGCAACAAAACTGAAGGTCTACAGCGCCGTGGTGCTCACTACCCTCCTGTATGCCTGTGAAACGTGGACTGTGTATCGAAGGCATGCAAGACAGCTCAATCATTTCCACATGACTTGTCTTTGCAGAATATTACACATCCGACGGCAAGACAAAGTACCAGACACTGAAGTTTTCGCTAGAGCAAGTCTACCATCAGTCCACACACTGCTGATGAGAACACAGACCTGGTGGGCAGGGCAGGTCATCCGTATGTCAGACGAGCGCATACCCAAGCAGCTCCTTTTTGGGGAACCCTCTGCTGGAAGACGCTCGCATGGAGGGCAGAAGAAATGTTTCAAAGACACACTCAAGGCCTCCCTGAAATCGCTTGAGATTGACACGACCACCTGGGAAACGCTGGCACGAAACGGCCCGACCTGGCGCTGCCTCATCCACAAAGGCTGTCAAGCTCACAAAACAAGGTGTATTGCTGAAGCACAACTTAAGCACGAGCTGCGCAAGTCCAGAGCCACCAGCGCAACAACTACAGTGTCTACACAAGTCTGTCCAATATGTGTCAGGACATTCCGTGCCCGAATTGGCCTGATCAGTCATCTTCGGACACACCGCAACCAGCCTCAAAATGACAAACGGTGTTGAGGCCCTCATCGATGGACGAACAGCAATATACTTTTTGATTGTCATAGAATTTTCCCAAATTTAACCAGGCAAAGTTTTCTCACATCCTCTCTTTGCATTCCTTATTCCTTTCTCAAGGTCGACCCTACGCTTTCTGTACTCCATTAATGCCTTCACTGATTTTGTCCCTTTGTACTTTGTGGATAGAAACAAAAAACGTCTACAACAATCATTTAACAATAATGGCTTTAAAATGGCTGCTCTGGCTGAGAGCTAAGCATGCTGGGAATTTTAATCAACTTGTGGATTAAATTCAGATGCAGTTCTTAAACAGGGCCTGGTCTGGCAGCTGTGAACTGAGGCTTCCAGTGTTGGTGTGATCAGGGAAGTTGTTTCCATCGACCCAAGCATTGAACCTCCGATTTATGGCTGCCCAGTGCAGAGTGTGCAGTTTGAGTGAAGTGTCATGGTTCAGTTCACGAGTAGGTTCACTGGAGGTGTGAGACATATGTTTGGTTTCTGGTGGCACAGTTGGCTGGATCATAGAGAATCTTCCGGAAACAAGTGGGCAATTGTGGATAAAAGACATGTTAATCCTTTGTTTGGCAGCAATAACTCCAAGAGACCAACTATCACAACAAAGCTTGTACCCAGAAGGATACTTCAGAGAGATGAAAATATATTCTACATCGAGCTTATTTCTTAGCCAAAGATTTCCAAAACGTGGTGGAGTCTATTTTCAGTTCTGATTTTCATTTAGAGATAAGTGCAGTTTAAGATTTAAGGTTCAGTTGAAAGTTAATGCTCCGTTAGAGTTAAAGTTCAGTAAAGAGTTAATGAGTTGCAACTGTTTCTGTCTCAGTTGGTACGAGCTGTGTGTGTGTGTTTTTAATGCATTATTAGCCTTGTTTGCCTTATTAAACGGGAATGCTTGCAAAATAGTTAAATTAAAGGTTTATAATAACTTTTTAAAAGCTTTTCGTTTCCTTCTCATTGAAACCTGAATATATCTGGACATGCACTGTTCTGTGGGCTTGTTATTCCTATCACCGAGAGGGCACATAGTGGGCTGCCACCATCCCCAATTCCTTTTTTAATGCCCCCTACTGCCCTTCTGTCACTTTTCCATTTGAAACCGTTCTCAGAGTACTTTGTCCAGATCCTGTCTAATTTTACTGAAATCCGCTCTCTCAAAATCCAT
The DNA here is from genome assembly GCF_965287045.1 of Carcharhinus amblyrhynchos. NCBI lineage: Eukaryota > Metazoa > Chordata > Chondrichthyes > Carcharhiniformes > Carcharhinidae > Carcharhinus > Carcharhinus amblyrhynchos. Next base: position 693,628 of record NW_027649819.1, on the reverse strand, counting down.
TTTTTTTTGCAGCTTGCCGATTTCCTTGGCTGTAACAAGCTTAAATTGTACCATTTTGTGAACTGTATCACTAAAATGCCCTCGACCACCATATCGATCACACGGCTGGCTTCATTCGCCAGAATTAGGACGAGTACAGTACCTTCCCGTGTGGGACTATTTACATATTGATTTAACAAATTCTCCCGTACATTCTTCAAGAAATCTGCTCCATCCAATCGCTTAACACTCCATTTCCATGATGATGCTGGAAAAGTTGAAACCACCAAATATAATCACCGTATTGCTATTGCTTTTACACACCTCCACAAACTATGCACACATTTGGTCCTCAATATCCCACTTACCCTCTGGGGGTCTATAATCAACATCTAACAATGTGGTTGCCCCTTTTTATTCCTAAGCGCTCATCACAATGCTTCACCTGATGCCACCTCCAAGATATAATCTCTCCTTCCTGCAGTAACGGACTCAGTAACTAATAATGCAATGCATCCTCCTATTTTACTTCCTCCCTTATCTTGCCTGAAGATTCTATATCCAGGAGTGTTGAGTTGTCAATCTTGATCTTCCACAGCTGTGCTATACCTCAGTGCATCTTTTAAAGAAAAATAATCCTGTAAGCCTGTTTCATAGAACCATTACAGTACAGAAGCAGTCCATTCGGCCCATCGACATTGTGCCGACCATAATTCAACCCAGCCCCTTTCCCCGTAACCCTCGTTTAGTAATCCACCCTGACAGTACGGTCAATTTAACATGGCCAACCAACCTGACCCGCGCATCTTTGGACTGTGGGACGAAACGAGAACACCCGGAGGAAACCCACACAGTCACCGGGAGAAAATGCAAACTCCATAAAAACGGTGACCCAAGTCTTGAATTGAATCTGCATTCGCTGATTGTCTTCCAGCAACCGCACCTGGCACAAAGGAAGATGGCTGCCGTTTTTGGATGTTGTTCATCTCATTTTCAGGAAATCTCGGCGTTTTTTTTCTCACGGCAACGCCCTGAGTGAAATGATTCTCAGCTGCTTCAGAAATGACATGTCTTCCATGGTTAGGGCAGAACTGGGGATGTTCACTGCTGACTGCACACTGCTCAGGACTATTCACAGGACTCCTCAGACTATTTCCAAATGCAGCAAGAACTGGATAACCGTGCAGTCCTGGTCTGTGACATGTGGTAACTAAAATTAGTCTTGTCATGTGGTAAATAACATTTGTAGTGAGATTGTACTGTGTTACGCGGAGGGCAGTAGGTTCAGAAGCAACTCACCATTATCTTCGCAAAAGCCATTTTGGATGGTCAATAAATGTAGAGAATTCCAGAAATTCACCACCCTTTGAGTGAAGAAGTTCCTCCTCAACTCCGATCTAAACTACCCGCCCCCCGGCTTATTTTGAGGCTGTGCCCTCGAGTTGTGCTATCCGTTCTCAGCGGGAAGAATCTCTCTACCTCTACCCTATCCATCCCCTTCATTATCGTGTAAGTCTCTATAATATACGTCAAATACGTCATCGAATGTAAAACTCATTGTGATTTCTTCTAGTTGTGAACAAGGCTGGAAAATTTTGTATCTTTAGGCAGAAATTCTTTCCAATGCAGAAAAGCCACACACTCACTTTCCTTATTCTTCTGTAGACTTTGGAATCCGATCTCGCAGGTTTGATATTCGCAAGGCACAATCGACTCCATCATAACGCTGTTCAGACGTTGTTTACTGTGCAGTACAAACAACTACACAGAACTTTAATAAAACCCCAGATAGAATGAATGCTGGAAAACTGAACCAGCGACATCTTCATCCCATAAACTATATATATTTTAAAGTTTTCCATATTTCCATGTTGCTTTGAGAGAGATTGTGCAACAGAAACATTGTGAAGGCCAAATGCAACTGCAACCTTGAATATCAACTCTATCATATTTTTCCACGTAGTGAATGCAGCTATACTGAGCAGCTCCCTGTTCAGCGTGAAATCAGACAGTGAAGGATGTTCACAGGCGCTCTATCAAACTTCATGTACCTTCAGAGAGCTTTCCAACTGGACACATGTGAGCAACTGTGTGAATATTGGTGCTCCAGCGTGCAAGTTTCTCAACTGCGAGGCTGCATGGCTGGTTCAATCAGTAAACATTACCTTTTGCAATTCCCTATCCATATCTGGCATCTACCTCATTCAAACTTGTAGTCATGAAACTAGACTTGATTTATATATTCAAAATTCTGTGTACACATCAAATGTGTTCCTTACTCAAGGAATAAAACAGGCTGATTATGTGTGGGTTATTGTGGTTCGTCAATCGATGCATATTGACGTTCAAGTGACGTTTGGTAAAGTGATTAATCGATTGTAAATGGAATTTAATGGAATTCAGGGATTGTACATAGAAAATTGTCAGTGAACAATTGTTTTCCAAGGCCAAAGAAATGAAACAGTGGTGTTCCCTAAGAATCGGTATTGGTGATAGATCTATTCTTGGAAGATATGTCCTTAATTACTTGTGTCTGAAGCGATCAAATGATCTAAAGGATGTGAAGGATAACAAGGCATTCAAGGAAGACAGAAAGCAAAACTGGTTTAATGCAAAAGTATATTGTAGATGGCACTGACGCTGAGAATTATGTCAAGTGTATGCATTTAAAAAGCAAGAATGAGGGAATATGATATAAACAAAATTGCACAAGTTTCATCGTGAATGTGTGATAATATGTCTAAGAACAAATGTGCACCAGGTTTTTACACTCTCTTCAGGATCATTCTTCTCAGAGACTCGTTAAATAATCGATTTGTAGCGCGTTAAGTCCTGTTTTGGACCAGGTTTAGCTTCACACTATTGATCTAGGTTGGAATGAGTGATGAGTGTTAGAAGATATGTTGCAGTTCGACACATTGACAGTGACTGAGAGGAACAGATGGATGCAAGGAATGCTGGTTATAATTTCATTGAGAATTCCGAAAAACGGAAACTAAGGTCGTGGTCACCCGAAACCACCCCTCCCCCCGCGACCCCCCCACCGCCCCCCCCCCCCGTCCCCTCCACAGCCAGCTCCACGCCTCCATCTGGATGCAACAATCATGGATGAGCTTTTGGAGCTCATTTAACCAAATTGAAGACACAACAAATGAAAACAAAGCCAACTGTGACTCTATCACAAATTCAACTTGGTAAATTAATGTGTTCCCCCGTTTCTTTATTGCCGACACAGTACGAATTAAGATGACATCAATTGTACTTGTGCTAATCTGACTATCTCCCCTGTGCCTGTCAAACACCTTTGGGAATCCAGATTGACCACGGTGATTCTATATCACATCTTCTTCTAGCGAGTATAGTTAAAGAATTCTCTCAGTATCACAGTACTCCTGTGGGGAGAATTGATCGATCCCACTGTTGGTATTTGGGTGATGATCTGCAAGGGAGAGATGTTTAGCTGGAATTTGGTTTGGGAGTTCATTCCAGTAACGTCTATTTTTAACATCACTTGATATGTTTTACAATTATAGCGATAGGATACCTCAATACATCTTTGAATTGTGCCCTGAACTTAGTTTGAGTCACAGCATAAATACATGTGTTTGTGCAACAACTCAGAAGTTGAAGCATAAATCCTGCTTCCCGTATATAACTATGAATATATACAGATTGATACCCAATATTCCACATGCGGCTCCATATAGAATACATCATGAACACTGACCATAAGAGAATGAAGTTCCCAGAGATAGCAAGCAGTAAAATTATGCTTTTCTTTCGACTCTGCATCTCTGTATCTCTGGAATTCTGCACATCCTTCTGAGCCCGGAGTCTCTTCCGTGCCTTGCTACTCAATAAAATGTGTCTGACTGTCAACACATTGAAGAGCAGAACCAGGACAAATGGGACACACGGGCTTAGAATATAATGAAGGAATTCAATTGCTGTCCAGACGGTTGAAAACAGAACGTCTGTTGATACATCACAAAACCAAGGAACGTTTGTACCTCGATATTGACCTGTAAACATAAAATACCAGAAGATATTCTTTAAACAGCTCAGTGCAGTCAATGATCCGAGAATCAAAGCCGCCATTTTATCTGTGCAATATTTAGTTTTGATCTTCTGGCAACAAATTGCCAGAAAGCGATCAAAAGTGAAAGCAACAGTGAACCAGACAGAACAGTCAGTAACTGCGAAAAGCAGGACAGCGTGGATGTTACACATTTGGATGTACCGCATGAATCGAAATTCACGTTGATAAGCAGTTGGGATATGCCTCAAAATCAGGTCTATAATAATGACAAGCAGATCCGCCACTGCCATGGCCACCAGTTAACAAGTTACACATTTGGAAAGGCCACAGTTTCTCCGAGAGAGAGTCAGAATCGTCAACATATTAACTGTGAGGAAGGAAAAAAACACAAAGAAAATATCACATGAAATTCTGAGTCAAATTACAATGGAGAGTATTTATTGTGATTAGCAAATGCATTACTTTATAAGATGATGTATTGAATTGTTTGCATCCGGGAGACATGGATTTACTGGGATGAGTTGTTAGTATTGTACGATGAACCGTTAAATGAAAATCAATGTTTCTGATCAAATATTTTGCAAGTTGGACCAACACATCAATGGACTGATAATGGTCGCTGTTCTGCCGACAGTTTATTTCATGCTCAAATGAAGTGAACGATGATTTAGCATAAATTAACCATTTAATCCGATTCAGGTGAGCTTCAGAGTACAAAATAGGGCAGCGCAGTGAATATTATATCAGATCAGCAATACCCTGGTCAAAAAGAACGCGATAAGGATTTCGGAAAGCAAAGTAGGGAAGCAGGGAGCTGGAGTGACTTCCTTGTGCTTATGCCCAATGAAACTAAAGGGAAGGCCTTAAGTTCAACAGTTCAAATGGGATATCCACAAGTCGATGCATGTTGAGTTTTCTGTCACTGTTGTTGTGATTTATTAATTTAAAAAAATCTGTGCAAGTTTGATTCGGGAATATCGTTTCGACTGCGGTGTCTCTGAAAGAACACCATGCAATACCAGCAGTGGACGAACGGTGGCACAGTTCTCAGCACTGCTGCCGCACAACGCCAAGGCCCCGGGTTCAATTCTGGCCTTGGATGACTGTCCGTGTGGAGTTTGCATATTTTCCCTGTGTCTGCGTGGGTTTCCTCCGGGTTCTCTGGTTTCCTCCACTGTCTATCAGTGTACAGGTAAGGTGGATTGACCATGATAATTAGCCTGTTAGTGTTAGGGGATTAACTTGTTAAATATGGAGGTTTACGGGGATAGGGCCTGGGTGTGAGTTGTTACTGCAGGCTCCAAGGGCCGAATGGCTTCCTTCTGCACTGTAGGGTTTCTTTCTATGATTTCTAAGAGGAAAATAAGCGTAATACGTGGTAACTCGACTCCGCCTGTTTATCACACCTCACATGACAAATATCCACACCAGTAAGTGGAAGCTGAGCTGCAGAATGAATCACATAGAACATCGAACATTACAGCGCAGTACAGGCCCTTCGGCCCTCGATGTTGCGCCAACCAGTGGAACCAATCTAATGACCCTCTAACCTAAACTATTCCAATGTTATCCATATGCCAATCCAACGACCATTTGAATGCCCTTAAAGTTGGCGAGTCCGCAACTGCTGCAGGCGGGGCATTCCACGCCCTTACGACCCTCTGAGTAAAGAACCTACCTCTGACATCCGTCCTATAATAATCACCCCTCAATTTAAAGCTATGTCCCCTCGTGTTAGCCATCACCATCGGAGGAAAAAGGCCCTCACTGTCCATCTATCTAACTCTCTGGTCATATTGTATGCCTCAATTAGGTCACCTCGCAACCTTCTTCTCTCTAACGAAAACAACCTCAAGCCCCTCAGCCTTTCCTCATAAGACCTTCCCACCATACCAGGCAGCATCCTGACAAACCTTCTCGGCAACGTTTCAACTGCCTCCACATCTTTCTTATAATGCGGCGACCAGAACTGTACGCAATACTCCAAGTGCGGCCACACCAGAGTTTTGTACAGCTGCGACATGACCTCAGGGCTCCGAAATACAATCCCTCTACCAATAAAAGCTAACACACCGTATGCTTTCTTAACAAACCTATCAACCTGGGTACCAACTTTCAGGGATCTATGCACATGTACAGCAAGATCTCTCTGCTGATCCACACTACCAAGAGCCTTTCCATTAGCCCTATAGTCTGTACTCCTGTTACTCTTTCCAAAGTGAATCACCTCACACTTTTCCGCATTCATCTCCATTTGCCACCTGTTAGCCCAGCTCTGCAGCTTATCTATGTCCCTCTGCAAACTGTAATATCCATCCTCACTGTCCACAACTCCTCCAACTTTGGTGTCGTCAGCAAATTTACTAACCCATCCTTCTACACCCTCATCTAGGTCATTTATAAAAATGGCAAACACAGATCCCTGTGGTACACCACGAGTAACTGAACTCCAGGTTGAATATTCCCCATCAACCACCACACTCTGTGTTCTATCAGCTTGCCAATTCCTGATCCAAACTGTTAAATCACCCTCAATCCCATGCATCCGTATTTTCTGCAGTAATGTGCATGGAAACCAAAACAACTGATGATGCACCTTGCGAGCATCGTGATGTCCCTGTGCTCCTGTTGGAACTGCAAACCAGCAAGGAAAATACGTTCTGGGGAGATATGATGTGGAGTTGCCGGCAAGGGACTGGGGTAGGCACAGTAAGTAGTGTCATAACATCACGTTAAAGTCGAACAGGTTAATTTGGTAGCACGGGGTTTCAGAGCACCGTTCCTTCATCAGGTAATAAAGAAGCGGTGCTCCAAAAGCTTGTGCTATCAAATTCCACTTGGCAACAAAGCAGCACACAGAGTCATAGAATCAGAGAGGTTTACGGCATGGGAATCTCGCCTTTTGATCCAACTTTATGTCACCCTTTTTTTAACCAGTAAGGTAGACTCATTTACACGCGTTTGGCCCAAATGCTTCTTGACCCATCTTAGCCACGTAATTGTCTAAACACTTTTTAAAAGACAAAATTGTATCCATCTCCAGTTCTGTCTCTGGCAGCGAGCTGCCAATCACTCCAGCCAATCACCACCTCCCCCCGATGAAATATTTTGCCCCTGTGGCCCCTTTTGAATCTCTCCCCTCTCAACTTAAACCTTTGTCCTCTATTTTGGACTCCCCTTCACTAGGGAAAATGTTTTGACTGTCGAGCTGATCAATGCTCTCCATTCATTTATAGACATCTATAAGATCACTCCTAAGACACCTACGCTCCAGAGAAAAAAGTCCCAGTCTATCCAGCCTCTCGGAATGATGCAAACCAACAATCATGGACTATCCTCGTATTTTTCTTGCACTTTTTCCAGTTTAATAATATTATTTGCATATTAGGGTGACCCGAACTGTACAAGGTATTCCAAGTGTGGCCTGACCATTGCCTTGCACAACTTCAACAAGACATCCCAATTCCTGTATTTAATGTTCTGACCGATGAAACCAAGAACGACGAATGCCTTATTCACCTCGCTGTACACCTGTGACTGTACCTTCAAGGAGCTATGAACCTGTACCCCTAGAATTCTTTGTCCTATAATAACCCTCAACGCCCGACATTAGCTGAGTAAATCCTGCCCTGGTTCAATCTCCCAAAATGCATCACCTCACATTTACTGAAATTAAACTCCATCTGTCATTCGTCAGTCCTAATCTGTCATTCGTCTTGGCCTAATCGATCAAGATCCTTGTAATCTTAGACAACCTTTTTCACTGTCCACTATACCACCAATCTTGATGTCATCTGCAAACTTACTAATAATGCCTCCTAAATTATCATCCAACGCATTCATATAAGTGGCAAATAACAGTGGACCTGCAATTTCGTCCCTAGTATCCCACAATAACCCGGGATACATTTCATCTGGTCCCGGGGACTTATCTATCTTAATGCGCAGTATGAATTTCGGCACCTCCATTTTTGTTATATGTACACTGCTCAAGACATCACTATTTATTTCCCTAAGTTCCCTAACATCAATACTTTTCTCAACAGTGAATACTAATAAGCAACATTCATTTAGGATCTCACCCATTTCTTGTAAATCTGCCCACAGGTAACCTTTTTGATCCTTAAGAGATCCTATCCTCTTCCCTGTTTCTCTTTTACTCTTCATATATTTGTAGAAGCTGTTTGGACTGTGGCATCCGTTAGCTCTAATACAATTGCAGGCAAAGGGAAACAGGCGGATAACATTCTATTAGTAGGAGTAAGACCTGGCACAGTGGAAAATGGTTGTGGCTTTTTTTTTAGTGGAAACATCCGACCCCAAGGTCATTGCTGCCCGCCTTCCTCAGGCTAGTGCCGGAGGCGCATTCATCAGAAGCTGCTTCAAGTATGACCGCTTTCCTATCAAAATATTGAAAATGGAGTTTTCCGCTGATCAATGCAGAATGCCAGACTCATTCACAACTCCACAGATATTGAAGCATTCCGAGTTTATAGGAAGCAGGACCAGCAACATTCAGGCTTCGACTGAAATATGACAGGTAACATTCTCACCACACACGCACCTATCTGCAGTAACATAGAATCCAATGATCTCCACTTGATATAGAATGAATTGTCATCTCTGAAAGCGGCGCTGTCAATATCCTCTTGGTAACAATTTCCAAAAATGTAAACGGGGTCTGCGATCTAATTACTTTGGCTCCAAGAGCAGGTCAGAGACTGTGAATTCTGTGCAGTGTAACTCCCCTCCTGACTCTATAAATCCTTTTCAACACCGGCAATCCACGGGTCAGGGTGTGATGGAATATTCTCCAAAACTTGGATGCTGTAATCTCCGGCAAGTCAAGAAGTTCGACAAAATTAGGACAAAAAAAAACCGCGTGATTGGAATCCCATCCATCACATTTAGCATCAGCTTTCTCCATTAGCGACGCACAGTGATTGCAGTGTGTGACATCGACACTGCAGCAACTCACCAAGGCTCCTTCAACAAAACCTCCCAAACCCCCGAACTCTGCCCTCTGAAGGAGCAGGTTCAAAACATGCCCTGGATGATTAATGGTTAGGAAGGATCTTATTCGCTTGCAGTAATCCGGGAGCTTATTATTCAGGTAAGGGACAGCAAATTTAGAGGGGATTTGCGGAAAACAAGAACGAGGTGGGAATCTGAGTTTCACCACCTGAAAGATTGGGAGAGGCGGGAAACATTACATTTAATAGATAGGTAGATGAGCAAGTTATACGCAATATCATACAAGGCAGTTGCCCAATTGACGGATAAGAGAATACATAGGTGTTTGATAATGGTGCAGACACGATGGGCTGAACTGATCTCGCTGTGCTGCAAAATTGATGACTTTAAGACACAAACAAGTTTCTTCTCAAGTCACACCTCATCCTGACTTTAACCTGTTTGATCGTCCTTTCATTGCTGCTGGATCAAAGTCCTGGGACTTATTTCCTATCAGCACTGCAGGTGTACCAGCATCCTATACGGCGAAAAGCTTCGCAATGCTGGTTCACTTTCACCTTTTCAAAGGCAACCGGTGAATGGGAATCTTATTGATCTAGCTTGTGAGTCTGACACACGTATTTCACAAAGAAGTGAGAACAAATAGATTGTTCCATAGAGTGACTTCAACAACCGGAAGGAGTAAATAGGAAGAGAACAGTTCCAATTAAGGACAAAATATCTTAAAAAAAAGACCAATACAGAAACCTACCAGGGACAACGACAGCGGAAAGGACGGGATAATAAATCCGTTCAATACCAAAGAACAGAAATAATATTCTGAACTCTGAAAGAAGATTATCATCCATCCTCCCTTTCTCTTTGGAAAAGCTAATTCCGATGGTAATGCTGTGGGTGTCAGAGCGAAAGCAGCTCCTTATCAATAGAGGAACTGAACCCTCCAGTGTTACATTTGACGTCCATGGAGACGGTGATTAGTTACAGTTACTGAACAAACAGTTCAATCTCGCGCAGACTCATCCAACCATTTTTTTGTGAGGACAATATTCCATTTGTTTTTCACTCAATGTTCCATTGAGTCGTTTAAGCAGGATAAGGGTGTAAAAGACAAAAAAGGTATCTGTTAAAAATATCAATTTCAACCAAATAAATGGGTAATTTAGTAATACAACGAATAAAACAAGAGCATTAAGATGCGACAAGAAGCAATATTAACTGATAGAATTTTTTTTTGCATTTTCGCTTATGAAGCAGAAGCAGAGAGAGAGAGACCAGACCCAAAAACCAGGGAGTGAGGATTAAAAGTGATGAGTGGGGAGGGGGTGGCGGGGTGGGGGGTGGGGGCGGTGGGTGTGGGTGTGAGGGGGAGCGGGACTGAACTAAGAAGCTAGGTTTAACTGACAATGTACTTGCATTCATCCCCGGTTGCACACTCTCCATGCTGGCTCGGCTAGGTTCATGCAATATTTCTGATTGGACATGGGTTGCATTAGAATTTCGGAATTCCTCAGATCCTGACCTGTTTTGTGCATTGGTTTCTGTGCATGGAGGAGAAGGGCACCTGTGGTTTTACACACTCACTCCCTTTAGCAGTGTCCTGGTTCTTATCCCATAATTTATTTACACATACTTACTCACCCTGACTCACACACACATTTAAACTTACTTATTCATTCAGGCTCACTCAAAGGCTCTGATTGGATCACACACTCAGGCTCACTGACCCAGACTCACTCACTCATCCTGACTCACTGACACACTCAGACTCACTCACTCAGAATCACGAATTCACCCTAACTCACTCACACACCCAGACTCACTCACTCACACAAGCTCACTCAAACATACTCACTCACTCAACCAGACTCACTCACATAACAAGACTCACACCCTCGCCCAGACTCACTTGCATATCCAGGCTCACTCACACATGCAGACTCACTCACTCAAGCAGATTTACACACACTCAGGCTCAATCACTCACTAAACCAGACTCAGTCACACACCCAGTCTCAATCACTTCCGCCGACTCACTCATAAACAAGGACTCACTCACTCACACAGACTCGCTCAGGCACAAAAACTCACTCACACACCCAGGTGCAGCGATAGTCATTATTTCAGAGTTTCAAACATGCTGAATCACTTACTCTGATACATTCACTCACAGACTCACTCAGAGCAAATCAGTTATTTAGCCTCTGTTACTCACTCATTCACTCCCTCACGATTTCACTCACTTAGATCTGCTCACTCACTCACTCAGAAAAACTCAGTCAAACACTCATATATCATACCAGAGACAGAGCGATAGAAAATGAGTCCAACTCTCATACATATAGAATCTTAGAATGGATTCTATTCTATTCCAAGGATCCAAAGAGAGAGAATATTCGGCCTTTGCCTGTGTGTTGCCCTGTACAAGAAGTGTTCATCTCGTTTCTTTCCCAGTCATTGACTTATAATCCATCAGATCCTTTCTCTTCAGATGCCTTTCCCATTCCCATTTGACAACCCTGATTTGATGTTGCCTCTGCCACACTCTCAGACAGTCCAGGTCCTAAAGACTCAGCACATTAAAAACTATCCTCCATTCCTCTGCCAATGGGAACAGTATTTCTTCAACTGCTCTTCTTAGGTACCATTTACAAACCTATAACAGTTACCATCTAGAATGTCAGTGGCAGCTCATACATGGGGACACCAGTACCTGGAAGCCTCCCTCCAAGCCACACCACATCCTGACTCGGAAATGTATTGCTGCTCCTTCACGGTCGCTGGGGCAAAATCCTGCCACTCCCTCCCTAACCGTTAAGCTAACAGCACTGTGGATGTACCTGCACCTCAGGGAATGCAGCGGTTCAAGAAAAAAGTTCATCACCTCATTGTCATGATCAGTTGGAGATGGGGAATGAATGTTGGCTGAGACAGTGAGCTCACCTCACATAAATAAATAAAACAAGTAAAAACTCGCAACCACAACCTGAGACTAACAGATACAGAATCAACCTCGCTCACATACATGTGTTGGATACACAATGAATTCGCTAATCACACTCACTAACAGAGGGTGACATGAAGTCAAGATGAAGCGAAAGTTATCCACTTGCAGTTTAACCAGAGTTTTACACAAGAACAGCGAACATCTTTACACAAAATGCAACATGTTAACCCCACACCGAACATCAGAGAACAGGAAGATTTTTTTGCCGAACAGAAAACACCTTCACGGCGAATATTTTTACATAACAGGGAAAAAGTTTACAGAGCAGGCGACTTAACAGCAGAACTGATAAATATATTGACACGCAATGGGTCATATTTACACAGCCGGACACACATTTACAACAACAGGGAAGCATTTTACACAACAGCAGAAAACACCTCAATAACAGATAGAACAGATACAAAACAGGAAATATATTTACAAACAGGAAAACACCTTACACAATAACAGCGAACATCACTAAACAGTAGAGAGCACAGTTACAGAGCAGGAAATATATTTGCAAACATACATTTTCAACACAAAATTCGTTTACATCAGTGACTGATTGTCCAGTTCCGTGTCTGCTGGTTTCCTATCACTTCATCTGTCGTTACATGTTTCCAGACAATGTATCTTGCTACTTTTGTGTCTGTCTTTCTCTTTTCAATGCATTTTTGCTGTTGTGTTGTGGAATTATGTGGCCAGACGTAGCCTCCTGACGCTGCTGCTGGCGTGAAACAATCTAGAATTGAGTACCTGACTGGCTACATTCATAGACAGCAGGGCTTTATCGCTCCGTAGTAGAGTAGTGCAGCGGAAGCGTGCTGAGCCCAAAGACCTGAGGTTTGTCAATCGAAATATTCTTCTGGTATTTCTATAAACAATAATGATAAAACCACTTCACTGCATCTGTGCAATATTTGTGACTTTTACGTGAAGATTATAGACAGGTAATTACATTGGTTGTCTTTTCCGTGAAATGCTTCAATCTGCAGTAAAACACTTTTATATCCACACAAGCTGCAAAGCCTTTGAAAATACACCAGTACATATTAGTGAAGAAGCTAATGGTGTAAAGGTACAACTTCAGAATTTGTGGACAATGTGAAATTTGGAAACATTGTTAACTGCGAGGAGAATAGTGCAAAACTTCAAAAAGGAGATAAACAAGTTGTCGGAACGAGTGGACAAGTTGCAGATGAAATCCAAAGCAGAGGATTGTAAGGAAATTCATTCTCCTTGGAAGATTATAGGGAGACAGCAAAAAGTAAAGGAATAGACGGAGCAGGTTGTGTATGTGTATCAGTCATTGGACAGACCGAGACAGGTGGAGGGATAGTTTAATAACGCATATTGAATTGTACCCTTTATTAACAGGGGCTTTGAGTGCACGGGCACGGAGGTTATGTTCAAATGATCTAAAACACTAAAACATCCACAGCTGAAGTATTGTGTCCAATTCCGGGAGTCACACAATCGGAAGGATGTGAAGGCATTTGCGAGACTGCAGAAAGGATTCATGATATTGTTTGTAGGACTGAGAAACTTCATTAATGAGAAGGGATTAGAGACTTTGGCACTGTTTTCCTTGGAGAATTGAACGTTGAAAGGAGATTTAATCGAGGTACTAAATCCCAAGACACACCTGGGCAGAATGGAAAAGAACAAACTGTCCCTACGCCTGGAATAAAAGAGATGAGATATAAAGTCATTATCAAAGGGGGGAGTAGAAACACGAGGAAAATGTATGGAATTGACTGCTGGAGAGTGGAGGATAGTTCAACTGAAGCATTCCAAAAAGAATTAGACTGTTATTTGAAAAGGGAAGAATGTGTAGAGTTCCAGGGAAAAGGCGGAAATGCTCATTACCTGTCAGAACGTTAATATATTGTCATTCATCACTCATCACTGAATCGAGAATGAACTGTTCCCTGCAGTTTCGAAACAAGGTGAAGAGCAGGAATGATTCAATAACAGAAGAGATGTTGGTGTAAGTCTAAAGGAAAAGGTAAAGAAACCAGATATGTGTCTAAAATGTGTTGATGTTGGCAGAATGATAAACAGGTGCCGCCCGAAAGGAAAGCAAGAATAAACATGAGAATAAAATAGAAACCTGCAAAGAAAATTTGAAGCAAAATGGAGCTGAGTTTAATGTCTGAAATTGTATCTGGAAGGCGATAAAATGTTTTATTGAGGAATGAGTTTCTGTTTCTGGAGTTTACACTGGGCTTTATTGGAACATTATAGGAGGCTGAGATGGAAAAAAAAATCAGCATAAATCAAGATCAAGAATTAAAATGAGTGGGGACTGAAATCCGAGTGATGTTTCTCGACTGAACAGAGATGCTTCATAACGCAGTTACTCAGTCTGCCCAATATGACAGACAGTTTTATCAACATAATAACACCTTGAAATTAGAAATATAGAAACTAATGTTACACCTGGAATGCGTGGTTAAGTCTCTGAACAGTGAGGACGGATACTGGAACGTCAACAATTCTGATCCATTTTCCTATTTCCTCAACAGATGATTTGCTCGCACTAGTGTTGATGTAGAGGTGCCGGCGTTGGAATGAGGTGGGCACAATTAAAAAGTGTCACAACGCCGGGTTAACGTTGGAATCACAAGGTTTGAAGCGCTGTTCCTTCTTTAGATGAGTTGAGGGAGGTTGAGAAATAGACACAAGCACAATAGTATGATAATTACAGATTGGAGTGAGAACAATGATTAGAATGCGCATCTTTTCGGGTAATCAAGCCGTTAAAAATACAGACAGTAAGGGTGGAGAGAGAGGTCGTCACAAGTGAAAGAGGTATGGATCGTCTCAAGTCAGGACAGTTAGGAGGATTTTGCCAACTCAAAAAGTATGGTCGCGATAGGAAAGGACATCGTGGGAAAAACAATACAAGAATCAAAGTGTATCAGACGTGACAACCGTCAAACTGAACAGAACCAGATATCCATTATGCAAATACTTCCAGTGCCTCAAGACAAGCCCTTTCCCCAGCTAAGTGTTTGTATAGTTTTATTTGTTGCTCCTGCACTGACAGGTAACAGAAAATCACAACCTCACCAACCAGTGACAGCCAGTTAAATAATCATCCCACACTCGCTGATAATGGAGTTTCTGACAGTGACAGTTTCTGATCATCCTCCGATTGGACCTGCAGGGAGCCAGATTCACTGTCAGAGCTGGACTTTCTTACAGAGTGGGTGACAGAGCCAGGTGAGCGATGGTGATGGAGTGGTGACTGTGAGAGCGTTTGTCCAAGGGTCAGTTCCTGACCAGCACTGTTCCGATTTATTTAATTAGTTATCGCAGGTCATAACAGTAGGTGGACACTCTTAAAATGAAATTCACTAAAAATCGTCCCCATCACGATCTTTCTAATGGAAAATTCAGCTTCAATTTGCTTTGATTGGAAACTTTGTGAAATGAAAGAACAGGCCTCAGAATTGATCAGTGAGTTCCCAGTAAGGAACAATTGTAAAAAGGTGGCTTCAACCAGACAAGCCAAGTTCAGTTTCCAAACTGCGCTCCGGGCTCTCCTGGTGCCTGATAAAATCAGCAGCTGAGGAAGTTCCGCAGTTAAAACTAATGCAAATAACGGCTCCTTGAGGGAAAGCGAGTGATGATGGTATGGTGGTGAGCATAGCTGTCTTCCAAACAGTTGACCCGCGTTCGATTCCCCGCCATCGCATTGATAATTTATTTGGAATCTTATCCGCGGCCTCTTGGACTTTAAACGGAGTGAACTAAAACAGGGCCAACACAACATTGGATAGTAATAGAGATGCTTTGTTTTATTTTCTTTTCGGACGTAATTCGATTTCAATGGAAAAATATTTAAAGAGAAAAACAAGTCTCCGACCTAATAAATGAATTCAGAGAGAAAAATACAAAGTATAAGTTGAGGGTTAGTAAGTTCGCCGATGACACGAAGGTTGGTGGTGTTGTGGAAGTTGCAGCAGGACATAAATAGGATGCAAGACTGGGAGGAGAAGTGGCAGATGGACTTCAACGCGGATAAACGTGTAGTGGTCCATTTTGGCAGGACCAGTGGGATGAACGAGTGCACTATCAAGGGCAGGAATCTGCGTGGAGAAACCCACGGAGTCTTAGCAGTGTTGAAGAGCAGAAGGATTTTGGGGTCCGGGTCCACAGGACTCTTAAATCGGCCTCGCAGGTGGAGGATGTGGTCAAGAAGGCGTATGGTGTACTGGCCTTCATTAATCGAGGGATTGAGTTTAGGAGTCGGGAGGTAATGCTGCAAATTTATAAGTCCCTTGTCAGACCCCACTTGGAGTACTGTGCGCAGTTCTGGTCGCCTCACTATAGGAAGGACGTGGAAGCTATTGAAAGGGCGCAGAGGAGATTTACAAGGATGTTGCCTGGATTGGGAGGCATGCCTTATGAAGATAGGTTGAGGGAGCTTGGGCTCTTCTCCCTGGAGTGACGAAGGTTGAGAGGCGACCTGATAGAGGTTTATAAAATGTTGAGAGGAATAGATAGGGTGGATTCTCGGAGACTATTTCCCAGGGCTGAAATGGTCGCTACGAGAGGACACAGAGTTAAAGTGCAGGGAAGCAAGTACAGAGGTGATGTTAGGGGAAAGTTTTTCACTCAGAGGGTGGTGAGTGAATGGAATCGGCTGCCGTCAGTGGTGGTGGAGGCGAACTCGCTGGGGTGTTTTAAAAGACTTCTGGATGAGTATATGGGATTTAATGGGATTGGGGGTTATAGATAGGTCTATGGATTGGTAGGTATTGATGTGATCAGCGCAACTTGTGGGCCGAAGGGCCTGTTTGTGCTGTAGTGTTCTGTGTTCTATGTTCTAACAAATTTCAGCTCACACTCTGTGCTCTGCACAATCCTAGTTCCTGATGAAGTTAATATAAGCACATTACTGAGGTGGTTACATTATTCTGGTAAATAAGCAGCTGCGATGGCTGAGTGGTTGAGGCGCTGGATTTGAAATCCAATGGGGTTTCCCCACGCAGATTCCAACGCTGCTCATAGCGCTTATGGTTGGAAATGTTTGCTTCAGGCAGCCATCCTGGGGAGTTTTTGCTATGGAGTATTTGGATCTCCATCATGCATTCAGCTGCATGGTTCTGGGCCAGGTGCAGGCAGCTGAGTTTGGAAAGGACACCTGGGTATCCTCGGGTTGGTATGGACAAGATGGGCGGAATGGCTTCCTTCGCTGCTGTCACTTTGGTTCTTTCGATGGTTCCATGAACAAAATCGTAACGTGAGCAGAAGGAAAAAATCAGCATCAGGATCACAAGGACAAGACAAGGTCTGATGTCAGAGGAAGATTCTTATGTAATGACACAGAGCATAAGAAATACATTTCATCAGAATACATTGAATGAATTTCAAAATGCTGCTCAGATGAGATGTCATCGTGTTCATTCAAACACATTGCTACAAGCTGGTCATTACTGGGCGTGAGGTGTTCCTGGCAATAACGGATTGGGAATGGAAGGAACAGGTTCACATCTGCACATTGTCAGGTCAAACTGTGTCTCAGATTGACAGCTCCCAAGAGAGGTTTTCCGCTCCTCTCGCCCTGTGCTCTGGAATCTCGGGGATTAGTTGGAGTTTCCCAGCTCAGTAACTGTGAAAGCCTCTGAGGCCGGAGATTCTCACAGTGTCTGTTCCCAGATCGTTCACAATGGAGAGTGTGAGAGTGAGTATCAGTCTTTCAATTCGATGTCTGACAGCTGCACCGTGAACCCATATTCACTCGCTGCAAATTAACAGATACAGTGAAAGAAACACAGAAACAGAACATAGGAGCAGTGATCCTTCCAGCCTGCTCCGCCATTCATTCTGATCGTGGCTGTTCCTCCAACTCAATATCCTGGTCCCACCTTTTACCTCCATATCCTTTGATTCACTTTGTCTCAAGTTCTATATCTAACTGCTTCTTCAAAACATTCAATGTTTTGGCCTCAACTACTTTCTGTGGCCGGGAATTTCACATCCTGGCCACTCTCTGGGTGAAGAAACTTCTCCTCATGTCTGTCCCAAACTGTCTATCCTGTAACCTCAGACTGTGACCCTGGCTCTGGACACTCCCAAACATCCTTCTTTCATCTACCCGGCCTAATCCTGTTAGAATTTTCTAGCTTTCTAAGGGGGTTCCCCTCATTCTTCTGAACTCCAGCGAATATAAAAGTAATCAACTCAATCTCTCCTCATACCTCAGTCCTGCCATCACAAGGATCAGTCTGGTAAACCGCTGCTTTCGCTCTCGAACAAGAACATCCTTCCTCAGATAAGAAGACAAAACTGCAGCTGTGGCCTCACCAAGACCCTGCATAATTGCATCAAGACATCTCTGTTCCTGTACTCGAAGCCTCTCGCTATGAAGGCCACCATGTCATTTGCATTTTTACTGCCTGCTACAGCGGCATCTTTCCCTTCAGTGACTGGTGCATGAGGACACTCTGTTCTGGTTGCACATTCTCTTCTAATTTATGACCATTCAGAACATAATCTGTCTTTCCGTGTTTGCGAACAAATTGGATCACTTCACATTTATTCAAAATATACTGCATCTGCCAATCATTGACCCATTCGCTCAACTTGGCCAAATCAGGCTGCAGGATATGGTGTAAGGTGACTCTGAGATAAAGGGATGGAGAGAGAAACGAGGTGACTGCAGTCTGACTCTGACTCTTCAAACCAGTTATTGCGCCCTTGTGGAAAGTGAATGTGCCTGAGAACAGGAGAAAAACAGATCATGGGCCAGGGATGTATTTTCTGTAAAAAGTAAAATAAACTTGTAACCAGTCAGTGTCTGGCTGAGAACTGGCGAGGGGAGGGGAGGGGGAAGGGGAGGGGTGGGGAGGGGAGGGGGAAGGGGAGGGGTGGGGAGGGGGGAGGGGAGGGGGAGGGGAGGGGAGGGGGATGGGAGGGGGTCTGCTAAAATAACATTCACATAAATATTTTCATCATCCATCTGTGTCTAATGGAAAATCGAGTTTGAAATTGTTGTCAGTGGAAGAATTGTTGAAATGAAAAAACGGGCGTCAAAACTAATCCATGAATTCTCAGTCAGAAACAACAGTAAAAACTGTCCAGAAAAAACAAGAGAAGCCAAGTTCAGTTTACAAACTGTCCGATGGACAGACCTGGTGTCTGATGAAATCAGCAACGGAGGTAGTTCCGTAATTATAACTAATTAAGATAAGGCTGTTTTAAACAACCTGAGCGATGGTGGTATAGTGGTGAGCATAGCTGCTTCCCAAGCAGTTGACCCGGGTTTGGTTCCCGGCTATCTCATTGATAATTTGCTTAGAACTTTATCCGCTTCCTTCTGTGTTTTCAACCGACTGGACAAAAAAGAGGGCGAACACAACATTTGACGGTAATGAAATACAATTGAGATTTCTCTTTTTCTTTTTATTCAGAACTAATTTGTTTGAAATGAAAAATGACTGAGATACAAAAACAAGTCTCTGACCCAGTAAGTGAGATCTCCGTCAGAGACAAAGATACAAAAGTAGAGGAACAAATTTCAGCTCACACACTGTGCTTTGTACAATAACGGTGCCTGATGAAGTTAGTATGAACGCTACTGAGGTGATTATATTCGCCGGCCAACCCGTGGAGCTGCGATGGCCGAGTGGTTAAGGCGTTGGATTAGAAATCCAATGGGGTTTTCCCGCGCAGGTTGGAGTCCTGCTCGCAGCGATTGTTATTGAAAACGTTTGCTTCCGGCTGACACAGAGCCGGATATCCTTCCGGTATGTTGGTGCTAAGTATTTGGATCACCATCATGCTTTCAGCTCCATGACTCCGGGCCGAGTGCAGGAAGGTGAGGTTGAAGAGGACGCCTGGGTGCCCTCGGGCTGGCATGGACAAGGTAAGCCGAATGATTCAGTGCTGTTCCCTTTCTCTGGTTCCATGAGGGAAATCATAATGTGAGCAGATTGAAAACAAAAACAGCATCAGGAGCGCAAGGACAAAACAAGGTCTCATTTCAGAGGAAGATTCTTATGGAATGACACACAGAACATAAGAAATAAATTTCATCAGAATACACTGAATGATCATTTCAAAATGCTGCTTGGATGATATGACATCGTGTTCAGTCAAACACATTGCTGCAAGCTGGTCATTATTGGGCGTTAGGAACTCCTGGTTATAGCAGATTGGGAATGGAAGGAGCAGCTTCACATCTGCACATTGACAGGTCAAACTGTGTCTCAGATTGACAGCTCCCAGGACAGGTTTTCCTCTCCTCTCGCTCTGTGCTGTGGATTCTCGGGGATTAGTTGGAGTTTCCCAGCTCAGTAACTGTGAAAGCCTCTGAGGCCGGCGATGCTCACAGTGTCTGTTCCCCAGATTCAGGGGGCTGCAGCCAATCAGAGCTGTGCCTGGGTGAACCCAGAGCTGGTTGAAACGATGATATTGTTGACAAGCTGAATTCTATTTGATCAGATGTAGATACAGATTGTGTGCACTGAGTCACTAAACAACAAAATCCCACCCTCATATAGAGTGAATGAGAGGGGATGGAGGGATAGAGTGAGTTAGAGCAGTGAGACATAGACCGCCAGAAATCCGTCACTGACAGAAATCCCTATAAATTCCGGCTTTATCCAGAGAGATTCTTTTGGAGAAACATAAGCTGCACTCTCAGCTCTCATAGGAACATAAGAGTTAGGAGCAGGATTAGGTTACATGGCCACTCGAGCCTGCTCCACCATTCAAAACGATCATAACATAAGAACATAAGAAATAGGAGCAAGAGGTGGCCATCTAGCCCTTCGAGCCTGCCCCCCGATTCAATAAGATCATGGCTGATCTGAAGTGAATCAGTTCCATTTTCCCGCTTTCTCCCCTTAACCCTTCATTCCCTTGTCTATCAGAAACCTATGTACCCGTGACTTAATTATATTCAGCGCGGTAGCCTCCACCATTTTATTGGGCAGAGAATTCCAGAGATTCACCACCCTCTGAAAGAAGAAGTTCCTCCTCAACTCTGTTCTAAACTGCACCACACCCACCCCCACCCCACCCCCGCCCTTATTTTGAGGCTGTTCCCTCCAGTTCTGGTTTCCTTTCTAATTGGAAAGAATCTCTCTACCTCTACCCTATCCGCCCCCTTCATTTTCTAATATGTCTCTATAAGATCAACCCTCAGCCTTCTAAACTCCAACGAGTACAGGCCCAATCTACTCAATCTCTCCTCATAAGCTAACCCCCTCATCTCCGGTATCAGCCAAGTGAACCTTCTCTGTACTCCCTCCAGGACCAATATATTCTTTCGCAAATAAGCGAACCAAAATTGCACACAGTCGTCAGGAAGGCGGATTGGATGTTTGGCTTCATAACTGGAGATACTGAGTATAAAAACTGGGAAGTTCTGCTCAATCTTTATGAAGCTCTGATTAACTGTAGCTGTTTTAGGATTGCCCCCAGACCCGGTAACCACACTTTACAAAGTGTGTGAGAGTCCTTATGAAGGGGGAAAGGAGATTTACTGTTTTGGATCCAGCGTGAGGGATTTTAGCTCCAAGGTATGGCTGGATAACTCGGAGTTTCTCTCTTTGCAGCAAAAGGGATTGAGTGGCGCTGGAAGAGAGGTGTCAAAGAGTAGAACATATTGAACTAAGGTTCACAGGGGGAAGTTGCTGCATTAGCTGCTAGCAGAAGGATTTGGGGACAGGCATTGAAGATTGAAGACAGGAAGTGCAAGAAGCATAACATCCCAACAGTGCGGAAAGAGGCCATTCGGCCCAGATATTCTGTACAGACTCTCCGACAGAGAATCCCTCCCTGTCTCCCGACGTAATTACTCTGCTAATTCCCCCTAACAATAAGGGTCAATTTAGCCTGGCCAATCCACCTAATTTGCACATGGTTGGAGATGGGAGGAAACCGGAGCACCCGAAGGAAACCCACGCAGACACGGGGAGAGCGTGCAAACTCTACAGACAGGCACCCAAGAATGTTAGAAGTGGACTTTAGATTTCTGCTGTTGACAAACTCTGGGGAATCCACTTCATTTTTTTTGGCATTTAGGAATCAGAGATATCATTAAAAACAGGACTGAAAATAAATATAATCACGGCAGTTATTCACATGGCGCTAACATTTGGGCCTGTGTTGTGTCTGCTGACCGCGTGGCCTAATGGATAAGGCGTCTGACTTCGGTAGTCATGGCAATGATGGTATCAGAAGATTGCAGGTTCGAGTCCTGTCGCGGTTGTTTTATGCAGAAATCTGGGAGAACTTCCGGCAAACTGAGATTTCCTTCTTCAGCTGAAAGCTCTGCATTTTCTTGCAAACATTGCAGGGCGCTTTCTCAGAATGTATTTCCTTGTTGTTTTGTTCATTAAATTTTCTCATCTCATTATAGTACTCTCCCCTCAAGAAATCAATCTTTTTTTGTGTGATCTTAATAAATTATTGATGCTCCCGAATGGAGGATCAGGCTTTGTAGCAAATAGGTTAATACAATTCTGTGGGGGAAAATCTAATCTCCACAGGAAGAGGTTTAATAACGAGCTGAATGATGGAAATGTGGAAATCGAAACACAAACAGATCAGCCATGATCTTAGTGAATGGCGGGACAGTCTTGTGAGAACGAATGGCCTTCTTCTGCCCTTATTTCCTCTGTCCGTGTGTCCGTCGTCTGATTCCAAATTTCCTCTCAACAGGACTGCTGAAACTCACCAATCCTCACGGTTCACTCGGAGCACCGGAATCAAACTAAATCATGGAAAAATTAAAATCTGACTGGGATTGCCAGTTCTGTCAGGCTGTATGGTTGCTTTTCGAGTTCTGCAGAGATATTTTCTCTGCAATGAGTTCTCTGGAGGTAAACACTGCTTCGGCTTTCACTCATGATCGCCACCTTCATTGCAAAGAATTACCTTTAAAAAAAAAATGCGGGGTTCGAACCCGGGACTTCTCGCATTTTAACACTACACCCAAAGCGAGAACCATACCCCTCGACCAACGAGCCACCCGCGACTAGCCCGCCTCTGAAACAACTTTTCAAAGTATCCCAAAGTTAGGCAACTTTTTTGACAACGCGTCAGAGATTTATTGAACAAGGTTCCATTTCACTGTCTGTTTTGATGAAGTCATGATGTGGAGATGTCGGCGTTGGATTGGGGTAAACACAGTAAGAAGTCTCACAACACCAGGTTAAAGTCCAACCAGTTTATTTGCTAGTAAACGAACAAGCTTTGAGGGTTTGCCCGTTCGTCGGATGATGAAGAGGCAAATCCCGAAAGCATGTGAGTTTACTATCAAATAAATTGATTGTACTCTTACCTGGTGTTGTGAGGCTTCTTACTCAGTCAAAGAAGACAGAGGATCACAATGGAAGGATGTGTTTCTGAATAGAGGGCTGTGGCAAGTGATGTTCCTCAGGGATCAGTGCTGGGAACTTTGCTGTTTGTAATATATAAATTATTTGGAGGAAAATGTAACTGATTTGATTAGTAAGTTTGCAGATAACACAAACGCTGGTGGATTTGTGGGTAGTGATGAGGGCCATCAGAGGATACAGCAGAATACGGATCAGTTGGAGACTCGGGCAGAGAGATGGCCGATGGAATTTAATCCGGAGAAATGTGGGTTAATTCATTTTGGAAGGTCTAATGCAGACAGGAAATATACAGTAAATGACAGAACCCATAAGAGTATTGATAGCCAAAGGGATCTGAGTGGATAGGTACACACAGGTCACTGAAATTGGCAATGCAGGTTGAGAAGGTAGTCAAGAAGGCATACGGCAATCTTGCCTTCATCGGCAGGGGCATTGAGTTTAAAAATTGGCAAGTCATGTTACAACTTTATGGAACCTTAGTTAGGCCGCACTTAGAATATAGTGTTCAATTCTGGTCGCCACACTACCAGAAGGGTGTGGAGGTTTTGGAGCTGGCACAGAAAAGATTTACCAGGATGTTGCCTGGTGGGAAGGCATTAGCTATGAGGAGAGGCTGGAGAAACTTGGTTTGTTCTCACTGGAACGACGGAGGTCGAAGGGCGACTTGCTAGAAGTCCACAAGATTACGAGGGGCATGGACAGAATAGAGAGGCAGAAGCTTTTTCATCCCCCTGGGTGAAAGGGTCAGTTTCTAGCAGGTAAATGTTTAAGGTGTGAGGGACAAGGCTTAAAGGAGATGTATGAGACAGGGAGTGGTGGGTGCCTGGAACTCTTTGCCGCGGATGTAGTGGAAGTGGATACGGTAGTGACCTCTTAGTGGCACCTTGACAAATACATGAATAAGATATAAATCGAGGGATATGGTTCCCGGAAGGGTAGGGGAGGTTTAGATAAGTCGGGTAGCATGATCGATGCAGGCTTGGAGGGCCGAAGGGCCTGTTTCTGTGCTGTAATTTTCTTTGTTCTTTGTTCACCCAAAGAAAATCCACGCAAACACGGGGAAACATGGAGACTCCACAAGACAGTGACCCAAACCGGGAATCAAACCCGGGTCCCTGGTGCCGTGAGGCAGCAGCATCTTCCTATCCACCCTGTCCATTTCTTATACACCTCAATCAGGTCTCCTCTCAGCCTTCACTGCTCTAAATAAAATAATCTGATCCAATCCAATCTCTCTTCATAGCTCAAATTCTCCATCCCAGTCTACGATCTGGTCCCTGTTAAATGGACACTGCACCCTCTCCAGTGCAATCATCTCCTTACTGTAGTGATTTGACGGGAACTGCACACTGTCCTCCAGCGGCGGCCTCACTAAAATTTTGTCCAGCTCGAACTGAACCTTCCTGCTCTTACAATCATGCATTAATATTCCATTCCTCACTCTGCATGAATCTTCAGAACTCACAGCCTCAAAGGGATTTCCAATATTGAAACACATTGGGGGTTTCCTTTGTATTTTCAGGGATCTGGGAATCAGTGGATCATCCAAAAATAGAACTGAAAAATATGAAATCACAGCATTTATTGACATTGTGCTAATATCAGGGTAATATACGACGTGTTGACTACGTGGCATCGCCAGATCAAAGGTGAGCCAAAATGCTGACGAATTGAACGAACGTTGACCTCAGGTCACGAAAAGTGTCGGTACAAATGTAAAGATTTGCATTTTTGAAAGTTTCATTTCTTGACTGTCTTTTTCATAAGAACATAAGAACATAAGAACATAAGAAATAGGAGCAGGAGTAGGCCATCTAGCCCTTCGAGCCTGCCCCGCCATTCAATAAGATCATGGCTGATCTGTCGCGGCTCAGTTCCACTTTCCCGCCCTCTCCCCATAACCCTTAATCCCCTCTCTTATCAAGAACCCATCAACCCGCTTCTTAAAAATATTTAGCGAGGCAGCCTCCACCACTTCAACGGGCAGAGAATTCCAGAGATTCACCACCCTTTGAGTGAAGAAGTTCCTCCTCAACTCCGTTCTAAACCGTCCCCGCTTTATCTTGAGGCTGTGCCCCCTAGTCCTACTGTCTTTTTTGAGCGGGAAGAGTCTCTCCACCTCTATCCTATCCATCCCATTCATCATTTTATACGTCTCAATGAGATCTCCCCTCATTCTTCTAAACTCTAACGAGTACAAGCCTAGTTTATTCAGCCTCTCCTCATAGCTCAACCCCCTCAACTCCGGTAGCAGCCGAGTAAACCTCCTCTGCACTCCCGCCAAGACCAAAATATCTTTGCGCAGGTGCGGCGCCCAAAACTGCACACAGTACTCCAGCTGCGGCCTCACCAATGCCCTATACAGCTGCAGCAAGACACCCCTACTTTTATATTCAATCCCCCTCGATATGAAGGCCAGCATCCCATTCGCCTTCCTGACCACCTGTTGCACCTGCAAGCTGGGTTTTTGCGACTCATGCACAAGGACCCCGAGGTCCCTCTGCGCCGTCGCCTGCTGCAGTTTTTCGCCCCGGAAGTAATAGTCCTTCCTACCATTATTTCGTTTCTGTTTTCAAAGTTGGAGACCAACACAAGTACAATTTGACATAATAAAATTGCAATGAACTCCCCGTCGGGGAATTGAACCCCGGTCTCCCGCGTGACAGGCGGGGATACTGACCACTATACTAACGAGGAGTTGACCAGGAAAGCGACCATACACATTGTACACTTGTCATTTACACTTCCGGAGCGACAACTCAGTTCTGATGAGATCAGTTCTTTTCCCCAATACGGAGAACCATTTCATGCAGCAAACAGCGGCTTTAACTAACTCATTAAGACTTTTGGATTAGCAGGAAAGAGAATGAGATGGATGCATGAAAAAAAACACAAATCAGGTGGAGACAGAAAGGAGCGTTTGCCGTTCATATCAAACCGCATGTTCTTTTTAATTTTGGAGGAAAGACGGGGTGTCGTGAAGTCTGAACTTGCTGGAGAATCTCAGCTGGTCTCTCTCCACAGATGATGTCAGACCTGCTGAGTTTTTCCAGCATTTTCATTTGTTGTTTCAGATTCCAGCATCGGCAGCATTTTGCTTTTATTTTGTCTTGAAATGCGGTTTTTTTCCCCCAAACCGCTGGAAGTTTCAAAGTGCTTTACAGCTGAGATGCTTTTCTTTAATTATATCGTCTTTTTATTGCCCGAGGTACAGGTGCAAATTGATCAAAACATAAAATATTTCAAAGTATACCATCGATCGTAGTTTGGGTATTTGTTATTTCGGGAACAATCAACTTTATCCAGATACAAAACCCAAAGATGGGTGAGTAATTGCTTTTGGAGCCTGACGTGATTTGAACACGCAACCTTCTAACCTGAAATCAGACGCGCTACCGTTGCGCCACAAGTTCAAAGCTCCCACTTTCCTTTTACTATGTTCGGTGAATTCAAAACTCAAGCAGGGAATTGTTTCCCTCATTACTTTGTCGGGACTTAAATCGGATTGAAGAGTAACAGCGAACCAAAATTAACGAGAAAGTCGAAACACAACATTATCCTATAGGAGAAATGTGTTCTTTGTTCAAGAGGTGATTCGAAAGCCTACCGTTGGGTAACGATGTGGCCGAGTGGTTAAGGCGGTGGGCTGTTATTCTGTTGTGCGTTGCAGGCGTGTGTTCGAATCCCATCCTTGGTGGTAACACGTCTCCTGTGCCTCTTTACTGAGGGCGAACTGATAATTTGTTGGTATTTTGAGATTCACGGAATCAAGGTGAAGTCTGGATACAGATTTCGACAGTTCTGAGTGAATATTCCAACACAAATCCCTATTCCTGATTCCAAATCCAATGAAAAACTGGACCTGGCAATCAATTTACATCAGGGCACTCACTTTGGGCTGGAGATTGGCACCACGACGACATGTGGTTTCCGAAGCCACCACTTCTGAAAGACCCACTTCATTTGAGGCCCGTTTGGTAGGTTTTGTCTTTCCGGAATCGGCAGGTCAGTCTTTAAAAATAGCAGCGGGTTAGCAGGATTGGCCATGCTAAATTGCCCCTTAGTGTGAGGGAAATTAGCGCGGGAAATATGTGAGGTTCCGGGGATGGGGCCTGGGTCGGATTTCTGTTAATACAGGCTCGATGGGCCGAATATCTTTCTTCTCCACTGTGGGGATTCTATGATTTTCGGGGCGGCAAATACACTTCTCTGAAAGTATTGATACGCCAGTTCCTTATCTAAGAAGCCGACTCCAATGCGTTCCTAACCACAATATTTGAATATCTCACCAGACAATGATGAGAAGTCCAACATGTCATTCTTCGTGCCGCTGCGGCAGCATTTATTCCCCATTTTTATATGGGAATTTCTGACGTGGTCGAACAGACAGTTCAAAAGTTGAGCCGTTGGACAGTGATTACATTTCAAAAATAGTTCATTGTCATGAAAATATTTTGGGACGTCCTGTGGTTGTGAAAAGAGCTCCAGAAATGTCAGTAGAACTCCGATAGGACACAGACAGTTTGGTCGAATGGGAGGACAGGTGGCACATGAAGAATGAAGTGATTCCTTTTGGTGGGAAGAACACAGAGAGGCAATATAAAATCCAGGGTATTATTACAAAACGGGGCACAGGAACCGCGGGAAATGGGTGGGCATTGGTATAAATCATTGAAGGAGACAGGACAGGTTGGAAGTGCCGTTAATAAAGTGTGCAGTATCCCTGGCTTTATAACCGAAAGCAAGGATCTGATACAAATTTACTGCAATGGAAATGCTGATGAGCTATGAGACAGCACTTTAGATATTCTCAGCCTTGCCCCTCGGCTGAGGTGTGGTAATCCTTAGACTAAATCATCACCAGTAAACCCTCCCTGATGAGATGGGGATCAGTGGATGGTCATTCGGGACGATGTTGACTTTACCTTTAAACCTGGGTCATATTCAGGCTGTGTTTTTCATTATTTGCTGCTGTGTGAGGATTGGGATCTTTCTGATTCCGTCTGTGGAACTGTGTGTGTACAAGCGATTTGTTCTGACAGTCAGCTCCCGGAACTGTAGATTAGCTTGGAATCAATTCTGTATTTGCAATCTCTGGGATTGTAAACGAGTTGATTGATCTCCTCATTTTGAATCTCCGATGGACTTTTCTCAGCGTCGCTGATTGGTCCATTGGACAGTGATTACATGTAAAAAATACTTCATTGTCATTAACATATTTTGGGACGTCCTGTGGCTTTGAAAGACCTACAGAAATTTCAGTAGAACTCCAATAGGACACAGACACTCTTTATTCATTCATAAGGCCTGGGTGTCACTGGCTGGGCAGCATTTATTGCCCAAAACTCGCAGCCCAAGGGCAGCTGAGAGTCAACTACCTTGCTGTGGATCTGGAGTCACATGTGGGCCAGACCGGGCAAGGACGGTAGGTTTTGTTCCCTAAAGGGCATTAGTTTACCATATAACTTTTTCCATTGTCCTAGTCGTCACTAGGACGCTTGCTGGTATTTGTAGTTTTTTTTTCTCTCGGGCCCCTAACCCTATAAATTAGTGTAGAGAGGATACCCGATCCTCTACACTGGTAGAGAATCCCACCCTCCCACCTCCTCTAACCTAATTATAAGTGTGGGGGAAGTTTTTTTTATTGTATTTTTTATTTTTCTGCTGGTAATTGTTTCAGGGATGGCAGTTCAGGCTGTGTGCTGCATCTCCTGTGGGATGTATGTGGTGAGGGAATCTAGTAGTGTTTCAGGTGATTTTACTTGTAAGAAGTGTGTTCGATTGCAGCTTCTGGAGGAGCGTGTAAAGGAGCTGGAGGTGGAGTTAGAGGAACTCCGCATAATTCGGGAGGCGGAGGAGGACGTTGATAGGAGTTATAAGGAGATTGTCACTCCTAGAAATCAGTCTTGGGTCACTGCCAGGAAGAGGGGAAAGAAGCAATCGGGGGGACAATCCCCTGGGGCTGTTCCCCTCCAAAATAGGTTTTCGGTCCTGGAGGCTACAGTTGAGGAGGAATCAACTGGGGATAGCCAAAGGGAGCAGGTCTCTGGGGGTGAGCCTATTGTGAAAGCTCAGGTGGTTAGGGGCTGTAAAAGATTGGGCCTCGTGATTGGGGACTCCACAGTTAAAGGGACAGATAAGAGAGTTGGAAGTAAAGGTAGGGACTTAGGGCTGGTGTGTTGCCTACCAGGGGCTGGGGTCCGGGATGTATCAGAAAGGATATTCAGGACTCTTAAGGGAGAGGGAGATCAACCCCAAGTTATAGTTCATGTGGGGACACATGACATAGGGAGGTTAAGGGAAGGGGATATTAAGCAGAGATTTATGGAGTTGGGGTGGAAACTGAAGGCCAAGTCAGAAAGAGTGGTTATCTCCGGACTCTTGCCTGTGCCACGGGATAGTTTAGAGAGGAATAGGGAGAGGGAAAGTTTGAACTCGTGGCTGAGGGGTTGGTGCAGGAGGGAGGGGTTCAGGTACTTAAGCAATTGGGGCTCATTCTGGGGAAGGTGGGACCTCTACATGAGGGATGGTCTGCACCTGAATCAGAGGGGGACCAATATCCTGGGGGGTAAATTTGCTAAGGCTATGCAGGGAGGTTTAAACTGATTCGGAGGGGGGGTGGGATCCTGAGTAGAGGGGTTGAAAGTGAGGGGGGCATAGATGGGGACTGCAATGCACAGCATCACAGGGGTGGGGTGGAGCAGGGTTTGAAATGTGTATACTTTAATGCGAGGAGTATTCGCAATAAAGTGGATGAACTTGCAGCGTGGATCAGTACCTGGGACTTCGATGTTGTGGCCATTTCAGAGACATGGATAGAGCAGGGGCAGGAATGGTTGCTGCAGGTCCCGGGGTTCAAATGTTTTAGTCGGAGTAGAGAAGGAGGTAGGAGGGGGGGAGGGGTAGCTTTATTGGTCAGGGATTGTATCACAGTGTCAGAGAGGAAGTTTGATGAGGACTTGCCTGTTGAGGTAGTATGGGCGGAGATTAGAAATAGGAGAGGAGAGGTCACTCTGTTGGGAGCCTTTTATAGACCTCCTAAAAGTTCTAGAGAGGTTGAGGAAAGGATTGCAGAGACGATCCTGGTTAGGAGTGAAAGTAATAGGATAATTGTTATGGGGGATTTTAACTTTACTAATATTGATTGGAATTGTTATAGCTCTAGCTCGTTAGAGGGGTCAGTTTTTGTACAAAGCGTGCAGGAAGGTTTTTTGACTCAGGATGTAGATAGGCCAACTAGAGGTGAGGCTATATTGG
This sequence comes from Carcharhinus amblyrhynchos, assembly GCF_965287045.1. Classification (NCBI taxonomy): domain Eukaryota; kingdom Metazoa; phylum Chordata; class Chondrichthyes; order Carcharhiniformes; family Carcharhinidae; genus Carcharhinus; species Carcharhinus amblyrhynchos. The sequence goes on along the minus strand of NW_027649819.1, from coordinate 663,027 downwards.
ATTTGGTGCTGGGAAATGAGCCAGACCAGGTGCTAGACTTGGAAGTTGGTGTGCATTTTGGTGATAGTGACCACAATTCGGTTACGTTCACCTTAGTGATGGAAAGGGATAGGAATGAACCTCGGGCTAGTGGTTTTAGCTGGGGGAAGGGTAATTATGAGGCTATTAGGAGAGAATTAGGAAGCATAGGTTGGACTAGGAGATTACAGGGACTGGGAACGTCTGAAATGTGGAGTTTTTTCAAGGAGCAGCTACTGCGAGTCCGTGATAGCTATGTCCCTGTCAGGCAAGGAGGAATTGGTAGGGCTAAAGAACCGTGGTACACCAAAAAAGTTTTTTCGTTGGTTAAGAGGAAAAAGGAGGCTTATGTTCGGATGAGACGTGAGGGCTCGGGTAGTGCACTAGAAAACTTTAGATTGGCTAGGAGGGAGTTGAAGAGTGAGGTAAGAAGGGCTAAAAGAGGACATGAGAAGACTTTGGCTGATAGGGTTAAGGAGAATCCTAAGGCGTTCTATGGGTATGTTAAGAACAGAAGGTTGGTTAGGGCAAGATTAGGGCCAGTTATAGACAGCAGAGGGAAGTTATGTGTGGAACCGGAGGAGATTGGAGAGGCATTGAACCAATATTTCTCTTCGGTGTTCACGCAAGGGGACATGGATATAGCTGAGGAGGACACTGGATTGCAGGGGAGTAGAATTGACAGTGTTGCAGTTGATAAGGAGGATGTGCTAGATATTCTGGAGGGTCTGAAAATAGATAAGTCCCCTGGTCCGGATGGGATTTACCCCAGGATTCTCTGGGAGGCAAGAGAAGTGATTGCAGAGCCTCTGGCTCTGATCTTCAGGTCGTCGTTGGTCTCTGGTATAGTACCGGAAGATTGGAGGTTAGCGAATGTTGTCCCATTGTTTAAGAAGGGGAACAGAGACTTCCCCGGGAATTATAGACCGGTGAGTCTCACTTCTGTTGTGGGCAAGGTTTTAGAAAAAATTATTAGGGATAGGATTTATAGTTATTTGGAGAGTAAAGAATTGATTGGAGATAGTCAGCATGGTTTTGTGGCGGGTAGGTCGTGCCTTACTAACCTTATTGAGTTTTTTGAGAAAGTGACCAAAGAGGTGGATGGGGGTAAGGCAGTGGACGTGGTATATATGGATTTTAGTAAGGCGTTTGATAAGGTTCACCATGGTAGGCTTCTGCAGAAAATGCAGATGTATGGGATTGGGGGTGATCTAGGGAATTGGATCAGGAATTGGCTAGCGGATAGGAGACAGAGGGTGGTGGTTGATGGTAAATATTCATCATGGAGTTCGGTTTCGAGTGGTGTGCCTCAGGGATCTGTTTTGGGGCCACTGCTGTTTGTAATTTTTATTAATGATCTGGATGAGGGTATAGTTGGGTGGATTAGTAAGTTTGCTGATGACACCAAAGTCGGAGGTGTGGTAGATAGTGATGAAGGGTGTCATAGTTTGCAGGAAGACTTAGACAGGTTGCAGAGCTGGACCGAGAGGTGGCGGATGGAGTTTAATACGGAGAAGTGTGAGGTAATTCACTTTGGTAGGAATAACAGATGTGTCGAGTATAGGGCTAACGGGAGGACTTTGAATAGTGTGGATGAGCAGAGGGATCTAGGTGTATGTGTACATAGATCCCTGAAAGTTGGGAGTCAAGTAGATAAGGTTGTTAAGAAGGCATACGGTGTCTTGGCGTTTATTGGTAGGGGGATTGAATTTAGGAGTCGCAGCGTCATGTTGCAACTGTACACAACTCTGGTGCGGCCGCACTTGGAGTACTGTGTGCAGTTCTGGTCCCCACATTATAGGAAGGATAGAACATAGAACATAGAACACTACAGCACAAACAGGCCCTTCGGCCCACAAGTTGCGCCGACCACATCACCTACCAACCTACAGACCTATCTATAACCCTCAATCTCATTAAACCCCATATACTCATCCAGAAGTCTTTTAAAAGACCCCAGCGAGTTCGCCTCCACCACCACTGACGGCAGCCGATTCCATTCACTCACCACCCTCTGAGTGAAAAACTTACCCCTAACATCACTTCTGAACCTCCCTCCCCGCACCTTAAATCTGTGTCCTCTCGTAGCGACCATTTCAAACCGGGGAAATAGCCTCTGAGAGTCCACCCTATCTATCCCTCTCAACATTTTGTAAACTTCTATCAGGTCGCCTCTCAACCTTCGTTTCTCCAGGGAAAAGAGTCCCAGCTCCCTCAACCTAACTTCATAAGGCATGCCTCCCAGTCCAGGCAACATCCTTGTAAATCTCCTCTGCACCCTTTCAATAGCTTCTACATCTTTCCTATAGTGAGGCGACCAGAACTGCGCACAATACTCCAAATGAGGCCTGACAAGGGTCTTATAAAGTTCCAGCATTACCTCCCGACTCCTAAACTCAATCCCTCGATTAATGAAGGCCAGTACACCATACGCCTTCTTGACCACCTCCTCCACCTGCGAGGCCGATTTAAGAGTCCTGTGGACCCGGACCCCAAGATCCTTCTGCTCCTCAACACTACTCAGACTTCTGCCCTTAATAGTGTACTCGTTCATCCCGTTGGTTCTGCCAAAATGGACGACAACACATTTATCCGCGTTGAAGTCCATCTGCCACTTCTCCGCCCAGTCCTGCATCCTATCTATGTCCTGCTGCAACTTTTGCCATCCTTCCAGATCATCCACAACACCACCGACCTTCGTGTCATCAGCGAACTTACTTACCCATCCCTCCACTTCCTCATCCAGGTCATTTATGAAAATGACAAACAACAAGGGTCCCAGAACAGATCCTTGAGGCACTCCGCTGGTGACTGACCTCCATTCAGAAAAAGCCCCATCCACAACCACTCTCTGCCTTCTGCAGGCAAGCCAGTTCTGGATCCACAAGGCCAAAGGCCCTTGGATCCCATGCCCTCTCACCTTCTCAAGAAGTCTTGCATGGGGGACCTTATCAAACGCCTTGCTGAAGTCCATGTACACTACGTCCACGGCACTTCCTTCGTCAATGTGTTCAGTCACATTATCGAAGAACTCAACTAGGCTTGTAAGGCACGACCTGCCCTTGACAAATCCATGCTGACTATTCCTGATCATGTCAAACCTCTCCAAATGTTCGTAAATCTTGTCCCTCAGAAGCCTCTCCATCAGCTTACCAACCACTGAGGTCAGACTCACCGGTCGGTAATTTCCCGGGCTATCTCTGTTCCCTTTCTTAAAAATAGGAACTACATCCGCAATCCTCCAATCCTCTGGAACCTCTCCCGTCTCCATTGACGACGCAAAGATCATCGCCAGGGGTTCTGCAATCTCTTCCCTCGCCTCCCACAGTATCCTGGGGTACATCCCATCTGGTCCCGGCGACTTATCTACCTTGATAGAATTCAAAAGTTCCAACACATCCTCCTCCTTAATATTCACGTACTCAATCCTTTCCATCTGCTGCAAATCCATAACAAAATCTCCCAGATCGGCTTCCACCGTGAATACTGAGGCGAAGTACTCGTTAAGCACCTCCGCCATTTCTTCTGGTTCCACACAAACCTTTCCCCCCTCACCTTTTATCGGTCCTATCCCTTCTCTTCTCATCCTTTTACCTTTCACATATTTATAGAAGGCCTTGGGATTCTCCTTAATCTTACCCGCCAAGGTCTTCTCATGACCCCTTCTGGCTCTCCTAATTTCCCTTTTAAGTTCCCTCCTACAGTCCTTATACTCCTCAAGATCTTTAACATCTCCTAATTCCCTGAACCTCTTGTACACCTTCCTTTTCTTCCTGACTAGGTTCAACACATCCTTTGTGCACCACGGTTCCCTCGACCCACCAAAACCCCCTCGTCTCATCGGAACGTTGTCATTCAGAGCTCCAGACACACATTCCTTGAATATCTGCCACCTTCCTTCGGTACTTTTCCCTAAGAACGCCTCCTTCCAGTTTATTTGTCCAAGTAACTTCCTGACTTCTTCGTATCTCCCCTTACCCCAGACAAACACCTTCCTAGCCTGCCTGATCCTATCTCGTTCCAACGCAATTGTGAAGGAGATAGAATTATGGTCACCATATCCAAGATGCTCTCCTACCGAAAGATCCGTCACCTGCCCTGGTTCATTCGCCAGTACCAGGTCAAGTACAGCCTCTCCCCTCGTAGGCTTGTCCACATACTGCGTCAGGAAACCCTCCTGAACACACCTAACAAACTCCTCCCCATCTATACCCCTTACCCTAGGGATATTCCAGTCGATGTTTGGGAAATTGAAGTCTCCCATCACGACAACTCTGTTATTAAAACATCTCTCCAGAATCTGTTTCCCTATTTGCACTTCAACTTCCCTGTCACTATTGGGCGGCCTATAGATTACACCCAGCAAAGTTTTTGACCCTTTGCTGTTCCTAACTTCCACCCACAGAGATTCTGTAGACAATCCCTCCACGACATCCTCTTTCTCTGTAGCCATGACACTATCCCTGATCAACAGTGCCACGCCACCACCCCTTCTGCCACCCTCCCTGTCCTTCCTGAAGCACCTGAAGCCTGGCACCTGAAGTACCCAGTCCTGTCCCTGAGACATCCAAGTCTCCGTAATGGCCACCACATCACAATCCCAAACAGCTATCCACGCCCTAAGCTCATCTACCTTATTCACTATACTCCTTGCATTAAAATATATACACTTCAGCCCCTCAGTCTGGGCATTTCCCATCTCCACCACCTGTCTAACCTCCCTCGCATACTGCCTGCGGTCCTCCCCTACCTGGGAGCGAACCTCCTCCGTCCCAGTTTCCCCAACACAGTTCCCTCCCCCCATCCTTTCTAGTTTAAAGTCCCCCCGGTAGCCTTAGCCAGTCTTCCCGCCAAGATACTAGTCCCCCTGGTATTTAAGTGCCACCCGTCCCTACTATAGAGGTCCCACCTACCCCTAAAGAGGTCCCAGTGATCTAGGAACCGAAATCCCTGCCCTCTACACCAGTCCCTCAGCCACGCATTCACCCTCCACCTCATTTCATTTCTTCCCTCATTCTCCCTTGGCACAGGCAGCAATCCTGAGATTACTACCTTCGCTTTTCTCTTCCTCAGCTGCCTACCCAGTTCCCTATAGTCCTTTTTCACAAGTGCCTCCCTCTTCTTACCTACATCAGTAGTACCTATATGTACTACTACCTCCGGTTCCTCACCCTCCCCTTTCAGGATGTCTGGGACCCGCCCAGAGACATCCTGGATCCCAGCCCCAGGGAGACAAACCACCATCCGCGACTCCCTTCTACGTCCACAAAAACGCCTGTCTGCGCCCCTCACTGTGGAGTCCCCTATTAATACTACCTTTCTGCTTCCCTTTTTGATTTTTTGGCTCACTGGCTCAGCTCCAGAGAGCTGGCCATCGCTTCCTCCCTCAGATGAGCTGTCCCCCCCAGTAGTACTCAGGCCGGAGTACTTATTTTGAAGGGGGACATCCACCGGAGTGCTCCCCATCACCCGTGTTTTCCCCTTCCTAATGGTAACCCAAGTGCCCTCATCCCGTTGCCCTGGTGTGACTACCTGCTGGTAGCTCCTTTCTATAACGTCCTCACTCTCCCTAACTAGCCGAAGGTCCTCGAGCTGCATTTGCAGCTCCTTAACCTGGTTTCGTAGGGCCTGCAACTCCACACACCGAGCACAGGTGTGGATGTCTGGCAGGCCAGGAGCCTCCAAGACCTCCCACATGTTGCATTGGCAACAACATACAGGTCTCACACTCATATTTACCCCTTATAGCAACCCAAAGGAAAAAAGGAAAAAAAAACTTACAACTTACCTTATCTCTTTGGCCCTGTGAGCCAAAGCACTTACAGCACACACAAATACAAAAGCAGTCTTACCAGCTCTCAGACAGAGCCCCTCTCTCTCTCTCTCTCTCTTTTTTTTTAGGTTAGGGGAGGGGGGAGGGCTGGGATACTCTACCCGTGTAGAGTATCGGGAAACCCCTCCGGTCTAATTTATAGTCGGGTAAAAAAAAAACGCGACCCGAGTGCCCTCGCAATTACTTCCGGGGTCAAACCGGGGTCAAACTTAAAAAAAAACAATAAAAAAAAAACCCACTAAAAAATAAAGTTAGTTTCTAAAAGAAAAAGTCACTTTTACTCACCCACAGCTCTCCACTCTCAAATCGCAGCCTCTCTTCAATGCTCCCACGGAACAATGAGGCTGGACCCCCGAGGTGAGTAAACTTTTAAAGGTGAAAAAAAAACGCGACCCGAGTGCCCTCGCAATTACTTTGGAGAGGGTGCAGAGGAGGTTTACCAGGATGTTGCCTGGTATGGAGGGGAGGTCCTATGAGGAGAGGCTGAGGGATTTGGGGTTGTTTTCGCTGGAAAGAAGGCGGCTAAGAGGGGATCTTATTGAAACATATAAGATGATTAGAGGTTTAGATAGGGTGGATAGTAATAGCCTTTTTCCTCTGATGGAGAAATCTAGCACGAGGGGGCATGGCTTTAAATTAAGGGGTGGTAGTTATAGGACGGATGTCAGGGGTAGGTTCTTTACCCAGAGGGTGGTGAGGGATTGGAATGCCCTGCCTGCTGCAGTTGTAAATGCGCCTAGTTTGGGGGCATTTAAGAGATCCGTGGATAGGTTTATGGACGAGAAGGGATTGGTTTAGGTTAGTGGGTCATTGTTTTGTAACTGGTCGGCGCAACATCGTGGGCCGAAGGGCCTGTTCTGCGCTGTAATGTTCTATGTTCTATGTTCTATTGATGGTCAGTCATTTCATGGTCAGCATTCGATTCTTGCTCACAGATATTTTTTATTGAATTCAAATTTCACCAGCTGCAATGGCAGAACTCGAGCCCCAGAATATTAGCTGAGTTTCTGGATTAATATTCCAGCGATAATACCACAAAATCATCGCCTCCAAATTGCCCTCAAACCGATCGATTTGATAAGTCAACTCCAAGAGCAGTTCAGAGTGAACTGCATTGCCGCGTGTCGGGAGTCACATGTAAGCTAGACCAAGTAAGAATCCTTTCCCTATAGAACATTATCGAATCCATTTTATTTTAGAACAATCGATTCAAGCTCACTCATCCAGATTTTTTATTGATTTCGAATTTCACCATCTGCAGTGGCAGGGGATGTGTGTGTGTGTGTGTGTGTGTGTGTGTGTCTGTGTATGTGTGTGTGTGTGTGTGTGTGTGTGGGCGGGGGGGCGGAGGTGGGGGGGCGGTGTGCACGTGTGTGCGCGCACACGAGAGAGAGAGATTCACTCAATGTCAGTCTGTTTGTGCGTGTGGAAGGGAAAATTGCGCCCAAGGTTTGTGATCATCAATTCATTCTTCCATTGCAGCCAGACCTTCGTTGTGTTAAACATTGTTCTGCTTGGAGTAAAGTCCAGCGTTTGTTTCACCTTGATGGTTTACTGATGTTTATTGTTCAAAGATGAACATGTCTTTCCCCATCTCCGACTGCCCTTGAGAAAGTTGCGGTGAATCGTCCTTAGAATCTCTTCAATCCACGCGCTGTCTTGGGAAAATCAGCGTCTTCCAGATGTTTATTGCTAGCGGCAGTGAAGGAATGACTCTGCTTCTCTGCGTCCAGATGTGATGGGTCTTGGGAAAAATAAAACTCCCAAGAAGAACTGTTGTGTGCTATAAACTCCTGTTTGCAATGCTCTGTCGAAAGAGCATTTTTTATCATATTATAAAAATTTAATTCTTGCTAAAGGACGTTTACAATGATTGGAACGTTTTAATATTATTCAAAGCACTTTTTAAATGGTAACACAATTTCAAACTCCAATGGAATTCGCGGCACAAATTTGGCAGACCAGTGTTCTCTCAACGTGAACCATCGTTACATGATAGTAAATATCATGAACATTGCTGCATTCCACAAGAACAACATTGAAATTACCTTTAGTAGCAGCACTGAGCAGCACTCGACAAATAATAATTACAGTGACAACACCTCCAAAAAAGGGTGCAGAACTGATTTACCAGGATGCTGCCTGATTTGGAGGATATGAACTATTAAAAAAGCGAATAAACTTGGATTGCTTTCATTGGATGCATCAGACGACGAGGGGGGCCTTGTAGACATGTACAAGGTTGAAACAGGCTTGCATGAAGTGGATATAATGTGGAGATGCTGGCGTTGGACTGGGGTAAACACAGTAAGAAGTCTGACAACACCAGGGTTAAGTCCAACCGGTTTATTTGATAGTAAACTCACAAGCTTTCGAGGTTTACCTCTTTCAGGTTCACCCGACGAAGCGGTAATCTCGAAAGCTTGTGAGTTTACTGTCAAATAAATCGGTTTGACTTAAACCTGGTGTTGTCAGACTTCTTACTATGAAGTGAATACTCAGAGTCTATTTCCCAGGGTCAAAGAGTCAATACCTCGGGGCATAGGTTGAAAGTGAGACAGTTTAAAAGTGACGAAGGGCAGGATTGTCACACAGAGAGTGGTGAATGGCTGGAAAACATCGCCGGAGGGGGTTTTGGAAGCAGATTCGAAAACAACGTTGAAGAGGCATCTGGGTAGATACATGATTCGACAGGGAGTAGAGGGATATGGACCACGTAGAGGCAAGAAAGTATTAGATTAGAGAGGCATCTGTGTTGCTACAGGCTTGATGGGCCAAAGGGCCTATCCTTGTTGGATGTTATTTGTTCTTTTAGCATGTAAGAGACCAGGAATTCTATCACACATAGAACATCTCCAGTGCTCACCAGAAGGTATGTAATTTTCAAGGAATAAATCCGGAGTGTGACGAATGTGTTCTTTTTGTCTGGGCGGCACGGGTTCTTTCTCACAGCTCTCAGGACCATGAGTCACTGTCTATGTGGTGCGGCTGTATAGGGCACTGGTGAGGCCGCAGCTGGAGTACTGTGTGCAGTTTTGTTCGCCGCACTTGCGCAAGGATATTTTGGCCTTGGAGGGAGTGTAGAGGAGGTTCACCAGGCTGATACCGGAGATGAGGGGGTTGGACTATGAAGAGAGACTAAATAGACTGGGTCTGTACTCGTTGGAGTTTAGAAGGATGAGGGGGGATCTTATAGAGACGTATAAGATAATGAAGGGGATGGATAGGGTAGAGGTAGAGAGATTCTTCCCGCTCAGAAAGGATAGCAGGACTCGAGGGCACAGCCTCAAGATAAGCGGGGGGGGGGGGGGGGGGGTCAGTTTAGAACGAAGTTGAGGAGGAACTTCTTCACTCAAAGGGTGGTGAATCTCTGGAATTCTCTGCCCATTGAAGTGATGGAGGCTGCCTCGCTAAATATATTTAACTCACGGGTACATAGGTTTTTGACAGACAAGGGAATTAAGGGTTATGGGGAGAAAGCGGGAAAGTGGAACTGATCCACTTCAGATCAGCCATGATCTTATTGAATGGCGAGGCAGTCTCGAAGGGCTAGATGGCCCTACTCCTGCTCCTATTTCTTATGTTCTTATGTGGAGTTTGCACATTTTCCCCGTGTTTGCCGGAGTTTCCTCCAGAATATCTGGTTTATTCCCACAGCCCCAAAGTATGTAGTTTAGATGGGTGGAAATGCTAAATGTCCCCTTAGTGTCCAAAGGTGTGTCGGCTTGATGGAAAAAAAACATGTTAACTCGGCAGCGTCACGGAGATAAGGCACTGCAGGGTCTCACAAGGCGACACGTTATATGACATTTTCACCTCACAGTGCCAGGAATCTGGGTTTAGTACCTGCACTGTGTGACTGTCAGTGTGGAGTTCACACATGCTCCGTGCCTGTGTCGGGTCCCTCGGGGTACCCCCGTTTCCTCCTCAGTCAAAGTGCGTGCAAGTCGTGTGGATTGCCCTCGACGTTTGGTCGCTTTGTGTTCCAAGATGAGTAGGTTAGATGGCTTAGCTATCTTAAATGTGGGGGATTGAGGGAATCGGGTTGGCTAAACGGGCATGTGTACGGTGTTCTATCAGAGATGCAGTGCAGGCTCGATGGTTTGAAGGGTCTCCTTCGGCACCGTAGGGATTCTATTCATTCCTTAGTCAGCTCCTTCCAAACTCACGACGATTGGAAACATGAAGGACAGGACCAGAAAATACACTGTGTCACCAAGGTCTAACAGTTACACTCAGAGCCACTCCCCATCCTGACTTCGAATCATATGGCCATTCCTTCATTTTCAGTCAGTCAACATCCAGGAAGACCTCCCTCGCAGTGCTGGAGATGTACCTACACCACAGCACTGCAATGTTTAATTAGCTACCTCCCCAATACCCTTTCAGGAGAAACGTGAGATGGGCAATAATTGCTTCTTTGGTCGGCAAATCTCACATCACTTCAACAAATTTGAAAGATGTGTTTGTTGTGACCGTGTGACTCTTATACATTTTTCAAATACATGTAGGGTGTAAAAAAAACAGAAAATCGTGAAGGAACAGTGAAACACATGCGATATCTAGCTCAAACAAGGAATTCTCCCATTCCTCCCGCCACGTGAATTGCAGAGAGCGCGGTGGTGGGTGCGGGGGGTGGGGGTGGGGGTGGTGGGGCGAGGTGGTGGCGGACAACGAAAGGCCCATTAACCTGGGGCGGGTTTCCCCGCTTTTGAGGCGAACCTGGTGGGAAAATCTTTCCCCAGATTCTGAAACAGAAATAAAATCTTCCAAATAGAAATGCAAGACTTGCTATAGCAGTCACAAACATGACCCATTTGGAAGTGCTCGGAACAGCCTCACGTTCCCACACTGTGGTATCCTATGAGACGAGTTTTGCAGCATAGCTTGCACCAATCGATCATGTTCTGCGTGTGTGGGGGACACAGGAGGGATTCTGGTGTTCAGTCAACACCAGACTGACATTCTTTCCTCAGCTTGGCCAAGTTCTATTTCTAACACCGAACCTCAGGTACAGATTTGTTGTGCTGAAATATGCATGTCGCCCTATTTGTTGAGACATAACACTCTGAGATCCTGTTGTTCTTTTTTGTGGATATGTCAGTGTTCTTTCTCTGATATTCACAATATTTGATGAACACAAAGCAATGGAAACTGCAAGCGGCTTGAAAAGCAAAGGGAAATGCATGAACACAAACTGAATCGAGAGTTTTCTTTTTAGTTATTCATGAGTTGTGAGCGTTGCTGGCCAGAATTTATTAGAAGAAAGTTGAAAGAACAAAGGAAATTATGACACAGGAACAGGCTCTTTGCCCCCCGTCCCCCAAGCCTGCACTGACCATATGGCCCATCTGAACTAAAACCTCCTACTCTTCCGGGAACCATATCCGTCTATTCCCAATGTATTGATGTATTTTTCCAGGCACCCAATAAACGTCACTCTTGCATCCTCTTCTACTATCTCCCCCTGGCAGCGAATTCGAGGCACCCATCACTCTCTGTGAAAAAAACTTGCCTTGTAAATCTCTGTTAAACATTACTCGTATACCTTAAACCTATGCTCCTTGTAATTGGCTCCTCCACCCTGGGGAAAAAAGCTTCTGGCTATCCACTCTGACCATGCTACTCATAATCTTGTAGAAGTCTGTCAAATCACCCCTCATACTCCGTCGTTCCAGTGAGAATAGAGCAAGCTTCTGTTACCTCTCCTTATAGTTAATTGTCTCCATACCAGCCACCATCCTGATAAATCTTTTCTGTACCCTCTCCAAAGCCTCTTCATCCTACTGGTCGTGCGGTGAACAGAATTGAATACTATATTCAAAGTGCGGCCCAACCACGGTGCTATATGTTTGCAACTTCACTTGCCAATGTGTGAACTCAATGTCCCGACTGATAAAAGCAAATATTCCATTTCCCCTTTGACTGACTTCTCCACCTGCGATGCCATTTTCTGTGACGTGTTCCTGTACACACACATTCCTTTGTCCATCAATAATCTTAAGGGTTCGGCTATTTACAGCGCAATTTTCATTTGTATTAGACCTTCCAAAATGCAATACCTCACATTTGTCCATCTGCCAACTCTGCGCTCCAACCGATCTATGTCCTGCTCTACCCTCCAGCCGTCCTCATCATAATCCGCAATTCCACCAACTTTGTCCATCACCAGTTGCCCACTGTTCACTCGCTGAAAGTACTTGCTACCATCCAGCTCTCCCCCCAATCCCTGTAACCCCACAGATTTAGCATGGCCAATGTACCCAACCTGCACAACCTTGGACTGTGGGAGGGAACCGGAACATCGGGAGGAAAGCCAGGAAGACATGTTAAGAATGTGCAAACTCCAGGCAAACAGTAACCCAACGCAGAATCAAACCCGAGTTCCAGGTGTTATGAGTCAACGCTACAAATTTGTACAGCAGCTAGTTTAAGTGATATGGATAATCACTATTTTACATTGTATTATCTAGGAGCATTTGATTATATGTGTCATGACCATTCGAAATGATCAACAATATTGTATTTTAAAGTTACATGCAATGTGTTTATCCACTGTAGCCATTTGCAACGGTGTTCAGTATGAGCTTTTTCTAAGTGATATATATTGAGACTGCATTAACTGTTATCCATGCTTTTAGCTTCAATGGTTACATTGTGATGACTGAAAGAGTTATTTTGTGTGTCAATTTGAAGTGACATTCACGGTGACTTTGTTAACTGTCAGTGATAAAAGGAAACAAGTTGTGACAACAATAAGACATGTGTATCGTGACTATAACACATAGGGACACAAGATGGAGGTTATGTTTTAGCCCTCATGGAGGCAAAAATATGTCAGTTCAACTTTTGCTTCATCTTATATCCCAGTCAGGAACACAGCAGTGCTATATTGCCTCAATGACAAATCCCAGGAATAAAGAGAATGATTCCAAACAGCCTGAAACACCTCATCCTTGGACAAAATGCCTGTCCTGCTCTCGTGTCACAGAGTCATTTTGCAGCCGACAATTACACTGTGGAGCGCAAAATTGTGGAGACGGAAGACCAAACCGACTGTGTTTGTAGCTTTGACCCCAAGAGGAGCAGATTAATTTCATTGTTACTGTGTCATTTGCATCACTGACACAGAGACTTAGAACAATAGAAAATAGAGACAGGAATAGGACAATCGGTACTTTGAACCTGCTCGCCATTCACATTGATCATAGCTGATCATCAAAAGCATATTGTTGATCCTGTCGTCTCCCATATCCCTTCATCCCTTGAAAGGCAAGAGATATTTCCGTCTTGAACTCACACATTGTTTACGCCTCAGTTACTTTCTGTGGTACTGAATTCCACAGATTCACCAATCTCTGGCTGCACTGATTTCTCCTCACCTGAGTCCTGACAAGCCCAAAATCCCACTGCAGCTTAAGGACAAATACCAGAAGAAAAATGATTGTCTCCACTTTGACGGTATCAGCAATCCCAAGGGAAGGACATTTTCACCACTCCATTTTTGACATCAACTCCATGAAATATCAACCAGTCTGCAATGTGTGCATCATAGATGCCAAATGAGGGCTGCTCAGACAGAAAACAAGACGGGATATATCTCAGTCTCCAGGAATTATTTAGGTCATCTGATCATTTAATATACTTACGAATTGCAATAAAGGGATATTTCACAAAAATGTACAACTGATGTCTAAACTTAGATTGAGTCACAGCATAAATGCCAGTATTTGTGCAGCAACTCAGGGCCTGGAGCATGAATCCTATTTCCTGCACAAACTTATGCAGAAACAGAGATCTATACCCCAACCATGACAGTCTGTACCATATCGAATACACCATTAGAATGCCCCATAACATGATGAAATTTGCTGAGATAACAAAAAGCAAAATCATAGATTTTCTTCGGTCCTCAAACTCTGGGTCTCTTGGACTCTCACCACTGTGATTCCGAAGCCTGTGTCGGGTTCTGCTGGCTATGGCAATGCATCTTACAGTGATAGCATTGAGCAGCAGAATCAGAACAAATGGGATACATGGATTTAAAATATAGTGAAGGGACTCAATAGTTACCCAGAACTGAGATGGTAAAACTGCTTTTGCTACAACACAAAACCAGGGACTATGGTCCAGTAAGTACCAACCTGTTAACATAAAGTACCAGAAAATATTACATAAGCAGCTCAGCAGAACCACTGTTCCCAGAACGACAGCTGCTGTTTTCTCTGTACAATATTTACTCTTCCATTTCTGGCAGCAAATGGCTACAAATCTATCAAAGGTAAAAGCGACAGTGAACCAGACAGAACAATCTGTGACTGCATAAAGCAGAACACTGTGGATATTACACACCGGGATTGAATACAGGAAACTAAAATTATCACGATATACTATTGGAATATGCCTAAATATTAGGTCTATGATAACGACCAGTAGATCCACTGCTGCCATTGCCACGAGATAGATAGTGACACAGTTGGATAGCCCACATTTCCGCCGAGATAGAATGATTATCGTCACTAAGTTGACTGTAAATGAGAATAATAAATAAACTAATACTTTAGATCGCTAAAAAAAAGTTTCTTAACATTATTTTTCTGCTGAAAAACATTTCTTTTTACTCCATTGTGTTTCAGTTGTAGCTTTTGGAAGCATAAGTTGTCATTCACTGAATCAAACATTAACACAAACACTGACATTTTACATGACACATTATGGAATAGAAACCGGTCAGAAATACGGTCAAGTTCACTTCAGTCATATTTGTGAAATATAACAATTCAGACCGGTTCTGGTGAAAATCAGACCTGTTCATGCACCTCAACATTCCAAAGTTGTTTTATTCTTCGTTTAGGAAATGTGAGGGTTGCAGTCTGGGGTCATATTTATTCTTGTCCCTAAATTCCGTCCACTTCAGAGACCATTTCAGAGTCAAGCACATTAGTATGGGTTTGAATTCACATGCAGTCCAGACTGGTAAATGGACATGAGTGAAGCAGATAGACCTGTAGAACAACTGACAATGGTTCTATTATCATCACTAGATTCTTAACTGCAGATTTTCAATGAACTCACTTTTCACTTGATACCATGGTGGGATTTGAACGCGGGTCCCCAGATCATTATGCTGGGTCTCTGTATTACGACCCCACTGGCTGGACCATTGTGCCATCACCTCGCGAAAATGATATTGATTCTCCTGGGTCATTAACACAGGTCACTAGTGATGTAATGTGAGTAACTCAGATCAAATGCAGCAGGTGGTCAGGAAGGCGAATGGGATGCTGGCCTTCATAGCGAGGGGGATTGAATATAAAAGTAGGGAGGTCTTGCTGCAACTGTATAGGGCATTGGTGAGGCCGCAGCTGGAGTACTGTGTGCAGTTTTGGGCGCCGCACCTGCGCAAGGATATTTTGGCCTTGGAGGGAGTGCAGAGGAGGTTTACTAGGCTGATACCGGAGTTGAGGGGGTTGAGCTATGAGGAGAGGCTGAATAAACTAGGCTTGTACTCGTTAGAGTTTAGAAGAATGAGGGGAGATCTCATTGAGACGTATAAGATGATGAATGGGATGGATAGGATAGAGGTGGAAAGACTCTTCCCGCTCAAAAAAGACAGTAGGACTAGGGGGCACAGCCTCAAGATAAAGGGGGGGCAGTTCAGAACGGAGTTGAGGAGGAACTTCTTCACTCAAAGGGTGGTGAATCTCTGGAATTCTCTGCCCGTTGAAGTGGTGGAGGCTGCCTCGCTAAATATTTTTAAGAAGCGGGTTGATGGGTTTTTGATAAGAGAGGGGATTAAGGGTTATGGGGAGAGGGCGGGAAAGTGGAACTGAGCCACGACAGATCAGCCATGATCTTATTGAATGGCGGGGCAGGCTCGAAGGGCCAGATGGCCTACTCCTGCTCCTATTTCTTATGTTCTTATGTTCTTATGTTCAAATTGCTGATCTTGATTATACTGTGAGTCTCGATAATGTCAGCAAGAAGTGAATAGCGCCATCTTTCACATCACTGTACAGCGAGATTGTGTTATGATGGATATCAGTCCCAGATGAAGGTGTCAAGAACAAAGAACAACATAGCACGGGAAACAGGCCCTTCGGCCCAAAGAGCCCGCGCCGCCATTTTAACATGACTGTTAAATGAAATGCAGCCAATGACTGTTCAATTTCTCCTTTTGAAAATGTATGGAACATGTGTTTTGTTTCTATCTTTACAATCTTATCCGTTGTCAGACACACATTGTAATCATCCTGCATTCACTCTGTATAATTTATGACCAGTGGAAAACAATGCATGAGAAAATGGAGGAAATAAAAAGAAAGATGAAGTTATAGCTAACGTATTCGGAACAATTTCATCAGTTGGGGCGTTCTGTCATGATGACTGAACTGTGTTCTTATGTCAAGTTGGTGACCCTTTGTACGAAGCAAAAAAAAAATTTGGGTGTCACAGACCTTCAAAGAGAATAGAGGAGAAGGGGCGTAAATTGAAATACGAAGCCCTTCAAGACTGTTTGAGAAAGAGTGATGATCAGGCGGATTGTGGGAATATATATGGAGGAGACATGATTGTTTAAGATCAGTAAGCGCACGGTGTTTGGAACACATTCGAGTTCAGTAAGATAAGACAACCGAGTTTTGCATTAGTTCTCCTTAATCGAGACTTTGAACAGATTGAGTGGTTGTGGAAATAGTGGAATGTAGGTGTTTAGATTAAACAAGGGCTCAGAAAAGGTTTTATTCAGGAGCTGGACATCTAAGATGCGGACTGGATTTTATAACATAACAAATGGTAGATTGAGATGTGCAAAATGAGCTATAATGTAACGAAGGGCAGAAAGAAATGCCAAGCATTTAGAAATATGTTTAAAACACAACTGCAAGGATATTTGGCGCAGATGTCAAAATTGTTTCAAAACCATCCGGGGTTTCAATAAGGTAACAAAGAATAGAGAAGCGGTCTCCAGTCTCCAAATGGTCACCATGAAAGGTATAGAGGGTTAAATTAATGGGCAATGAGCCCTGGCAATAGGAACCGATCCATCTTTTACCTGTATTTACTGGGTGAATATATAGTGAAGGTGCATTGAAATATTCTATTTATGCCTTTCCATGATTCCATGTAGACCATAGAAGAGAGTGACCCGGGAAGATAGAGACACAAATAATAAGAGAGCTGGGGAGAGGGAATACAGAACATAGAACATAGAACATTACACCACAGTACAGGCCCTTCAGCCCTGGATGTTGCACTGGTCAGTGGAATGAATCTAATGACCCTCTAATCTAAACCATTCCAATGTTATCCATATGCCTATCCACTGACCATTTGAACGTCATAAAGTTGGCGAGTCCACAACTGCTGCAGACAGGGCATTCCACGCCCTTACTACCCTCTGAGTAAAGAACCTACCTCTGACATCCGTCCTATAATTACCACCCCTCAATTTAAAGCTATATCCCCTTGTGTTAGCCATCACCATCCGAGGAAAAGGCTCTCAATGTTCACCCTATCTAACCGTCTGATCATCTTGTATGCCTCAGTTAGGTCACCTCTTAACCTTCTTCTCTCCAATGAAAATAACCTCAAGTCCCTCAGCATTTCCTCATAAGACCTTCCCACTATACCAGGCAACACCCTGGTAAACCTCCTGTACACCCTTTCCAATGCCTCCACATCCTTCTTATAATGCAGCGACCAGAACTGTACGCAATACTCCAAGTGCGGCCGCACCAGAGTTTTGTACAGTTGCAACATGACCTCACTGCTCCGAAATTCAATCCCTCTACCAATAAAAGCTAACACACCGTACGCCTTCTTAACAACCTTATCAGCCTGGGTGCCAACTTTCAGGGATCTATGCACATGTATCCCGAGATCTCTCTGCTTGTCGACACTACCAAGAGTCCTTCCATTAGCTCTATATTTTGTACTCCTGTTGCTCTTACCAAAGTGAATCGCCTCACACTTCTCCGCATTAAACTCCATTTGCCACCTCTCAGCCCAGCTGTGCAGCTTATCTATGTCCCTCTGCAAACTGTAACATCCATTCTTACTGTCTACAACTCCTCCGACTTTGGTGTCGTCAGCAAATTTACTAATCCATCCTTCTACACCCTCATCTCGGTCATTTATAAAAATGACAAACAGCAGTGGCCCCAAAACAGGTCCCTGAGGCACACAACTCGTAACTGAACTCCAGGTTGAATATTTCCCATCAACTACCACCCTCTGTCTTCTATCAGCTATGATGTGGGTATGCCGGCGTTGGACTGGCGTAAAGACAGTAAAAAGTCTGACAACACCAGGTTTGAGTCCAACCGATTTATTTGATAATAGACTCACAAGCTTTCGGGGTTAGCCCCTTCGAAGGGGCTAACCCCGAAAGTTTGTGAGTCTATTATCAAATAAATCGGTTGGACTCAAACCTGGTGTTGTCAGACTTTTTACTATTCTATCAGCTAGCTAATTCCTGATCCAAACTGCTAAATCACCCTCAATCACTTGCATCTGTATTTTCTTCAGATAGAGAGAGAGTTAGAGACAGAGGAAGAGAGAGATTTAGGGGTAACGAGAGAGAGGGGGTTGTGGGAGTGTCGAGGAACATGTGGAGAGGGGCGGTAAAAGTGCTAGAGAGAGGGATGTGAGGAAATCTGGGAAAACATGCAAGAATGCATGGAAAAGATGCGAAGTAAACGAAAAATGCAACTGAAATTACAAATAAAACGGCGATTAATAATGAATCGTAGAGGCATAAAGTCCATATAGTGCAGTAGGAGACCATTGTGTCCCTTTAGACTACACTAATTCTCCGACAGACCATTCCACCCAGGCCTTACCCTCCAGTCCTTACCCACAGTCCCACACATTTATTCTGGCCAATCCTCCTAATGTACGCATCTTTGTATATCAAAGATCAACGTGACATGGCCAGACAATCAAAATTGCAAATATTTGGAGTTTGGCAGCAAACTGGAGCCCCCGGGCACGGGACAAAGTGAAAAGTCCATTCAGTCAGTCACCAAGGCTGGAATCAAAGACGGTCCCTGGCGCTGTGAGGCACTGTGACACAAGTACTTTAAGGGGAGTCGGTGTGCTGGGCTCTGAGAAATGAGCAGGGAATGTGTCAAAATCGAAATGAAGGAGAGTAATCACTGATAGGAATTTCAGAATCGAACAGAGTTTGATCGGGTGACAATGTGCGTCATTACGCGGCAGCCTGACAGTTACAAGGAATGCATTTGAGTTCAGATATGGCAGCCGAGTATCGAATTAGTTCTAGTTAATGGGCTCGTACAACAGATAGACTGAACAGGGAAATAGTGGAATGTAGGAGTTTAGATTAAGCAAAGGCACAGAAGGGGGTTTATTCAGGAGCTGGACTATCTAAGATGCGGGTTGGATTTCATTCTTAAAGCAGCATTACACAGAATTGCTAATACAGACAATATTGATTCAGAAAATAGATCACCTTCAAATAAACCGTCTGAAGTTTGGATAGATCTCATTCAACCTCATTCATTGAGCAGAGAGGGAAAAGACAATGTGTGTAAAGAATTGAATTTCTGATGCAGATTGAAGTGAATGTTTTCCCTTACCAATATTTAAATAACAGGAATATGATTGAAGAACATGTTTTGCATGCATTTTATTTACCAGGGAGATTGAAACAGACGAGAGAGTGACGACAGTGACAGTCTAACAACATTTTCAACATTATTTTCCTGACGTAGAGACTTACCAGGGACACCAATAATGGCCAAAATTGGGTAATAAATGTACTGCATGATCAGCAGTGCCCAGTAGATTCGTGACGGTAATGTCAATACATAAGAATATGTATTCAGGTAGTTTATCTCCGACCAAAAACTCTTGCCAATAGTTGTGACATTCCGATCTTCGAGTCGCATATTCTGAACAATTGTTATGGAATTCCAGTCTATTATTCCTAGATTCCCATCCAGTGTTGTAAGGTACAGTATGCTGCTCCGAGATTCCAATCTACCGTATCTGAGATTTTCTGTCTCTCTGGAACCACTAGCTCTTTTAAATGCCGATGATGAATGCTTCCATTGACACGTTACGATCGGATGGTCCTATTAATAGAACAGGTAAAACCTCCGGTGATACAATTAATGTCCGTGGAAACTCATATTGGTTACAGTAACTGAACAAACAGGTTCTAATTAGTCCCATCAGTGCCGCAGATTTGCACGAAGCTGATGTACGTAATGTAATGAGACACATGAGTATTACTGAGGGACACTAAGGTGCAACATAGCAGACTGAATGGCCAGCGTACATAGCAGCAGGCACTGCTGACGTTGCAAATTCTTTGCCCCTGTAATCGATATTCTGGGGGCACACGTTAAAAAATCAAGGGGAATTGTGAGACTTAAATTAAATTTAGAGATCGCCCATTAAAAACATAAGAGAAGGAATATTCTCCACTACCTGGTTGAGCAAACATGTGACAGAATATCAAAAACAATGATGTTGAATCATAATTGACTTTACAATTCACTTGATACACACATCGCTACTAAGTCAAAAATAATAAATTTCCATCGAGCACCAGGATTGATCCGCGGCACCTTGAGCTCCAGTGATGAACTCCGCCCATATGCACACCGCAAATCCTTCGCCCCTTCTTCTTTTACATCAGAATTATGGATTCT
Source organism: Carcharhinus amblyrhynchos (assembly GCF_965287045.1). NCBI lineage: Eukaryota > Metazoa > Chordata > Chondrichthyes > Carcharhiniformes > Carcharhinidae > Carcharhinus > Carcharhinus amblyrhynchos. The sequence goes on along the minus strand of NW_027649819.1, from coordinate 642,495 downwards.
GGCTCTCAGAATTCCCCAGAAATAATGGAAGTATTGGTTGTCATCTTCCTATATTCCAATGGACTCTGGAACTTTTTACTCATATTGAACGGTAACCAATCTAACCCCACTAGTTATCCTCTTAGAGAGATGTATACAGAAAACGGAGAATCATGGACCAGCGAGCCAGGCGGGGAAACTCAATAATTTTATAGCAGATCACACGGTAAACAATAGTAGGATCTGTCAGGGTCAGCGTCGATTTATTAAAGGAAAATTAACTTGATAAATAAAACAGAGCTCTTCAATGAGAATATTCATAGAGTTGATGACGGGGAGCTAATAGATGAGGTATATTTGCACTTTTTGAAGATTTTAAGAAGATCCCACATGGCAGATAAGCATACAAAATCATAATGCATGGGGTTGGGGGCACTGCATTGAAATGTATAGAAAACTGAGTGTCACACAGGAAATAAAGCATTGCTGTAAATTGGCCTTTAGCCGAGAGACAGGCAATGTCAACCTATCAGAGCAGATATCAGTGCTAGCAACCCAACTATTCAGATCATACATGTAAGATTTAGGTTAGGGAAACAAATATATCTGCAAAATTGCAAAGGACAAAAAATTGGATGAGACAATGAGATGTAAGTGGTTTGCAGAGATGCCTCACTGTGTTTTGGACAAGTTATGTGAGTGAGTAAATGACGGGCAGGTACAGTGTAATGTGGATGGATGTGAGATTATCCACTTTGCAGCAAAAACTGGAAGGCAGAGTGTTATCTGAATGACAACAGGATGAGAGAAAATGTCCAACAATGTGTCCTTTCACACAAGTGGCTGAAAGTAAGCATGCAGCTGCAGCAGGCGGTGAAGAAAGTAAATGCTTTATTTTCCTTCATAGTGAGATGATTCCAGTACCGGAGCAATGATGTCATGCTGCAATTTTACAGGACCTTCGTGGCACAACACCTGGAATATTGTGTGAACTTCTGGTCTCCTGATTGGACGAAGGATAGTTTGGCATGGAAGGAGTAGAACAAGTATGACCCAGAGATCTCCGGGGCTGCGGGATCAAGAGAAATTCCAGCAGTTAGGATGATATTCGCTGAAGTTTTGAAACATGAGCGGGATATCATGGAAAATTCTCAAATTCTCACAGGACTAGCGAGGTGAAGTCAGAAGAATATTTCTGATGGCAGTGAAGTCCAGACCAAGGGCTACAGCCAATGGGCACAGGGTAGACCTTAAACGACTGAGGTGTTGTGAGATGCCTTCACCCAGAGAACGATTAGCCTTTGGAATTCTGTACCACAGGAAGCAGTTCAAGCCAAAACATTGTATGATTCCAATAAATAATTATTGAACTTTCTTGAGGATAAAGGAAGCTCAAGTTATTGGCTGCGAATGGCACCAGGTTCCTGAGCTGAACGATCGGCCATTATCATAATAACGGACAGAATGGCTGACTCCAGCTTCTATTTCTCCTCAAAGAACAGCTAACTTAGTAAACCACAAAATGGAGGTCAGTAACTGGTGGTGTTCCGCGGGGAAGTTTGTGGATAATACTAAGATTGACGGAGTTACGGATAGTGATGAAGATTGTCAGAGAATAGAGCAGAATATAGCTAGGCTGGAAAATGGGCAGAGAAATGACAGATGGAAGTTAATCCGTCCAAAAGCGAGCTGGCGCATTTTGTAGTTCCAATTTAGGCGGGAGCTGTAAAATAAATGGCAGAACAATCATTAGCATAGACACACAGAGAGATCTGGGCGCGCAGGTCCACAGATCTTTAAAAGTGGCAGTTCAGGTGGAACAACATTGTCTCTCATCTGAGGTGTGGTGATCCTGAGGCTAAATCACCACCAATAATCTCTCCCCATTGAGGGGGAAAAGCAGCTTCTGGTCATTTGTGGCTACGGCAATTTTACCTTTATATCTGTTTCACGTTCTTTGATTTGATTTATTATTACAACACGTACTCGTGTCCAATGAAAACTAATGTTTCTTGCATATTATACAGGCAAAGTATACCATACATAGATTAGGAAAGGAGAGAGCTCACAACGTCATGTTGCAGACAAAGCAACCTGTAGAGAAAGATCAAATTATTACGAGGTAAATCCAGTCAGAATTTTGTTGGCAGCAGGGAAGAAGCTGTTCTTTAGTTGGTTAGTGCTTTCCTCAAAATTTTTGTAACTTTTTTTGACGGAAGCCGATGGAAGAGATTATGTCCAATGTGTTTCACTGCCTGATTAAACTGGCTGTTTTTACAAGCCAGCGGGAAGTGTGAATGGATGGGAGGCTGGTTTGTGTGATGGGCTGGCTTCTTTCACGACACTTTGTAGTTTATTTTTTTTTTGCGGTCTTGGACAGAGCAGGAACCATAGCAAGCTGCGATACCACCTGAAGGAATGTTTTCTCTGCTGCATCAGTCTCTCTGCAGACTGCTTTCCACGACCTGTTGCTTTATGAGGATTGGTGTCTTTCTGATTCTAAAGCTAAACTGTGTCTGTACAAGTGGTTTGTTCTGACTGCCAGCTTCTGGAACTGAAATATCGTTTCTAAATGAATTCTGTATCTCTCAACCTTTGGTACTGCAACTGAAATTGTGTACCCCCTCATTTTGAGTCCCCATTTATTTTGTTCATTCATTCCTGGGATGTGGGTGTCGCTGGCTGGGCCCGCAATTATTGCCCATCCCAAACTGGCGTTTGACTGAGCGGCTTGATAGGTCACCAAAGTTGCTCTGGATCGGGGGGCCACACTTAGGTTCAGACCAGGTAAAAATCCATTTCTTAAGAACATAAGAAATAGGGGCAGGAGTAGGCCATCTGGCCCTTCGAGCCTGCCCCGCCATTCAATAAGACCATGGCTGATCTGTCGTGGCTCATTTCCACATTCCCGCCCTCTCCCCATAACCCTTAATCCCCTCTCTTATCAAAAACCCATCAACCCGCGTCTTAAAAATATTCAGCGAGGTAGCCTCCACCACTTCAACGGGCAGAGAATTCCAGAGATTCACCACCCTTTGAGTGAAGAAGTTCCTCCTCAACTCCGTTCTAAACCGCCCCCCCTTTATCTTGAGGCTGTGCCCCCTAGTCCTACTGTCCTTTCTGAGCGGGAAGAGTCTCTCCAACTCTATCCATCCCATTCATCATCTTATACGTCTCAATGAGATCTCCCCTCATTCTTCGAAACTCTAACGAGTACAAGCCTAGTTTATTCAGCCTCTCCTCATAGCTCAACCCCCTCAACTCCAGCATCAGCCTAGTAAACCTCCTCTGCACTCCCTCCAAGGCCAAAATATCCTTGCGTAAGTACGGCGCCCAAAACTGCACACAGTACTCCAGCTGCAGAGTGAACCGTTTGTATTATTTTATGACAATCGATTCATTGTCGTTAGGCTTTTAATTCCAGATGTTTTTATCGATGTCAAATTTCACCATTTGCCGTGGCGATTGTGGTTTGTGTGTGTGTGTGTGTGTGTGTGTGTGTGTGTGTGTGTGTGAGTGTGTGTGTGTGAAACAGAGAGAGAGAGACATGGAGAGATATTCTCACATAATCAGTCTGTTTGTGAGTGTGGATTAACCTTTCATAGTCCCTCACAAACACTGTCATCCCATTGCTTTTGTGAATTCCTAAGAAGCACTGGGATCCCTGAGACCTTGGTGTGCGGACGGAGGGTGGGGTGAGGCTTGAAGGCAATGCCGCAGGATGCTGAGTGTGAAACAGCTGATTTTAAAGCAGAGAAGTGAACAGTGAACTTGTCTATGTGAAGATCACAGGAAAGCTCTGTCTGGTGCTGCGCCATGGAGACAAGTTTTGGGTTGTCAGTAAATGAACTCCTGCAATGAAAGCACAAAAATCAGAAAGAGGAAATGCTGGAAATATTCAGCAGCTCCGAAAGCAGCTGTGGAGAGATATTCCTGTCGCCAGGACGTAACTCTCCAATTGGATGCTTCACGTTGCTAAGGTAGTCAGGACGGCGGATCAGCCTAAAGCGCTGTGTTCCGATAACAGCCTCCTCTAACGGAATGGGTTCAAATCCAAACTCTAACAGTATTTTTTTTCATCCTTCGGAAGGCACCATCCAAACCCAAGAAATCTCTCAGCACAAGGGCAGCAGAAACAACAGCGACCACCTGTAAGTTCCACTCCGAGACACACATCATCTTGACTTGGAAACATACCGCCGTTCCCATGGCTGGCTCACAATCCTGGAACTCCCTCCCGGAAAACAGTTTATGTGCACGTCCAACACATGGATTGGAGTGACTCCAGGATGAATTTAACGCCAATTTCTCAAAGAGAATTAATATGGGCAGTAAATGATTCCAGGGCTTGCAACACACACACCCCGTATGAATGAAGCATTCAAAAAAAATCACTTCGTCCCACAGGAGGAGCAATCTGCCTTTACAGCAGAAAGATGAGTGTTTGTGTGTGTGTGTGTGTGTGTGTGTGTGTGTGTGTGTCTGTGTGTGTGTGTGCCTGTGTGTGTGTGTGTGTGTGTCTGTGTGTCTGTGTGTGAATCACATCCCGAACACGGCTTCTTTTACACCAGATGTGAGTCTGAAAACAGTAAGTGGGACAAGCTTACGATAAACCGTTCAATATTTAGTGGAAGAGTTTCACTGAGTGATGTGGGTGATTCCCTCTGATGTTCTCGCTTTTGTTAATTCGTAAGGAGCAGTTCCCCTGAGACCCTGGTGGGCGGGTGTCGGGGAAAGGCGGATTTGAAAGGTTAACAGGAAAATCGGTGCTGTCTCGATGGTCCACTGTGGGTTTCAATTATTTTTCTTTCATTTATCTATCCTAGATGTGGCGGTGTCGGTGTTGGGCTGGGGTAAATGCTGCGAGGATAGGTCCTATGTGCGATTCTCTGTCAGAATCGGTACAGACTCGATGGGCAGAATGGTCTTCTTCAGCACTGTGGGGATTGTGTGGTTCTAAGGCCATTTGACTGTGTTCGAAATTCCCTGAGAAAATATTGGAAAGCTGAGCTTGTGGAACTTACATCATTGGGTTTATTGCAGTTATTTTTTACAGCAAGATGATGAAAATATCTGGATCATTTCAATAAATCGTTTGTGGGGAGTGTAGAAATATATTTTTTCATCGCTGTGGATCACCCACTGTGAAGGGAAAGACAAAACTGACTAACAAACAATGGGTAGTACGAATGACGCTGTTACAAATATCAATGGGAAAGAAACAAGGCTCTGCTGGGATTTGATCCCAGGGTCTCCTGTTTACTAGACAGGCGCTTTAACCAACTAAGCCACAGAGCCTGCTACCACTGGGCTTGCGTGCAGCCGAATGTTGGAAATACGTTCCAGGTCCCTTGGTATTTGTGACTGTATCTGTGAAAAATAGAGAAAGTTCACTTTTCAGATACAGACCTTTCAAGGGATCGATTGTTTCTCTCTCCACCGATGCTATGGGATCTAGGATAGAGTAAAAACAAAACAATCTTACAACAACAGGTTAAAGTCCAACTTTTTTTTTATAGTGCAAACCACTCACTTTCGGAGCGCTGTTCCTTCATCAGGTAAGTGAGATTTCAGTTCACGAACAGGGTATATAAATACACAAACTCAATTTACAAAATAATGAGTGGAATGTGGGTCTTTAGGGGTCATCAAGTCTTAAAGGTACAAACAATGTGAGTGGAGAGAGAGTGAAGCACAGGTTAAAGAGATATATATTATCTCCAGCCAGGACAGTTAGTGAGATGTTGCAAGTCCAGGCAAATCGTGGGGGTCATAGATAGTGTGACATGAACCCAAGATCCCGGTTGAGGCCGTTCCCCTGGGTGAAGAACTTGGCTATCAGTCTCTACTCAGCGACTCTGTGTTGTCTTATGTCGTGAAGACCGCCTTGGAGAATGCTTACCTGGAGATTAGAGGTCGAAAACTGACCGCTGAAGTGTTCCCCAACAGGAAGATAACAATCTTGCCTGGTGATTGGCGGGTGGTGTTCATTCATCTGTTGTCGTAGCGTCTGCATGGTCTAATCTCCTCAGAAGACAAACATGGGAAATGCCCGACAGAGTACCCTTCGCTGTCCAGTATTTCCTCGGAGCGGAGAAGGTACGACATCTTCTCCAGAGCCTTCAATATGTCATTGATGAAGACGAACATCTCGCCACGGCCACCCCCACACCCTCACTTCTTTCCTTTAACCAACTGCACAACCTTAAACAGACCAGTGTCCGCGGCGACTACCCAGCCTTCAGGAGAACAGTGACTACAACACCACACAACCCTGCCACAGCAACCTCTGCAAGACATGCCGGACCATCGACACGGATGTCATCATCTCACGTGAGAATACCATCCACCAGGTATATTTTACATATACTTGCAGCTCGGCTAACGTTGTCTACCTGATGCGCTGCAGGAAAGGATGCCCCAAGCCATGGTTCATTGGGGAGATCAGGCAGACGCTACGACAACGGATGAATGAACACCGCTTGACAATCATCAGACAACTGTGTTCTCTTCCTGCTGGGGAACACTTCAGCGATCACGGGTATTCGGCCTCTGATCTCCAGGTAAGCGTTCTCAAAGCCGCCTTCATGACATATGACAATGCAGAGTCGCCGAGTAGAGACTGATAACGAAGGTCCGTACACATGAGGACGGTCTCAACCGGGATTTTGGGTTCATGCCACACCATCTCAAACCCCCACGAATTGCCTGGACTTGCAAAATCTCACTAACTGTCCTGCCTGGAGACAATACACATCTCTTTAACCCGTGCTTAACCCTCTCTCCACTCACATTGTCTGTACCTTTAACACTTGATTACCTGTAAAGACTCGCATTCTAACCATTATTTTGTAAATCTTACTCTATCTGAGATCCCATGGCATCTGTGGAGAGAGAAACGGCCGTTCCCGTGAAAGATCTGCATTTGAAAAGTGAGCTATCTCTATTTGGAAAGATATGTTCACAAATCCCACCGGATCTGGAACGTATTTCCAACATTCCGCTGTACCCACACAGAGCAGTAACAGGCTCTGTGGCTTAGTTGGTTGAAGTGCCTGTCTATTAAGCAGGAGATCCTGGATTTTATTCCCAGCAAGAATCTTGTTTCTTCCCCACTAACAGCCCCAGTCCTACTGTCCATTTCTTGCAAGTCTATTGTGTTTTCCTTTCACAGTGGATGATCGACAACGATGAAAAAAAAAAGCATATTTTGCATCTCCCCACAAATATCTCGACTATTTATTGACATGATCCAGGTATTTTCATCATCTTGCAGTGTATAAAAAATCATCTGCAATAAACCCAATGCTGTCAGTTGCACAAGCTCAGCTTTCCAATATTTCCTCAGGCAATTTCGAACACAGTCAAACGGCCTTAGAAAAATTCAATCACCACTGTGCTGAAGGAGACCATTCAGCCCATCGAGTCTGTACCGAGTACCGAATCGCTCATAGGACGTATCCACGCAGCGCCACGCATCCACCCCGCTAATCTTCCTATACATCACCTTGGGTACCAAGCGGCAATCTCGCATGGCCAATCCACTCAACCTGCTCATCTTTGGACTGTGGGAGGAAACTGGAGCACCTGGTTTCCTGAGATAACTTGCCTGGGGGAATGCAACTTGAACAGCAGTACAGAAGTCTGGCACCATCCAGGACAGAGAATCCCACTTCATTTGGTTCCCACGCATAAAAAATCGTTCCCTCCACTACCGACACACAATTGCAGCAGTGTGCACCATCTACACGATGCACTGCAGCAACTCAGCAAGGCTTCTCTGCCAGCACCTTCCAAACTCAGCCCACTAGAAACTCGAAGGACCAGAGCAGCAGATGATTCAGAATTAGACCACAACGTTACAGAGCACTCTTAATTATTTATTAATTGTAGTTATTTGTAAGTTGTTGATATTGCGTGTGTATGTTCTTTTATCTTTATCTGCCAAATGAAGCGAAATATCCAGCTGAAAAAAAGATGCGAATGTTTCTAACCCAACCAGCGAACGTTGTGTCAAACTTTAAGAAAGGTTTGTGATTTATTCTCGAGTCAGTGGTTTCCCTGGGAGCCGGGTTAACAGAAACAGCATGGAGAGATGGCAGAGCAGGAAATGTCGGTGCCGAAGGTGAATCATATCAATGAGGCAGAAACTGGTTTGCTGTTAAACTGATCCAAAATCCATCTCAGGTGGGATTTGGACCCACAACCTTTGAATGGATGATTTGCCATTATGTAGAAGTCCAACGCGCCACAGAACCGCATACTGGAAGTTTACTTGTTCATATATGGATTTTTGACAATGAGGAAACCATTGATACGTTCAGCAACCTCGTCGTTAAAACGTCGGGAACAGTTAAGAGGAAGTTCATTGAATGCAAGTCATGCTGGGACATCATATGTCTTTAAAACAGTTGTGAAAATACAGATCTTTGTTTCCTTTACACGGGAAATCTGTCCGCCACGGGATGATCCTCTCTCTCTCTCTCTTCCTCATTTTCCGTAAATCTCGCAGGTTTGATCGCCGGGAGACACACCCTGCTCTATCTGTCACATGGCTGATCAGGACCTGTTCCCAATTGCAGTAAAAACAACTGCACAGAACACAACACAAAAACTGGAAGCTGGAAATCTGAAAAAGAACAAAGAATAAAGAACAACACAACACAGGAAACAGGCCTTTCGGCCCTACAAGCCCGCGCCGCCATTTTAACAGAAAATGCTGAAAATACTCAGCAGGTGAGGCAACAGTTTTGAATAATGGAGATTTGTGTAAAACCAGCTCCTGAAGCACAGCACAGCTGCACAGTTTAAAGTTTCCTTTCATCCATAATGGATGCTCCATTCTATGATTTTGACCAGTTCAAATTGAGAATGTGCATTGTTATTCTAGTCGCCACAGCCTGGAAACCACTTCAGGCATTGATGTCACCCTTGGATTTTAAATTTGTAAATCCATTCTCTATCTTCTTAAAACTACTGTTGAAACTGTATCCAACACACGCTCAGTTCTTTGTGGAAGAGAAGGACAATTGCAAACATGTTCGGATGACTTTCCTTTGACTAAATTTGTACAGAAACATAAAGGCGGGAATCACACACAGCTCTTCATGAAAGTCACCGGCTAAGCACTGAAACGTGACAGTGTTTAATCAAGGGACGGTTCTATGTATCATTTATTATTAATGTAGAATAGATAAATTGAAACAGTATGCAATCTGGGCAATGTAATTGAGCAAGCTGGAACACTATGGGGACTGGGCAGGATAATCCTACCATGGGCAGTGAACAAAGTGAAGGTGTGACGTTGACTGAGTTGTCAGACGGAGCAGGGAGTCGTTGCAGAGTGAAGGTACATCGGAAAGTGGGAGTGTCAAATGTTTAATGGTCACTGCACAAGCAGACGGTGAAACGCAGACTTCAGGCTGGATATTCAGTGGGTTCTGAGATGGGTGAGTAGACTGTGGCATCTTGGCATGGCAAAGGTGCAATAGGGATTAGGAAGGCTAAAGGCATATCCTTTATTTTATATCATCTCTCCTTGACCTTCGGACCAAAATGCATCACTTCAAACTTCCTAACATTAATTAAGTTGCGTCTGTCACGTGTCTGCCCATTCCACCAGCCTGTCCATATCATCTTGAAGATTAACAATATCCTTTACACTAAAGTTCATAATATTTTCAAGTTTGACACCACTGGGAAATTTTGAGATTGAAACCTGTACACCCAGATATAGGTAAGTAATTTTCCGAAGAAAAGCACGTTTCTCCCAATATTCCATCCCCAATCAGAAATAAGTAAATGTATGTGTAATATATATTTTAATAGGTTTGTACTAATAATTAAACTGTTGTAAAATGGAATTCTAACTCCGTTAAGCAACAATGACACAAAATGTTACTTTGTTCAAAATAAAATACCTAACGTTACCAATAGTTCCAATTAAAAAGCATCGCCTTGCTGATTTATTAGTATTTAAGTGATGAATACAGAGGAAAGCAGCGCATTGGTGGATTTCGAATTGATATGATGAACACATTTAGTATTTAGATATTCCTCCATCCCAGATTCGATATAATGAGAACATTTCTTGTCTGTCGTATCTTTCTCTGATGTCTAAATTTCAGTCCCATCAAATAGGCCCCATAAGTCTCTCGGCAGACACAAAGGAATTCATCAGGCGAATGAGGCTGCGGGAGTTCTTCAGCAAACACCAAGAGGCCAACAGTGAAAACCACGAGACAGCCAAAGAGATCCGTGGTGCAGGAACCAAAGCGGAAAGAGTCGAATTGGACTCCTCTGGAAGGCCGCTGCCCTCGACTCGACATGTATGCCCAAACCGTCAGGAGGTGCCTCAATGCCAGATTCTTCAGCCGCACTCACAAGACAGCCCCAAAGTCAACCCAAGCACAACGCAACACGGTGCAACCAAAGTTTCACACAAGAGGAGAGAACATCTTAACACAAGACACAAAAATTTACTGACAAAAAGATAGCTTCATGGAGAATCTTTTCACACAGCAGGGAACACGTTTGCTTAAAAAAAGGGACATCTTAATAGAACAGAAGGGAAAAAAAGTTCCAGAGCCGGAAGCACAATATCAGGGAAGCATTTCACACAACAGCAGAGAAGAAAAAAACTCTCAACAACATTTGAGACAGACCACTGTGCCACTCTGCCTCCCAGATAAGTATCCCTGGGCGGTGTGGTGGTCTTTGGCCGGTTAGGTCAGCTGGTTAGAGCGTGGTGCTAATAACGCCAAGATCACGGGTTCGATCCCTGTACGGGCCAATTTACCTTTTTCCTCAAACTGGTATATATTGGACGGCACGGTCGCACAGTGGTCCGCACTGCTGCTTCACATCTTCAGGGAGCTTGGCTCGATTCCCGGCTTTGATCAATACCTGTGTGGAGTTTGCACATTCTCCTTGTATCTGCGTGGCTTTCCTGCAGGTACACCGGTTTCATCCCATCGTCCAAAGATGTGGGGGTGAGGTTGATTGGCCATGTTAAAATTTACCATTAGTGTCCTGAGATGGAAGGGTCAGAGGGATGAGGGGTAAATATGTAAGGATATGGGGGAAGGGCTTGAGTGGAATTGTGGCCAGTGCAAATTCGATGGGCCAAATGGCCCCTTTCTGCACTGTCGGGTTTCAATGATTCTATGAAGTGTTCTAAAAGTCACTCCATTTTCAGCATTCACAACAAATTCAGACAAAGTGTTTGAAATATCAACAATTCTATGCGGGGAGAACAAACTGTGAGTTTTAAGACATGAACCAAATTTCTGCAGTTTATACTGACACCCACCCAAAATACATTATCTATGAATACATAATTTTCCAAGCTTGGGTTGTAAGGCCATGTATCAGAGAATAGGATAGTGTAGAAGAGTCCCTTTGGCCCATCGAATCTACAGTGATGCATGAAATGCCCTGGCCTGCCCAACTAATTCCACTTGCCAACACTCGGCCCATTGAGCAGAAAGCAGGCTCAGTGCCACAGACTGAAAGGAGGTTTTAGTTCACATGGGCAGCATGGTCGGCGGAGGCTCAGAGGGCTGAAGGGCTGCTCCTGTGCTGTAATTTTCTGCCTTCCCTGATATTTAAAGAGTGCACATTGATTTACACAGCCAGAGACTGACAATTAGAGGATGAATCCCACAGGCAGTTGCAGAGACTGATAGGTAAAAGTAAACCCAGTCCCCTCATATAGAGGCCGAGAAGGACAGTTACAACATTAATCCCAAAATGGCAGAGCATCGCAGGGAGGGAATGAACACCGCATTCACTCTCAGCTCCCATTAACTGGCAAATACACATTGAGTCCCCAACAGTACCACCGACAGAGTGACTCCATCAGTCACATAGAACACCAGGCAATTACTGTTCAATACAATGTGATCAGAAGTGATAGAGAAGGAAAAAGGGAAGTGTGGTGAGAAAGAGATAAAGGAGCAAATCTGTATGCAGATCATGGATGACAGATACAGTATTAATTCCATTCTCTCACAGACCAACGTGGAATTGCCGACGTTGGACTGGGGCAGGCACATTAAGTAGCATCACGACACCAGGTTAAAGTCCAACAGATTTATTTGGTAACACGAGCTTTTGGAGTGCCGCTCCTTAACCTGATGAGGAAGATGAAAAATATAATGAAACAATCGACTAAAAGTGGTCACGAAAAAACACTGGCCAGCAGGATTAAGGAAAATCCCAGGGCTGTTTATACATACATAATGAGCAAGAGGGTAGCCAGGGAGAGGGTTGGCCCACTCAAGGGCAAGGGAGAGAATCTATGCGTGGAGCTAGAGTAAATGGGCGAAGTATTAAATGATTACTTTGCGTCAGTGTTGACCGGAAACGACGTGTATGATGATGAGTCTGGGGAAGGATGTGCAGGTGGTTTGAGTCATGTTGAGATCAAAACGGGGAAGGCATTGGTGCCCTTGAGAAATATTAAGGTCGACAAGATAGGTCTGATGGGATATACCCCAAATACTGAGAGAGACAAGGGAGGAAATTGTTGGAGCCTTGAGAGAAATCTTTGTATTCTGACTAGCTACAGAGGAAGTCCCAGATAATTGGAGAATCGCCGATGTTGTTCCTTTGTTTAAGAAGGATAACACGAATAATCCAGGTAATTACAGGCCGGTGAGCTTTACATCAATGGTCTGGAAATTATTGGAGAGGATTCTTCGAGACAGAATATTTTCCCACTTTGGAAATGAGTGGACATATTAGTGAGAAACAACATGGTTTTGTAAAGGGGAGGTCGTGTCTCACGAACATGAATGTGTGATTCAAGGAAGTGACGAAGATGGTTGATGAGAATCGGACAGTGAATGTTGTCTACATGGACTCTCTTCATAGGTCAAATTCTCCATCTCAGTCTACGATCTGGTCACTGGTAAATGGACACTGCACCCTCTCCAGTGGAATGAAATCCTTACTGAAGTGATTTGACCGGAACTGCACACTGTCCTCCAGCGGTGGCCTCACCAAAATGTTGTCCAGCTCGAACTGAACCTTCCTGCTCTTACAATCATGCATTACTATTCCATTCCACGCGCTGCATAAATCTTCACAACTCACAGACTCATAGGTATTTCCAATATTGAAACACATTGGGGGTTTCCTTTGTATTTTCAGGGATCTGGGAATCAGTGGATCATCCAAAAATAGAACTGAAAAATATGAAATCACAGCATTTATTGACATTGTGCTAATATCAGGGGAATATTCGACTTGTTGACGATGTGGCATCGCCACATCAAAGGTGAACCAAAATGCTGATGAATTGAACGAACGTTGATCTCAGGTCAGGAAAAGTGTTCGTACAAATGTAAAGATTTGCATTTTTGAAAGTTTCATTTCTTGACAGTCTTTGTTTCTGTTTTCAAAATTAGAGAACAACACAAGTACAATTTGACATAATAAAATTGCAATGAACTCCCCGTCGGGAAATTGAACCCCGGCCTCCGGCGTGACCGGTGGGGATACTAACCACTATACTAACGAGGAGTTGACCGCGAAAGCGACCATACACATTGTACACTTGTCACTTACACTTCCGGAGCGAAACTCAGTTCTGGTGAGATCAGTTCTTTTCCCCAAGACGGAGAACCATTTCATGCAGCAAACACCGGCTTTAACTAACTCATTGAGACTTTTGGATTAGCAGGAAAGAGAATGAGATGGATGCATGAAGAAAAAACACAAATCAGGTGGAGACAGAAAGGAGCGTTTCCCGTTCATATCAAACCGCATGTTCTTTTTAATTTTGGAGGAAAGACGGGGTGTCTTGAAGGCTGAACATGCTGGACAATCTCAGCTGCTCTCTCTCCACAGATGATGTCAGACCTGCTGAGTTTTTCCAGCAATTTCATTTGTTGTTTCAGATTCCAGCATCGGCAGTATTTTACTTTTATCTTGTCAAGAAATACGTTGTTTTTCTTTTGTGGAGTGTAACAGGACAAAATTTGCGAATAATGCACAACTTGTGGGAAAGCAGGCTGTGAAGAGGATGTAAAAATATTCCAGATGGATCTAGATATACTCGGAGAATTGGATAGCTTTCGGCAGATGGAAAGCAGTTTCAAAATCTGTCTGGGCAGAGGGATCTGGCTGTCTCTGTCCAGAATCACAGAAAGTCAGTATGCGGGTAACATGTATAATTTTAAAAGGCAATTTGAATGGCAATTTGAAAGGCTTCTTCACACAAAGAGTGTTGGGAGTGTGGAATGAGCTGCTGGATAAAGTGGTAAATGCGGGCTCACTTTTAACATTTATTAAAAAACTTGGACGGGTTCATGGATGAGAATGGTGTGGAGGGATATGGTTCAGGGGCAGGCAAGTGGGACTAGACAGAAAAATGGTTCGGCACAGCTAAGAAAGGCCAAAAGTCCCGTTTGTGTGCTGCAATGTTGTATGGGAATGGGGAATAAATGCTGCAGCTGTGGCTCTGTTGCACAGAAGAATTACACGTTGGACTTCTCATCGTTATCTGGTGAGATATTCAAAGATTGTGGTCAGGAACTCATCGGAGTCGGCTTTTTAGATAAGGAACTGGTGTATCAATGCTTTCAGAGAAGTGAAACTGCCCCCACGAAAATCAAACAGTCCCCACAGTGCAAAAGAAGGACATTCGGCCCATCGAGCCTGCACTGACAGTAATCTGACCCAGGCCGCATCCGAGGAACCTCACACATTGAGCTCATTCACAATAAAGAGACACAGAAGATACATTATCGACGAAAGTGGGATTAGAACATAAGAACATAAGATCATAAGAAATAGGAGCAGGAGTAGGCCATCTAGCCTTTCGAGCGTACCCCGCCATTCAATAAGATCATGGCTGATCTGTCGCGGCTCAGTTCCACTTTCCCGCTTTCTCCCCATAACCCTTAATCCCCTCGCTTATCAAAAACCCATCAACCCGCGTCTTAAAAATATTTAGCGAGGCAGCCTCCACCACTTCAACGGGCAGAGAATTCCAGAGATTCACCACCCTTTGAGTGAAGAAGTTCCTCCTCAACTCCGTTCTAAACCGCCCCCCTTTTATCTTGAGGCTGTGCCCCCTAGTCCTACTGTCTTTTTTGAGCGGGAAGAGTCTCTCCACCTCTATCCTATCCATCCCATTCATCATCTTATAAGTCTCAATGAGATCTCCCCTCATTCTTCTAAACTCTAACGAGTACAAGCCCAGTTTATTCAGCCTCTCCTCATAGCTCAACTCCCTCAACTCCGGTATCAGCCTAGTAAACCTCCTCTGCACTCCCTCCAAGGCCAAAATATCTTTGCGCAGGTGCGGCGCCCAAAACTGCACACAGTACTCCAGCTGCGGCCTCACCAATGCCCTATACAGCTGCAGCAAGACCTCCCTACTTTTATATTCAATCCCCTTCGCTATGAAGGCCAGCATCCCATTCGCCTTCCTGACCACCTGCTGCACCTGCAAGCTGGGTTTTTGTGACTCATGCACAAGGACCCCGAGGTCCCTCTGCACCGTCGCCTGCTGCAGTTTTTCGCCACGTAAGTAATAGTCCTTCCTACCATTCTTCCTACCAAAGTGGACCACCTCACACTTGCCAACATTAAATTCCGTTTGCCATTTCCTGGCCCATTCGCCCAGCCTATCTAGATCCTTCTGCAGACTCTCCACACCCTCCGCACAATTTGCCGTTCCCCCTATCTTGGTGTCATCAGCAAATTTCGACACCCTACACTCGGTTCCCTCCTCCAGATCATCTATATAAATGGTAAAAAGCTGAGGCCCCAGCACCGACCCCTGGGGCACTCCACTAGTCACCATCCGCCAATCCGAATAGCACCCGTTGACCCCCACTCTCTGCCTCCTATTTGACAACCAATCCTCTATCCACGCTAACACCCTACCCCCAACTCCATGTCCCTCGACCTTCTGCAATAACCTCTTGTGAGGTACTTTGTCAAACGCCTTCTGAAAATCTAGAAAGACCACATCCACCGGCTCTCCTCTATCCACCGCCCTAGACACATCCTCATAGAACTCCAGTAAATTTGTCAGACACGACTTCCCTTTAATGAAACCGTGCTGCGTCTGCTCTATCAAGCAATTCCCTTCAAGATGCCTCGCAATTTCCTCCTTAATGACAGATTCTAACATTTTACCCACCACAGACGTTAAACAAACCGGCCTATAATTCCACGCCTTTTGCCTGGCACCCTTCTTAAACAACGGCGTAACATTAGCCGTTTTCCAATCATCCGGCACTTCCCCGGAATCCAGCGACGTCTGGAAAATAACCACCAAGGCATCCACTATCACCTCCGCCATTTCTTTCAGAACCCTCGGATGCATTCCATCCGGTCCTGGGGACTTGTCCACAATCAGCCCCTCCAGTCTGTCGGGCACCGCCTCTCTAGTAACAGTAATGTCATTAAGACCCTCCAGTCCTACCACCTTTCCGTCGCTAACACCCGGCAAATTATTCATGTCCTCCTCCGTGAAGACAGAAACAAAAAAGTTATTCAATACCTTAGCCATATCCTCATCCCCTACCACTAGGTCCCCTTTCTCATCCTCTAAAGGACCAACATTCACCCGAGCCAGCCTCTTCCTTTTTATATATTTATAAAAACTCTTGCTCTCCTTTTTTATATTAAGCGCTAGCCCAGCTTCATACTTTCTCCTACCCTTCTTTATCAACTTCTTTGTCGACATTTAAACCTCTCCCAATCCTTATCTCGCCCACTACTCTTAGCTACTCTAAATTCCTCCGCTTTTAATTTAACACTTCCCTTCACCGAACCCATGCGTACAGAGCATGGGATTAGCACGCCATCGTCTTAACCACTGGGCCACCTCATCCTACAAATATAGCTCTTTCTAATCACCTCTTGAACAAGGAACACATTTCTCCTGTAGGATAATGTTGTGTTTCTGCTTTCTTGTTAATTTTGGTTCGCTGTTACTCTTCCATTCGATTTAAATCCCGAGAAAGTAAAGAGGGAAACAATTCCGGTGTGAGCTTTGAATTCACCAAACATAACCCGGATGTAAAAAAAACAGCGCGCTGTGAGCTTGTGGCGCAACGGTAGCGCGTCTGCACTCCAGCTCAGCAGGTTGCGTGTTCAAATCACGTCAGGCTCACGGAGCTTTCATTCATCAGTCTTTGGATTTTGGATGCGGATAAAGTTGATTGTTCCCGAAAAAACAAATTTCTAAACGATGATAGATACTACATTTTATGTTTTTGCTCAATCTGCACCTGCACCTCGGGCAATAAAAAGACAATATAGTTAAAGAAAAGCATTTCAGCTGTAAAGCACTTCGAAACTTCCAGCGGTTTGGAGAAAAAAAACACATTTCTTGACAAGATAAAAGCAAAATACTGCCGATGCTGGAATCTGAAACAACAAATGAAAATGCTGGAAAAACTCAGCAGGTCTGACATCATCTGTGGAGAGAGAGCAGCTGAGATTGTCCAGCATGTTCAGACTTCAAGACACCCCGTCTTTCCTCCAAAATTAAAAAGAACATGCGGTTTGATATGAACGGCAAACGCTCCTTTCTGTCTCCACCTGATTTGTGTTTTTTCTTCATGCGTCCATCTCATTCTCTTTCCTGCTAATCCAAAAGTCTTAATGAGTTAGTTAACGCCGCTGTTTGCTGCATGAAATGGTTCTCCGTATTGGGGAAAAGAACTGATCTCGTCAGAACTGAGTTGTCGCTCCGGAAGTGTAAGTAACAAGTGTACAATGTGTATGGTCGCTTTAATTACCAGTTCCTCGTTAGTATAGTGTTTAGTATCCACGCCTGTCACGCGAGAGACCGGGGTTCAATTCCCCGACGGGAAATTTACCGCAATTTTTTAACTTCAAATTGTATTTGTGTTGTTCTCCAACTATAAAAAAAGGAAAAAATACTGTCGAGCAATGAAACTTTAAAAAATGCAAATCTTAGTATTTGTACCGACACTTTTCTTGACCTGAGATCAACGTTCGTTCAATTCATCAACATTTTGGCTCACCTTTGATCTGGCGATGCCATGTCGTCAACACGTTGAATATTACCCTGAGAAGTGTCAGGAGCAGAATCGCGAGCTCTACACAACCTTTGTTGACCTCGCGAAAGCCTCCGACACTGGAAGCCGACAAGGCCTGTGGAGGATCATGTCAAAGTTCGGCTGCCTCCCCCCACCCCGCCCCCAAATTCATTCAGATGGTACGCCAGTTCCATGATGGCGTCATGTCCAGAGCATTGGATGGCGGAGAATCATCTGAGGCATTCCCAGTCAAAAGTCTGACAACACCAGGTTCAAGACCAACCAATTTATTTGATAGTAAATTCACTAGCTTTCGGGTGGCATTCCTGGTCACCAATGGCGTCAAAGAGGGCTGTGTGCTCTCACCCACACTGTTCAGCATGATGGTTACTGCCATGCTGAATGATGCCTTCCAGGACAGTGTTGCTGGAATCAGCCTCAAGTACAGAGTGGGTGGGAAGCTTTTCAATCTGAGGAGACTTCAAGCTATTACTAATGTGAAGGAGACTGTTCTGAGAGATTTCCTCTTTGCCGATGACTGTGCCCTGTCTGCTGGCTCAGAACCAGAGATGCAAGTCAGTATGGACAAATTTTCCACGGCTTGTGACAACTTTGGACTCACCATCAGCATTAAAAAGACTGAAGTCATGCACCAGCCTGCTCCTCATGCACTGTACACAGAACCCATAATCACAATCAAAGGACAGAAACTACAGGCAGTGGACCAGCTCCCTTATCTTGGCAGCATCCTCTCCCAAGCAGTGACTATTGATACAGAAGTTAACTGTAGAATAGGAAAGGCAAGTTCCGCTTTTGGTAGACTGCGCTCCACTGTATGGGAACGTCGAGGGACCAGCCCAGCAACCAAACTGAAGGTCTACAGTGCCGCGGTACTCACTACCCTCCTGTATGCCTGTGAAACGTGGACTGTGTATCGAAGGCATGCAAGACAGCTCAATCATTTCCACATGACTTGTCTTTGCAGAATATTACACATCCGATGGCAAGAGAAAGTACCAGACACTGAAGATTTCGCTAGAGCAAGTGTACCATCAGTCCACACACTGCTGATGAGAGCACAGACCCGGTGGGCAGGTCATGTCATCCGTATGTCAGACGAGCGCATACCCAAGCAACTCCTTTTTGGGGAACTCTCTGCTGGAAGACGCTCGCATGGAGGGCAGAAGAAATGTTTCAAAGCTCACGAAGCAAAGTGCATTGCTGAAGAACAACTGAAGTGCGAGCTGCGCAAGTCCAGAGCCACCAGCGCAACAACTACAGTGTCTACACAACTCTGCCCAGTATCTGCCAGGACATTCCGTGCCCGAATTGCCCCTGATCAGTCGTCTTCGGACACACCACAACCAGCCTCAAAATGACAGACGGTGTTGAGGTCCTCATCGATGACGATGGACGAACAACTTTTTGATTATCATAGAATTTTCCCAAATTTAACCAGGCAAAGCTTTCTCACATCCTCTCTTTGCATTCCTTATTCCTTTCTCAAGGTCTACCCTACACTTTCTGTACTTCATTAATGCCTCCAGTGATTTTGTTCCCTTGTACTTTGTGGATAGAAACAAAAAACGTCTACAACAATCATTTAACAATAATGGTTTTAAAATGGCTGCTCTGGCTGAGAGCTAAGCATGCTGGGAATTTTAATCAACTTGTGGATTAAATTCAGATGCAGGTCTTAAACAGGGTCTGGTCTGGAAGCTGTGAACTGGGGCTTCCAGTGTTGGTGTGATCAGGGAAGTTGTTTCCATCGACCCAAGCATTGAACCTCCGATTTATGGCTGCCCAGTGCAGACTGTGCAGTTTGAGTGAAGCGTCATGCTTCAGTTCACGAGTAGGTTCACTGGAGGTGTGAGACATATGTTTGGTTTCTGGTGGCACAGTTGGCTGGATCATAGAGAATCTTCCGGAAACAAGTGGGCAATTGTGGATAAAATTCACGTTAATCCTTGGTTTAGCAGCAACAACTCCAAGAGACCAATTATCACAACAAAGCTTCACCCAGCAGGATACTTCAGAGAGATGAAAATATATTCTACACCGAGCTTCTTTCTGAGCCAAAGTTTTCCAAAACTCGGTAGAGTCTATTTTCAGTTCTTGATTTTCATTCAGAGAAAAGTGCAGTTGAGGATTTAAGGTTCAGTTGAAAGTTAATGTTCCGTTAGAGTGAAAGTTCAGTAAAGAGTTAATGAGTTGCAACGGTTTCTGTCTCAGTTGGTACGAGCTGTGTGTGTGTGTTTTTAATGCATTATTAGCCTTGTTTGCCTTATTAAACGGGAATGCTTGCAAAATAGTTAAATTAAAGGTTTATAATAACTTTTTAAAAGCTTTTCGTTTCCTTCTCATTGAAACCTGAATATATCTGGACATGCACTGTTCTGTGGGCTTGTTATTCCTATCACCGAGAGGGAACATGGTGGGCTGCCACCATCCCCAATTCCTTTTTTAATGCCCCCTACTGTCCTTCTATCACTTTTCTATTTGAAACCGTTCTCAGGTTACTTTGTCCAAATCTTGTCTAATTTTACTGAAATCCGCTCTCTCAAAATCCATTTTTTTTTTGCAGCTTGCCGATTTCCTTGGCTGTAACACGCTTAAATTGTACCATTTTGTGAACTGTATCACTAAAATGCCCTCCACTACCACATCGATCACAAGGCTGGCTTCATTCGCCAGAATTAGGACGAGTACAGCTCCATCCCGTGTTGGACTATTCACTTATTGATTTAACAAATTCTCCCGTACATTCTTCAAGAAATCTGCTCCATCCAATCCCTTAACACCCCATTTCCATGATGATGCTGGGAATGTTGAGACCACCTAATATAATCACCGTATTGTTATTGCTTTTACACACCTCTACAAACTGTGCACACATTTGTTCCTCAATATCCCACTTACCCTCTGGGGGTCTATAATCAACATCTAACAATGTGGTTTCCCCTTTTTATTCCTAAGCGCTAATCACAAAGCTTCACCTGATGCCACCTCCAAGATATAATCTCTCCTTCCTGCAGTAACGGACTCAGTAACTAATAATGCAATGCGTCCTCCTATTTTACTTCCTCCCTTATCTTGCCTGAAGATTCTATATCCAGGAATGTTGAGTTGTCAATCTTGTTCTTCTGCAGCTGTGCTATACCTCAGCGCATCTTTTAGAGAAAAATAATCCTGTAAGCCAGTTTCATAGAACCGTTACAGTACAGAAGCAGTCCATTCGGCCCATCGACATTGTGCCGACCATAATTCAACACAGCCCCTTTCCCCGTAACCCTCCTTTAGTAATCCACCCTGACAGTACGGTCAATTTAGCATGGCCAATCAACCTAACCCGCACATCTTTGGACTGTGGGACGAAACGAGAACACCCGGAGGAAACCCACACAGTCACCGGGAGAAAATGCAAACTCCATAAAAACGGTGACCCAAGTCTTGAATTGAATCTGCATTCGCTGATTGTCTTCCAGCAACCGCACCTGGCACAAAGGAAGATGGCTGCCGTTTTTGGATGTTGTTCATCTCATTTTCAGGAAATCTCGACATTTTTTCTTACACGGCAACGCCCTGAGTGAAATGATTCTCAGCTGCTTCAGAAATGACATGTCTTCCATGGTTAGGGCAGAACTGGGGATGTTCACTGCTGACTGCACACTGCTCAGGACTATTCACAGGACTCCTCAGACTATTTCCAAATGCAGCAAGAACTGGATAACCGCGCAGTCCTGGTCTGTGACATGTGGTAAATAAAATTAGTCTTGTCATGTGGTAAATAACATTTGTAGTGAGATTGTACTGTGTTACGTGGATGGCAGTAGGTTCAGAAGCAACTCACCATTATCTTCGCAAAAGCCATTTTGGATGGTCAATAAATGCAGAGAATTCCACAAATTCACCACCCTTTGAGTGAAGAAGTTCCTCCTCAAGTCTGATCTAAACTACCCCCCACCCCTGGCGTATTTTGAGGCTGTGCCCTCTAGTTCTGCTATCCTTTCTCAGCGGGAAGAATCTCTCTACCTCTACCCTATCCATCCACTTCAGTATCTTGTAAGTCTCGATAAGATCCCCCCATCAAATACGTCATCCACTGTAAAACTCACTGTGATGTCCTCTAGTCGTGAACCAGGCTGGAAAATTTTGTATCTTTAGGCAGAAATTCTTTCCAATGCAGAAAAGCCACACACTCACTTTCCTTATTCTCCTGTCGACATTGGAATCCGATCTCGCAGGTTTGATATTCGCAAGGCATAATCGACTCCATCACAACGCTGTTCAGACGTTGTTTACTGCGCAGTAGAAACAACTGCACAGAACTTTAATAAAACCCCAGATAGAATGAATGCTGGAAAACTGAACCAGCGACATCTACATCCCATAAACTATATATATTTTAAAGTTTTCCATATTTCCATGTTGCTTTGAGAGAGATTGTGCAACAGAAACATTGTGAAGGCAAAATGCAACTGCAACCTTGAATATCAACTCTATCATGTTTTTCCACGTAGTGAATGCAGCGATACTGAGCAGCTTCCTGTTCAGCGTGAAATCAGACGGTGAAGGGTGCTCACAGGCGCTCTATCAAACTTCATGTACCTTCAGAGAGCTTTCCAACTGGACACATGCGAGCAACTGTGTGAGTATTGGTGCTCTAGCGTGCAAGTTTCTCAATTGCGAGGCTGCATGGCTGGTTCAATCAGTAAACATTACCTTATGCAATTCCCTATCCATATCTGGCATCTACCTCATTCAAACTTGTAGTCATGAAACTAGACTTGATTTATATATTCAAAATTCTGTGTACACATCAAATGTGTTCCTTACTCAAGGAATAAAACAGGCTGATTATGCGTGGGTTATTGTGGTTCGTCAATCGATGCATATTGACGTGTAAGTGACATTTGGTAAAGTGATTAATCTATTGTAAATGGAATTTAATGGAATTCAGGGATTGTACATAGAAAATTGTCAGTGAACAATTGTTTTCCAAGGCCAAAGAAATTAACAAGTGGTGTTCCCTAAGAATCGGTATTGGTGATAGATCTATTCTGGGAAGATATGTACTTAATGTACTTGTGTCTGAAGCGATCAAATGATCTAAAGGATGTGAAGGATAACAAGGCATTCAAGGAAGACAGAAAGCAAAACTGGTTTCACGCAAAGGTATATTGCAGATGGCACTGACGCTGAGAATTGTTTCAAGTGTATGCATTAAAAAGCAAGAATGAAGGAATATGATATAAACAAAATTGCATATGTTTCATAGTGAATGTGTGATAATATGTCTAAGAACAAACGTGCACCAGGTTTCTACACTCTCTTCAGGATCATTCTTCTCAGTGGCTCGTTAAATAATCGAAGTGTAGCCTGTTAAGTCCTGTTTTGGACCAGGTTTAGCTTCACAATATTGATCTGGGTGGGAATAAGTGATGAGTGTTTGAAGATACATTGCAGTTCGACACATTGACAGCGACTGAGAGGAACAGGTGGACACAAGAAATGTTGATTATGATTTCATTGAGAATTCCCAAAAACAGAAACTAAAGCTGAGGGTCTCCCGAAACCCTCTCCCCCAGCCAGCTCTCTGCCTCCATCTGGATGCAACAATCATGGATGACTTTTTGAGCTCACTTAACCAATTTGATGACACAGCAAACGAATACAAAGCCAACTATGAGTCTATCACAAATCCAACTTGGCAAACTAATGTGTTCCCCCGTTTCTTTATTACCGACACAGTACGAATTAAGATGAGATCAATTGTACTTGTGCCAATCTGACTATCTCCCCTGTGCCTGTCAAACACCTTTGGGAATCCAGATTGACCACGGTGATTCTATATCACATCTTGTAGCGAGTATAATTAAAGAATTCTCTTTGTATCACAGTACTCCTGTGGGGAGAATTGATCGATGCCACTGTTGATACTTGGGTGATGACCTGCAGGGGAGAGATGTTTAGCTGGTATTTGATTTGGCAGTTCATTCCAGTAACGTCTATTTTTAACATCTTTTGATATTTTTTGCAATTATAGCGATAGGATACCTCAACACATCTTTGAATTGTGCCCTGAACTTAGTTTGAGTCGCAGCATAAATACATGTGTTTGTGCAACAACTCAGAAGTTGAAGCATAAATCCTGCTTCTCGTATATAACTATGAATATATACAGATTGATACCCAATATTCCACATGCGGCTCCATATAGAATACGTCATGAACACTGACCGTAAGAGAATGAAGTTCCCAGAAATAGCAAGCAGTAAAATTATGCTTTTGTTTCGACTCTGCATCTCTGCGTCTCCAGAATTCTGCACATCCTTCTGAGCCCGGAGTCTCTTCCGTGCCTTGCTACTCAATAAAATGTGCCTGACTGTTAACACATTGAAGAGCAGAACCAGGACAAATGGGACACACGGGCTTAGAATATAATGAAGGAATTCAATTGCTGACCAGACAGTTGAAAACAGAACATCTGTTGATACATCACAAAACCAAGGAACGTTTGTACCTACATATTGACCTGTAAACATAAAATACCAGAAGATATTCTTCAAACAGCTCAGTGCAGTCAATGATCCGAGAATCATAGCCGCCATTTTATCTGTGCAATATTTAGTTTTGATCTTCTGGCAACAAATTGCCAGAAAGCGATCAAAAGTGAAAGCAACAGTGAACCAGACAGAACAGTCAGTAACTGCGAAAAGCAGGACAGCGTGGATGTTACACACTTGGATGTACTGCATGAATCGAAATTCACGTTGATAAGCAGTTGGGATATGCCTCAAAATCAGGTCTATAATAATGACAAGCAGATCCGCCGCTGCCATGGCCACCAGGTAACGAGTTACACATTTGGAAAGGCCACAGTTTCTCCGAGAGAGAGTCAGAATCGTCAACATATTAACTGTGAGGAAGGAAAAAAACACAAAGAAAACATCACATGAACTTCTGAGTCAAATTACAATGGAGAGTATTTATTGCGATGCGCAAATGCATTACTTTATATGATGATGTATTGAAGTGATTACATCCGGGAGACGTGGATATACTGGGATGAGTTGTTAGTATTGTACGATGAACCGTTAAATGAAAATCAATGTTTCTGATCAAATATTTCGCAAGTTGGACCAACACATCAATGGGATGATAATGGTCGCTGTTCTGCCGACAGTTTATTTCATGCTCAAATGAAGTGAACGATGATTTAGCATAAATTAACCATTTAATCCGATTCAGGTGAGCTTCAGAGTACAAAATAGGGCAGCACAGTGAATATTATATCAGATCAGCAATACCCTGGTGAAAAAGAACGCGATAAGGATTTCGGAATGCAAAGTAGGGAAGCAGGGAGCTGGAGTGACTTCCTTGTGCTTATGCCCAATGAAACTAAAGGGAAGGCCTTAAGTTCAACAGTTCAAATGGGATATCCACAAGTCGATGCATGTTGAGTTTTCAATCACTGTTTTTGTGATTTATTAATTTAAAAAAAAATCTGTGCAAGTTTGATTGGGGAATGTCGTTTCGACTGCGGTGTCTCTGAAAGAACATCATGCAATACCAGCAGTGGCCGAACGGTGGCACAGTTCTCAGCACTGCTGCCGCACAACGCCAAGGCCCCGGGTTCAATTCTGGCCTTGGATGACAGGCAGTGTGGAGTTTGCATATTTTCCCTGTGTCTGCGTGGTTTTGCTCCGGGTTCTCTGGTTTCCTCCACTCTCTATACGTGTTCAGCTAAGGTGGATTGACCATGATAATTTGTCTGTTAGTGTTGGGGGATTAACTCATTAAATATGTAGGGTTACGGGGATAGGGCCTGGGTGTGAGTTGTTACTGCAGGCTCCAAGGGCCGAATAGCTTCCTTCTGCACTGTAGGTTTCTTTCTATGATTTCTATGAAGAAAGTAAGCGTAATACAGGTGTTAAATGCGATTCCGCCTGTATATCACACCTCACATGACAAATATCCACACCAGTAAGTGGAAGCTGAGCTGCAGAATGAATCACATAGAACATAGAACAGAGAACATTACAGCGCAGTACAGGCCCTTCGGCCCTCAGTGTTGCGCCGACCAGTGGAACCAATCTAATGACCCTCGAACTTAGACCATTCCAATATTATCCATAAAATGCAGATGTATGGGATTGTGGGTAATCTAGGAAGTTGGATCAGGAATTGGCTATCAGATAGGAGACAGAGGGTGGTGGTGGATGGTAAATATTCATCATGGAGTGCAGTTACGAGTGGTGTGCCTCAGGGATCTGTTTTGGGGCCACTTTTGTTTGTAATTTTTATTAATGATCTGGATGAGGGTATAGTTGGGTGGATTAGTAAATTTGCTGATGACACCAAAGTTGGAGGTGTGGTAGATTGTGAGGAAGGGTGTCATAGTCTGCAGGGAGACTTAGATAGGTTGCAGAGCTGGGCCGAGAGGTGGCGGATGGAATTTAATGCGGAGAAGTGTGAGGTAATTCACTTTGGTAGGAGCAACAGATGTGTCGAGTATAGGGCTAACGGGAGGACCTTGAATAGTGTGGATGAACAGAGGGATCTAGGTGTGTGTGTACATAGATCCCTGAAAGTTGGGAATCAAGTAGATAAGGTTGTCAAGAAGGCGTACGGTGTCTTGGCGTTTATTGGTAGGGGGATTGAATTTAGGAGTCGCAGTGTAATGTTGCAACTGTACACTACTCTAGTGCGGCCGCACTTGGAGTACTGTGTGCAGTTCTGGTCCCCGCATTACAAGAAGGATGTGGAGGCGTTGGAGAGGGTGCAGAGGAGGTTTACTAGGATGTTGCCTGGTATGGTGGGGAGGTCCTATGAGGAGAGACTGAGGGATCTAGGGTTGTTTTCGTTGGAAAGAAGGCGGCTAAGAGGGGATCTTATTGAAACATATAAGATGATTAGAGGTTTAGATAGGGTGGATAGTGATAGCCTTTTTCCTCGGATGGAGAAAGCTAGCACGAGGGGGCATGGCTTTAAATTAAGGGGGGGTAGCTACAGGACGGATGTCAGGGGTAGGTTCTTTACCCAGCGGGTGGTGAGGGATTGGAATGCCCTGCCTGCTGCAGTTGTAAATGCGTCTAGTTTGGGGGCGTTTAAGAGATCTCTGGATAGGTTTATGGACGAAATGGGATTGGTATAGGCTAGTGGGTCATTGTTTTTGTAACTGGTCGGCGCAACATCGTGGGCCGAAGGGCCTGTTCTGCGCTGTAATGTTCTATGTTCTATGTTCTATGTTCTATATGCCTATCCAATGACCATTTGAATGCCCTTAAAGTTGGCGAGCCCACAACTGCTGCTGACGGGACATTCCACGCCCTTACGACCCTGTGAGTAAAGAACCTACCTCTGGCATGCGTCCTATAATTACCACCCCTTAATTTAAAGCTATGTCCCCTCGTGTTAGCCATCACCATCCGAGGAAAAAAGGCTCTCACTGTCCATCTATCTGACCCTCTGATCATCGTGTATGCCTCAATTAGGTCACCTCGTAACCTTCTCTCTAACGAAAACAACCTCAAGTCCCTCAGCCTTTCCTCACAAGACCTTCCCACCATACCAAGCAACATCCTGGTAAACCTCCTCTGCACCCTTTCCAATGCCTCCACATCTTCCTGATAATGCGGCGACCAGAACTGTACGCAATACTCCAAGTGCGGCCGCACCAGAATTTTGTACAGTTGCAACATGACTTCACGGCTCCAAAATTCAATCCCTCCACCAATAAAAGCTAACACACTGTACGCCTTCTTAACAACCCTATCAACCTGGGTGCCAACTTTCAGGAATCTATGCACATGTACACCGAGATCTCTCTGCTGATCCACACTTCCAAGAGCCTTTCCATTTGACCAATATTCTGTAATCCTGTTACTCTTTCCAATGTGCATCACCTCACACTTTTCCGCATTAAACTCCATTTGCCACCTCTCAGCCCAGCTCTGCAGCTTGCCTATGTCCCTCTGCAAACTGTAACATCCATCCTCACTGTCTACAACTCTTTAGTGACGACTTTAGTGTCGTCAGCAAATTTACTAGCCCATCATTCTACACCCTCATCTCAGTCATTTATAGAAAGGACAAGCAGCAGTGGCCCCAAAACAGATCCCTACGGTACACCACTTGTAACTGAACTCCTGGTTGAATATTTCCCATCAACCACCACCCTCTGTCTTCTATTAGCTAGCCAATTCCTGATCCAGCCTGCTAAATCACCCTCAATCCCATGCATCCGTATTTTCTGCTGTAATGTACATGGAAACTGAAACAACTGATGATGCACCTTGCAAGCATCGTGATGTCCCTGTGCCCCTGTTGGAACTGCAATCCAGCAAGGAGAACACATTCTGGGGAGATATGATGTGGAGTTGCCAGCATTGCACTGGGGTAGAACATAGAACATAGAACATAGAACATAGAACATTACAGCGCAGAACAGGCCCTTCGGCCCACGATGTTGCGCCGACCAGTTACAAAAACAATGACCCACTAGCCTATACCAATCCCTTTTCGTCCATAAACCTATCCAGAGATCTCTTAAACGCCCCCAAACTAGACGCATTTACAACTGCAGCAGGCAGGGCATTCCAATCCCTCACCACCCGCTGGATAAAGAACCTACCCCTGACATCCGTCCTGTAGCTACCCCCCCTTAATTTAAAGCCATGCCCCCTCGTGCTAGCTTTCTCCATCCGAGGAAAAAGGCTATCACTATCCACCCTATCTAAACCTCTAATCATCTTATATGTTTCAATAAGATCCCCTCTTAGCCGCCTTCTTTCCAACGAAAACAACCCTAAATCCCTCAGTCTCTCCTCATAGGACCTCCCCACCATACCAGGCAACATCCTAGTAAACCTCCTCTGCACCCTCTCCAACGCCTCCACATCCTTCTTGTAATGCGGGGACCAGAACTGCACACAGTACTCCAAGTGCGGCCGCACTAGAGTAGTGTACAGTTGCAACATTACACTGCGACTCCTAAATTCAATCCCCCTACCAATAAACGCCAAGACACCGTACGCCTTCTTAACAACCTTATCTACTTGATTCCCAACTTTCAGGGATCTATGTACACACACACCTAGATCCCTCTGTTCATCCACACTATTCAAAGTCCTCCCGTTAGCCCTATACTCGACACATCTGTTGCTCCTACCAAAGTGAATTACCTCACACTTCTCCGCATTAAATTCCATCCGCCACCTCTCGGCCCAGCTCTGCAACCTATCTAAGTCTCCTTGCAGACTATGACACCCTTCCTCACAATCTACCACACCTCCGACTTTGGTGTCATCAGCAAATTTACTAATCCACCCAACTATACCCTCATCCAGATCATTAATAAAAATTACAAACAACAGTGGCCCCAAAACAGATCCCTGAGGCACACCACTCGTAACTGTACTCCATGATGAATATTTACCATCCACCACCACCCTCTGTCTCCTATCTGATAGCCAATTCCTGATCCAACTTCCTAGATTACCCACAATCCCATACATCTGCATTTTCTGCAGAAGCCTACCATGGTGAACCTTATCGAACGCCTTACTAAAATCCATGTATACCACGTCAACTGCCTTGCCCCCATCCACCTCTTTGGTCACCTTCTCAAAAAACTCAATAAGGTTAGTAAGGCACGACCTACCCGCTACAAAACCATGCTGACTATTTCTAATCAATTCATTACACTCCAAATAACTATAAATCCTATCCCTAATAATTTTTTCTAAAACCTTGCCCACAACAGAAGTAAGACTCACCGGTCTATAATTCCCTGCAAAGTCTCTGTTCCCCTTCTTAAACAATGGGACAACATTCGCTATCCTCCAATCCTCCGGGACTACACCAGAGACCAATGACGACCTGAAGATCTGAGCCAGAGGCTCTTCAATCACCTCTCTAGCCTCCCAGAGAATCCTAGGGTAGATCCCATCCGGACCAGGGGACTTATCTATTTTCAGCCCCTCAAGAATTTCCAGCACATCCCCTTTATCAACCGTAATACTGTCTATTTTACACCCCTGCAACCCAATGTCCTCCTCAGCTATATTCATGTCCCCCTGCGTGAACACCGAAGAGAAATATTGGTTCAATACTTCTCCAATCTCCTCCGGTTCCACACACAACTTCCCCCTGCTGTCTGTAACTGGCCCTAATCTTGCCCTGACCAACCTTCTATTCTTGACATACCTATAGAACGCCTTAGGATTCTCCTTAATCCTATCAGCCAAAGTCTTCTCATGTCCTCTTTTAGCCCTTCTCAACTCACTCTTCAACTCCCTCCTAGCCAATCTAAAGCTTTCTAGTGCACTATCTGAGCCCTCCAATCTCATCCGAACATAAGCCTCCTTTTTCTTTTTAACCATCGACTCAACTCTTTTAGTGCACCACGGTTCCCTAGATCTACCAAATCCACCATGCCTGACAGGGACATACCTATCAAGGACTCGCAGTAGCTGCTCCTTGAAAAAACTCCACATTTCAGACGTTCCCAGTCCCTGTAATCCCCTAATCCAATCCATGCTTCCTAATTCACTCCTGATAGCCTCATAATCGCCCTTACCCCAGCTAAAATTGCTGACCCGAGGTTCATGCCTATCTCTTCCCATCACTAAGGTGAACGTAACCGAATTGTGGTCACTGTCACCAAAATGCACACCAACTTCCAAGTCTAGCACCTGGTCTGGCTCATTTCCCAGCACCAAATCCAATATAGCCTCACCTCTAGTTGGCCTGTCTACATACTGAGACAAAAAACCTTCCTGCACGCTTTGTACAAACACTGACCCCTCTAGCGAGCTAGAACTATAGCAACTCCAATCAATATTCGTAAAGTTAAAGTCCCCCATAACAATTACCCTATTACTTTCACTCCTAACCAGGATTGTCTCCGCAATCCTTTCCTCAACCTCTCTAGAACTTTTAGGAGGTCTATAAAAGACTCCCAACAGGGTGACCTCTCCTATGGTAGGCCCAGTAACTAGCGCCATAACACCACGTTAAAGTTGAACAGGTTTATTTGGTAGCACGGGGTTTCAGAGCCCCGTTCCTTCATCAGGTAATAAAGAAGCGGTGCTCCAAAAGCTTGTGCTATCAAATTCCACTGGGCAACAAGGCAGCACACAGAGTCATAGAATCAGAAAGGTTTACAGCATGGGAATCTCGCCTTTTGATCCAACTTTATGTCACCCTTTTTTTTAACCAGTAAGGTAGTCTCATTTACACGCGTTTGGCCCATATGCTGTTGTACCTATCTTAACCACGTAATTGTCTAAACACTTTTTAAAAGACAAAATTGTATCCATCTCCAGTTCTGTCTCTGGCAGCAGCTCACTTCAGCCAATCACCAGCCCAGCAAAATGAAATCTTTTTCCCCTGTGAACCCTTTTGAATCTCTCCCCTCTCAACTTAAACCTTTGTCCTCTATTTTGGTCTCCCCTTCATTTGGGAAAATGTTTTGACTCTCGAGCTGATCAATGCTCTCCATTCATTTATAGACATCTATAAGATAACTCCTAAGTCCCCTACGCTCCAGAGAAAAAAATCCCAGTCTATCCAACCTCTCGGTATGATGCAAACCAACAATCCTGGAGTGCCCTCGTATTTTTTCTGCACTTTTTCCAGGTTAATAATATTATTTGCATATTAGGGTGATCCGAACTGTACAAGGTATTCCAAGTGTGGCCTGACCATTGCCTTGCACAACTTCAACAAGACATCCCAACTCCTCTATTTAATGTTCTGACCGATGAAACCAAGAATGACAAATGCCTTATTCACTTCGCTGTACACCTGTGACCACGCCTTCAAGGAGCTATGAACCTGTACCCCTACAATTCTTTGTCCTATAATAACCCTCAACGCCCGACATTAGCTGAGTAAATCCTGCCCTGGTTCAATCTCCCAAAATGCATTACCTTGCATTTGCTGAAATTAAACCATCTGTCATTCGTCAGCCCACTGGCCTAATCGATCAAGATCCTTGTAATCTTAGACAAAATTTTTCACTGTCCATGAAACCACCAATCTTGATGTCATCTGCAAACTTCCGAGCAATGAATCCTATATTATCATCCAAAGCATTCATGTAAGTTGCAGATAACAGTGGACCTGCAATTTCGTCCCTAGTTTCCCACAATAACCCGGATACATTAGAACATAGAACATAGAACATTACAGCGCAGAACAGGCCCTTCGGCCCACGACGTTGCGCCGACCAGTTAAAAAACAATGACCCACTAACCTAAACCAATCCCTTTTCGTCCATAAACCTATCCACGGATCTCTTAAACGCCCCCAAACTAGGCGCATTTACAACCGCAGCAGGCAGGGCATTCCAACCCCTCACCACCCTCTGGGTAAAGAACCTACCCCTGACATCCGTCCTATAACTACCCCCCCTTTAATTTGAAGCCATGCCCCCTCGTGCTAGCTTTCTCCATCCGAGGAAAAAGGCTATCACTGTCCACCCTATCTAAACCTCTAATCATCTTATATGTTTCAATAAGATCCCCTCTTAGCCTCCTTCTTTCCAGCGAAAACAACCCCAAATCCCTCAGTCTCTCCTCATCGGACCTCCCCTCCATACCAGGCAACATCCTGGTAAACCTCCTCTGCACCCTCTCCAAATCCTCCACATCCTTCCTGTAATGTGGGGACCAGAACTGCACACAGTACTCCAAGTGCGGCCGCACCAGAGTTGTGTACAGTTGCAACATGACGCTGCGACTCCTAAATTCAATCCCCCTACCAATAAACGCCAAGACACCGTATGCCTTCTTAACAACCCTATCTACTTGATTCCCAACTTTCAGGGATCTATGTACACATACACCTAGATCCCTCTGTTCATCCACACTATTCAAAGTCCTCCCGTTAGCCCTATACTCTACACATCTGTTATTCCTACCAAAGTGAATTACCTCACACTTCTCCGCATTAAACTCCATCCGCCACCTCTCGGCCCAGCTCTGCAACCTGTCGAAGTCTCCCTGCAAACTATGACGCCCTTCCTCACAATCTACCACACCTCCGACTTTGGTGTCATCAGCAAATTTACTAATCCACCCAACTATACCCTCATCCAGATCATTAATAAAAATTACAAACAGCAGTGGCCCCAAAACAGATCCCTGAGGCACACCACTCGTAACCGAACTCCATGACGAATATTTACCATCAACCACCACCCTCTGTCTCCTATCTGCTAGCCAATTCCTGATCCAATTTCCTAGATTACCCTCAATCCCATACATCTGCATTTTCTGCAGAAGCCTACCATGGTGAACCTTATCAAACGCCTTACTAAAATCCATATATACCACGTCAACTGCCTTACCCCCATCCACCTCTTTGGTCACTTTCTCAAAACACTCAATAAGGTTAGTAAGGCACGACCTGCCCTCCACAAAACCATGCTGACTATCCCCAATCAATTCATTACTCTCCAAATAACTATAAATCCTAACCCGAATAACTTTTTCTAAAACCTTGCCCACAACAGAAGTGAGACTCACCGGTCTATAATTCCCGGGGAAGTCTCTGTTCCCCTTCTTAAACAATGGGACAACATCCGCTAACCTCCAATCTTCCGGTACTATACCAGAGGCCAACGACGACCTGAAGATCAGAGCCAGAGGCTCTGCAATCACTTCTCTTGCCTCCCAGAGAATCCTAGGGTAAATCCCATCCGGACCAGGGGACTTATCTATTTTCAAACCCTCAAGAATATCCAGCACATCCTCCTTATCAACTGTAATACTGTCTATTCTACTCCCCTGCAACCCAGTGTCCTCCTCAGCTATATTCTTGTCCCCTTGCGTGAACACCGAAGAGAAATATTGGTTCAATGCCTCTCCAATCTCTTCCGGTTCCACACATAACTTCCCTCTGCTGTCTATAACTGGCCCTAATCTTGCCCTAACCAACCTTCTGTTCTTGACATACCTATAGAACGCCTTAGGATTCTCCTTAATCCTATCAGCCAAAGTCTTCTCATGTCCTCTTTTAGCCCTTCTTAACTCACTCTTCAACTCCCTCCTAGCCAATCTAAAGTTTTCTAGTGCACTACCCGAGCCCTCAAGTCTCATCCAAACATAAGCCTCCTTTTTCTTTTTAACCAACGAATCAACTTTTTTAGTGCACCACGGTTCCCTAGCCCTACCAATTCCTCCTTGCCTGACAGGGACATAGCTATCACGGACTCGCAGTAGCTGCTCCTTGAAAAAACTCCACATTTCGGACGTTCCCAGTCCCTGGAATCTCCTAGTCCAACCTATGCTTCCTAATTCTCTCCTAATGGCCTCATAATTACCCTTCCCCCAGCTAAAACATTTCATCTGGTCCCGGGGACTAATCGATCTTGATGCGCGTTATGACTTTCTGCACCTCCATTTCTGTTGTATGTACACTGCTCAAGACATCACTATTTGTTTCCCCAAGTTCCCTAACATCAATACTTTTCTCAACAGTGAATACTAATAAGAAACATTCATTTAGGATCTCGCCCATTTCTGGTGAATCTACCCATAGGTAACCTTTTTGATCCTGAAGAGATCCTATCCTCTTCCTAGTTTCTCTTTTACCCTTCATGTATTTGTAGAAGCTGTTTGGACTGTGGCATCAGCTAGCTCTAATGCAACTGGAGGCAAAGGGAAACAGACGGATAACATTCTATTAGTAGGAGTGACACCTGGCACAATGGAAAATGGTTGTGGTGTTTTTTTAGTTGAAACATCCGACCCCAAGGTCATTGCTGCCCGCCTTCCTCAGGCTAGTGCCAGAGGCGCAATCATCAGAAGCTGCTTCAGCTATGACCTTTTTCCTATCAAAATATTGTAAATGGAGCTTTCCACTGATCAATGCAGAATGCCAGACTCAATCACATCTCCACAGATATTGAAGCATTCCGAGTTTATAGGCAGCAGGACCAGCAACATTCAGGCTTAGACTGAAATATGACAGGTAACATTCTCACCGCACACGCACCTATCTGCAGTAACATCGAATCCAATGATCTCCACTTGATATAGAATGAATTGTCATCTCTGAAAGCGGCGCTGTCAATATCCTCTTGGTAACAATTTCCAAAAATGTAAACGGGGTCTGCGATATAATTACTTTGGCTCCAAGAGCAGATCAGAGACTGTGAATTCTGTGCAGCGTAATTCCCCTTCTGAATCCATAAATCCTTTTCAACACTGGCAACCCACGGGTCAGGGTGTGATGGAACACTCTCCAAAACTTGGATGGTGTAATCTCCGGCAACATTCAAGAAGTTCGACAAAATTAGGACAAAAAAAAACGCGTGATTGGAATCCCATCCATCACATTTAGCATCAGCTTTCTCCATTAGCGACGCACAGTGATTGCAGTGTGTGACATCGACACTGCAGCAACTCACCAAGGCTCCTTCAACAGAACCTCCCAAACCCCCGAACTCTGCCCTCTGAAGGAACAGGTGCGAAACATGGCCTGGATGATTAATGGTTAGGAAGGATCTTATTCGCTCGCAGTAATCCGGGAGCTTATTATCCAGGTAAGGGACGGCAAATTTAGAGGGGATTTGCGGAAAACAAGAACGAGGTGGGAATCTGAGTTTTGCCACCTGAAAGATTGCTCGAGGCGGGAAACATTACATTTAATAAATTGGTAGACGAGCAAGTTATACGCAATATCATACAAGGCAGTGGACCAATTGACGCATAAAATAATAGATAGGTGTTTGATAGTCGCTGCAGACACGATGGGCTGAACTGCCTCTCTCCGTGCTGCAAAATCGTTTACTTTAAGACACAAACAAGCTTTTCTTTTCTCAAGTCACACCTCATCCTGACTTTAACCTGTTTGATCGTCCTTTCATTGCTGCTGGATCAAAGTCCTGGGACTTATTTCCTATCAGCACTGCAGGTGTACCAGCATCCTATACGGAGAAAAGCTTCGCAATGCTGGTTCACTTTCACCTTTTCAAAGGAAACCGGTGAATGGGAATCTTATTGATCGAGCTTGTGAGTCTGACACACGTATTTTACATAAAAGTGAGAACAAATGGATTGTTCCATAGAGTGACTTCAACAACCGGAAGGAGTAAATAGGAAGAGAACAGTTACAATTAAGGACAAAATATCTAAAAAATAAAGACCAATACAAAAACCTACCAGGGACAACGACAGCGGAAAGGACGGGATAATAAATCCGTTCAATACCAAAGAACAGAAATAATATTCTGAACTCTGAAAGAAGATTATCATCCATCCTCCCTTTCTCTTTGGAAAAGCTAATTCCGATGGTAATGCTGTGGGTGTCAGAGCGAAAGCAGCTCCTTATCAATAGAAGAACTGAACCCTCCAGTGTCACATTTGACGTCCACGGAGACGGTGATTAGTTACAGTTACTGAACAAACAGTTCAATCTCGCGCAGACTCATCCAACCATTTTTTGTGAGGACAATATTCCATTTGTTTTTCACTCAATGTTCCATTGAGTCGTTTAAGCAGGATAAGGGTGTAAAAGACAAAAATGGTATATGTTAAAAATATCAATTTCAACCAAATAAATGGGTAATTTAGTAATACAACGAATAAAACAAGAGCATTAAGATGCGCCAAGCAGCAGTATTAACTGATAGATTTTTTTTGCATTTTTGCTTATGAAGCAGAAGCAGAGAGAGAGAGACCAGGCCCAAAAACCAGGGAGTGAGGATGAAAAGTGAGGAGTGGGGAGGGGGTGGCGGGGTGGGGTGTGGGGGCGGTGGGTGTGGGTGTGAGGGGGAGCGGGACTGAGGTAAGAAGCTAGGTTTAACTGACAATGCACTTGCATTCATCTCCGGTTGCACTCTCCCATAGCTGCCTCGGCTAGGTTCATGCAATAGTTCTATTGGAAATGGGTTGCATTAGAATTTCGGAATTCCTCAGATCCTGACCTGTTTTGTGCATTGGTTTCTGTGCATGGAGGACAAGGGCATCTGTGTCTTTCCACACTCACTCCCTTTAGCAGTGTCCTGGTTCTTATCCCATAATTTATTCACACCTACTTACTCACCCTGACTCACACACACATTTAAACTTACTTATTCATTCAGGCTCACTCAAGGCTCTGATTGGATCACACACTCAGACTCACTCACCCAGACTCACTCACTCATCCTGTCTCACTTACACACTCAGACTCACTCACCCAGACTCACTCACTCATCCTGACTCACTTACACACTCAGACCCACTCACTCACTCAGAATCACTACTTCACCCTAACTCACTCACACACCCAGACTCACTCACTCGCACAAGCTCACTCAAACACCCATACTCACTCACTCAACCAGACTCACTCACATAACCAGACTCACACCCTCACCCAGACTCACTTACATATCCGGAGTCACTCACACATGCAGACTCACTCACTCAAGCAGATTTACACAAACTCAGGCTCAATCATTCACTAAACCAGACTCAGTCACACACCCAGTCTCAATCACTTCTGCCGACTCACTCATAAACAAGGACTCACTCACTCACACAGACTCGCTCAGGCACAAAAACTCACTCACACACCCAGGTGCAGCGATAGTCATTATTTCAGAGTTTCAAACATGCTGAATCACTTACTCTGATACATTCACTCACAGACTCACTCTATCACTCAGAGCAAATCACTTACTCAGCCTCTGTTACTCACTCATTCACTGCCTCACTATTTCACTCACTTAGATCCGCTCACTCACTCACTCAGAAAAACTCAGTCAACACTCATATATCATACGAGAGACAGAGCGATAGAAAATGAGTCCAACTCTCATACATATAGAATCTGAGAATGGATTCTATTCTATTCCAAGAATCCAAAGAGAGAGACTATTCGGCCTTTGTCTGTGTGTTGCCCTGTACAAGCTCTGTTCATCTCGTTTCTTTCCCAGTCATTGATTTATAATCCATCAGATCCTTTGTCTTCAGATGCCTTTCCCATTCCCCTTTGACAATCCTGCTTTGATGTTGCCTCTGCCACACTCTCAGACAGTCCAGGTCCTAAACACTCAGCACGTTAAAAACTATCTTTCATTCCCCTGCCAATGGGAACAGTATTTCTGCATCTGCTCTTTTTAGGTAGCATTTACAATCCTACAACAGTCACCATCTAGAATGTCAGCGGCAGCTCATACATGGGGACACCAGTACCTGGAAGCATCCCTCCAAGCCACACCCCATCCTGACTCGGAAATGTATTGCTGCTCCTTCACGGTCGCTGGGGCAAAATCCTGCCACTCCCTCCCTAACCGTTAAGCTAACAGCACTGTGGATGTACCTGCACCTCAGGGAATGCAGCGGTTCAAGAAAAAAGTCCATCACCTCATTGTCATGATCAGTTGGAGATGGGGAATGAATGTTGGCCGAGCCAGTGAGCTCACCTCACATAAATAAATAAAACAAGTAAAAACTCGCAACCACAACCTGAGACTAACAGATACAGAATCAACCTCGCTCACATACACGTGTTGGATACACAATGAATTCGCCAATCACACTCACTAACAGAGGGTGACGTGAAGTCAAGATTCAGCGATAGTTATCCAGTTGCCGTTTAACCAGAGTTTTACACAAGAACAGCGAACATCTTAACACAAAATGCAACATGTTAACCCCACACCGAACATCAGAGTATTTTTTTGCCGAACAGAAAACACCTTCACGGAGAATATTTGTACATAACAGGGAAAACGTTTCCAGAGCAGGCGACATATCAGCAGAACTGATAAATATATTGACACGCAATGGATCATATTTACACAGCCGGACACACATTTACAACAACAGGGAAGCATTTTACACAACAGCAGAAAACACCTCTCAACAACAGATAGAACAGATACAAAACAGGAAATATATTTACAAACAGGAAAACACGTTATAGAATAACAGCGAACATCTCTGAACGGCAGAGAGCACAGTTACAGAGCAGGAAATATATTTGCAAATATATATTTTCAACACAAAATTCCTTTACATCAGTGACTGATTGTCCAATTCCGTGTATGCTGGTGTTGTATCACCTAATCTGTCGTTACATGTTTGCAGACAATGTATCTTGCTACTTTTGTGTCTGTCTTTCTCTTTTCAATGCATTCTTGGTGCTGTGTCGTGGAATTATTTGTGACTTTTACGTGAAGATTATAGACATTGGTTGCCTTTTCCGTGAAATGCTTCAATCTGCAGTAAAACACTTTTATATCCACACAAGCTGCAAAGCCTTTGAAAATACACCAGTACATATTAGTGAAGAAGCTAATGGTGTAAGGGCACAACTTGAGAATTTGTGGACAATGTGAAATTTGGAAACATTGTTAACTGCGAGGAGAATCGTGCAAAACTTCAAAAAGGAGATAAACAAGTTGTCGGAACGAGTGGACAAGTTGCAGATGAAATCCAAAGCAGAGGATTTTAAAGAGATTCATTCTCCTTGGAAGATTATAGGGAGATAACAACAAGTAAAGGAGCAGATGGAGCTGGTTGTGTATGTGTATCAGTCATTGGACAGACCAAGACAGGTGGAGAGATAGTTTAATGAAGCATATTGAATTGTACCCTTTATTGACAGGGGCTTTGAGTGCATGAACAAGGAGGTTATATTCAAATCATCTAAAACACTAAAACATCCACAGCTGAAGTATTGTGTCCAATTCCGGAAGTCACACAATCGGAAGGATGTGAAGGCGTTTGAGAGGCTGCAGAAAAGGTTCATGATGTTGTTTGTAGGACTGAGAAACTTCACTATTGAGAAAGGATTAGAGAGTTTGGCACTATTTTCCTTGGAGAATTGAATGTTGAAAGAAGATTTAATCGAGGTACTAAATCTCAAGACACACCTGGGCAGAATGGAAAGGAACAAACTGTTCCTACGCCTGGAATAAAAGAGATGAGATTTAAAGTCATTATCAAAGGGGGGAATAGAAAAACGAGGAAAATGTTTTTCACACATCGAGTGCTTAATGAATGGAATGTGCTGCTGGGGAGTGGAGGATAGTTCAACTGAAGCATTCCAAAAGGAATTAGACTGTTATTTTAAAAAAGGAAGAATGTGCAGAGTTCCAGGGAAAAGGCGGAAATGCTCGTTATCTGTCAGAACGTTAATATATTGTCATTCGTCACTCATCACGGAATCGAGAATGAACTGTTCCC
This sequence comes from Carcharhinus amblyrhynchos, assembly GCF_965287045.1. Classification (NCBI taxonomy): domain Eukaryota; kingdom Metazoa; phylum Chordata; class Chondrichthyes; order Carcharhiniformes; family Carcharhinidae; genus Carcharhinus; species Carcharhinus amblyrhynchos. The sequence continues at coordinate 602,291 of NW_027649819.1, read as the reverse complement.
TGCCGTTTCGAAACAAGGTGAAGAGCAGGAATGATTAAATAACAGAAGAGATGTTGGTGTAAATCTAAAGGAAAAGGTGAAGAAAACAGATATGTGTCTAAAATGTGTTGATGTTGGCAGAATGATGAACTGGTGCCTCCCGAAAGGAAAGCAAGAGTAAACATGAGAATAAAATAGAAACCTGCAAAGAAAATTCGAAGCAAAATGGAGCTGAGTTTAATGTCTGAAATTGTATCTGGAAGGCGATAAAATGTTTCATTGAGGAATGACTTTCTGTTTCTGGAGTTTACACTGGGCTTTATTGGATCATTATAGGAGGCTGAGATGGAAAAAAAAATCAGCATAAATCAAGATCAAGAATTAAAATGACTGGAGACTGAAATCCGAGTGATGTTTCTTGACTGAACAGAGATGCTTCATAACGCAGTCACTCAGTCTGCCCAATATGACAGACAGTTTTATCAACATAATAACACCTTGAAATTAGAAATATAGAAACTAATGTTCCACCTGGAATGCGTGGTTAAGGTTCTGAACAGTGAGGACGGAGAATGGAACGTCAACAATTCTGATCCATTTTCCTATTTCCTCAACAGATGATTTGCTCGCACTAGTGTTGATGTAGAGGTGCCGGAGTTGGACTGAGGTGGACACAATAAAAAAGTCTCACAACACCGGGTTAACTTTGGAATCACGAGCATTGGAGCGCTGTTCCTTCTTTAGATGAGTTGAGGGAGGTTGACAAGTAGACAGGAGCACAATAGTATGATAATTACAGATTGGAGTGAGAAGAATGGTTCGAATGCGCATCTTTTCGGGTAATCAAGCCGTTAAAAATACAGACAGTAAAGGTGGAGACAGAGATAGTCACAAGTTAAAGGGGATGTGGATTGTCTCAAGTCAGGACAGTTAGAAGGATTTTGCCAACACAAAAAGTATGGTCGCGATGGGAAAGGACGTCGTGGGAAAAAAATACAAGAAAAAATTGTATCAGACGTGACAACCGTCAAACTGAACAGAACCAGATATCCATTATACAAATACTCCCAGTGCCTCAAGAGAAGCCCTTTCCCCAACTAAGTGTTTGTATAGTTTTATTTGTTGCTCTTGCACTGACAGGTAACAGTAAATCACAACCTCACCAACCAGTGACAGCCAGTTAAATAACCATCCCACACTCGCTGATCATGGAGTTTCTGACAGTGACAGTTTCTGACCATCCTCCGATTGGACCTGGAGGGAAACAGATTCACTGTCAGAGCTGGACTTTCTTACAGAGTGGGTGACAGAGCCAGGTGAGCGATGGTGATGGAGTGGTGACTGTGCGAACATTTGACCAAGGGTCCGTTCCTGGCCATCACTGTTCTTTTTTTTAATGAGTTATCGCAGGTCACAACAGGAGGTGGACACTCTTAAAATGAAATTCACTAAAAATCCTCCCCATCACGATCTTTGTAATGGAAAATTCAGCTTCAATTTGCTTTGAGTGGAAACTTTGTGAAATGAAAGAACAGGCCTCAGAATTGATCAATGAGTTCCCAGTAAGGAACAATTGTAAAAAGGTGGCTTCAACCAGACAAGCCAAGTTCAGTTTCCAAACTGCGCTCCGGGCTCTCCCAGTGCCTGATGGAATCAGCAACTGAGGAAGTTCCGTAATTAAAACTATTACAAATAAGAGATGCTTATCCATGGCGAGCGATGGTGGTATAGTGGTGAGCATAGCTGCCTTCCAAGCAGTTGACCCGGGTTCGATTGCCGGCTATCGCATTGATAATGTATTTACAACTTTTTGCACTTCCTCCTGTGTTTTCAACAGAGTGGATCGAAACAGGGCGGACACAACATTTGACTACAATGAAATACAGTAGAGATTTCTCTTTTTCCTGTGTTTATTCGGACCTAACTCATTTCTACATAAAAATTATTGAGCTACAAACACAAGTCTCTGACCTAATCAATCAGTTCTTCGTCAGAGACAAGAAGACAAAGTAAAAGTAGAGGAACAAATTTCAGCTCACACACTGTGCTTTGTATAACAACGGTGCCTGATGAAGTTAGTATGAACGCTACTGAGGTGATTATATTTGGTGGGTAAGCCGTGGAGCTGCGATGGCCGAGTGAATAAGGCGTTGGTATTAGAAATCCAATGGGGTTTCCCCACACCGGTTCGAGTCCTGCTCGCACCGATTTTCATTAAATACGTTTGCTTCCGGCAGCCGCTGACCCGGATCTCCTCTGCTACTTTGGTGCCCAGTATTTGGATGGCCATCATGCTTTCAGCTCCATGGTTCCGGGCCGAGTGCAGGAAGGTGATCTTGAAGAGGACACCTGGGTGCCCTCGGGCTGGCATGGACAAGATAAGCCGAATGATTCAGTGCTGTTCGCTTTCTCTGGTTCCATGAGGGAAATTTTAATGTGTTTGAAAACAAAAACAGCATCAGGAGCGCAAGGACAAAACAAGGTCTCATTTCAGAGAAAGATTCTGATGGAATGACACACAGAACATAAGAAATAAATTTCATCAGAATATTCGACATGTTGACTACGTGACATCGCCAGATCAAAGGTGAACCAAAATGCTGATGAATTGAACGAACGTTGATCTCAGGTCACGAAAAGTGTCGGTACAAATGTAAAGATTTGCATTTTTGAAAGTTTCATTTCTTGACAGTCTTTTTCGTTTCTATTTTCAAAGTTAGAGAACAACACAAGTTCAATTTGACATAATAAAATTGCGACAAACTCCCCGTCGGGGAATTGAACCCTGGTCTCCCGCGTGACAGGCGAGGATACTAACCACTATACTAACGAGGAGCTCACCAGGGAAGCGACCATACGCATTGTACACTTGTCACTTACACTTCCGGAGCGATAACTCCGTTCTGATGAGATCAGTTCTTTTCCCCAATACGGAGAACCATTTCATGCAGCAAACAGCGGCTTTAACTAACTCATTAAGACTTTTGGATTAGCAGGAAAGAGAATGAGATGGATGCATGAAGAAAAAGAAGCAAATCAGGTGGAGACAGAAAGGTGCGTTTGCCGTTCATATCAAACCGCATGTTCTTTTTAATTCTGGAGGAAAGACGGGGTCTTGAAGTCTGAACATGCTGGACAATCTCAGCTGGTCTCTCTCCACAGATGATGTCAGACCTGCTGAGTTTTTCCAGCATTTTCATTTGTTGTTTCAGATTCCAGCATCCGCAGAATTTTACTTTTATCTTGTCAAGAAATACGTTGTTTTTCTTTTGTCGAGTGTAACAGGACAAAATTTGCGAATAATGCACAATTTGTGGGAAAGGAGGTGGTGAAGAGGATGTAAAAATATTCCAGATGGATCTAGTTATACTCGGAGAATTGGATAGTTTTTGGCAGATGGGGTTCAACGTGGATAAATGCGAAAGGCAAATTATTATCCTTCTGGAAAGCAGTTTCAAAATCCGTCTGGGCAGAGGGATCTGGCTGTCTTTGTCCAGAATCACAGAAAGTCACTATGCGGGTAAAATGTATAATTTAAAAGGCAATTTTAATGTAAGCATATATTGCAAAAGAACTGGAGCAAGAAAGTAGAGAAATATTGTTTCAGTTCTGTTGATGAAGCCACAACTGGAATATTGTGTCCAGTTTTGGTCCCCTTATTTGTGGAAAGATGACGTGGTATTACATCCAGCACTTTTTCCTTTCCTTCTCTATGTGCGGTATGCTTTGTCTGCAAGAAACCATACCTTTCACTGTATACTATTTCATGTGACAAAAATAAATTAAATCACATCAAATCCGGCTGTCAGAATGAGATTACCGACGCGACTGGCGAGTTACAACCACAGGTCGACTTGGCGAGTGGTGAAAACTGATATCACTGCTTCTGATCTTCACCAGAACAGACAGTGAAATGGAACATTGTTCGGGAACATTCCTGATTTTACAATGTTGTTACGAAAAGATGGTTAATAAGCTGTGGGACACATTGAAAAGCTGTTTCCATTCAAATCGCTTTGGCAGTTGGCTCGTTGGTCTAGGGGTATGATTCTCGCTTAGGGTCCCCACATTAAAGTGCGAGAGGTCCCGGGTTCAAATCCCGGACGAGCCCAGGGTTTTCTTTAATGTTTTTTCAAAGTAGATTCCGAAAATGATTAAAATCAGGAGCAGATTAGAGTTCCCGAGAAATCATTGCAGAGAATATATTACAGCAGAACATGGCCCATTTACCAGTGGGCAGATCGTTGTCTGGGAAGGAGAATTTGAGCTATGAAGAGAGACTGGATTGGATCAGACTATTATAATTAGAGCAGTGAAGACTGAGGGGAGACCTGATTGAGGTATATAAGGAATAGACAGGGTGGATCGGAAGCTGCTGCTGCCTTATAGCACGGGCATTCGACCTCTGACCTTCGGGTAAGCATTCTCCAAGGCGGCCTTCACGACACACGACAGCGCAGAGTCGCTGAGCACAGACTGATAGCCAAGTTCCACACACATGTGGAAGGGTCCCAACCGGGATCTTGGGTTCATGTCGCACTATCTGTAACCCCCATGACTTGCCTGGATTTGCAAAACCTCACTTACTGTGCTGTCTGGAGACAATACACATCTCTTTAACCTATGCCTAACGCTCTTTCTACTTACATTGTCCGCATCTTTAAGACAGGAATAGCAGGTTAATTGTAAAGACTCGCATTCTAATCAGTAATCTGTAAACTGTGTGCTGTTATATGCTCTGTCTGAGGTCAGAACTCTCCATTCACCTGACGAAGGGGCAAACACCGAAAGCTTGTGAGTTTACTATCAAATAAATCGGTTGGACTTTAACCTGGTGTTGTGAGACGTCTTACTTGTGGAGTGCCACGGGATCAGTGCTGGGTCCATTGTTGTTTGTCATCTATATCAATGATGTGGATGATAATGTGGTAAATTGGATCAGTAAATTTGCTGATGATACAAAGATTGGAGGAGTAGTGGACAGTGAGGAAGGTTTTCAAAGCTTACAGAGGGAGTTGGACCAACTAGAAAAACGGGCTGAAAATGGCAGATGGAGTTTAATGCAGACAAGTGTGAGGTTTTGCCCTTTGGAAGGACAAACCAAGCTCGAACATATAAGGTAATTGGTAGGATACTGAAGAGTGTAGTAGAACAGAGGGATCTGGGAATACAGATACATAATTCCCTAAAAGTGGCGTCACAGGTAGATAGGGTCGTAAAGAGTGCTTTTGGTACATTGGCCTTTATAAATCAAAGTATTGATTACAAGAGTTGGAATGATATGGTGAGGTTGTATAAGACATCGCTGAGGCCGAATTTAGAGTATTGTGTGCAGTTTTGGTCACCTAATTACAGGAAGGATATTAATAAGGTTGAAAGAGTGCAGAGAAGGTTTACAAGGATGTTGCCGGGATTTGAGAAACTGAGTTACAGAGAAAGGTTGAATAGGTTAGGACTTTATTCCCTGGATCTTAGAAGAATGAGGGGAGATTTGATAGAGGTGTATAAAATTATGATGGGTATAGATAGAGTGAATGCAAATAGACTTTTTCAACTGAGGCTACGGGGAGGAAAAAAATGTAGAGGACATGGGTTAAGGGTGAAGGGGGAAAATTTAAAGGGAATATTGGTGGGGGGGAGGGCTTCTTCACACAGAGAGTGGTGGGAGTGTGGAATGAGCTGCTGGATAAAGTGGTAAATGCGGGCTCATTTTTAACATTTAAGAACAACTTGGACAGGTTCATGGATGAGAGGAGTGTGGAGGGATATAGTTCAGGTGCAGGCAAGTGGGACTAGACAGAAAAATGGTTCGGCACAGCTAAGAAAGGCCAAAAGTCCCGTTTGTGTGCTGCAATGTTGTATGGGAATGGGGAATAAATGCTGCAGCTGTGGCTCTGTTGCACAGAAGAATTACACGTTGGACTTCTCATCGTTATCTGGTGAGATATTCAAAGATTGTGGTCAGGAACTCATCGGAGTCGGCTTTTTAGATAAGGAACTGGTGTATCAATTTTTTCAGAGAAGTGAAACTGCCTCCACAAAAATCAAACAACCCCCATCGTGCAGAAGGTCATTCGGCCCATCGAGCCTGCACAAACAGTAATCTGACCCAGGCCGCATCCTCGGAACCTCACACATTGAGCTCATTCATAATAAAGAGACACAGCAGATACATAGCCGACGGAGATGGGATTCGAACCCATGCGTGCAGAGCATAACATTAGTAATCCACCGCCTTAACCACTGGGCAACCTCGTCAGACGAAAATAGGCCTTTCTAATCAGCTATTGAACAAAGAACACATTTCTCCTGTAGGATAATGTTATGTTTCTACTTTCTCGTTGACTTTGGTTCGCTATTACTCTTCCATTCGATTTAAATCCCGAGAAAGTAAAGAGGGAGACAATTCCGGTGTGAGCTTTGAATTCACCAAACATAACCCGGATGTAAAAAGTAGCAAATACAAAAGTAGCTTGTGGCGCAATGGTAGCGCGTCTGACTCCAGATCAGAAAGTTGTGTGTTCAAATCACGTCAGGCTCAATGAGCTTTAGTTTATCAGTTTTTACATTTTGGATCCGGATAAAGTTGATTGTTCCCGAAAGAACAAATCTCCAAACTATGATAGGTACATAAGAACAGAAGAAATAGGAGCAGGAGTAGGCTATCTAGCCCCTCGAGCCTGCCCCGCCATTCAATAAGATCATGGCTGATATGTCGTGGCTCAGTTCCACCTTCCCGCCCTCTCCCCATAACCCTTAATCCCCTCTCTTATCAAAAACCCATCAACTCGCGTCTTAAAAATATTTAGCGAGGCAGCCTCCACCACCTCAACGGGCAGAGAATTCCAGAGATTCACCACCCTTTGAGTGAAGAAGTTCCTCCTCAACTCCGTTCTAAACCGCACCCCCCCCCTTTATCTTGAGGCTGTGCCCTCTAGTCCTACTGTCCTTCCTCAGCGGGAAGAGTCTCTCCACCTCTATCCTATCCATCCCATTCATCATCTTATACGTCTCAATGAGATCTCCCCTCATTCTTCTAAACTCTAACGAGTACAAGCCTAGTTTATTCAGCCTCTCCTCATAGCTCAACCCCCTCAACTCCGGCATCAGCCTAGTAAACCTCCTCTGCATTCCCTCCAAGGTCAAAATATCCTTGCGTAAGTGCGGCGCCCAAAACTGCGCACAGTACTCCAGCTGCGGCCTCACCAGTGCCCTATACAGCTGCAGCAAGACCTCCCTACTTTTATGTTCAATCCCCCTCGCTATGAAGGCCAGCATCCCATTCGCCTTCCTGACCACCTGCTGCACCTGCAAGCTGGGTTTTTGCGACTCATGCACAAGGACCCCGAGGTCCCTCTGCACCGTCGCCTGCTGCAGTTTTTCGCCACGTAAGTAATAGTCCTTCCTACCATTATTCCTACCAAAGTGGACAACCTCACATTTGCCAACATTAAATTCCATTTGCCAGTTCCTGGCACATTCGCCCAGCCTATCTAGATCCTTCTGCAGACTCTCCACACCCTCCGCACAATTTGCCGTTCCACCAATCTTGGTGCCATCAGCAAATTTCGACACCATACACTCGGTTCCCTCCTCCAGGTCATCTATATAAATGGTGAAAAGCTGAGGCCCCAGCACCGACCCCTGGGGCACTCCACTAGTCACCAACCGCCAATCCGAATAGCACCCATTGACCCCCACTCTCTGCTTCCTATCTGACAACCAGTCCTCTATCCACGCTAACACCCTACCCCAACTCCACGCCCCCTGGCCTTCTGCAATAACCTCTTGTGTGGCACCTTGTCAAACGCCTTCTGAAAATCAAGAAAGACCACATCCACCGGCTCTCCTCTATCCACCGCCCTCGCCACATCCTCATAGAACTCCAATAAATTCTTCAGACACGACTTCCCCTGAACGAAACCGTGCTGCTCCTGCTCTACCAAACAATTCTCCTCAAGATCCCTCGCTATTTTCTCCTTGATGACGGATTCTAACATTTTACCTACAACAGACGTTAAACTAACCGGCCTATAATTCCCTGCCTTTTGCCTGGCACCCTTCTTAAACAACGGCGGAACATTAGCCGTTTTCCAATCTTCCGGCACTTCCCCGGAATCCAGCGACGTTTGGAAAACGTCCATATTTTAAAGTACCATATTTTAAAATACTTTATGTATTTGCTCAATCTGCACCTGTACCTCGGGCAATAAAAAGACAATATCATTAAAGAAAGGCATCTCAGCTGTAAAGCACTCTGAAACTTCCAGCGGCCTGGAGATAAAGACGCATTTCGGGACAAGATAAAAGCAAAATCCTGCCGATGCTGGAATCTGAAACAACAAATGAAAATGCTGGAAAAACTCAGCAGGTCTGACACCATCTGTGGAGAGAGAGCAGCTGAGATTGTCCAGCATGTTCAGACTTCAAGACACCCCGTCTTTCCTCCAAAATTAAAAAGAACATGCGGTTTGATATGAACGGCAAACGCTCCTTTCTGTCTCCACCTGATTTGTGTTTTTTCTTCATGCATCCATCTCATTCTCTTTCCTGCTAATCCAAAAGTCTTAATGAGTTAGTTAAAGCCGCTGTTTGCTGCATCAAATGATTCTCCGTTTAAAAAGAAAAAAAAAGGACTGTCAAGGAATGAAACCACCAGCATTTTGGCTCACCTTTGATCTGGCGATGCCACTGAGTTAACACGTCGAATATTACCCTGGTGCTATTTGTCAGAGAATCCAAAATCATTTGGGTAAGCAATTGAGATTTCTAGGGTCAGAACGAACTCAACTCTGGGCTCCGAGAGGTTCGGTGGGCCAACAGGAGGAATAGATAGATAGGCAATCTAACTGGGGAGTCCAGAGCACATTGGAAATCACAGAGCGTTCATAGATTATACCCCACACATCCCGTTCATGTGTCAGCGTTAGGCAATGTTCCCAAGCGAAAGCTCCCACAGTTGGTGTTGATCCCAAGCACTTTCACCAAACATGCTTCACTTTAACATTAAACACAGGGACTTTGATCTTTGCCCATCTCCATGGGTGAAAATCAGTCAGCATCTCACAATGTTGGCATCTCACAAAGTTTATCACGCACACATAGCCCCAGCTATTACACTTCCTGTTGCCATGTTTGCATATGTTCCTGAATGTGCCCTTTGTCCTGCTTTTTCTTTCTGATATGAATACCTCATCGTTCTCACTGAACAACCGTTCTCTGACAAACACCACTTCCTCCTCATTTTCATTTAAATTGACGGAATAGCCTGAAAATCCCCTGATCTGCTGAGTGAACATGTAAGGATTTTCTCCCCATAGCTTCTCTAATCATTCAGCTTCTCAATGTCAATAATCACCTCCCATCATTACTCCAATACCAACAGGAGGGGGACATCCTATGATACATGAGACATGGGCGGCACGGTAGCACAGTGGGTTAGCACTACTGTCTCGTAGCTTGAGGGACCCGGGTGCAGTTCCCGGCTCGGGCCACCGTCTGTGTGGACTTTGCACATTCCCCCCGTGTCTGTGTGTGTTTCCTCTGGGTGTTCCGGTTTCCCTTCAAAGGTGTGTGGGTTAGGTTGAGTGGCGATGATAAAAGCGACCCTTAGTATCCTGAGATGTGTAGATTAAAGGGATTAGTGGGCAAATATGTAGGGGGATGGGCTTAGGGCCTGGGTGGGATTGTGGTCATTGCAGACTCGATGGGCCTGATCGCCTCTTTCTACCCTGTAGGATTTCTATGTGTGAGGTATAATCTATGAATAGTCTCTGATTTCCAATATGTCCTGGACTCCCCAGTTAGATTGCCTCTGTGTCTATTCCTGCCACCGGCCCACAGAACCTCTTGGAGCCCAGAGTTGAGTTCTTTCTGACCCTAGAAATCTCAATTGCTTACACAAGTGACTTTGCAGATGTTATCCTTTTTTCCTATATTTGTTTAACTACTAAAATTCAAGCAGCATTGCGCAGGGTCCTAATCTCAATCCTGTACAACATATAAAGATAGAGAGCAGAAGCACAGATAGGCCTTTTGGCCATTCAAATGTGCATTACAATTCATTATGATCATGGTTGTTCATCAAATTCAATATCCTGATCCCTCCCATATCCCCTTCACCCCTTTGTCACCAAAGAGCTATATCTAATTTATTTTTGATATCACCCAATGTTCTGGCCTCAACTACTTTCTGTGCTAGTGAATTCCACACATGCACTACTCCGTGGGTGAAGAAATTTCTCCTCACCTCAGTTTTCCTTCCCTCAAAGGTAGCACGGTAGCACAGTTGGTTAGCACTGCTGCTTCACAGCTCCAGGGACCTGGGTTCGATTCCTGGCTCGGGTCACGGGCTATGTGGAGTTTGTACATTCTCCTCGTGTCTGCATGGGTTCCCTCCCACAATCCAAAGATAGGCAGATTGCGTTGAGTGGCCATCCTAAAGTTGCACTTTAGTGTCCTGTGATGGTCTGGTCGCCTCTCTACAGGAAGGATGTGGAAGCTATTGAAAGGGTGCAGAGGAGATTTACGAGGATGTTGCCTGGATTGGGAGGCATGCCTTATGAGGATAGGTTGAGGGAGCTGGGACTCTTCTCCCTGGAGAGTCGAAGGTTGAGAGGCGACCTGATCGAGGTTTATAAAATGTTTTGAGGAATAGATAGGGTGGATTCTCGGAGGCTATTTCCCAGGGCTGAAATGGTTGCTACGAGATGACACAGGTTTAAAGTGCTGGGGAGTAGGTACAGAGGAGATGTCGGGGTAAGTTTTTCACTCAGAGGGTGGTGAGTGAGTGGAATCGGCTGCCGTCGGTGGTGGTAGAGGCGAACTCGCTGGGGTCTTTTAAAATACTTCTGGATGAGTATATGGGATCTAATGGCATTGGAAGTTACAGGTAGTTCTATGGCTTGGTAGGTATAGATGTGATCGGCACAACTTGTGGGCCGAAGGGCCTGTTTGTGCTGTTCTATGTTGTATGTGTAGATTAGTGGGTAGATATGAGCTTTCCTGCCTGGGTGGGATTGTGGTGGGTACAGACTCAATGGGCCGAAGGGATCTCCCTGCACTGTAGGATTTCAATGGTTTCTTAGCCCTTCTCCTCAAACTATGACAGGTTTTCCAGGAATCCCCCAAAATGGGGAATATTCTTTCTGAATCTACTCTGTTCAATCCTGTTAGAATTTTGTAATTTGCTATGAGGTTCCCTCTCAATTTTCTAAACTCCAATGAACGCAATCCTCATCAACTTAGCCCCTCCTCATATGACATTATTCCAGATTTGCCAGCGCAGAACAGAAACCATGTTGGCAGACCCAGTAAGGGATTTCAGAGACAGTACACTGAGGAAGCATACCCCTACAGTCTGGGACATTAAGATCGTGCCAGGGGCCTCACTATGTTGCGTGCTGTGATCACATAACCAACCTGCTTTCTCTTTCCCTTCGCTGATATTTATTTGCATATGTTGCTGAATGTGAACCTATTCTAATCAACAGCAGCCAGCTCGGAGCTGAACAGCCCATTGTTCTCAATATGTATTTAATTCCTGACACACACATGGGCAGAGTCAGAAATACACACACACAAACCCCCACACACAGACACAAACACACAGACAAGAAAACACACACACACACACACACACACGCACACACACACACACAGACACACACACCCAAGCACACACACACACACGCACACACACACACCCCCAAGCACACACACACACGCACGCACACACACGCACGCACACACACGCGCAGGCACACACTCACACACACACACACACCCAAGCACACACACACACACACACACACACCCAAGCACACACACACACGCACGCACACACACACGCAGGCACACACACACGCAGGCACACACTCACTCACTCACACACACACACACGCGCGCGCAGGCACACACTCACTCACACACACACACACACACACACACACACACAGACGCACACACGCACACACACACACAGACACACACACCCAAGCACACACACACACACACACACACGCACACACACACACACCCCCCCAAGCACACACACACACGCACGCACACACACGCGCAGGCACACACTCACACACACACACACGCACACACACACACACACCCAAGCACACACACACACACCCCCAAGCACACACACACACGCACGCACACACACACGCAGGCACACACTCACTCACACACACACATACGCACACACACACGCACACACCCAAGCACACACGCACACACACACACACACACACACATACGCACACACACATACGCACACACACACACGCACACACCCAAGCACACACACACACACACGCACACACACACACACACGCACGCAGAAGTCAATATCCTGATCCATCTTTCCCCTCATAGTCCTTGATGCCTTTCGCCCCAAGAACTATTTGTAATTCTTTCTTGAAAACACACAACTCTTTGGCTCCCCACTACATTCTCCGGCTCTGAAACCCATACATTCACCACCTTTCTGGATGAAGAAATGCCTCCTCACTTTAGCCCATTAAGTTTTGTCCATTTGCCCTCAAAGTATGACCCCTGAGTTTGCAGAGGCTGGACATTTTAAAGGACATGGACTCCTTCAATACCTGAGGAGTGACAAATGGCGCTAAATATTGTTCAAACATCAGCAAACATCCACACTCCTGACCTTCTTAGAAACATAGAAAAACCTACAGCACAAGCAGGCCGTTCGGCCCACAAAATTGTGCCGAGCATGTCCCTACCTTAGAGATTACTCGGTTTACCTATAACCTTCTATCTTACTAAGTTCCATGTACTTATCCAAAAGTCTCTTAAAAGACCCTATCGAATCCGCCTCCACCATCACTGCCAACAGCCTATTCCACTCACCCACCACCCTCTGAGTGAAAAACTTACCCCTGACACCTCCTCTGTACCCACTCCCCGGCGCCCTAAACCTGTTTCCTCTTGTGGCATTCAAAGAACAAAGAACAAAGAACAAAAACAGCCCGGGAAACAGGCCCTTCGGCCCAACGAGCCCACGCTGCCATTTTAACATTCCCAGGCGCCCCTCCACCCATGACCCTTATCTATGCTTATGGCATTCCACATTGAGGGAAACTAATTTAGGGACAATTTATTACCTCCAATCAGCCTAATAGCACATCTTTGGGGTGTGGGAGGAAACCGGACTACCCGGAGAAAACCCACGCAAGCACGGGGAGAATGCGCAAACTGCCACAGGCACCGGCCCAAATCCATGTGTCTGCACAGCAAACAGTGATAGTCACTGAGCTGTCGTGTTGCCCAGCATCTGGTCCAGTTTAAGCGCACACTAACGACATGAAGCACTAGGCTACTCTCGAACATCCAAGAGCAGCCCTAGTACGACCCATCGCGTGTATGCCCCTCGTTGGACAACAAGGCGGACCGACTTAAAACCTGTGAACTAAAAGAGAAAAAGATGAGCATCATTCCACCTCCTTATACATTACCAGGGATGTCCCAATGCTAATGAACCTTATTTAAAACAATCTCCTATATCCTCCCATCTCCAACCCACTCATGTGCCTGTCTAAGTAACTCTTAAACAACTCCAGCGTGCCTGCCTCCACCACCTTGCTTGGCAGAGCATTTCATACCCCCACTAACCTCTGAGTGAAAAACTTCCCTCTAATATCCGTGTTATACCTCTCCCCCCTCACCCTAAGCCCGTGGCCCCTCGTACTGTGTGTCTCTAACATAGGAAATAGCTTACCACTGTTTACTCTATCTATACCCTTCATAATCTTATATACCTCTATTAGATCCCCCCTCAGTCGCCGTCTTTCAAGGGAAAACAGCCCCAATTTGCTCAATGTTTCCTCATAACCCAGTCCTTCCAAACCAGGCAACATCCTGATAAATCTCCTGTGCACTGTCTCCAGAATCTCCACGTCCTTCCGGTAGTAAGGCGACCAGAACTGGACGCAGTACTCCAAATGCAGCCTAACCAACGTTCTATACAACTGCAACATTAGACTCCAGCTCTTATACTCTATACCCCTTCCTATAAAGGCTAACATACCATTAGCAATTTCAGCCCTGGGAAAAAGCCTCTGAGAATCCACTCGATCAATACCTCTCAACATCTTATAAACCTCTGTCAGGTCACCTCTCATCCTTCGTCTCTCCAAGGAGAAAAGACCTAGCTCCCTCAACCTATCCTCATAAGACATGCTCCCCAATCCAAGCAACATCCTTGTAAATCTCCTCTGCACCCTTTCTATGGCTTCCACATCCTTCCTGCAATGAGGCGACCAGAACTGAGCACAGTACTCCAAGTGGGGTCTGACCAGGGTCTTATACAGCTGCAGCATTATCTCTCGACTCCTAAACTCAACTGTCCCGTATTATGGAAGGAAGTCATCGATGAGGCAGCTGAAGATGGATGGCCTTGGACACTACTCTCTGGAATTCCTGCACTGATGTCCTGGAGTTAATGATGAAGGCAAACAAAATGTGCAAATATTTTCTCCCGAGCACTTAGTGTCTATTAATTTTCAAATAGAACTGCAATTATCCAACACTGGCCATGACAAACTCAGATCAGGGTATATTCACTCAAGTTTTTGAAACTGAGGGGATTATGGCATATGGAGCATAATGTCCCCATTGATAATATTTCAGCCAAGCAGGAATAATGTCAGTCCCACATCACTAAAATCTAATGGTGGGCGTGGTTTACCAGGGAGTGACAACCCTCAGAGCAGAGTGTACCGGTCCATTGAGGAGGAAGCAATTGGACTGAGCTCACTGAATCTCACACAACGGAACTGCCTCAGGTGTGTCCGGTAAGCAAGCGGGTTTAGATGGAACTTTTCTAACAAGCTCAAGCTTATTTCTCGTTGTTTTCTCAACTATGTGTGTATAGCTGGTTCTGTTTCATAGAATCCCCACAGTGCAAGCAGAGTCCATTCGGACCATTAATCCTGCAGCAAACCACTCAAGTCCTATTCGTGTAAGCCCACATATTTACCGTCATGCCCCCCTGGCACTAAAGGACAACTTTGCATGGCCAGTTTACCCAACCGAACATCTTTTGGACTGTGGTAAGAAACCAGAGAAAAGCCACACAAACAAGGGGAGAATTTGCAAACACCACACAGAGAGTCACCTCAGGCTGGAATGGAACCTGGGTCCCTGGTGCTGTGAGGCAGCAGCGCTCACTACTGTGCCACCGTGCCACCTAAAAGCTGTACCAACAACAACTTTTACGAATGGGAATGGGTTAGAATATTAGAAAGGTTTCTATACCAGAAGAAGGGTGAGGGACATGCAGGACATTGAGAAGTGCTCAGTAAAATACATTACGAATTGTGTGGCACAATGGTTAGCAATGGTACCTCCTAAGATCAGGGAACTTGGTTCGATTCCCGGCTTAGGTCGCTTTATGTGTTGAGTTTGCACATTCTTCCTGTTTCCCTCCTCCCCCCCCCCCCCCCCCCCCCCCCCCCCCCCACCACCGTCCAAAGCTATGCGGGTTAGGTTGATTGAACCATGCTAAATTCCCTGTTAGTGTGAGGGGTTACGGTAGTAGAACCTGGATAGGATTGCTCTCGGTGCTGGCTTGATGGGCGGAATAGCCTTTTGCTGCATTATAGATATTCTATGATTCTATGTATTCAACAGAGGTGGAATTGAACAGAAAAACAAGGAAACATTGAAATCAAAGAATCTCTGTTTATCAGTTACATGTTGATCGCAATGTTTCTCGATCCAACAGTAAAGGTGATATCGTGAACTCACTGTCTTTCGGGGCAACTGGTCGGGCAGGGGGTAGCGTCAATTTCTACCTGTGGGGATTCAATGAGGGAAAGATGTCCAGCTGACTCAGTTTACTGGTTGATTCGTTCTCCAAGATTTTGTGTTTGACTGGTCTTCCTCTCCTTTACTCTCTCCAATACTAACTCTGAGTTCTCCTTTCTAGAATATCACCCAGGGAGATGAGGACTCTGCTGTTGTTTCTGAGTTACCTGAGTGAGTCGTGCATATGACGCACAATGTTCATTATTTCTACATGAAGATGGCGTGTTTTATCTTTCTTTTTTTTTAAAAAGGGGAATGCCTCACTAGAAGTGTGTTCAGAAAAAAAAATCGATCGACAGGGTACGAAAGGAAAGGCTTTGATGGGTGATCAGAATTTTGAAGCATAATTTAAAAGGATCATAGAATCATAGAGTCACGTACAGTGAAGAACGGGTCCTTTGGCCCATCCAGCCTGCACCAACATGTCACAAAAACATGTCCTCCAAACCATTTACAAGGCCCAATGCTTGGAATATTATCACATTCCAAATGCTCATCTCTGACCCCCAGTTCTGGACTCCCCCGCCCCCGCCCCCCCCAACATTGGGAACATTCTTTCTGAATCTAACCCTCTTATAATTTTACAACTTTCGATGCGATTCCCCTCTCACTTTTCTAAACTCCAGGAGACCCCAGTGAGACGAGGGCTCTACTTCTGAGTTACGTGAGTGAGTCATGCTTATGATGTACAATGTTCAATGTTTCTACATGAAGGTTGTCTGTTTTGTCTGTATTTTAATTGCTTTGGGGATGCCTCAAAGGAAGCGTTCAGAATTAAAAAAAAACTATTGACAGAGAAAGGAAGGACAGGCTTTGATGGGTGATTAGAATTTTGAAGCAGAATTTTAAAAGATAATAGAATTATAGAATCATACAGGGACGAAAAATTCCCTCAGACCAACATGGACGCGTGAGGAACATTTTCCCTCCTATGTTCCAGGTGATCATCCAGGTAATCTCTGACCCCTAGTTCTGTACTCCCCACTATTGGGAACATTCTTTCTTAGTCTACCTTATCTAACCCTCTTATAATTTTATACATGTCTATGAGATGCCCTCTCACTCTTCTAAACCCCAGTGAATATAATCTAATCGACTCAGCCTGCCCTCAGATCTGCCATCCCAGGGATCAGCCTGGTAAACCTTTGCTGTGCTCCCTCTATAGCAAGGACATCCTTCCTCAGATAAGGAGACCAAAACTGCACAGAATACACCAGGTGTGGCCTCAACAACGCCCTGTACATTCCAGGGGATGTTCTGACGGTTATGAGTGCAGACAGACAAGGGTCACCCTATCAAACAGGACAAAAGTGGGGAGGGGTTGGATGAGAATCATGAGTTAAGGGTATCAAATTCTGCAGCCTGCACAAGAAAAAACAACCTGAATCGTGCAACATGCAAGCAGGAAATGAAATAACAACGCTTCAGAATTTATATAACCTATAGCAGAGGGAGAAATGGGATTGGAAAGGTTGAAAAATGGTTTACATAAATTGCAAAATTTAGGTATACCTTTCATTCTTGAACATTATTGGTTGCTACATTTTTGTTTATATTTACCGATTATCTGGATTTAATGTCTTTACGTATATCAAGATTCATATCATTGAGTAACATTTATTGTCATCCCTCTTATACTTTGCTTTCATAGCAAGAGATTTGTGCAGTTGTTCTATCCTTGAGGGACCCTAAAATCATTGTTCTTGATTTGAACTTCGGCATCAATAATTCTCCAGTTACATTTGTATATCATTCGCATGTATTTTTCTGTCGTATGTGCTACTTTAATTTAATATCAAAATTCATATATGTGTATATTTACATGTTGGTTTAATTCATTTATTCAATTCGTGTTTTTTCATCTCATTATAATCCAATTAATATATGATATGTTATGTTAAATGTGCATAAGTACATGGTGAGGCCGCAGTTGGTTATACTCGGTGCAGTTTAGAAGAAATGGTTCATAGAATCCTACAGTGCAGAACGAGGACATTCAGCCCATTCTGTCTGCACACACCACAAAGCCACACAGGCCCAATCCCCATAACCCCATGCATTTAAACTAGCTCGTCCCCCCAACACTCAAGGGTAGTTTAGCATGGCCAAACCGTCTAACCCGCACATCACAGGTTGTTGGTCCCCCTGTTATTGGAAAGACAGGAAAGAGTGCAAAAAAATTCGCGAGGATATTGCCACAACTAGTGGGCCGGAGTTATGGGGGCAGGGTAGCAGGCTTCGAGTTTATTCCACGGAAAGGAGGAGATTGAGAGGTGATCTTATTGCAGTATACAAAATCACGATAGCATGAACACATACACACTTTTCTTCCAAGTATTCGAACCCGGGTCCCCAGAACATTAGCAAATTTTCTGGGTTAAGTCGAGTGTTAACACCACTAGGCTATCGCCTCCCCAGATGCCAAAAGTGCATTTGCCTTCTGCATTTATTGCCTTTCGAGCCTACTAAACTTGTATGATTAACGTTTTTCCCATCTCACTGCACTGTACTCTTCAGTGCATTCTCTTCTTCAGTCTCTATTTAAATATATGTTTTCATTTGACATGAAGCTCTTGGCTTGCTTACTTAGACTAATTATATCCCTTTGCAATATCTCTGAATTCTTAAAAAATTTCTTCACTGCATATATTTGCATCATCAGTAAATCTGCTACAAATTCTGTCCATTTATGTAAGGTCATAATATGGATCATAAATAGTTGATGTCCTCTTTGTCTTCCCTGCCTCAGAATCCTCAATGATCTCCAATGAGTTCAACAAACACGGTTTCCATTTCCAAAAAAAGCACCTTAACTCAGCTTGATCATTTGAAGACTTTCTACATGTTATCTCCATAGCAATAGGCTTTAATATTTTCCTACTGCCTCAGCAGAGAACACAAGGAATCAGACTCAGGTGAAACAGTTAGTCTTTAGTGCCATAGAACCATTGAACGTTACAGCACGGAAACAGGCCTTTTGGCCCTTCTTGGCTGTGCCGAACCATTTTTGTGCCTAGTCCCACTGACCTGCACCTGGACTATATCCCTCTCCTCCATGTACCTCCAAGCTTTTCTTAAATGTTAAAAGTGAGCCCGCATTCACCACTTCATCTGGCAGCTCATTCCACACTCTCACCACTCTCTGTGTGAAGAAGCCCCCCTAATATTCCCTTTAAACTTTTCCCTCTTCACCCTTAAACAATGTACCCAATTTTTCTTTTTCTCTCTCCTAGCCTCAGGGGAAAAAGCCTGCTTGCATTCATTCTATCTATACCCATCATAATTTTGCACATTTCTATTAAATCTGCCCTCATTCTTCTATGCTCCAGGAAGTAAAGTACTAGCCTATTCAACCTTTCTCTGTAACTCATTTCCTAATTGCCAGCAACATCCTTGTGAACCTTCTCTGCACTCTTGCAACCTTATTCATATCCTTCCTGTAAATTGGTGACTATTTGATTTCCCAGAGCACTATGATTGCTTCAAGTCTTTTTATCCCCAGTTTCCATTTTTGTTCAACAATTTTTGGGATTTTCCATTTCGCTGTTGTGTGTAAAGAAGTATGTTTATTCAACAGTGGGCTTATGTTAACATTGCAAATAGGTTCCTGTGAAAATCTCCTCATCGCCAGATTCCAGGGGCTGTTCGGGTTAGAACATAGAACATGACAGCGCAGTACAGGCCCTTCGGCCCTCGATGTTGTGCCGACCTGTGAAACCAATCTGAATCCCATCTAACCTAAATTTTTCCAATAACATTCATATGTTTATCCAATGACCATTAAAATGCCCTTAAAGTTGGCTAGTCCACAACTGCTGCAGGCAGTTACTACCACGCCCTTACTACTCTCTGAGTAAAGAACCTACCTTTGACATCTGTCCTATATCTATCACCCTTCAGTTTAAGGCTATGTGTCCTCGTGTTTGCCATCACCACCCGAGGTTGCTCTCACTGTCCACCCTATCTAATCCTCTGATCATCTTGTATGCCTCTATTAAGTCACCTCTTAACCTTCTTCTCTCTAACGAAAACAGCCTCAAGTCCCTCAGCCTTTCATCATAAGACCTTCCCACCATACCAGGCAACACCCTGGTAAACCTCCTCTGCACCCTGTCCAATGCTTCCACATCCGTCCTATAATGTGGCGACCAGAACTATACACAATACTCCAAGTGCGGCCACACCAGAGTTTTGTACAGCTGCAACATGACCTCACGGCTCTGAAATTCAATCCCTCTACCAATAAAAGCTGACACACTGTACGCCTTCTTAACAACCCTATCAATCTGGGTGCCAACTTTCAGGGATCTATGCACATGTACCCCGAGATCTCTCTGCTCGTCAACACTACCAAGTAACTTACCTCAGTACTCTGTATTCCTGTTATTCCTTCCGAAGTGATTCGCTTCACAACTTTCCGCATTAAACTCCATTTGCCGCTGAGGGTTACACTGAGGGAGAATTTAGCACTGTCCAAAGCACACTAATCAGCACACCTTTCAAGCTATGGGAGAGAACTGGAGCACCCGGAGGTAATCCATGCAGACACGGGGAGAATGTGCCGACTCCGCACAGACCCAAGGCTGGAATCGAATGCTAGTCCCGGGCGCTGAGAGGCAGCAGTGTTAGACATGGTGCCATCAGACAGGGCGAAAAGATACGCACAATATCTTTGTCAGTTCCTTTTACAGCATTTCCGTGTATTAACTCCGCAATCTTACCCACTATGTGACCAATACATACTGGTGATATAAGTTACAATTTTTGATGTTTGTGGAGAAGTTTACTGCCTGCTTAAATGTGTTCCTGGCACTCCAAGTTCTATCCGATTATCGATAATCCTTTATAGGTTTCGGAAATTCGCCTTCTGTTCTGGCCTATCGCTAATATTGACAATACAGTGTAGGTGTCTCTTCAATTCACTGCGACCCTGCCCTTCTGTAGTTCGTCACGGATATCAATCTTGTTGTCGGAATTATCTTTCACAATGGAGTTTTTTTATTGGAAGTTATAGTTTATCTGCTTCTATAATATCCATTGATTCTCTACAGTTCCACCTTTTACCCTACTTTTCAAGTGCGGGTCAGCCAACTCCATAGAATCCCAACAGTGCGGAAGGAGGTCATTCAGCCGATTCAGCTCCCTGAAAGAGAACCTAACCATTTCACTCCGCACTATCCTAGTTAACCCGTACAGTTATCAAGGACATTCACCCAGCCAAGACAACTTTAGACGTTAAGGGACAATTTAGCATGGCCAATCCACCTAACCTTCACATCTTTGGGACACTAAGGGACAATTTAGCATGGCCAATCCACCTAACCTACACATCTTTGGGACACTAAGGGACAATTTAGCATGGCCAATCCACCTAACCTGCACATCTTTGGGACACTAAGGGACAGTTTAGCATGGCCAATCCACCCAACCTACACATCGTTGGACGCTAAGGGGCAATTTAACATGGCCAATCCATTTAACCTTCATACATTTGGACACTAAGGGGCAATTGAGGATCACCAATACATGTAATCTGCACATTTTTGGACATCAATTGGCAATTCAGCATTGATAATACATAAAACCTAGACATCATTGGACAATAAGTGTAACGTTAGCATGGCGAATCCAACTAACCTAAAGTCTTTGGACACCAAGGTCCACTTTAGCATGGTCAATCCACACAAATACACTTCTTTGGACGCAAAGAGGAAATGATGTCTGCCAATCCACCTAACCTACACATCTTTGGACACTACGAATAAGTTTGCCTGGCCAATTTACCCAACATACACAGATCTGGACACTAAATGCCAATTTAGGGCGGAAAATCCAGGTAAACGATACATCACTGAGCACCAAGAGTCAAATTACCATACCAATCCACACAAGCTGTGCATCTTTGGACTATGAGGGCAAATTAGCACGGCTAAACCACCTGCCGATATATATATATCCACTCTAAGGGGCAAATTAGCATGGTCAATCCACCTTCCCTGTGCATCTATGTAAACTAAATGAAACGTTAGTATTGTCCATCCACCCAACATAAAAAACCCTGGACACGAAATGGAATTCAGCATGGCCAGCCACCTACACTGCACTTGCTTTGATACTAAGAAGCAACTTAGCATGGCCAAAGCGGTGAAACTACACGTGTTTGGATCATAAGGGGCAATTTAAGATGGCCAAGTCATCTAACCATCGCAGCTGTGGATGCTCAGGAGCAATATAACTTTGGCCAATCCACAGAATCGACAGATCTTTGGACATTAAGGGACAATTTAGCATGGCCAATCCACCCAAACTGCACATCTTTGGACACTGAGGAGCAATTTTGCATGGTTAATCCACCCAACTTGCACATGTTTGGACAGTAAGGGACAATTTAGCTTGGCCGATCCACCTAACCTGCACATCTTTGGATACTAAGGGGCAATTTAGCATGGCCAATCCACCTAACCTGCACATCTTTGGACACTAAGGGACAATTTAACATGGCCAATCCACCTAACCTGCACATCTTTGGACACTAAGGGACAATTTAGCATGGCCAATCCACCCAACCTGCACATTTTTGGACACTAAGGGACAATTTACCACGGTTAATCCACGTAATCTGCAAATCTTTGGATACTGAGGGGTAATTTATTCTGGCTAATCCACCTAACCTGCACATCTATCGATACTAATGGCGATTTAACATGAACTATCCAACTAATCTACACATGTTTGGACACTAATGGACAATTTCGATTGATCAATCCACCCAAGCTGCAAAACTTTGGATAGTAAAGGGACATTTAGCACGACAAATCCACCATACTTACCCTTGTTGATACAGACATGCAATTCAGCATGACCAATCCAGTTAACCTAAACAACTTTTGGCACTAAGTGGAAAATGCCAATGGCTAAATCACCTTATCTGCCCATCTGTGGAGGCTAAGAAACGATTTGCCCGTGGCCAATCTGCCGAATGCACATGTCTATGGATGCTAAGGTCCAACTGAGCACAGCGAAACAACGTAACATCCAACTCTTTGGACACTAAGGGGCAATTTAGCATGGTCAAGCCACCGAACCCGTGCATCTTTGGACATTAAGGGGCAATTTAGCATGACCAATCCACCTAACCTGCACATCTTTGGATACTAAGGGGCAATTTAGCATAGCCTATCCACCTAACCCGCACACCTTTGGACACTAAGGGGCAATTTAGCATCTTTCGACATTACCTCCAACTACCTCTGCTGCTACGACCCTTTCAGGCACTGCGTTCCAGATTCCCTTCACCCTGCAAATCTCCAGCTCCTTACCATAAATCTCTATCTCCTGGTTATTTACCCCGCTACGAAAGTGGAAAAACACTTCCTTCCTATCTACCCGGTCAATGTGCCTCATTATTATGTACACCTCTATCAGATCCCCTCCCCCTCAGCCTTCTCTTCTCTAAGTAGAAGGAGCCCAGCCTCACCAGCCTCTCTCCATATTTGCCATGCTCCAGCCCAGTCAGTGTCCTGGTGAATCTCCTCTGCACCCTCTCTCTGTCTCTCCCTGTCTCTCCAGTGCAATCACATTCTTCCTATAGTGTGACAAGCAGAAATACACACAGTGCTCTAGCTGTGTCTGACCAGTTCCATTGTGACCTTCCTCCTCTGATATTCCATCCCATGGCTAATAAAGACAGTTACCGCATATACCTTCTCAACCACCTTATCTCCCTGACCTGCTGCCTTCGGGGATCGATGGGCAAGCACGCCAAGGTCCCTCTGGCCCCCTGTCCTAGCATCCCAGGGTTCATTGTGCTCCCCCTTGTCCTTTGAGTACTCCATCAAAAATGCCTCACCTCACACTTTCCAGCGCAAAATTCCATTTGCCGCGGTTTTGCCCCTCTGCCCAGCCTGACCATTTGTGGTCTCTCTGTTGGTTTTATTGCCGTGTTCCCATAGCCTCGTCTCTAATTGTTCATCTGGAACAGAGGATGCTACATCTGAGGTGTGAGGTAGAGAATCAAGATTTCACTGGGACACAGATAGAAACCTGTTTCGAACAAAGGGGAAAAGATTTGAGACTGTGTAATATTTTCAATCGGATGGTGTCAAGTGCAGAGCAGGTGTCGAAGGCGAAGTTTTTAGTTCTTTGATAAATAAACTGAATAAACTCGGCTTGTACTAGGCTTGTACTCGTTAGAGTTTAGAAGAATGAGGGGAGATCTCATTGAGACATATAAGATGATGAATGGGATGGATAGGATAGAGGTGGAGAGACTCTTCCCGCTCAGAAAGGACAGTAGGACTAGGGGGCACAGCCTCAAGATAAAGGGGGCGCGGTTTAGAACGGAGGAACTTCTTCACTCAAAGGGTGGTGAATCTCTGGAATTCTCTGCCCGTTGAAGTGGTGGAGGCTGCCTCACTAAATATTTTTAAGACGCGGGTTGATGGGTTTTTGATAAGCGAGGGGATTAAGGGTTATGGGGAGAGGGCGGGAATGTGGAACTGAGCCACGATAGATCAGCCATGATCTTATTGAATGGCGGGGCAGGCTCGAAGGGCTAGATGGCCTACTCCTGCTCCTATTTCTTATGTTCTTATTAATCAGAATTTTCTTTGGAAAACGAACTGCAGATTGTATTAACATTAAACCTGTCTTTGTGTCTAAGTTCTGGACTCCGCACTCACTGACCCGTGTGAGGATCACACTGTGCTGAGCGATACCTGGAGAAGCACGAGTTGCAGATGGAGAGAATGTGCCAGACGCTGGAAGTGTGATAAATATCTTCCTACAGGCTGGTACCGGTTTAAAAGGTAGAGGGCAACGACACTTCCTGTTTAACTGGGCACGGCGGGAGGAAAGGGTCAGTGTGGACACAGTCACTGCAGAGAGACTGCGACGGTCAGAGATACCAGTGCAGGGTGGGGCGGGGAGTGGGGGTGTGTGGTGGGGTGGGGCGGGAGGTGGATACTGGGGGTTGGATGGGAAACAGCAGTCGATAAATACTTCCCATCACGATGTGAATGGTTGTTGGTGAGAAATGAGTGCCCTGCAGGGAGATTTCACACTCAACAAGATTGCTGTGTGTGTGGAGCATTACGCAGGCCAGACCGAGTAAGGATGGTAGATTTCGCTCCCCATCAGTGGCGAGTATTCACCCCACACAAGTGCCAGGCAATGACCATCTCCAACAAGAGAGGATTTGACCATCTTCCTCCTCCACATTCAACCCTCGTTGCGTCCTCCACCCCCCCCCCCTCACCACCCCGCCCACCACCACTGCCACCACCCCCACTATCACCCTCCTGGGCGTTACCATTGCCCAGCAACTGACCTCTGGCCCAGCCAGTCAGAGAGAACTTAATCATCTCCCCGCTTGACATTCAATGGCATTGCCGTCACTGAATCCCTCCCCGTCAAACACCCTCCTGGGGGTCACCATTGACCAGAAACTGAACAGCCATTGATATACTGTGGCTACCAGAGCAGGTCAGAGGCTGGCAATGCTGCAGGGAGGAACCCACATCCTGACTCCCCGCCAACGCCAGTCCACTGCATACAAGCGCAAAATTCACGAGTCTGTTGGGATACCCTCCAGTTACCCGGATGACAACACCCGAGAAAGCTCGACACCATTCGGGACAGAACAGGACAGGACAGCTCGATCGACACGCTGACTACAAACATTCACTCACTCCACCATCAACTCATAGAGATGGCGGGGCGAAGGGCCAGCAAAGTAGATGAAATGGGAACATTTGGAAAGGACATTAGGTCAATGCTGGAAGGAGAGGTGTCAAGTCCAGTGGGGAGAGAATGGGAGGAGCGTCAGACAACATTGGATACGTCATTCACAGGGGGCTAGCAGGGGCATGTGGGACCGAATGGCGCTCAATCCCAGCTGTATCACTCTGCAATTCTCTGATTCTGTGATTGTTGTTCCAGTTCTGGAGGATGGAAGATTCCGGAGACTCCGGTCGCAGAGGGACACTGCTCCACACGTCATCCAGGCTGGTTACAGGGTAAAGTCAGACTTTACAATATCAGATTTACTCTCACTGTCCAGCACTGTTCACAACGCTTACACTCTCCAATATTTATACACCTCATTTCAGGATCACATCCCACCCTGGAACAGGGGGAAGGAAGCGGGACAGTTTGTTTTAACTGGGTGAGGAATCTCTGCGGATGGAAGCAAGAGATAAAGATTAAAAACTGTGGCAGTTACTTTGTCTATGAGCTGAAACCGACACCAAGCTGTGACGCTGCTTATTGCACAGGTACATTGCTGTTTCAAAATGACCCAGGAGGGCGACATTGGATATACCGGGACACTGACACACCCAGTGACTGACGGGAGAGGGACAGAGTGACTGGGGGGAGAGGGATGGAGCGGCTGAGGGGGAGAGGGTCGGAGTGACTGACGAGTACAGGGACGGAGTGACTGACGGGTAGAGGGACAGAGTTATTGAGGGAGAGAGGGACGGAGTGACTGAGGGGAGTGGAATGTCATGACTAGGAAGAGTGGGACGAAATGAGTGAGGGGAGTGGAATGTAGTGACTCGGGGTAGTGGGATGTAGTGAGTGAGGGTGGTGGTGCGTTATAACTGAGGGGAATGGGTTGAAATCTTGGTACATTCCTCGTTTCCGAACAGCAGTCGAAATCCTCCTCGAATCCCTCGATTGAACCTGCCTCTCCCACACTGTCAGGCAGCTCACTCCACACCCTAACCACTCACTGCCTGGAAATATTTTCCCTCGTATCCCCACCACGACTCTGCCTGATCCCCGGGAAATTCTCTGTCCCCCTCTCATTTTCGACCCTACCCCGTCAGCACAAACTCTTTCTCCCTCTCGACTCTGTCCCAGACCCTCCTCGTGACTCTGAACCCCTCGATCAAATCTCCTCTCTGCCTTCACCTCTTCCCCGTGGAGATCATGCCCCGACTTTCTCCAATCTGCCCACGTCACTGAGGTTCTCCCATCCCCTGACACTCTCTCCTGCACTGAGGTTGTTGTTATCTGGATAAGGGCTGGGGTAGGTTGGCCACAATTCTCTGTGTGACATTGACTGTGCTTTATCTATTAACGTTAAACATCTCTCTGTCACTCAGACCCAAACTCAGCGTTTACTGACCCGTGTGTAGATCACACGGTGCTAAACCAGCCCTGGAGAAGCAGTGATTGTACTGGGACAGAGTGTGTGGGAAAGGTGCAGTGTGACAAGGATCTTGTCTACGGATGGTACAGCTTCACCAGGTAAGGTGTAGGGGACACACCCACCCGCAGGAAAGTGGGTCTTGGTTTCAGGTGGTATGATGGTGGGTGGGATATTTTGTCCTTCTCACTGCCTTGGTTGACCAATCCCACCACAGGGCCTGTGGACTTTCCCTTGGTCCCCATATTGGGTCCAGCTATGATGAGGCCAGGCAGCTCCATCCAGTGCTCTTGAAGTTACCAACAGTGAGATTGTAAATACCAAACAACCTGCCTGGTGTTCTCCTTCTTTTCAGATGTCGAACAGCGAGGGAAGGTGGAATTCAAAAGTTGTGTAATTAAGGGCACTCAGACAGCGTCACTCAAGAAAAGACATTCGCGAGATAGAGTGGGACTGGGGAAGGGAAGCTTTCAATATGAGACAGTCAGAGACAAATCCGATAGCGGAATTCAGGAGAAACCTCTTTACCGAGGGACTGGGGAGAATGTGGGACTCATTCCCATGGAGAGTGGCGAGTATGGGGAACTTCCTTCCACAGGGTTTGAGGCTAATTTGGGGCTCACTCCCACGGGGTGTCTGGGAGAATATGGGACTTGCTCCTATTGAGACTGGAGAAAGATCGACTCTCACCCATGGACAGTGGTGGAGGATGTGGGACTGGCTCCCTTGGGAAGTGGACATCATGTGGGTCTCGTCTCCCAGAGAAATTGGGAAGAATTTGGAACTCCCTCACTGGGGGAGTCGAGGAGACTGTGGGACTCGCTCCGGTGGGAAGCTGGGAGAATGTGTGACCCGCTCTCAGGGTCCGTGTGCGAGAATGCGGACTCACTCCCAGGTCAGCGTGGGGGGAATGTGGGACCCTCCCACGGGGTGTAGGGGAGAATGCGAGATGTATTCCCACGGAGGTGGGGAGGTATGCGGATAACATGGGATGCACCCCCATGTAATATCTTGCTGCCAATGATACTGGGAGAATTTGGAGCTGGCTCCACTGGGGCGTGGGGCGTGGGGGGGAGGGCGATGTGGGACTTGCTCCCAAGTTGAGTGGGCAGGATGTGGATCTCTCTCCAATGGGGGAGTGAAGGAGGATGTGGAAATTGCTCCAGTGTTGGGAGATAAGTTTGTGGGTCTTGCTGGCTGTGGGAATGGGGCGAATACGGAAATCTCTCCAATGTTGACTGGAGGAGAATGTGGGACTCACTCCTAGGGGGAGTGGGGAGAACATGGGTCAGTGGGGGTAAAGTGAGACTCAGTCCCACGGGGATTAGGGAAATGTAAAATTGTCTCTCTGATTGTTGTTCCAGTTCTGGAGGATGGAAGATTCCAGAGACCCCGGTCGCACCGCGACACTGCTCCACACATGGTTCAGGCTGGTTACAGGGTAGAGTCAGACTTTACAATATCAGATTTACTCTCACTGTCCAGCACTGTTCACATCGCTTACACTCTCCAATATTTATACACCTCATTTCAGGATCACATCCCACCCTGGAACAGGGGGAAGGAAGCGGGACAGTTTGTTTTAACTGGAATGAGAATCTCTGCAGATGGAAGCGAGAGATAAAGATTAAAAACTGTGGCAGTTACTTTGTCTATGAGCTGAAACCGACACCAGTTTGTTACATTACTTATTGCACAGGTACATTGCTGTTTCAAAATGACCCAGGAGGGCGACACTAGATATACCAGGACAGCGACACACCCAGTGACTGAGGGGGAGAGGGACAAAGTGAGTGAGGGGGAGAGGGACGGAGTGACTGAGGGGAGAGGAACAAAGTGACTGAGGGTAAGGGAACGGAGTGACTGAGGGGAGAAGGGCAGACTGGCTGAGGGGAGAGAGATGGAATGACTGAGGGGGAGAGGGAGAGTGTGTCTGAGGGGAAGAGGGATGGATTGGTTGAGGGGAAGAGTGTGAGAGTGACTGAGGGGAGAGGGATGGCGTCACTGAGATCCTTGGGATATAGTAACTTAGGGAAGTGGGATTCAGTGGTTGAAGATAGTGAAACCAGCTGAATGAGGGGATTGCGATGGAGGGAATGAGGGGAGTGGAATGTAGTGAGTGAGCTTAGTGTGATGGAGTGAGAGGGGTGAATGTGATGGAGTGACTGAGGTAAGTGTGATGAAGTGAATGAGGGGAGTGGGATGTAGTGAGGGAGGAGTGGGATGCAGTGAGTGAGAGGAGTGGAATGGTGTGAGTGAGGGGAGTGGGATGTAGTGAGCGAGGGGAGTACCATGTAGTAAGTGAGGGGAATGGGATGTAGTGAGTGAGGGGAGTGGGATGTAGTGAGTGAGGGGAGTGGGATGTAGTGAGTGAGGGGAGTGGGATGTAGTGAGTGAGGGGAGTGGGATGCAGTGAGTGAGGGGAGTGGGATGTAGTGAGTGAGGGGAGTGCGATGTAGTGAGCAAGGGGAGTACCATGTTGTGAGCGAGGGGAATGGGATGTAGTGAGTGAGGAGGGTGGGATGTAGTGAGTGAGGGGAATGGGATGTAGTGAGTGATAGGAGCGGGATGGAGTGAGGGGAAGAGATATGTAGTGAGTGAGGAGGGTGGGATATCGTGAGCGGGGAGTGGAATGTAGTGAGTGAGGAGAGTGGGATGCAGTGAGCGGGGAGTGGGGTGTAGTGAGTGAGTGGAGTGGGATGGAGTGAGTGAGTGGAGTGGGATGGAGTGAGTGAGTGGAGTGGGATGGAGTGAGTGAGGGAAGTGGGATGGAGTGAGAGAGGGAAGTGGGATGGAGTGAGTGAATGGAGTGGGATGGAGTGAGTGAGTGGAGTGGGATGGTGTGAGTGAGTGGAGTGGGATGGAGTGAGTGAGAGAAGTGGGATGGAGTGAGAGAGTGGAGTGGGATGGAGTGAGAGAGTGGAGTGGGATGGAGTGAGTGGAGGGAGTGGGATGGAGTGAGTGAGGGAAGTGGGATGGAGTGAGTGGAGGGAGTGGGATGAAGTGAGGGGAAGAGATGTGCAGTGAGTGAGGAGGGTGGGATATCGTGAGCGGGAAGTGGGATGTAGTGAGTGAGGGGAGTGGGATGCAGTGAGTGGGGGGAGTGGGATGGAGTAAGTGAGGGGAGTGGGATGTAGTGAGAGAGGAGTGAGATGAAGTGAGTGAGTGGAGTGGGATGCAGTGAGTGAGTGGAGTGGGATGGAGTGAGTGAGGGAAGTGGGATGGAGTGAGTGAGGGACGCGGGATGGAGTGAGTGGGGGGAGTAGGATGTAGTGAGTGAGGGGAGCAAGATGTACTGAGTGAGGGGAGTGGGATGGAGTTAGTGAGCGGAGCGGGATATCGTGACTGAGTGGAGTGGGGTTGAAGGACTGAGGTGATTGGGATTGAGGGAATGAAATGAGTGGGATTTAGTAAATGAGGGGAGTGGGATTTAGGGAGTGAGGCAAGTGGGATTTATGGAGTGAGAGGAGTGGGATTTATGGACTGAGGGGTATGAGACTTAGAGAGGGAGGGGAGTTGGATTTCGGAATGAGGAGACTGGGATTTAGGGACTGAGCAGAGTGGGATTGAATGAGTGAGGGGGATGGTTTTGAGGGAGTGAGGGGCTGTGATTCAGGCAGTGAGACGAATGCGATTTTGGGAGTGAGTGGAGTTCGATTTAAGTATTGAGTGGAGGGGGTTTAAGGAGTGAGGGGATTAGGATTTAAGGAGTGAGAAGAATGGTATTTAGGGAATGAGGAATGGGATTTAAGGAGTGAGGGGAATGGTATTTAGGGAATGAGGAATGGGATTTAAGGAGTGAGGGGATTGGGATTGAGGGAGTGAGGGGATTGGGATTGAGGGGGTGAACAGTGGGATGTACTGACAGGAGTTAGATTACAGTGTGATTTAATTTTCAGTTGTGACACAGGATCTGGGGAATGACTGATTTCGGGTTGGACGCATTGGGATGTGAAAATTTATCTCAATATTCGGAATGAACTTTGAGGATTGAAATGATTTCTTCTCTGTGATCTCCCAAATCTCTTCCCTTGTCACAGATCCAGGGGCAACACCAAATCTGGGATCCGATGATACATACCAGTCGGAATCCAATGATCCGGATTCCTCAATCACAGCAGAATCTCCAAACTCAGGTATCAATGTCCGACAAATTTGTCTGGATTAAATATTCCCCAAATATAGTGCTGGAATCCCGCACTCGGATGACTGTGTGTGGAGACTGAGGGGGAGCGGGATGTAGTGATCGAGGGTTTTGTGATGTAGTGACGGAGAGGAGTAGGATATAGTCCCTTAAGAGAGCGGAGTGACTGAGTGGGATGCAGTGAGTGGGGAGAATGTGGTGTAGGGGATGTGGGGAATGGAATGTTGTGCCTGACAGGGATGGGAGAGAATGAGTGAGGGACGTGGGATGTTGTGACTGAGGGGAATGGGAGGGAATATGTGAGGGACGTGGGATATTGCAACTGATGGGTGTGGGGTGCAGTGAGTGAAGGCATTGGGATATTGTTACTGAGGGGGGTGCGGTGTCTTGAGTAAGGGGATTGGAGTATAGTGAGTGAGGGGAGTGGTGCGTAGTGAGTGAGGGGAGTGGGATGCAGTGACTGAGGGGAGTGTGGTTTAGTGAGTGAGGGGAGTGGGGTGGAGTGAGTGAGGGGAGTGGGGTGTAGTGAGTGAGGGGAGTGGGGTGTAGTGAGTGACGGAAGTGGGGTGTAGTGAGTGAGGGGAGTGTGGCGTAGTGAGTGAGGGGAGTGGGGTGTAGTGAGTGAGGGGAGTGGGGTGTAGTGAGTGAGGGGAGTGGGGTGTAGTGAGTGAGGGAAGTGGGGTGTAGTGAGTGAGGGGAGTGTGGCGTAGTGAGTGAGGGGAGTGGGGTCTAGTGAGTGAGGGGAGTGGGGTGTAGTGAGTGAGGGAAGTGGTGCGTAGTGAGTGAGGGGAGTGGGATGCAGTGACTGAGGGGAGTTGGGTTGGAATGAGTGAGGGGAGTGGGGTGGCGTGAGTGAGTGGAGTGGGATGGAGTGAGTGAGTGGAGCGGGATGGAGTGCGTGATGGAAGTTGGATGGAGTGAGTGAGGGAAGTTGGATGGAGTGAGTGAGTGGACCAGGATACAGTGAATGAGGGGAGTGGGATGTAGTGAATGACGGGAGTGGGATGGAGTGAGTGAGGGGAGTGGGATGGAGTGAGTGAGCGGAGTGGGATGGAGTGAGTGAACAGAGCGGGATATCGTGACTGAGTGGAGTGGGATTGAAGGACTGAGGTGATTGGGATTGAGGGAATAAAATGAGTGGGATTTAGTAAATGAAGGGAGTGGGATTTAGGGAGTGAGAGGAGTGGGATTTATGGAGTGAGGGGGATGAGACTTAGAGAGGGAGGGGAGTTGGATTTCGGAATGAGGAGACTGGGATTTAGGGACTGAGCAGAGTGGGATTGAATGAGTGAGGGGGATGGTTTTGAGGAAGTGAGGGGCTGTGAATCAGGCAGTGAGACGAATGCGATTTTGGGAGTGAGTGGCGTTCGATTTAAGTATTGAGTGGAGTGGGGCTTAAGGAGTGAGGGGCTTGGGATTTAAGGAGTGAGGGGAATGGTATTTAGGGAATGAGGAATGGGATTTAAGGAGTGAGGGGATTGGGATTGAGGGGGTGAGGGGATTGGGATTAAGAGGGTGAGGGGATTGGGATTGAAGGGGTGAGGGGATTGGGATTGAGGGGGTGAGGGGATTGGGATTGAGGGGGTGAACAGTGGGATGTACTGACAGGAGTTAGATTACAGTGTGATTTAATTTCCAGTTGTGACACAGGACCTGGGGAATGACTGATTTCGGGTTGGACACGTTGGGAAGTGTAAATTTATCTCAACATTCGGAATTAACTTTGAGGATTGAAATGGTTTCTTCTCTGTGATCTCCCATATGTGTGCACTTCTGGTCCCCACATTATAGGAAGGATGTGGAGGCTTTGGAGAGGGTGCAGAAGAACATAAGAACATAAGAAATAGGAGCAGGAGTAGGGCCAACGAGCCCTTCGAGCCTGCCCCGACATTCAATAAGATCATGGCTGATCTGTCGTGGCTCAGTTCCACATTCCCGCCCTCTCCCCATAACCCTTAATCCCCTCTCTCATCAAAAACCCATCAACCCGCGTCTTAAAAATATTTAGCGAGGTAGCCTCCACCACTTCAACGGGCAGAGAATTCCAGAGATTCACCACCCTTTGAGTGAAGAAGTTCCACCTCAACTCCGTTCTAAACCGCCCCCCCTTTATCTTGAGGCTATGCCCCCTAGTCCTACTATCCTTTCTGAGCGGGAAGAGTCTCTCCACCGCTATCCTATCCATCCCATTCATCATCTTATACGTCTCAATGAGATCTCCCCTCATCCTTGTAAACTCTAACGAGTACAAGCCTAATCTATTCAGCCTCTCCTCATAGCTCAACCCCCTCAACTCCGGTATCAGCCTAGTAAACCTCCTCTGCACTCCCTCCAAGGCTAAAATATCTTTGCCTAAGTACGGAGTAAGTGCAGAGGAGGTTTACCAGGATGTTGCCTGGTATGGAGGGGAGGTCCTATGAGGAGAGACTGAGGGATTTGAGGTTGTTTTCGTTGGAAAGAAGGCGGCTAAGAGGGGACCTTATTAAAACATATAAGATGATTAGAGGTTTAGATAGGGTGGACAGTGATAGCCTTTTTCCTCGGATGGAGAACATAAGAACATAAGAACATAAGAACATAAGAAATAGGAGCAGGAGTAGGCCATCTGGCCCTTCGAGCCTGCCCCGCCATTCAATAAGATCATGGCTGATCTGTCGTGGCTGATCTGTCGTGGCTCAGTTCCACTTTCCCGCCCTCTCCCCATAACCCTTAATCCCCTCTCTTATCAAAAACCCATCAACCCGCTTCTTAAAAATATTTAGCGAGGCAGCCTCCACCACTTCAACGGGCAGAGAATTCCAGAGATTCACCACCCTTTGAGTGAAGAAGTTCCTCCTCAACTCCGTTCTGAACCGCCCCCCCTTTATCTTGAGGCTGTGCCCCCTAGTCCTACTGTCTTTTTTGAGCGGGAAGAGTCTTTCCACCTCTATCCTATCCATCCCATTCATAGCACGAGGGGGCATAGCTTTAAATTAAGGGGTGGTAGTTATAGGACGGATGTCAGGGGTAGGTTCTTTACCCAGAGGGTGGTGAGGGATTGGAATGCCCTGCCTGCTGCAGTTGTAAATGCGCCTAGTTTGGGGGCGTTTAAGATATCCGTGGATAGGTTTATGGATGGAAAGTGTTTGGTTTAGGTTAGAGGGTCATTGCTTTTTAACTGGTCGGCGCAACATCGTGGGCCGAAGGGCCTGTTCTGCGCTGTAATGTTCTATGTTCTATGTTCTATATCTCTTCCCTTGTCACAGATCCAGGGGCAACACCAAATCTGGGATCCGATGATACATACCAGGCGGAACTCAATGACCCGGATTCCTCAATCACAGCAGAATCTCCAAAATCAGGTATCAATGTCCCACAAGTTTGTCTGGATTAAATATTCCCCAAATATAGTGCTGGAATCCCGCACTCAGATAAATGTGTGTGGAGACTTGCGTGAGTGGGATGCAGTGATCGAGGGGATTGTGATGTCGTGATGGAGGGGAGTGGGATATAGTTCCTCAGGGGAGCGGAGTAACTGAGGTGTGTGGGATGAGTGAGTGGGGAGAATGTGGTGTAGGGGACGTGGGGAATGCGATGTTGTGCCTGACGGGGATGGGAGAGAATGAGTGAGGGACATGGGACGTCGTGACTGAGGGGAATGGGAGGGAATGAGTGAGGGACGTCGAATATTGCAACTGATGGGAGTGGGGTGCAGTGAGTGAAAGCATTGGGATATTGTGACTGAAGGGGGTGTCGTGAAGTGAGTGAGGGGATTGAGATGCAGGGGAATGGGATTGACGGAGTGAGAGGAATGGAATTGACGGAGTGAGAGGAACGGGATTGACCGAGTGAGAGGAATGGGATTGACGGAGTGAGGGGAATGGGATTGACGGACTGAGAGGAATGGGATTGACTGAGTGAGAGGAACAGGATTGGCGGAGTGATGGGTATGGGATTGACGGAGTGAGAGGAATGGGATTGACGCATTGAGGGGAATGGGATTGATGGACTGAGAGGAATGCGATTGACAGAGTGCGGGGAATGGGATTGACGGACTGAGAGGAATGGGATTGATGGTGTGATGGGAATGGGATTGACGGAGTGAGAGGGATGGGGTTGACGGAGATGGGGAATGGGATTGATGGAGTGATGGGAATGGGATGGACGGAGTGAGAGGAACGGGATTGACGGAGTGAGAGGAACGGGATTGACGGAGTGAGGGAAACGGGATTGACGGAGTGAGAGGAATGGGATTGACGGAGTGAGAGGAATGAGATTGACGGAGTGAGAGGAATGGGTTTGACAGAGTGAGGGGATTGGGATTAATGGAGTGAGAGTAATGGGATTGACGGAGTGAGGGGAATGGGATTGACGGTTTGAGGGGATTGTGATGTAGTCACAGAGGGGAGTGGGATATAGTCACTTCGGAGAGCAGAGTGACTGAGGTGTGTGGGATGAGTGAGTGGGGAGAATGTGGGGTAGGGGATGTGGGAAATGCGATGTTGTGCCTGAGGG
The DNA here is from genome assembly GCF_965287045.1 of Carcharhinus amblyrhynchos. Classification (NCBI taxonomy): domain Eukaryota; kingdom Metazoa; phylum Chordata; class Chondrichthyes; order Carcharhiniformes; family Carcharhinidae; genus Carcharhinus; species Carcharhinus amblyrhynchos. The sequence continues at coordinate 566,682 of NW_027649819.1, read as the reverse complement.
GGATGGGAGAGAATGAGTGAGGGACGTGGGATGTTGCAACTGATGGGAGTGGGGTTCAGTGAGTGAAGGCATTGGGATATTGTGACTGAGGGGGGTGTGGCGAAATGAGTGAGGGGAGTGAGATGCAGTGAGTGAGGGGAGTGAAGTATAGTGTGAGTGGAGTGGGGTGTAGTGAGTGAGGGGAGTGGGACGCAGCGACTGAGGGGAGCATGTTGTAGTGAGTGAGGAGAGTGGGGCGTAGTGAGTGAGGGGAGTGGGGTGTAGTGAGTGAGGGGAGTGGGGCGTAGTGAGTGAGGGCTGTAGGGTGTAGTGAATGAGGGGAGTGGGGTGGAGTGAGTGAGTTGAGTGGGGCATAGTGAGCGAGGGGAGTGGGGTGTAGTGACTGAGGCGAGTGGGGTGTAGTGAGTGAGGGGAGTGGGGTGTCAAGAGTGAAGTTATGGAGATGTAGACTGGCTGCCATCGGATTTAGGGAGTGAGCAGAGAGGGATTTAATCAGTGAGGGTCTGGGAAGTTTTGTGGGAATGTGATTCAGGTGGTGAGAGGAATGGGATTGACGGAGTGAGGGGAATGGGATTGACGGAGTGAGGGGAATGGGATTGACGGAGTGAGGGGAATGGGATTGACGGAGTGAGGGGAATGGGATTGACGGAGTGAGGGGGGATGGGATTGATGGAGTGAGAGGAATGGCATTGACGGAGTGAGGGGAATGGGATTGACGGAGTGAGAGGAATGGGATTGACGGAGTGAGGGGAAAGGGATTGACGGAGTGAGGGGAATGTGATTGATGGAGTAATGGGAATGGGATTGACGGTGTGATGGGAATGGGATTGACGGAGTGAGGTGAATGGGATTGACGGAGTGAGGGGAATGGGATTGACGGAGTGAGAGGAATGGGATTGACGGAGTGAGAGGAATGGGATTGACGGAGTGAGAGGAATGGGATTGCCGGAGTGAGGGGAATGGGTTTGTCAGAGTGTGAGGAATGGAATTGGCGGAGTGATGGGAATGGGATTGATGGAGTGAGAGGAATGGGATTGACGGAGTGAGAGGAATGGGATTGACGGAGTGAGGGGAATGGGATTGACGGAGTTGGGGAATGGGATTGTCGGAGTGAGGGGGATGGGATTGACGGAGTGAGGGGAATGGGATTGACGTTGTGAGGGGAGTGGGATATAGTGATGGAGGGTGGTGGGACATGATGTTTGAGGGGAGCGGGATTGAGGGAGTTAAGTGAGTGGGATGTAGCGAGTGAGGGGAGTGAGAATTATGGAGTGAGGGGAGTGGGATGAATGGAGTAAGGGGAGTGATTTAGGGAGTGAGGCGAGCGGGATTTATGGAGTGAAGGGAGTGGAATTGACGGAGTGAGAGGAATGGGATTGACGGCGTGAGAGGAATGGGATTGACGGAATGAGGGAAATGGGACTGACGGAGTGAGAGGAGAGGGGTTGACGGAGTGAGGCGAGGGGGATTGACGGAGTCAGGGGAGAGGGATGTAGTGATGGAGGGGATTGGGACATGATGAGTGAGGGGAGTGGGATTGAGGGGGTTCAGTGAGTAGGATGTATCGCGGGAGAAGAATGGGATTGACCGAGTGAGAGAAATGGTGTTGACGGAGTGAGGGGAATGGGATTGACGGAGTGAGAGGAATGGGATTGACGGAGTGAGGGGAGAGGGATGTAGCGTTGGAGGGGAGTGGGACATGATGACTGAGGGACGTGGGATTGAGGGAGTTAAGTTAGTGGGATGTAGCGAGTGAGGGGAGTGAGATTCATGGAGTGAGGCGAGTGGGATTTAGGGAGTGAGGGGATTGGGATTGAGGTGGTGAACAGTGGGATGTACTGACAGGAGTTAGATTACAGTGTGATTTAATTTCCAGTTGTGACACAGGATCTGGGGAATGACTGATTTTGGGTTGGACACATTGGGAAGTTTAAATTTATCTCAATATTCGGAATGAACTTTGAGGATTGAAATGATTTCTACTCTGTGATCTCCCATATCTCTTCCCTTGTCACACATCCAGAGGCAGAAACAAATGTGGGACCCGATGATGAATCCCAGCCGGAATCCACTGACCCGGATTCCCCAAACCTGACAGAATCTCCAAACTCAGGTATCAATGTCCCACAAGTTTGTCTGGATTAAATATTCCCCAAATATAGTGCTATAATCCCGCACTCGGATGACTGTGTGTGGAGACTGAGGGGGAGCGGGATGTAGTGATCGAGGGGATTGTGATGTAGTGACGGAGGGGAGTGGGATTTTGTTCCTCAGGGGAGCGGAGTGACTGAGGTGTGTGGGATGAGTGAGTGGGGAGAATGTGGTGTAGGGGATGTGGGAAATGGAATGTTGTGCCTGACTGGGATGGGAGAGAATGAGTGAGGGACGTGGGATGTAGCAACTGATGGGAGTGGGGTGCAGTGAGTGAAGGCATTGGGATATTGTGACTGAGGGGGGTGTGGTGAAGTGAGTGAGGGGATTGAAATGCAGTGAGTGAGGGGGGTGCGGTGTCGTGAGTGAGGGGAATGGAGTATAGTGAGTGAGGGAAGTGGTGTGCAGTGAGTGAGGGAAGTGGTGTGTAGTGAGTGAGGGGAGTGTGGTTTAGTGAATGAGGGGAGTGTGGTGTAGTGAGTGAGGGGAAAGTGGTGTAGTGAGTGAGGGGAGTGGGGTGCAGTGAGTGAGGGGAGCGGGGTGTAGTGATTGAGGGGAGTGGGATGTAGTGAGTGAGGAGAGTGTGGTGTAGTGTGTGACGGGAGTGGGGTGTAGTGAGTGAGGGGAGTGTGGTGTAGTAAGTGAGGGGAGTGTGGTGTAGTGAGAGAGGGGACGGGGGTTTAGTGATTAAGGGGTGTGGGATGTAGTGAGTGAGGGGAGTGTGGTGTTGTGGGTGACGGGAGTGGGGTGTAGTGAGTGAGGGGAGTGTGGTGTAGTGAGTGAGGGGAGTGTGGTGTAGTGAGTAGGGGAGTGGGGTGTAGTGAGTGAGGGGAGTGGGGTGTAGTTTTTGTGGGGAGTGGGCTGTAGTGAGTGAGGGGAGTGGGCTGCAGTGAGTGAGGGGAGTGGGGTGCAGTGAGTGAGGGGAGTAGGGTGTAGTGAATGAGGGGAGTGGGGTGTAGTGAGTGAGTGGAGTGGGGTATAGTGAGTGAGGGGAGTGGGGTTTAGTGAGTGAGGGGAGTGGGGTGTAGTGAGTGAGGGGAGTGGGGTATAGTGAGTGAGGGGAGTGTGGTGTAGTGTGTGAGGGGAGTGGGGTGTAGTGAGTGAGGGGAGTGGCGTGTAGTGAGTGAGGGGAGTGGGGTGTAGTGAGTGAGGCGAGTGGGGTGTAGTGAGTGAGGGGAGTGGGATATCAAGAGTGAAGTTATTGAGATGTAGACTGACTGTCATCGGATTTAGGGAGTGAGCGGAGAGGGATTTAATCAGTGAGGGTCTCGGAAGTTTTGTGGGGATGTGATTTAGGTAGTGAGAGGAATGGGATTGACGGAGTGAGGGGAATGGGATTGACGGAGTGAGGGGAATGGGATTGACGGAGTGAGAGGAATGGGATTGACGGAGTGATAGGAATGGGATTGACGGAGTGAGAGGAATGGGATTGACGGAGTGATAGGAATGGGATTGACGGAGTGAGGGGAATGGGATTGACGGAGTGAGGGGAATGGGATTGACGGAGCGAGAGGAATGGGATTGACGGAGTGAGGGGAATGGGATTGACGGAGTGTGAGGAATGGGATTGACGGAGTGAGTGGAATGGGATTGACGGAGTGAGGGGAATGGGATTGACGGGGCGAGAGGAATGGGTTTGACGGAGCAAGAGGAATGGGATTGACTGAGCGAGAGGAATGGGATTGACGGAGGGATGGGAATGGGATTGACAGACTGAGAGGAATGGGATTGACGGACTGAGAGGAATGGGATTGACGGAGTGAGAGGAATGTGATTGACAGACTGAGAGGAATGGGATTGACGGAGTGAGAGCAACCGTATTGACGGAGTGAGAGGAATGGGATTGATGGAGTGTGGGGAATGGGATTGACGGAGTGAGGAGAGAGGGATGTAGTGTTGGAGGGGAGTGGGACATGATGACTGAGGGGAGTGGGATTGAGGGAGTTAAGTTAGTGGGATGTAGCGAGTGAGGGGAGTGAGATTCTTGGAGTGAGGGGAGTGGGATTTAGGGAGTGCGGGGATTGGGATTGAGGGGGTGAGGGGATTGGGATTGAGGGGGTGAACAGTGGGATGTACTGACCGGAGTTAGATTACAGTGTGATTTAATTTCCAGTTGTGACACAGGATCTGGGGAATGACTGATTTTGGGTTGGACACATTGGGAAGTGTAAATTTATCTCAATATTCGGAATGAACTTTGAGGATTGAAATGATTTCTACTCTGTGATCTCCCATATCTCTTCCCTTGTCACACATCCAGAGGCAGAAACAAATGTGGGACCCGATGATGAATCCCAGCCGGAATCCACTGACCCGGATTCCCCAAACCTGACAGAATCTCCAAACTCAGGTATCAATGTCCCACAAGTTTGTCTGGATTAAATATTCCCCAAATATAGTGCTGGAATCCCGCACTCGGATGACTGTGTGTGGAGACTGAGGGGGAGCGGGATGTAGTGATCGAGGGGATTGTGATGTAGTGACGGAGGGGAGTGGGATTTTGTTCCTCAGGGGAGCGGAGTGACTGAGGTGTGTGGGATGAGTGAGTGGGGAGAATGTGGTGTAGGGGATGTGGGAAATGCGATGTTGTGCCTGACTGGGATGGGAGAGAATGAGTGAGGGACGTGGGATGTAGCAACTGATGGGAGTGGGGTGCAGTGAGTGAAGGCATTGGGATATTGTGACTAAGGGGGGTGTGGTGAAGTGAGTGAGGGGATTGAGATGCAGTGAGTGAGGGGGGTGCGGTGTCGTGAGTGAGGGGAATGGAGTATAGTGAGTGAGGGAAGTGGTGTGCAGTGAGTGAGGGGAGTGGGATGCAGTGACTGAGGGGAGTGTGGTTTAGTGAGTGAGGGGAGTATGGTGTCGTGAGTGAGGGGAGTGTAGTGTAGTGAGTAAGGGGAGTGTGTTGTAGTGAGTGAGGGGAGCGTAGTGTGGTGAGTGAGGGGAGTGGGGTGTAGTGAGTGAGGTGAGTGGGGTGTAGTGAGTGAGGGGAGTGGGGTGTAGTGAGTGAGGGGAGTGGGGTGTAGTGAGTGAGGGGAGTGGGGTGCAGTGAGTGAGGGGAGTGGGGTGCAGTGAGTGAGGGGAGTGGGGTGTAGTGATTGAGGGGAGTGGGGTGTAGTGATGAGGGGACTGGGGTTTCGTGATTGAGGGGAGTGGGATGTAGTGAGGGAGGAGAGTGTGGTGTTGTGTGTGACGGGAGTGGGGTGTAGTCAGTGAGGGGAGTGGGGTGTAGTGAATGAGGGGAGTGGGTTGTAGTGAGTGAGGAGAGTGGGGTGTCGTGAGTGAGGGGAGTGGGGTGTAGTGAGTGAGGGGAGTGGGGTGAAGTGAGTGAGGGGAGTGGGGTGTAGTGAGTGAGGGTTGTGGGGTTTAGTGAGTGAGCGGAGTGGGATGTAGTGTCTGTGGGGAGTGGGATATCAAGAGTGAAGTTATGGAGATGTAGACTGACTGTCATCGGATTTAGGGAGTGAGCGGAGAGGGATTTAATCAGTGAGGACCTGGGAAGTTTTGTGGGAATGTAATTTAGGTAGTGAGAGGAATGGGATTGACGGAGTGATAGGAATGGGATTGACGGAGTGAGGGGAAAGGGATTGACGGAGTGAGGGGAATGTGATTGATGGAGTGATGGGAATGTGAGTGACGGTGTGATGGGAATGGGATTGACGGAGTGATGGGAATGGGATTGACGGAGTGAGAGGAATGGGATTGACGGAGTGAGAGGAATGGGATTGATGGAGTGATGGGAATGGGATTGACGGAGTGATGGGAATGGGATTGACAGAGTGAAGGGAATGGGATTGACGGAGTGAGTGGAATGGGATTGACGGAGTGAGGGGAATGGGATTGTCAGAGTGAGAGGAATGGGATTGACAGAGTGATGGGAATGGAATTGACGGAGTGAGAGGAATGGGATTGACGGAGTGAGGGGAATGGGATTGATGGATTGAGGGGAATGGGATTGATGGAGTGAGGGGAATGGGATTGTCAGAGTGAGAGGAATGGGATTGACAGAGTGATGGGAATGGAATTGACGGAGTGAGAGGAATGGGATTGACGGAGTGAGGGGAATGGGATTGACGGAGTGAGAGGAATGGGATTGACGGAGTGAGAGGAATGGGATTGACGGAGTGAGGGGAATGGGATTGACAGAGTGATGGGAATGGAATTGACGGAGTGAGAGGAATGGGATTGCCGGAGTGAGGGGAATGGGTTTGTCAGAGTGTGAGGAATGGAATTGACGGAGTGATGGGAATGGGATTGATGGAGTGAGAGGAATGGGATTGACGGAGTGAGAGGAATGGGATTGACGGAGTGAGGGGAATGGGATTGACGGAGTGAGTGGAGTGGGATTGACGGAGTGAGGAGAGGCGGATGTAGTGATGGAGGGGAGTGGGACATGATGACTGAGGGGAGTGGGATTGAGGGAGTTAAGTAAGTGGGATGCAGCGAGTGAGATTTGTGGAGTGAGTGGATTGCGATTGAGGGAGTGAGGGGATTGGGATTTATGGAATGAGGGGATTTGGATGCAATGAGTGATCTGAGAGGTTTTCACTGAGTGGAGATGTGATTTAGATAGTGAGGGGTGTGGTATTTAAGGAGTGATGGGAATATGATTTAGGGCGTGAGTGGAGTGGGATTTGAGGAGTGAGGGGATTGGGATTGAGGGGGTGAACAGTGGGATGTACTGACAGGAGTTAGATTACAGTGTGATTTAATTTCCAGTTGTGACACAGGATCTGGGGAGTGACTGATTTCGGGTTGGACACATTGGGAAGTGTAAATTTATCTCAATATTCAGAACGAAATTTGAGGATTGAAATGATTTCTTCTTTGTGATCTCCCATGTCTCTTCCCTTGTCACACATCCAGGGGCAACACCAAATCTGGGATCCGATGATAAATCCCAGCCGGAATCCACTGACCCGGGTTCCCCAAACCCAACAGAATCTCCAAACTCAGGTATCAATGTCCCACAAGTTTGTCTGGATTAAATATTCCCCAAATATAGTGCTATAATCCCGCACTCGGATGACTGTGTGTGGAGACTGAGGGGGAGCGGGATGTAGTGATCAAGGGGAGTGGGATGTAGTGAATGAGGGGAGTGGGATATAGTCACTCAGGGGAGCGGAGTGACTGAGGTGTGTTGGGTGCAGTGACTGAGGTGAATATGGTGCACAGGATGTGGGGAATGTGTTGTTGTGACTGAGGAGAGTGGGAGGATTGTGACTCAGGGGCCTGGGATATTGCGACCGATAGGAGAGGGATGGAGTGACTGCGTGGTCTGGAGTGAATTCCTGAAACTCTGACAGAATACAAATGCTGCCAAAACTTTTCATCTGGAACTCATCACGGCCGATTATCAAGGATACAAAAGTGAGGAGGAATTTAGACTCCATAAGCAGAAGGATGCTGGTTGGTTATGTGGCATCTCTGATATGTGAACGCATTTTTCTGGAGCCTTTGCTAGGATATTGTGCGGAGGGTGTGGAGAGTCTGCAGAAGGATCTAGATAGGCTGGGCGAATGGGCCAGGAACTGGCAAATGGAATTTAATGTTGGCAAGTGTGAGGTGGCCCACTTTGGTAGGAATAATGGTAGGAAGGACTATTACTTACGTGGCGGAAAACTGCAGCATGCTACGGTGCAGAGGGACCTCGGGGTCCTTGTGCATGAGTCGCAAAAACCCAGCCTGCAGGTGCAGCAGGTGGTCAGGAAGGCGAATGGGATGCTGGCCTTCATAGCGAGGGGGATTGAATATAAAAGTAGGGAGGTCTTGCTGCGGCTGTATAGGGCATTGGTGAGGCCGCAGCTGGAGTACTGCGTGCAGTTTTGGGCGCCGCACCTGCGCAAAGATATTTTGGCCTTGGAGGGAGTGCAGAGGAGGTTTACTAGGCTGATACCGGAGTTGAGGGGGTTGAGCTATGAGGAGAGGCTGAATAAACTAGGCTTGTACTCGTTGGAGTTTAGAAGAATGAGGGGAGATCTCATTGAGACGTATAAGATGATGAATGGGATGGATAGGATAGAGGTGGAGAGACTCTTTCCGCTCAAAAAAGACAGTAGGACTAGGGGGCACAGCCTCAAGATAAAGGGGGGCGGTTTAGAACGGAGTTGAGGAGGAACTTCTTCACTCAAAGGGTGGTGAATCTCTGGAATTCTCTGCCCGTTGAAGTGGTGGAGGCTGCCTCGCTAAATATATTTAAGACGCGGGTTGATGGGTTTTTGATAAGAGAGGGGATTAAGGGTTATGGGGAGAGGGCGGGAAGGTGGAACTGAGCCACGACAGATCAGCCATGATCTTATTGAATGGCGGGGCAGGCTCGAAGGGCTAGATGGCCTACTCCTGCTCCTATTTCTTATGTTCTTATTATATAAGTCCAATGTTAAGAATAAAATAAAATGCAAGCTCGCTCAATTTCAGCCCCATTCAATCTCATGTTCGCTGTGCATCAAGACATCTGCAACTCAAGTGGTTTGTTCAGAATGCAGAGTGTAGGCATCATGAGAGGTGCAGTACTGACCGTACTCACACGGGCTGGGGTTTGCATAACTCAAAACAGAGTGCCTAAAATGAACTATACTTTCACATTTGGAAAAATCTTTTTGAACATTCACCAAGAATTACACAGAGGCCCATTTGCAATTATCCAGCTTGCAAATAGACTTGTTGAAGGTGAATAATTTTATACTCGGGGCCCACTCTCTGCATGTTTCCTGGCTTCTGCAGTTCTTCAGTAAAAAAAAGAATAGCTTGGGATTCCCTGTTCAGTTGAGCATTGCATTGAGTTATTCAATTAACTGACCAAAAAAAAACCAGCACTATCCGTCCTTCACCGCAAATTGTTTTTGTCACTTTGAGATTTGGTTTCGTTGCATCTGAGTCCTGATGAGTCCCGGATGGAGAATATCGACAGTGCATCTCTTCTCCCAGTGAACTCAAGGAATGTGATGTGTTGGCCCTGTTGGGGGAGGAATGTTTTGGAAAACCTGGCCCTCAGGATGCTGCCCAGAATTTGTGACTGAGGGGAGTGGGCTGTAATGGCTGACAGGAGTGTGGTGCGGTGTCTGAGGGGAGAGTGAGGTAGTGAGCGAAGGGAGTGGGATGTAGTGAGTGAGGGGAGTGGGATGTAGTGAGTGAGGAGAGTGGGTTGGAGTGAGTGAGGGGAGTTGGATGGAGTGAGTGAGGGGGAGGGACATAGTGAGTGAGGGGAGAGCGATGTAGTGAGTGAGGGGGATATGATGCAGTGAGTGAGGGGTGTGATATGTAGTGAGTGATGGGAATGGGATGTAATGAGTGAGGGGAGTGGGTTGGAGTGAGTGACGGGAGTGGGTTGGAGTGAGCGAGGGGAGTGGGATGGAGTGAGTGAGATGAGTGGAATGGAGTGACTGTGGGGAGTGGGGTGTAGTGAGTGAGGTGAGTGGGGTGTAGTGAGTGAGGTGAGTGGGATGTAATGAGTGACTGGAGTGGGGTGTCGTGAGTGAGGGGAGTGGGATGTAATGAGTGAGCGGAGTGGGGTGTAGTGAGTGAGGGGAGTGGGATGTAATGAGTGAGCGGAGTGGGGTGTAGTGAGTGAGGGGAGTGGGATGTAATGAGTGACTGGAGTGGGGTGTCGTGAGTGAGGGGAGTGGGATGTAATGAGTGAGCGGAGTGGGGTGTCGTGAGTGAGGGGAGTGGGATGCAAGAGTATGAGCTCCCTGATTGAGGCAGGGATGATGTGTCTCAATCAGGGATCTCGTACTCCGGGATGCCAACCTTATGAGGCTGATGGAAGTCTTTGCAACTTGTTATGTGGAGTGTTTCGTTTGAGTCCCAAGCGTAAACACATTTAAATCCCTCTCCTTCTCCGTGGCCCTGAGATTGTGGGGTCTTCCTCACCTACACTGGGGCGGGTGTCGATGGGAAAGAAGTCTTTTCTGGGCTTTCTTCCCTATGGATGGTGTTTCTCTCGACCAGCCTGTGATCTTTCTGGTGTACCGATCCACTCACACCCCCTCCCACCACATTCCCCCCCCCCCTCCCATTGCTCCCAGGAATTCAGCTCACCTACTGTCCTGCTCATGTTTCAGGATTTCTGTCTCTGACGGAGGAGGACTGTGATGCCATGGACGTCGAGGTGCAAGTGATGTACGTGGGGAATAACAAGCTGGAAACCGCTGGTGAAAAGGCTGCCTACATTCGACAGGTATAGAATTCAGAGATGCATCAAAAGTAGGGGTAGGAGGAGGTCATTTGATTCCTCGAGCCTGCTCCAGCATTCATTGTGACCATGGCTGATGATGCAACTCAATCACTTGATCCTGTCTATCCTTCCCCTCCGAGAGTATTTGATCCCATTTGCATCAATCGGTTTGTCTAACTCCTTTCTTGAAAATACACAATGTTTTGGGCTCAGCAGCTTTAAGCGGTTGGGAATTTTACACATTTGCCACAACCTGGGAGAACAAATATTACCCTCATCTCTGTCCTGAAATATTTACCCCGTATCCTCAGACCGTGACTCCTGATTCTCATTCTCCCCAACGTCAGGAACACTCTTCCTGCATCTACCCAGTCTAGTCCTGTTTGAATGTTATAAGTTTCCAAGCAACTTCACTCATTCTTCTAAACTGCAGCCAAGACAATCCCAACTGGCTCAATCTCTTCTCAAACGCCAGCCCAGTCTTCCCAGGAATTGGTCTGGGAAACATTTGCTGCCTCGAGAGCTGGAACTTCCTTCCTCAGACAGTAAATGGCAGAACCCTTCGGGATATTGATAGGCAAAGGGATCTGGGTGTACAGGTACACAGGTCACTGAAAGGGGCAATGCAGGTGGAGTAGGCTGTCAAGAAAGCACGCAGCATGTTGCCTTCATCGGCTGGGGTATTGAGTTTAAAAATTGGCAAGCCATGTTGCAGATTTATAGAACCTTAGTTAGGCCGCACTTGGAATATAGTGTTCAATTCTGGCCAACACACTACCGGAAGGATATGGAGACTTTAGGGAGGGTACAGAAAAGATTTACTAGGATGTTGCCGGGTATGGAGGGCATTAGCTATGAGGAGAGGTTGGAGAAACTTGGTTTGTTCTCACTGGGGCGAAGGAGATTGAGGGGTGACCTGATAGAAGTCTATAAGATTATGAGAGGCATGGACACTGAGTGGATAGTCAGAAGGTTTTTCCCAGGGTGGAAGAGTCAATTACTCGGGGTCACAGGTTTAAGGTGCGAGAGCTCAGTTTTAAAAGAGATGTACGAAGCAGATTTTCTTTTGCACAAAGAGTGGTGGGTGCCCAGAACTCGTTGTCAGGGGATGTAGTGGAAGCGGATACAGTAGCAACTTTTAAGGGGCGTCTTGACAAGTACATGAATGAGATGGGAAGAAGGGGACATGGTCCCCGGAAGCGTAGGGGGCTTTTGTTAAGTCAGGCAGAATGGTCGGTGCAGACTTGGAGGGCCGAATGGCCTGTTCTGTACTGTAATTTTCTTTGTTCTTTATAGGGAGAGCAAAACTGCACACAGTATTCCAGGTGTGCCCTTATTGTGCAATTTCAGCAAGCCATCTCTGGTCCTGTACTCAAATTCTGTCTCTATGAAGGCAACATCCTGGCGAACCTTCTATGCATTCTCTTCAAAGCAACTCTTTCCTTTTGGTAGTGTAGCGACCAGGTCTGCCCGCAATATTCCAAATGTGACCAAAATTTGCCAACTTGCCAACTTTAATACTTGATGCCGGGGCCGATGAAGGCAAGCATGCTGCGTGCCTCCTTCACCACCTTATCCACCTGTGTTCTCACCCCTATTACTCATTATTGTGGATTAACCATTTTTGACAGCATTATTTCACTATAAGCATTTTTCACTCACAAACGATTGCCTTGATTAACCATTATAGTTTAACTTTGAGTAATCATTCAGAGCTAATCTCGTTGAACCATGCATTGTGAGGACCTAATAAACATTGCAAAGATAGACCAGCAGTGTCTCATTCACACCAATGTACCAATACTGGTAACAATTCTTAACCATTTCTGCAGAACAATGATTATGCCAAAATAGCTAGCATTGGCTTACTATTGCTAGTTAGGGCTGATTAACCATTCTTGGAGCACTAACTATTTCTCATTTTCATTTATTAACCATTATCCACTATTAGTTAGTACAGTTTAATCATAACTAGTTTGTCTTGTTTCACCATTTCCAGGCAGCAATTGACATCATTTTATAGTCATCCCTCAACTGTTCCTGACATTGCTGAGGAACTGCTCTTAGTTTGTTGATTGCGTGGAGTTAGCATTAAGGGGTTATCTCCAGTTTGGCACTGAGAAAAGAACATTGAGACGACTTTGTCCCGTCTGGTGTTCAGAGAGTTGGACACTCCCCTGTTTTTTGGGATGTTTCAGTGAAGTGGCTGGGATGTGAGAGTGTGAGTGTGTCGCCACACCGTCAGGAGTGACTCCTTACCCTGAGATTCTCTTCCTTTACCAGGTCCTAGATATGGTGAGGAACTATGTCCCCTGCAAGAAACTGGTGCCAGCCGACTCTGAAAGTGAGAAGAAAAATTAAAATGGACCAAAGAAATGGAAATGAAGAAACAAAATACATCCAGACTGTTACTAGGGAAGGGTATTTCCGTGCAACTCAAGGCCATTGTGTATGTATGCTACAGTGTGCCTGTAGAGTGTATGTGTGTGTGTGTGTGTGTGTGTTATAGTGGTGTGTGTTAGAATGTGTATGTGCGTGAGTATGTGCGTAAATGAGTGTGTGTGGGTGAGCATGTGTATATATGTGTGTGTGTGTGTGTGACAGAGAGACAGCATGTGGGTGCGTGAGCATATGTATACGTGAGTGTGTGTGTATGAGTGTGTGTGTGAGCATGTGTGTATATGAGTATGTGTGTGTGAGCATGTGTGTATATGAGTATGTGTGTGTGTGAACATGTGTGTATATGAGTGCGTGTGTGTGAGCATGTGTGTATGTGTGTGTGTGAGCATGTGTGTTTGTGTGGGCATGCGTGTATATGAGTGTGTGTGAGCATGTGTGTATATGGGTATGTGTGTGTGTGAGCATGTGTGTATATGAGTGTGTGTGTGTCTGTGTGTCTCTGTGTGAGCATGTGTGTATATGAGGGTGTGTACATATATATATGTGTGTGAGAGAGAGCATTTGTGTGCCTATATGTGGGTGTGTGTGAGAGCTTGTGTGTTTGTGAGAGAGCATGAGCCTTTGTGTAAACATGTGTGTGTGTGTAATAGCGTGTGTGTAATAGCATGTGTGTGTATGTGTGAGCATGCATGTGTGTGTCAACCTATGTGTGTGTGAGTGCGTGTGTGCGTGAGCATGTGTGTGTGTGAGTGTGTGTGTGTCTGAGCATGTGTGTATATGAGTGTGTCTGTGTGTGAGCATGTGTGTACATGAGTGTGTGTGTGAGAGCATGTGTATGTGCATCTGTGTGTGTGTGTATATGAGTGTATGTATTAGAGAGTGTGTGAATGTGTTCGAGAGAGTGTATGTATTAGAGTGTTTCTGAGAGAGTGTGTGTTTTGTGTTAAATGCTGTATACGTGTGTGTGTGAATGAGCCTGAGTGCGAGTGTATCTCTCTGCATGTCAGTGTGTCTACATGTGTTTCTATGTGACTGTGTGAGTGCCTATGTGTATGAATATGTTTTGTGTGATTATGTGTGAGTGCATGAGTATAAGTGTGTGTGTTTCAGATTGTGTGTGTTTTAGATTATGTGTGAATGCATATGTTAAAGCGTGTGTGTGTTGTGAGAGTGTGTGTGAGTGTTTGTGAGTTTGTGTGTGTATATGTGTCTTAGAGTGTGTGTGCACGTGAGTGTGTTAGAATGTATTTGGGTTAGTGTGTGTGTGAGTAGGAGTGCATGTGTGTGCATGTGAGATAATGTGTATGCACTGGAGAGTGGCTGTGTTAGTGTGTGTCTGTGTTGGAGAATGAGTGTGTTAGTGTGGTTTAATGAGCATTGAAAAGTGAATCCTGAACGCCAGTACAATAGCTTAAAACGGGGTTTGAAATGGGATAGTTTCAATATTTTATGTTTGGGTGGTTTAGTGGTGGTCGGAATTCTTTGTAAAAGGCTTTCAAATGTAACTTTAAAATGTTTCATGGGGGGCGCTAATGGGGTAAAAGGGGTGTGAAGAGAGTTCAACGTGTTTAAACTGTTTCTAATTTGTCCATTTAAAGGTATACGTCCCTGTCTAGGATTTATGTATTTCTAAAGCAGTTTTGAAAGAGATTGAAGGGTATGAAATATTTCGAAATTGTTGGAACATACCTTGATTAGTTTGAAGGCATGTTTTCAAAGAGATTGCTTACACGGGAGGGTGAAAGAGAGGTTGAATAGGAATATTGACTTTTTTTTTGTTTGTGTTTACAATTGAGGTAAGCGGAGAGAAGGCGTGTGATATAGCCTGTAACCCAGGAAGAGGTATTTGTGTTTTCAGAGTTACTATGCTGGCAGTGAAAGTATCCGGAAAACATTACGCTCAAGGCTCAAGTTAATGACACTTGCCAGCGAGGAAATTGTTCCTTCCATCGACCTGATGGACTTTTGTTTGTACAAACACTTCCTTCGGAAAGTCGATCAACGGGGTCATGTGATAGTGTGGGTAAAGTGCAGAGCAGGGTCTGTAGCAGGGAGAAAGAAACCTTTGGCAGTTTTGAGATTTGCTGAGGTCAGGAGCATGTGCAGACTGTTCCTGAAAATTCAGTTTCAGTCTCTTCCCAAAATCACCCTCTGAAAGCTTTAAGACTTTTAACAGATTGTTTCAAGAATGCCTGGGTTTGCTAATGGCGCTTACTTGAAAGTTTTATTGAGCTACGCGTGAATGGGGTTAATGTGGAACTGGTACAGTCATCAACTAGAAGATAAAGTTCCTTTTTAAAAAAATATTGTTCAACTATTAATGCTTATATCGCTTTATTTGTTAGAGCTATACTTAAACTGTGTTATTCAGTAAAGTTTGCATAAAATATCCTAACTTATCAGTGGAATTATTCCTTACGTCAAATGTCTTATCTTCACATTTATGCCAAGTATTTGCTAGTTTGTTAATATAAGTTTAGGTTCCAGCACAGCACCCGACCACACACAGCATTCTTTGTTATCAGCTATAGTGGGGAAGAGCCACAATGTACTGATAAGCATAGAAATAGGTGGCACGTGACACAGTGGTTAGCACTGCTGCCTCACATCGCCAGGGGGCAGGTTCAATTCCCACCTTGAATAACTGTGCAGTTTCTGTATGTTCACCCCATGTTTGCGTGCATTTCTTCTGGGTGCTCCGGTTTCCACCCACACTCTAAGCATGTGCAGGTTGGGAGGATCGGCCAATGTAAATTGTCCCTAAGTGTCAACAGATGTGTAGGTTAGATGGATTGGCCATGGTAAATTGCCCCTTAGTGTCCAAAGATGTGCGGGTTAGGGTGGATTGGCCATGCTAAATTGACCCTTAGTGTCCAAAAGTGTGCAGCTTAGGTGGATTGGCCGTGCTAAATTTCCCCTTCATGTCCAAAGATGTGCAGGTTGGGTGGAATTCTCTGCCCATTGAAGTGGTGGAGGCTACCTCGGTGAATATATTAAAGTCACGGGTAGATAGATTTCTGACAGACAAGGGAATTAAGGGTTACGGGGAGAACGCGGGAAAGTGGAACTGAGTCACTTCAGATCAGCCAATTTCTTATTGAATGGCGGGGCAGGCTCGAAGGGCTAGATGGCCCTACTCCTGCTCCTATTTCTTACGTTCTTATGGATTGGCCGTGCTAAATTGACCCTTAGTGTCCAAAGATGTGTACGTTGGGTGGATAAGCCATGACAAGTTTTACTTGAGTGTCCAATGATGTGCAGGCTGGGTGGAGTCGCCACAATAAATTGTCCCATAGTGTTCAAAGATGTGGCGGTTAGGTGGATTAGCCATGCTAATTTGCCCCGTAGTGTAAGTGGAATTAGAAGAGTAAAGGTGTGGGATTGTGGGGATATGTCCTGGGCGGGGTTGTTTTATCGCTGCAAGTTCTGATGGGCCGAATAGCCTCCTTCTGCACTGTAGGATTCGATGGTCAACTGCAAATACTGGAAAATCTTCGAACATCTTACAACCTGTTGTGGAGAGAGTGGAAGAGAGTTAAAATTTCAGATCTGTACGTGCTCAGTTCTGGAGGTGGCGATCCACTTTCTTTTTCCTGGGGAGTCGATGCGATTTAACAGAAGCTCCAGGAGATCTACCAAATCCATCAGTAGGGGTGGTGGAGATCCAGAGCGATAAACAGAAGATACACATGTGGCAGACACCTGCACCAGACTCACTGGGTGAAGTTTTGTTCGGATTACTTCACCTTGGGAAATGGGATAGCAATACCAGCTACATAGGGGTAAGTTTTTCACTCAGAGGGTGGTGAGTGAATGGAATCGGCTGCCGTCAGTGGTGGTGGAGGCGAACTCGCTGGGGTCTTTTAAAAGACTTCTGGGTGAGTATATGGGGTTTTATGGGATTGGGGGTTATAGATAGGTCTATAGATTGGTAGGTGTTGATGTGATCGGCGCAACTCGTGGGCCGAAGGGTCTGTTTGTGCTGTAGTGTTCTATGCTCTATGTTCTATAGAGGGAGTCGGGCCCATATACCAGTACAGCAGTGGGCTGGTGGGTCGGATTAGGATGAGCGATGTACCAGGCTCACTCGGGGAGAAGTAGGCACATTACTTATCCCAGATTCAGTCGGACAGGAGGTGATGCAACATCGTGGGCCGAAGGGCCTGTTCTGCGCTGTAATGTTCTATGTTCTATGTTCTATGTTCTATATTATGGTGCACAAATAATCCCAAGTGGCGGATCTGTGCTTGACTCAAACATGCTGAAGATAGGTCAAACGTGGAGAGAGCGCAATTAATAATTTTGCAAAGGTGGTGGCAGGTCAGAGGATAGGACAGTATAAAAAAAGAGCAAAGGATGACACCACAATTAATCAGGAGGGATGGTGGCACAGTGGTTAGCGCTGTTGCCTCACAATGCCAGGGACCCAGTTTCAATTCTAATTTGGGTGACTGTGTGTGGGGGGGGGGTTTGCACATTTATAGAACACAGAACATAGAAAACTACCCCACAAACAGGCCCTTCGGCCCACAAGTTGCACCGATCATATCCATACTTACCAGGCCATAGAACAATCTATAACTCCCAATCCCATGTACTCATCCTGAAGTATTTCAAAAGACCCCAGCAAGTTCGCCTCTACCACCACCGACGGCAGCCGATTCCACTCACTCACCACCCTCTAGGTGAAAAACGTACACCTGACATCTCCTCTGTACCTGCTCCCCAGCACCTTAAACCTGTGTCCTCTCGTAGCGACCATTTCAGCCCTTGGAAATAGCCTCCGAGAATCCACCCTGTCGATACGTTCATCACCCGACGAAGGGGCAAACCCCGAAAGCTTGTGGGTTTACTAGCAAATAAACTGGTTGGACTTTAACCTGGTGTTGTGAGACTTCTTACTGTGTTTACCCCAATCCAACGCCGGCATCTCCACATCATGACTTCATCAAAACAGACAGTGAAATGGAACCTTGTTCAAGAAATCTCTGATGAGTTGTCAAAAAAAAGTTGCCTAACTTGAGGTACTTTGACAAGCTGTCTTCAGGGCTTTGATTATAGCGCGTGGCTCGTTGGTCTAGGGGTATGATTCTCGCTTTGGGCGTAGTGTTAAAATGCGAGAGGTCCCGGGTTCAAATCCCGGGCGAGCCCTGCATTTGTTTTAAAGATAATTCTTTGCAATGAAGGTGGCGACAATGAGTGAAAGCCGAAGCAGTGTTTACCTCCCGAGAACTCATTGCAGAGAAAATATCTCTGCAGAACTCGAAAAGCAACCATACAGTCTGACAGGACTGGGAATCCCAGTCAGATTTTAATTTTTCCATGTTTTAGTTTAATTCCGGTGTTCCGAGTGAACCGTGAGTATTGGTGAGTTTCAGCAGTCCTATTGAGGGGAAATTTACAATCAGGCGACGGACACACGAGGGGAGGAAATAAGGGCAGAAGAAGGTCATTCGGCCCTACAAGACTGTCCCGCCATTCACTAAGATCATGGCTGATCTGTTTGTGTTTCGATTTCCACATTTCCGTCTGTCCCCGATAACCTTTGATTCTGTTACCAAATAAGAATCTATATACTTCCGGCTTAAAAATATTCAATATCCCCGCCTCCACCGCCTTCTGAGGCAGAGTTCCAAAGACGTGCAGCTCTCCCAGAGAACAGAATTCACCGTCCAAAAAGAGGAAGCTCAGTTTTCTTTCAGTGTCCGTTGTTCTGCATTCACTCACAAGAAGAGACATCATTTCCACGCGCGACTTGTGAAGACCATTCAAGATCTGATGTGCTTTGAACAAGGTACCTCCCACTCGGAGTATCTCCGGTGCAGAGATTCCCAGTCAGTCTGTGTAACCTTTCCTCTTCTCAATCTGGTAAATCTCCTCTGCACTGTCCAACTAACTCACTATAGGAAAGATGTAGAAGCTATTGAGAGGGTACAGAGGAGATTTACAAGGATGTTGCCTGGACTGGGAGGCATGCCTTATGAAGTTAGGTTGAGGGAGCTGGGACTCTTTTCCCTGGAGAGACGAAGGTTGAGAGGCGACCTGATAGAAGTTTACAAAATGTTGAGAGGAATAGATAGGGTGGACTCTCAGAGGCTATTTCCCCAGGTTGAAATGGTTGCTACGAGAGGACACAGATTTAAGGTGCGGGGAGGGAGGTTCAGAAGTGATGTTAGGGGTAAGTTTTTCACTCAGAGGGTGGTGAGTGAATGGAATCGGCTGCCGTCAGTGGTGGTGGAGGCGAACTCGCTGGGGTCTTTTAAAAGACTTCTGGATGAGTATATGGGGTTTAATGAGATTGAGGGTTATAGATAGGTCTGTAGGTTGGTAGGTGTTGATGTGATCGGCACAACTCGTGGGCCGAAGGGCCTGTTTGTGCTGTAGTGTTCTATGTTCTATGTTCTATTCAAGTTATCAAACTGACAATCTCTTCTGGACCGTTTACAGCGCATTTACATCCTTCATTAAATATGGATACCAAAACTTCAGGCAATATTCGAGATACTTCACTAATGACCTAAACAACTGAAGCATAACATTATTTTCTTACATGGTCAAACGCTTGTAACAAAGTTAAAAAATCCATTAACCTTTTTTATTACTTGCTGTAACTGAATACTAAATATTTCTGACTCGAACACAACGAGATCCCTTTGCCTCTGGGGAAGTTTGGAGCCCTTCTAGAATTGAGTAATAATCTGATTTTGTTCTCTTCCTGCCAAAATGAATAACTTCACATTATATTCCAGTTGCCAGGTTTCTACCCATGAACAAAACCTTTCTATAACTATCTCCAAGCTCCTTACGTTCTCTCCACAAGTTACTTTGCGACATGTATTGTGTCTTCTGCAAATGTTGCTGCCGTGTTTTCAGCTGTGGACTGCGATAGCTGAGCTTCTATAGAGATGACAACTCCCAGACACAAAGTGTCAGATGATCTCTTCCTGTGCTGGAACTATTCTGTGTGTATGGATGC
This sequence comes from Carcharhinus amblyrhynchos, assembly GCF_965287045.1. NCBI lineage: Eukaryota > Metazoa > Chordata > Chondrichthyes > Carcharhiniformes > Carcharhinidae > Carcharhinus > Carcharhinus amblyrhynchos. Next base: position 546,979 of record NW_027649819.1, on the reverse strand, counting down.
GAAAACCATTCTGTATCACTTGGTATGTGATGCAGGAATTGAGTGTGGAATTCATTGTCTATCTGTCAGTCTCTATGGGTGTGTATGAGTGAATGATTCATTCTGGATCACTCTGTCTTTTGTTCACACTGTGATTGCGGATTGATTGTTTGTCTCCCGGTCTCTGAGCCACTTTGTAGATCTGGGACAATTCAATAAATAATTTACCGAAATGAAATTGAGATTCTTTTTCCTAATTGATAAACTGCTCGACACGATCCTCCACCCAAACTATTTCATATAACATTATCTTTTTGTATCTGAAATCCATTCACCCTCCAACACTTCCCCAGCTTTCCATTAAATACAGCTGTGCTAATCGTCTCTAATCATAGAATCCCTACCGTGCAGAAGAAGGCCATTTGGCCCATCAAGTCTGTACCGACCACATTCCCACCCAGGCCATGGTGCTGTAACCCACATTTACCTTGATGATCCCCCTGGCACGAGGGTCAACATAACATGGCCAATCAACCTAGCCCGCACATCTTTGGGTTCCGGGAGGAAACCCATGCAGACATGGGGAGAACATGCAAACTGCACACAGTGATCAGAGGCCGGAATTGAACCTGAGACTCCGGTGCTGTGAGACAGGAATGCTAACCATTGTGTCTCCCTGCCGCCCAAAATTCTTCCCACTTCGCAAATTTCCCGTCTCGTATCCTTCAGTATCTTTAGATGGTCAACTGGAATTTAAATCTAGTCATCGTTTCTTCTTGTATTCTGCAGTGATATATTCACTGCAGGGAATTCTCGTGAGCTCAAACCTGCTCCCGATTTAATAACCAGTGGCTGGGCTTGTCCGGGATGATGAACCCGGGACCTCGAGCACGATAATTCTCAACCAAACAACAACCATACCCCGAGACTAACGAGCCAACTGCCAAATGCCGACGCTTTAGCCGATTGCAAATTGCAAATGTTGCCAACTCAATGATAATTTAAGAGTAATTTCTCTAGTGGAATTTATGATTAAATTACGAGATCTATCTTATTACACCCCAGCATTAATTCTTCATTTTGATCTATTCCTGCAGCACCCTCACTTGATGTGAATGTCTTCCCTCTGTTGAAGTTCTGGGTTGCAGCCGGTAGATGTCAGCACACTCAGGTAGAGCGAAGCTCACATACCAGAGAGGGACAAACAAACAAGAATTGTTCAAATTATATTGCGGATGGGAAATTTTAACAATACTAATGTTGGACGTGTTTTCTTATGATATTTATTTTGTAACAAGCAGTTGTTATCGTTGTCTGCCCTTCGATTCGAGGATGATATCCATTCAGGGCAGTGAGTTTCTGCTATGGATCTTCATGTGAGTGAACAGGCCCATTCTCGACCCACAGAGCTTTCTTCTCTGTTACTGTATTCTCTGCCGCCATTTTGCCCCATAAAAGTATGCTGCAGATTGGGGGATATGTTTTGCCCATTTTCAAGCTCCTCTCACTCATCAGCAATGAATGCTGCCTCGCTTCAATCTGGAGGATGTCGGGGAAGCATTACTGATGGAATTTCCCTCACACTCTGAGGATGCGCTGATACACTGGTCACATGTACATCATTGCACTAAAACCACCAACCATCAATGTCATGTATGAATGAGATATATTCTCATCTGCCCATCTCTGGTCCCATTTCAAGAAAATGATTCTTTATAAAAACTTTCACTAATTTAAAGCCCATCCCTACAGGAGAAGAAGGATCCAGTTTCTCAGTCCGTTACCAGGCCATTCTCTTTCCACTCAATGATTCTTCTTTTTATGGCCTGTTGGTGTCGCCTGCAGGACCAGAATTTGTTGCCCCTTCCTAATTGCCCTTCAGCTGAGAGGGGCTTGTTTGACCATTTCACAGGTCAGGTAAGAGTCACCCTCTTACTCTGGGTCTGGAGTCACATGTAGGCCAGACCAGTTAAGGAGGCCAGACTCATTGCGCTAAAGTGCACCGGTGAACCAGATTATAGTGAACAACAATCGCCGGTAGTTTCAAGGCCGCCATTACTGAGAGGAGCTTTCAATTCCAGATTGATGAAATAGTGAATTTAAATTTCATCAGCTGTCGTGGTGGGATTTACTCCGTGTCCCCAAAGATTAGTGCGGGTCTCTGGATTATCAGCCCAGTGACATCACCTTTCATCCCTGTAATCAGAAACACTTCACTCAGCTCGTTATTAAACCTCTTCCTGAGGAGATTAGATTTTCTTCCAGAGCATTTTATTAAACTATTTGTTACAAAGCCTGTTGCTCCATTCGGGAGCATCAGTAGTTTATTAAGATCACACAAAAACGATTGATTTCTGGGGAAGATAACAAAATAATGAGATGAGAAAATTTAATGAACAAAACAACAAGGAAATACATTCTGAGAAAGCACCCTGCAATGTTTGCAAGAAAATGCAGAGCTTTTAGCTGAAGAAGGAAATCTCATGTTTGCCGGAAGTTTGACTAGATTTCTGCATAAAACGACCGCGACAGGACTCAAGCCCGCAATCTTCTGATAGTATCATGGCTGTGAACACCGAAGTCAGACGCCTTACCCATTAGGCCACGCGGTCAACAGATGAAATAAAGCGCCAAATGTTAGCGCCATGTGAATAACTGTCGTGATTATATTTATTTTCAGTTCTACTTTTATTTGCTTCTATGATTCCCAGATGCCAAAAAAAATGAAGTGGAACCCCCAGAGTTTGTCAACACAAGAAACCTAAAGTCCACTTCTAACATTCTTGGATGTCTGTCTGTGTGGAATTTGCACGCTCTCCCCGTGTCTGCGTGGGGTTCCTTCCAGTGCGCCGGTTTCCTCCCATCCCCAACAATGTGCAAATTAAGTGGATTGGCCAGGCTAAATTGACCCTTATTGTTAGGGGGATTAGCAGAGTAATTACGTAGGGTGACAGGGAGGGATTCACTGTCGGAGAGTCGGTGCAGAATATCTGGGCCGAATGGCCTCCTTCCGCACTGTCGGGATGCTATGCCTCTTGCACTTCCTGTCTTCAATCTTCAATGTCTGTCCCCGAATGCTTCTGCTAGCAGCAAATGCAGCAACTTCCCCCTGTGTACCTTAGTTCAATATGTTCTACTCTTTGACACCTCTCTTCCAGCGCCGCTCAATCCGTTTTGCTGCAAAGAGAGAAACTCCGAGTTATCCAGCCATACCTTGGAGCTAAAATCCCTCACCGCTGGATCCAAAACAGTAAATCTCCTTTCCCCCTTCATAAGGACTCACACACTTTGTAAAGTGTGGTTACCGGGTCTGGGGGCAATCCTAAAATGGCTACAGTTAATCAGGACTTCATAAAGATTGAGCAGAACTTCCCAGTTTTTATGTTCAGCATCTCCAGTTATGAAGCCAAACATTCAATCCGCCTTCCTGACGACTGTGCGCAATTTTGGTCCCCTTGTCTGCGAAAGGATATGTTGGCCCTGGAGGGAGTACAGAGAAGGTTCACTCGGCTGATACCGGAGATGAGGGGGGTTAGCTTATGAGGAGAGATTGAGTAGATTGGGTCTGCACTCGTTGGAATTTAGAAGGCTGAGGGGTGATCTTATAGAGACATATTAGATAATGAAGAGGATGGATAGGGTAGAGGTAGAGAGATTCTTTCCACTTAGAAAGGAAACCAGAACTAGAGGGCACAGCCTCAAAATAAGAGCGGCGGCATGGGGAGGGGTGGGTGGGCGGTGGCGGGGGGGCTGGGGGGGGGTGGTGGCGGGGGCCGGGGGTGGAGGGGGGGTGGGGTGGGAAGGGGGCAGTTTAAAACAGAGTTGAGGAGGAACTTCTTCTTTCAGAAGGTGGTGAATCTCTGGAATTCTCTGCCCAATAAAATGGTGGAGGCTACCGCGCTGAATATATTTAAGTCACGGGTATATAGGTTTCCGATAGACAAGGGAATTAAGGGTTATGGGGAGAAAGCGGGAAAGTGGAACTGATCCACTTCACATCAGCCATGATCTTATTGAATGGTGGAGCAGGCTCGAGTGGCTGGGTGGCCTACTCCTGCTCCTATTTCTTATGTTCTTATGAGAGCTGAGACTGCAGCTTCTGTTTCTCCAAAAGGAACTCTATGGATACAGCTGGAATTTATAGAGATTTCTGTCACTGAAGTATTGCCTGGCGGTCAGTGTCTCACTGCTCTAACTCACTGTATCCCTCCATCCCCTATTATCATCTCTACATGAAGGCGGGATCTTGTTGTTTAGTGACTGAGTGCACACAATCTGTATCTACATCTGATCAAATAGAATTCAGCTTGTGAACAATATCATCGTTTCAACCAGCTCTGGGTTCACCCAGGCACAGCTCTGATTGGCTGCAGCCCCCTGAATCTGGGGAACAGACACTGTGAGCATCGCCGGCCTCAGAGGCTTTCACAGTTACTGAGCTGGGAAACTCCAACTAATCCCCGAGAATCCACAGCACAGAGCGAGAGGAGAGGAAAACCTGTCCTGGGAGCTGTCAATCTGAGACACAGTTTGACCTGTCAATGTGCAGATGTGAAGCTGCTCCTTCCATTCCCAATCTGCTATAACCAGGAGTTCCTAACGCCCAATAATGACCAGCTTGCAGCAATGTGTTTGAATGAACACGATGTCATATCATCCAAGCAGCATTTTGAAATGATCATTCAGTGTATTCTGATGAAATTTATTTCTTATGTTCTGTGTGTCATTCCATAAGAATCTTCCCCTGACATCAGACCTTGTTTTGTCCTTGTGCTCCTGATGCTGTTTTTTTTCAATCTGCTCACATTGTGATTTCCCTCATGGAACCAGAGAAAGGGAACAGCACTGAATCATTCGGCTTATCTTGTCCATGCCAGCCCGAGGGCACCCAGGTGTCCTCTTCAAGCTCACCTTCCTGCACTCGGCCCGGAGCCATGGAGCTGAAAGCATGATGGTGATCCACATACTTGGCACCAAAATAGCAAAGGAGTTCCGGGTCAGCGGCTGCCGGAAGAAAACGCTTTTAACGATGATCGCTGCTAGCAGGACTCGAACCTGCGCGGGGAAAACCGGTTGGATTTCTAATCCAACGCCTTAACCACTCGGCCACCGCAGCTCCGCAATTTATGCCCCTAATATAATCACCTCAGTAGCGTTCATGCTAACTTCATCAGGCACCGTTATTGGACAAAGCACAGTGTGTGAGCTGAAATTTGTTCCTCTCCTTTTACTTTGTCTTTTTGTCTCTGACGGAGAACTCATTGATTAGGTCAGAAACTTGTTTTTGTAGGTCAATAATTTTTCAGTAGAAATGAATTAGGTCCGAATAAACACAGGAAAAAGAGAAATCTCTGTTGTATTTCATTATAGTCAAATGTTGTGTCCGTCCTGTTTCGATCCACTCTGTTGAAAACACAGGAGGAAGTGGAAAAGGTTGTAAATAAATTGCCAACGCGATGGCTGGGAAACGAACCCGGGTCAACTGCTTGGAAGGCAGCTATACTCACCACAATACCACCATCGCTTGCTCCACGCTATTGACCCATATTTGCAATAGTTTTAATTACGGAACTTCCTCAGTTGCTGATTCCATCAGGCACCAGGAGAGCCCGGAGCGCAGTTTGGAAACTGAACTTGGCTTGTCTGGTTTAAGCCACCTTTTTACAATTGTTCCTAACTGGGAACTCACTGATCAATTCTGAGGCCTGTTCTTTCATTTCACAAAGTTTCCACTCAAAGCAAATTGAAACTGAATTTTCCATTACAAAGATCGTGATGGTGAGGATTTTTAGTGAATTTCATTTTAAGAGTGTCCACCTACTGTTATGACCGGCGATAACTCATTAAAGAAATCAGAACAGTGATGGTCAGGAACTGAGCCTTGGTCAAATGCTCTCACAGTCACCACTCCATCACCATCGCTCACCTGGCTCTGTCACCCACTCTGTAAGAAAGTCCAGCTCTGACAGTGAATCTGGTTCCCTGCAGATTCAATCGGAGGATGGTCAGAAACTGTCACTGTCAGAAACTCCATTATCAGCGAGTGTGGGATGATTATTTAACTGGCTGTCACTGGTTGGTAAGGTTGTGATTTACTGTTACCAGTCAGTGCAACAGAAACAAATAAAACTATACAAACACTTAGTTGGGGAAAGGGTTTCTCTGGAGGCACTGGGAGTATTTGTATAATGGATATCTGGTTCTGTTCAGTTTGACGGCTGTGACTTCTGATACACTTTTTTCTTGTATTTTTACCCACGATGTCCTTTCCCATCGCGACCATACTTTTTGTGTTGGCAAAATCCTTCTAACTGTCCTGACTTGAGACAATCCACACCTCTTTAACTTGTGACTATCTCTCTCTCCACCCTTACTGTCTGTATTTTCAACGGCTTGATTACCCGAAAAGATGCGCATTCTAACCATTGTTCTCACTCCAATCTGTAATTGTCATACTATTGTGCTCCTGTCTATTTGTCAACCTCCCTCAACTCATCTAAAGAAGGAACAGCGCTCCAAAGCTCGTGATTCCAAAGTTAACCCGGTGTTGTGAGACTTTTTTATTGTGCCCACCTCAGTCCAACTCCGGCACCTCTACATCAACACTAGTGCGAGCAAATCATCTGTTGAGGAAATAGGAAAATGGATCAGAATTGTTGACGTTCCAGTATCCGTCCTCACTGTTCAGAGCCTTAACCACGCATTCCAGGTGGAACATTAGTTTCTATATTTCTAATTTCTAGGTGTTATTAAGTTGATAAAGCTGACTGGCATATTGAGCAGGCTGAGTGTCTGCGTTACGAAGCATCTCTGTTCAGTCAAGAAACATCACTCGGATTTCAGTCTCCAGTCATTTTAATTCTTGATCTTGATTTATGCTGATTCTTTTTTTCCATCTCAGCCTCCTATAATGTTCCAATAAAGACCAGTGTAAACTCCAGAAACAGAAAGTCATTCCTCAATGAAACATTTTATAGCCTTCCAGATACAATTTCAGACATTAAACTCAGCTCCATTTTGCTTCAAATTTTCTTTGCAGGTTTCTATCTTATTCTCATGTTTACTCTTGCTTTCCTTTCGGGAGGCACCTGTTTATCATTCTGCCAACATCAACACATTTTAGACACATATCAGGTTTCTGCACCTTTTCCTTTAGACTTACACCAACATCTCTTCTGTTATTGAATCATTCCTGCTCTTCACCTTGTTTCGAAACGGCAGGGAAGAGTTCATTCTCGATTCAGTGATGAGTGATGAATGACAATATATTAACGTTCTGACAGATAATGAGCATTTCCGCCTTTTCCCTGGAACTCTGCACATTCTTCCTTTTTTAAACAACAGTCTAATTCCTTTTGGAATGCTTCAGTTGAACTATCCTCCACTCTCCAGCAGTACAGTCCATACATTAAGCACTCGATGTGTGAAAAACATTTTCCTCGTGTTTCTATTCCCCTCTTTGATAATGACTTTAAATCTCATCTCTTTTATTCCAAGCGTAGGAACAGTTTGTTCCTTTCCATTCTGCCCAGGTGTGTCTTGAGATTTAGTACCTCGATTAAATCTCCTTTCAACATTCAATTCTCCAAGGAAAACAGTGCCGAAGTCTTTAATCCTTTCTCATTAGTGAAGTTTCTCAGTCCTACAAACAATATCATGAACCTTTTCTGCAGTCTCTCAAATGCCTTCACATCCTTCCGATTGTGTGACTTCCGGAATTGGGCACAATACTTCAGCTGTGGATGTTTTAGCGTCTTACATCATCTTAACATAACCTCCTTGTTCATGCACTGGAAGCCCCTGTTAATAAAGAGTACAATTCAATATGCTTTATTAAACTATCTCTCAGTGTATGCTGGTGTCCTATCACTTCATCTGTCGTTACATGTTTCCAGACAATGAATCTTGCTACTTTTGTGTCTGTCTTTCTCCTTTCATAAATGACCTGGATCAGGAAGTGGAGGGATGGGTTAGTAAGTTCGCTGATGACACGAAGGTCGGTGGTGTTGTGGATGGTCTGGAAGTCTTTTTTAGAATGAAGTCTTTTAGAATCCCTACAGTGCAGAAGGAGGCCATTCGGCCCATTGAGTCTGCGCTGACCACCCTGGCCTATCCCCGTAACCCCACGTATTTACCCTAGCTAGTCCCCCAGACACTATGGGGCGATTCAGCACGACCAATCCACCTAACCCATACATCGTAGAGCTAATACTATCTCTAATTTCTCTTGTAAGCCATGGTTTGGCCACCATTCCAGTTTTAGTTTTGGCAACAGATAGGAATAAACAGTTGCTGGAGGTCATGCTTGTACTCCTTGAATGTTTGCCAATGCCTATCCACCGTCACCACTTTAAGTGACATTTCCCAATCTATCAGGAGAGGGGGTGGGGGTGAGGAAATGGTGGGGGTGATGGAACCAAGGGGTTGAGGGTGACAGAGGGGTGAGGATAACTCAAGGAGGAAGGTTAATGAGGGAAGAGGGTGAGGGAGTGGAAGGCTTGAGGGTCTGAGGGAGGTGATAGTTTGAAGGAGTGAGGATTGGGTTCTAAGGGTGACAGTTTGAGGCTGAGTGAGTGGAGGGTCTGAGGCAGTGGAGGGTTACAGTTTGAGGCTCAGGGACTGGAGGTTGATGGTTTGAGGTTGATTGTTTGAGAGTCTGAAGGAGTTGAGGATTTGAGGGAGGTGAAGGTGACAGTTTGACGGTGAGGGAGTGGAGGGTCAGAGGGAGGAGGGTGAGGGGGTGATAGTTGGAGGGTGATGGTTGGAGGAGGTGGAGGCTGAGGGAGTGACGGTTGGAGGGTGACAGTTGGAGGGTAACGGGGTGGAGGGTCTGAGGGAATGACAGTTGAAGGGTGATGGTTGGGGAGTTGGGGGGTGAGGGGGTGGAGGGTGGGAAGTGGAGGAGTTGAGGGGGTGGGGGTAGGGGTGACAGGGGAGGAGCTGAGGGGGTGGGGGTAGGGTGGGGCAGTGACAGTTGGAGGGGTGGAGGGTGAGGGAGTGACAGTTGAGGGGATGGAGGGTGAGAGGGTGGAGGGTCTGAGGCAGTGACGGTTGGAGGGTGACAGTTGGAGGGGTTGGAGGGTGAGAGGGTGGAGGGTCTGAGGCAGTGACGGTTGGAGGGGGTGGAGAATGGGGGGAGGGTGAGGGAGTGATGGTTGCAGGGGGTGGAGAATGAGGGGGGAGGGTGAGGGAGTGACGGTTGGAGGATGTCAGAAGTTGCAGCAGGACATAAATAGGATGCAGGACTGGGCGGAGAAGTGGCAGATGGACTTCAACGCGGATAAATGTGTAGTCGTCCATTTTGGAAGACCAATGGGATGAACGAGTACACTATCAAGGGCAGGAGTCTTCGTAGTGTTGAAGAGCAGAAGGATCTTGGGGTCCGGGTCCACAAGACTCTTAAATCGGCCTCGCAGGTGGAGGATGTGGTCAAGAAGGCGTATGGTGTACTGGCCTTCATTAATCGGGGGATTGAGTTTAGGAATCGGGAGGTAATGCTGCAACTTTATAAGACCCTTGTCAGGCCTCATTTGGAGTACTGTGCGCAGTTCTAGTCGCCTCACTATAGGAAAGACGTAGAAGCTATTGAAAGGGTACAGAGGAGATTTACAAGGATGTTGCCTGGACTGGGAGGCATGCCTTATGAAGTTAGGTTGAGGGAGCTGGGACTCTTCTCCCTGGAGAGACGAAGGTTGAGAGGCGACCTGATAGAAGTTTATAAAATGTTGAGAGGAATAGATAGGGTGGATTCTCAGAGGCTATTTCCCCGGGTTGAAATGGTCGCTACGAGAGGACACAGATTGAAGGTGCGAGGGGACAAGTACAGAAGTGATGTTAGGGGTAAGTTTTTCACTCAGAGGGTGGTGAGTGAGTGGAATCGGCTGCTGTCAGTGGTGGTGGAGGCGAACTCGCTGGGGTCTTTTAAAAGACTTCTGGATGAGTATATGGGATTTAATGGGATTGGGGGTTATAGATAGGCCTATGGATTGGTAGGTGTTGATGTGATCGGCGCAACTCGTGGGCCGAAGGGCCTGTTTGTGCTGTAGTGTTCTATGTTCTATGTTCTATGTTCAATGCATTCTTGGTGTTATGTAGTGGAATGATGTGATGAAGTGTCAGGACACCAGCATACACGGAGAGATAGTTTAATGATCTGTCCAATGACTGATACACACACACAACCAGCTCCGTCTGCTCCTTTACTTTTGGCTGTCTCCCTATAATCTTCCAAGGAGAATGAATCACTTTACAATCCTCTGCTTTGGATTTGATCTGCAACTTGTCCACTCGTTCCGACAACTTGTTTATCTCCTTTTTGAAGTTTTGCACGATTCTCCTCGCAGTTAACAATGTTTCCAAATTTCACATTGTCCACAAATTCTGAAGTTGTGCCCTGACACCATTAGCTTCTTCACTAATATGTACTGCTGTATTTTCAAAGGCTTTGCAGCTTGTGTGGATATAAAAGTGTTTAACTGCAGATTGAAGCATTTCACGGAAAAGACAACCAATGTAATTACCTGTCTATAATCTTCACGTAAAAATCACAAATATTGCACATTTGCAGTGAAGTGGTTTTATCATTATTGTTTATAGAAATACCAGAAGAATATTTCGATTGCCAAACCTCAGGCCTTTAGGCCCAGCACGCTTCCGCTACACTACTCTACCAGGGAGCGATAAAGCCCTGCTGTCTATAAATGTAGCCAGTCAGGTTTTCAATTCTAGATTGTTTCACACCAGCAGCAGCGTCAGGAGGCTAAGTCTGGCCACATACATCCACGACACAACACCAAGAATGCATTGAAAAGAGAAAGACAGACACAAAAGTAGCAAAATACATTGTCTGGAAACATGTAACGACAGATTAGGTGATAGGAAACCATACACGGAATTGGACAATCAGTCACTGATGTAAAGGAATATTGTGTTGAAAATATATGTTTGCAAATATATTTCCTGCTCTGTAACTGTGCTCTCTGCTGTTTAGTGGTGTTCGCTGTTATTGTGTAACGTGTTTTCCTGTTCGTAAATATATTTCCTGTTTTGTATCTGTTCGCTCTGTTGTTGAGAGGTGTTTTCTGCTGTTGTGTAAAATGCTTCCCTGTTGTTGTACATGTGTGTCTGGCTGTGTAAATATAACCCATTGCGTGTCAATATATTTATCAGTTCTGCTGATAAGTCGCCTGCTCTGTAAACGTTTTCCCTGTTATGTAAAAGTATTCTCCGTGAAGGTGTTTTTTGTTCGGCAAAAAAAATCTTCCCATTCTCTGATGTTCGGTGTCGGGTTAACATGTTGCATTTTGTGTTAAGATATTCGCTGTTCTTGTGTAAAACTCTGGTTAAACTGCAACTGGATAACTATCGCTTCATCTTGACTTCACGTCACCCTCTGTTAGTGAGTGCGATTGGCGAATTCATTGTGTATCCAACACATGTATGTGAGCGAGGTTGATTCTGTATCTGTCAGTCTCAGGTTGTGGTTGCGAGTTTTTACTTGTTTTATTTATTTATGTAAGGTGAGCTCACTGGCTCGGCCAACATTCATTTCCCATCTCCAATTGATCATGACAATGAGGTGATGGACTTTTTTCTTGAACCGCTGATTCCCTGAGGTGCAGGTACATCCACAGTGCTGTTAGCTTAACGGTTAGGGAGGGAGTGGCAGGATTTTACTCCAGCGACCGTGAAGGAGCAGCAATACATTTCCGAGTCAGGATGGGGTGTGGCTTGGAGGGAGGCTTCCAGGTACTGGTGTGCCCATGTATGAGCTGCCACTGACATTCTAGATGGTAACTGTTGTAGGTTTGTAAATGCTACCTAAGAAGAGCAGTTGAAGAGATACTGTTCCCATTGGCAGGGAAATGAAGGATAGTTTTTAGTGTGCTGAGTGTTTAGGACCTGGACTGTCTGAGAGTGTGGCAGAGGCAACATCAAATCAGGGTTGTCAAAGGGGAATGGGAAAGGCATCTGAAGACAAAGGATCTGATGGATTCTAAGTCAATGACAGGGAAAGAAACGAGATGAACAGAGCTTGTACAGGGCAGCTCACAGACAAAGGCCGAATATTCTCTCTCTTTGGATTCTTGGAATAGAATAGAATCTATTCTAAGATTCTATATGTATGAGAGTTGGACTCATTTTCTATCGCTCTGTCTCTCGTATGATATTTGAGTGTTTGACTGAGTTTTTCTGAGTGAGTGAGTGAGCGGATCTAAGTGAGTGAAATAGTGAGGCAGTGAATGAGTGAGTAACAGAGGCCGAGTAAGTGATTTCCTCTGAGTGATAGAGTGAGTCTGTGAGTGAATGTATCAGAGTAAGTGATTCAGCATGTTTGAAACTCTGAAATAATGACTATCGCTGCACCTGGGTGTGTGAGTGAGTTTTTGTGCCTGAGCGAGTCTGAGTGAGTGAGTGAGTCGTTGTTTATGAGTGAGTCGGCAGAAGTGATTGAGACTGGGTGTGTGACTGAGTCTGCTTTAGTGAGTGATTGAGCCTGAGTGTGTGTAAATCTGCTTGAGCGAGTGAGTCTGCATGTGTGAGTGAGCCTGGATATGTAAGTGAGTCTGGGTGAGGGTGTGAGTCTGGTTATGTGAGTGAGTCTGGTTGAGTGAGTGAGTATGGGTGTTTGAGTGAGCTTGTGTGAGTGAGTGAGTCTGGGTGTGTGAGTGAGTTAGGGTGAAGTAGTGAATCTGAGTGAGTGAGTGAGTCTGAGTGTGTCAGTGAGTCAGGATGAGTGAGTGAGTCTGGGTGAGTGAGTCTGAGTGTGTGATCCAATCAGAGCCTTTGAGTGAGCCTGAATGAATAAGTAAGTTTAAATGTGTGTGTGAGTCAGGGTGAGTAAGTATGTGTAAATAAATTATGGGATAAGAACCAGGACACTGCTAAAGGGAGTGAGTGTGGAAAGACACAGATGCCTTTCTCCTCCATGCACAGAAACCAATGCACAAAACAGGTCAGGATATGAGGAATTCCGAAATTCTAATGCAACCCATTCCCAACAGAACTATTGCATGAACCCAGCCGAGCCAGCACGGAGAGTGTGCAACCAGAGATGAATGCAAGTACATTGTCAGTTAAACCTAGCTTCTTAGCTCAGTCCCGCTCCCCCTCACACCCACAACCACCGCCTCCACCTCCTCCCCACCACCCACCCCGCTACCCCCTCCCCACTCCTCACTTTTAATCCTCACTCCCTGGTTTTTGGGTCTGGTCTCTCTCTCTCTGCTTCTGCTTCATAAGCAAAAATGCAAAAAAAAATTCTATCAGTTAATATTGCTTCTTGGCGCATCTTAATGCTCTTGTTTTATTCGTTGTATTACTAAATGACCCATTTATTTGGTTGAAATTGATATTTTTAACATATACCATTTTTGTCTTTTACACCCTTATCCTGCTTAAACGCCTCAATGGAACATTGAGTGAAAAACAAATGGAATATTGTCCTCACAAAAAAATGGTTGGATGAGTCTGCGCGAGATTGAACTGTTTGTTCAGTAACTGTAACTAATCACCGTCTCCATGGACGTCAAATATAAAATTCGAGGGTTCAGTTCTTCTATTGATAAGGAGCTGCTTTCGCTCTGACACCCACAGCATTACCATCGGAATTAGCTTTTCCAAAGAGAAAGGGAGGATGGATGATAATCTTCTTTCAGAGTTCAGAATATTATTTCTGTTCTTTGGTATTGAACGGATTTATTATCCCGTCCTTTCCGCTGTCGTTGTCCCTGGTAGGTTTTTGCATTGGTCTTTATTTTTTAGATATTTTGTCCTTAATTGTAACTGTTCTCTTCCTATTTACTCCTTCCGGTTGTTGAAGTCACTCTATGGAACTATCCATTTGTTCTCGCTTTTTTGTGAAATACGTGTGTCAGACTCACAAGCTAGATCAATAAGATTCCTATTCAGCGGTTGCCTTTGAAAAGGTGAAAGTGAACCAGCATTGCGAAGCTTTTCGCCGTATAGGATGCTGGTACACCTGCAGTGCTGATAGGAAATAAGTCCCAGGACTTTGATCCAGCAGCAATGAAAGGACAATCAAACAGGTTAAAATCAGGATGAGGTGTGACTTGAGAAAAAAAAACCTTGTTTGTGTCTTAAAATAAACGATTTTGCAGCACGGAGAGAGGCAGTTCAGCCCGTCGTGTGTGCAGCGACTATCAAACACCTATCTATTATTTTATACGTCAATTGGTCCACTGCCTTGTATGATATTGCGTATAACTTGCTCATCTACCTATTTATTAAATGTAATGTTTCCCGCCTCGACCAATCTTTCAGGTGGCAAAACTCAGATTCCCACCTCGTTCTTGTTTTCCGCAAATCCCCTCTAAATTTGCCGTCCCTTACCTGAATAATAAGCTCCGGATTCCTGCAAGCGAATAAGATCCTTCCCAACCATCAATCATCCATGGCATGTTTTGCACCTATTCCTCTAGAGGGCAGAGCTCGGGAGTTTGGGAGGTTCTGTTGAAGGAGCCTTGGTGAGTTGCTGCAGTGTCGATGTCACACACTGCAATCACTGTGCGTCGCTAATGGAGAAAGCTGATGCTAAATGTGATGGATGGGGTTCCAATCACGCGTTTTTTTTTGTCCTAATTTTGTCGAACTTCTTGAATGTTGCCGGAGATTGCACCATCCAAGTTTTGGAGGGTGTTCCATCACACCCTGACCCATGGATTGCCAGTGTTGAAAAGGATTTATGGAGTCAGGAGGGGAATTACGCTGCACAGAATTCCCAGTCTCTGATCTGCTCTTGGAGCCAAAGTAATTAGATCGCAGACCCCGTTTACATTTTTGGAAATTGTTACCAAGAGGATATTGACAGGGCCGCTTTCAGAGATGACAATTCATTCCATATCAAGTGGAGATCATTGGATTCTATGTTACTGCAGATAGGTGCGTGTGTGCTGAGAATGTTACCTGTCATATTTCAGTCTAAGCCTGAATGTTGCTGGTCCTGCTGCCTATAAACTCAGAATGCTTCAATATCAGTGGAGTTGTGAATGAGTCTGGCATTCTGCATTGATCAGTGGAAAACTCTATTTTCAATATTTTGATAGGAAAACGGTCATAGTTGAAGCAGCTTCTGATGATTGCGCCTCTGGCACTAGCCTGAGGAAGGCGGGCAGCAATGACCTTGGGGTCGGATGTTTCAACTAAAAAAAAGCCACAGTCATTTTCCACTGTGCCAGGTCTTACTCCTACTAATAGAATGTTACCCGCCTGTTTCCCTTTGCCTCCAGTTTTATTAGAGCTAGCTGATGCCACAGTCCAAACAGCTTCTACAAATACATGAAGGGTAAAAGAGAAACTAGGAAAGGGATAGGATCTCTTAAGGATCAAAAAGGTTACCTATGGGCAGATTCACAAGAAATGGGTGAGATCCTAAATGAATGTTTCTTATTAGTATTCACTGTTGAGAAAAGTATTGATGCTAGGGAACTTGGGGAAATAAATAGTGATATCTTGAGCTGTGTGCGTATAACAGAAATGGCGGTGCTGAAAGTCATCATGCACATCAAGATAGATAAATCCCCGGGACCAGATTAAATGTATCCAGGGACATTGTGGGATGCTAGGGACGAAATTGCAGATCCACTGTTATTTGCCACTTATATGAATGCTTTGGATGATAATTTAAGAGGCATTATTAGTAAGTTGCAGATGACATCAAGATTGGTAGTATAGTGGACAGTGAAAAAGTTTGTCTAAGATTACGAGGATCTTGATCGATTAGGCCAGTGGGCTGACGAATGACAGATGGAGTTTAATTTCACTAAATGTGAGGTAATGCATTTTGGGAGATTGAACCAGGGCAGGATTTACTCAGCTAATGTCGGGCGTTGAGGGTTATCATCGAACAAAGAATTGTAGAGGTACAGGTTCATAGCTCCTTGAAGGTGCAGTCACAGGTGTACAGCGAGGTGAGTAAGGCATTTGTCATTCTTGGTTTCATTGGTCAGAACATTAAATACAGGAGTTGGGATGTCTTGTTGAAGTTGTGCTAGACAATGGTAAGGCCACGCTTGGAATACTGTGTACAGTTCGGGTCACCCTATTATGCAAAGTATATTATTAAACTAGAAAGAGTGCAAAAAAAATACGCGGATACTCCCGGGATTGTTGGTTTGTATCATACCGAGAGGCTGGATAGACTGCGACTTTTTTCTCTGGAGCGTCGGAGACTTAGGAGTGATCTTATAGATGACTATAAATGAATGGAGAGCATTGATCAGCTCGATAGTCAAAACATTTTCCCAAATGAAGCGGAGTCCAAAATAGAGGACAAAGGTTTAAGTTGAGGGGGGAGAGATTCAAAAGGGTTCACAGGGGCAAAATATTTCATCGGGGGTGGGGGGGAGAGGTGGAGATTGGCTGGAGTGAGCTGCTGCCAGAGATAGAACTGGATACAATTTTGTCTTTTAAAAAGTGTTTAGACAATTACGTGGTTAAGATGGGTAGAGAAGTATATGGGCCAAACACGTGTAAATGAGACTACCTTACTGGTTAAAAAAAAGTGACATAAAGTTGGATCAAAAGGCGAGATTCCCATGCTGTAAACCTTTCTGATTCTACGACTCTGTGTGCTGCCTTGTTGCCCAGTGGAATTTGATAGCACAAAAGTTTGGAGCACCGCTTCTTTATTACCTGATGAAGGAACGGTGCTCTGAAACCCCGTGCTACCAAATAAACCTGTTCGACTTTAACGTGACGTTATGACACTACTTACTGTGCGTACCCGAGTCCAATGCTGGCAACTCCACATCATATCTCCCCAGAATGTATTTTCCTTGCTGGTTTGCAGTTCCAACAGGAGCACAGGGACATCACGGTGCTCGCAAGGTGCATCATCAGTTGTTTTGGTTTCCATGCACATTACAGCAGAAAATACGAATGCATGGGATTGAAGGTGATTTAGCAATTTAGATCAGGAATTGGCTCGCTGATAGAAGACAGAGTGTGGTGGTTGATGGGAAATATTCAACCTGGAGTTCAGTTACTAGTGGTGTACCGCAGGGATCTGTTTTGGAGCTACTGCTGTTTGTCCTTTCTATAAATGACCTAGATGAGGGTGTAGAAGGATGGGTTAGTAAATTTGCTGACGACACTAAAGTCGTCACTAAAGAGTTGTCGACAGTAGGGATGGATGTTACAGTTTGCAGAGGGACATAGATAAGCCGCAGAGCTGGGCTGAGAGGTGGCAAATGGAGATTAATGTGGAAAAGTGTGAGGTGATTCAATTTGGAAAGAGTAACAGGATTACAGAATATATCGCTAATGGAAGGTAGTGTGGATCAACAGAGAGATCTCGGTGTACATGTGCATAGATCCCTGAAAGTTGGTACCCACATTGATAAGGTTGTTCAGAAGGTGTACGGTGTGTTAGCTTTTATTGGTAGAGGGATTGAATTTCAGAGCCGTGAGGTCATGTCGCAGTTGTACAAAACTCTGGTGCGGCCGCACTTGGAGTATTGTGTACAGTTCTGGTCGCTGCATTATAAGAAAGATGTGGAGGCATTGGAAAGGGTGCAGAGGAGGTTTATCAGGATGCTGCCTGGTATGGTGGGAAGGTCTTATGAGGAAAGGCTGAGGGACTTGAGGTTATTTTCGTTCGAGAGAAGAAGGTTAAGAGGGGACCTAATCGAGGCATACAAGGTGATCAGAGGGTTAGATAGGGTTGGACAGTGAGAGCCTTTTTCCTCGGATGGTTACGGATAACACGAGGAGACATAACTTTAAAGTGAGGGCTGATAATTATAGGACGGATGTCAGAGGTAGGTTCATTACTCAGAGGGTAGTAAGGGCGTGGAATGCCCTGTCTGCAGCAGTTGTGGACTCGCCAACTTTAAGGGCGTTCAAATGGTCAGTGGACAGGTATATGGATAACATTGGAATAGTTTAGGTTAGAGGGTCATTAGATTCGTTCCACAGGTCGGCGCAGCATCGAGGGCCGAAGGGCCTGTACTGCGCTGGAATGTTCTATGTTCTATGTGATTCATTCTGCAGCTCAGCTTCCACTTACTGGTGTGGATAATTGTCATGTGAGGTGTGATATACAGGCAGAATCGCATTTAACACCTGTATTACGCTTACTTTCTTCATAGAAATCATAGAAAGAAACCTACAGTGCAGAAGGAAGCCATTCGGCCCTTGGAGCCTGCAGTAACAACTCACACCCAGGCCCTATCCCCGTAATCCTACATATTTAACAAGTTAACCCCCCAACACTAACAGACAAATTACCATGGTCAATCCACCTTAGCTGAACACGTATAGAGAGTGGAGGAAACCAGAGAACCCAAAGGAAAACCACGCAGACACAGGGAAAATATGCAAACTCCACACTGCCTGTCATCCAAGGCCAGAATTGAACCCGGGGCCTTGGCGTTGTGCTGCAGCAGTGCTGAGAACTGTGCCACCGTTCGGCCACTGCTGGTATTGCATGATGTCCTTTCAGAAACACCACAGTCGAAACGACATTCCCCAATCAAACTTGCACAGATTTTTTTTAAATTAATAAATCACAAAAACAGTGATTGAAAACTCAACATGCATCGACTTGTGAATATCCCATTTGAAGTGTTGAACTTAAGGCCTTCCCTTTAGTTTCATTGGGCATCAGCACAAGGAAGTCACTCCGGCTCCCTGCTTCCCTACTTTGCTTTCCGAAATCCTTACTGCGTTCTTTTTGACCAGGGTATTGCTGATCTGATATAATATTCACTGCGCTGCCCTATTTTGTACTCTGAAGCTCACCTGAATCGGATTAAATGGTTAATTTATGCTAAATCATCGTTCACTTCATTTGAGCATGAAATAAACTGTCGGCAGAACAGCGACCATTATCATCCCATTGATGTGTTGGTCCAACTTGCGAACTATTTGATCAGAAACATTGATTTTCATTTAACGGTTCATCGTACAATACTAACGACTCATCCCAGTATATCCACGTCTCCCGGATGTAATCACTTCAATACATCATCATATAAAGTAATGCATTTGTTCATCGCAATAAATACTCTCCATTGTAATTTGATTCAGAAGTTCATGTGATGTTTTCTTTGTGTTTTTTTTCCTTCCTCACAGTTAATATGTTGACGATTCTGACCCTCTCTCGGAGAAACTGTGGCCTTTCCAAATGTGTAACTCGTTACCTGGTGGCCATGGCAGCGGCGGATCTGCTTGTCATTATTATAGACCTGATTTTGAGGCATATCCCAACTGCTTATCCACGTGAATTTCGATTCATGCAGTACATCCAAATGTGTAACATCCACGCTGTCCTGCTTTTCGCAGTTACTGACTGTTCTGTCTGGTTCACTGTTGCTTTCACTTTTGATCGCTTTCTGGCAATTTGTTGCCAGAAGATCAAAACTAAATATTGCACAGATAAAATGGCGGCTATGATTCTCGGATCATTGACTGCACTGAGCTGTTTGAAGAATATCTTCTGGTATTTTATGTTTACAGGTCAATATCGAGGTACAAACGTTCCTTGGTTTTGTGATGTATCAACAGGCGTTCTGTTTTCAACTGTCTGGTCAGCAATTGAACTCCTTCATTATATTCTAACGCCGTGTGTCCCATTTGTCCTGGTTCTGCTCTTCAATGTGTTAACCGTCAGACACATTTTATTGAGTAGCAAGGCACGGAAGAGACTCCGGGCTCAGAAGGATGTGCAGAATTCCGGAGACGCAGAGATGCAGAGTCGAAAGAAAAGCATAATTTTACTGCTTGCTATCTCTGGGAACTTCATTCTCTTATGGTCAGTGTTCATGATGTATTCTACATGGAGCCGCATGTGGAATATTGGGTATCGATCTGTATATATTCATAGTTATATACGAGAGGCGGGATTTATGCTTCAACTTCTGAGTTGTTGCACAAACACATGTATTTATGCTGTGACTCAAACAAAGTTCAGGGCACAATTCAAAGATGTATTGAGGTATCCTATCGCTATAATTGTAAAAAGCATCAAATTATGTTAAAAATAGATGTTACTGGAATGAACTCCCAAACCAAATTGCAGCTAAACATCTCTCCCCTGCAGATCATCACCCAAATATCAACAGTGGGGTCGATCAATTCTCCCCACAGGAGTACTATGATACTGAGAGAATTCTTTAATTATACTCGTTACAAGAAGATGTGATATAGAATCTCCGTGGTCAATCTGGATTCCAAAGGTGTTTGACAGGCACAGGGGAGGTAGTCAGATTGGCACAAGTACAATTGATCTCATCTTAATTCGTACTTTGTCGGCAATAAAGAAACGAGGGATCACATTAGTTTGCCAAGTTGGATTTGTGATGGAGTCATAGTTGGCTTTGTTTTCGTTTGCTGTGTCATCAAATTGGTTAAATGAATTCCAAAATGTCATCCGTGATTGTTGCGTCCAGATGGAGGCTCGGGGGGGAGGGTTTCAGGAGACCACGACCTTAGTTTCCGTTTTTGGGAATTCTCAATAAAATCATAATCAACATTTCCTGTGTCCACCTGTTCCTCTCAGTCACTGCCAATCTGTCTAACTGCAATGTATCTTCAAACACTTATTCCAACCCAGATCAATATTGTGAAGCTAAACCTGGTCCAAAACAGGACTTAACAGGCTACATTTCGATTATTTAACGAGTCTCTGAGAAGAATGATCCTGAAGAGAGTATAGAAACCTTGCGCACATTTGTTCTTAGACATATTATCACACATCCACTGTGAAACTTGTGCAGTTTTGTTTATATCATATTCCTTCATTCTTGCTTTTTGAATGCATACACTTGAAACAATTCTCAGCGTCAGTGCCATCTGCAATATACCTTTGCGTTAAACCAGTTTTGTTTTCTGTCTTCCTTGAATGCCTTGTTATCCTTCACATCCTTTAGATCATTCGATCGCTTCAGACACAAGTACATTTAGTACATATCTTCCCAGAATAGATCTATCACTAATACTGATTCTTAGGGAACACCACTGTTTAATTTCTTTGGCCTTGGAAAACAATTGTTCACTGACAATTTTGTATATACAAGCCCCTAAATTCCATTAAATTCCATTTACAATCGATTAATCACTTTACCAAGTGTCACCTGAACGTCAGTATGCATTGATTGACGAACCACAATAACCCACGCATAATCAGCCTGTTTCATTCCTTGAGCAAAGAACACATTTGATGTGTGCACAGAATTTTGAATATATAAATCAAGTCTAGTTTCATGACTACAAGTTTGAATGAGGTCGATGCCAGGTATGGATAGGGAATTGCAAAAGGTAATGTTTACTGATTGAACCAGCCATGCAGCCTCGCTATTGAGAAATTTGCACGCTAGAGCACCAATATTCACACAGTTGCTCACATGTGTCCAGTTGGAAAGCTCTCTGAAGGTACATGGAGTTTGATCGAGCGCCTGTGAGCACCCTTCACTGTCTGATTTCACGCTGAACAGGGAGCTGCTCAGTATAGCTGCATTCACTACGTGGAAAAATATGATAGAGTTG
Organism: Carcharhinus amblyrhynchos; assembly: GCF_965287045.1. NCBI lineage: Eukaryota > Metazoa > Chordata > Chondrichthyes > Carcharhiniformes > Carcharhinidae > Carcharhinus > Carcharhinus amblyrhynchos. The sequence continues at coordinate 525,493 of NW_027649819.1, read as the reverse complement.
ATATTCAAGGTTGCAGTTGCATTTTGCCTTCACAATGTTTCTGTTGCACAATCTCTCTCAAAGCAACATGGAAATATGGAAAACTTTAAAATATATATAGTTTATGGGATGTGGATGTCGCTGGTTCAGTTTTCCAGCATTCATTCTATCTGGGGTTTTATTAAAGTTCTGTGTAGTTGTTTCTACTGCACAGTAAACAACGTCTGAACAGCGTTGTGACAGAGTAGATTGTGCCTTGCGAATATCAAACCTGCGAGATCGGACTCCAATGTCTACAGGAGAATAAGGAAAGTGAGTGTGTGGCTGTTCTGCATTGGAAAGAATTTCTGCCTAAAGATACAAAATTTGCCAGCCTTGTTCACAATTACAAGAAGTCACAACGAGTTTTACATTGTATATTGTATTTGATGGGAGGGGCCTGAGAGACACTTACAAGATAATGAAGGGGATGGATAGGATAGAGGTAGAGAGATTCTTCCCGCTGAGGAAGGATAGCAGAACTAGAGGGCACAGCCTCAAAACACGCCGGGGGTGGGGGGTAGTTTAGATCAGACTTGAGGGGGAACTTCTTCACTCAAAGGGTGGTGAATTTGTGGAATTCTCTGCATTTATTGACCATCCAAAAGAAGGCAGCTATGCCCACCATCACTCGCACTGCGCGGTTGGCCTTTATTTGCAATAGTTTTAATTATGGAACTTCCTCAGTTGCTGATTCCATCAGGCACCAGGGGAGCCCGGAGCGCAGTTTGAAAACTGAACTTGGCTTGTCTGGTTGAAGCCACCATTTTACAATTGTTCCTTATTAGAACATAGAACATAGAACATAGAACATAGAACATTACAGCGCAGAACAGGCCCTTCGGCCCACGATGTTGCGCCGACCAGTTACAAAAACAATGACCCACTAGCCTATACCAATCCCTTTTCGTCCATAAACCTATCCAGAGATCTCTTAAACGCCCCCAAACTAGACGCATTTACAACCGCAGCAGGCAGGGCATTCCAATCCCTCACCACCCGCTGGGTAAAGAACCTACCCCTGACATCCGTCCTGTAGCTACCCCCCCTTAATTTAAAGCCATGCCCCCTCGTGCTAGCTTTCTCCATCCGAGGAAAAAATTGGGAACTCATTGATCAATTCTGAGGCCTGTTCTTTCATTTCACAAAGTTTCCACTCAAAGCAAATTGAAGCTGAATTTTCCATTAGAAAGATCGTGATGGGGATGATTTTTAGTGAATTTCATTTTAAGAGCGTCCACCTCCTGTTGTGACCTGCGATAACGAAGTAAAGAAATCAAAACAGTGATGGTCAGGAACTGACCCTTGGTCAAATGCTCGCACAGTCACCACTCCATCACCATCGCTCACCTGGCTCTGTCACCCACTCTGTAAGAAAGTCCAGCTCTGACAGTGAATCTGGTTCCCTCCAGGTCCAATCGGAGGATGGTCAGAAACTGTCACTGTCAGAAACTCCATTATCAGCAAGTGTGGGATGGTTATTTAACTGGCTGTCACTGGTTGGTGAGGTTGTGATTTACTGTTACCTGTCAGTTCAGGAGAAACAAATAAAACTATACAAACACTTAGTTGGGGAAAGGGCTTCTCTTGAGGCACTGGGAGTATTTGTAAAATGGATATCTGGTTCTGTTCAGTTTGACGGCTGTCACGTCTGATACACTTTTTTCTTGTATTGTTTTTCCCACGATGTCCTTTCCCATCGCGACCATACTTTTTGTGTTGGCAAAATCCAATTCTAACTGTCCTGACTTGAGACAATCCACACCTCTCTAACTTGTGACTATCTCTCTCTCCACCCTTGCTGTCTGTATTTTTAACGGCTTGATTACCCGAAAAGATGCGCATTCTAACCTTTGTTCTCACTCCAATCTGTAATAATCATACTATTGATTATAGATAGGAGACAGAGGGTGGTGGTTGATGGTAAGTATTCGTCATGGAGTTCGGTTACAAGTGGTGTGCCTCAGGGATCTGTTTTGGGGCCACTGATGTTTGTAATTTTTATTAATGATCTGGATGAGGGTATAGCTGGGTGGAATAGTAAATTTGCTGATGACACCAAAGTCGGAGGTGTGGTAGATAGTGAGGAAGGGTGTCATAGTTTGCAGGGAGACTTGGACAGGACGCAGAGCTGGGCCGAGAGGTGGCGGATGGAGTTTAATGCGGAGAAGTGTGAGGTAATTCACTTTGGCAGGAATAACAGATGTGTCGAGTATAGGGCTAACGGGAGGACTCTGAATAGTGTGGATGAACAGAGGGATCTAGGTGTATGTGTACATCGATCCCTGAAAGTTGGGAATCAAGTAGATAAGGTTGTTAAGAAGGCATACGGTGTCTTGGCGTTTATTGGTAGGGGGATTGAATTTAGGAGTCGCAGCGTCATGTTGCAACTGTACACAACTCTGGTGCGGCCGCACTTGGAGTATTGTGTGCAGTTCTGGTCCCCACATTATAGGAAGGATGTGGAGGCTTTGGAGAGGGTGCAGAGAAGGTTTACCAGGATGTTGCCTGGTATGGAGGGGAGGTCCTATGAGGAGAGACTGAGGGATTTGGGGTTGTTTTCGTTAGAAAGAAGGCGGCTAAGAGGGGATCTTATTGAAACATATAAGATGATAAGAGGTTTAGATAGGGTGGACAGTGATAGCCTGTTTCCTCGGATGGAGAAAGCTAGCACGAGGGGGCATAGCTTTAAATTAAGGGGGGGTAGTTATAGGACGGATGTCAGGGGTAGGTTCTTTACCCAGAGGGTGGTGAGGGATTGGAATGCCCTGCCTGCTGCAGTTGTAAATGCGCCTAGTTTGGGGGCGTTTAAGAGATCCGTGGATAGGTTTATGGATGGAAAGGGATTGGTTTAGGTTAGAGGGTCATTGTTTTTTAACTGGTGGGCCGAAGGGCCTGTTCTGCGCTGTAATGTTCTATGTTCTATGTTCTATTGTGCTCCTGTCTATTTGTCAACCTCCCTCAACTCATCCAAAGAAGGAACAGCGCTGCAAAGCTCGTGATTCCAAAGTTAACCCGGTGTTGTGAGACTTTTTTATTGTGGCCACCTCAGTCCAACGCCGGCACCTCCACATCAACACTATTGCGAGCAAATCATCTGTTGAGGAAATAGTAAAATGGATCAGAATTGTTGACGTTCCATTATCCGTCCTCACTGTTCAGAGCCTTAACCACGCATTCCAGGTGGAACATTAGTTTCTATATTTCTAATTTCAAGGTGTTATTATGTTGATAAAACTGTCGGTCATATTGGGCAGACTGAGTAACTGCGTTATGAAGCATCTCTGTTCAGTCAAGAAACATCCCTCCGATTTCAGTCTCCAGTCATTTTAATTCTTGATCTTGATTTATGCTGATTTTTTTCCATCTCAGCCTCCTATAATGTTCCAATAAAGCCCAGTGTCAACTCCAGAAACAGAAAGTCATTCCTCAATGAAACATTTTATCGCCTTCCAGATACAATTTCAGACATTAAACTCAGCTCCATTTTGCTTCAAAATTTCTTTGCAGGTTTCTATCTTATTCTCATGTTTACTCTTGCTTTCCTTTCGGGAGGCACCTGTTTATCATTCTGCCAACATCAACACATTTTAGACACATATCTGGTTTCTTCACCTTTTCCTTTAGTCTTACACCAACATCTCCTCTGTTATTGAATCATTCCTGCTCTTCACTTTGTTTCGAAACGGCAGGGAGCAGTTCATTCTCGATTCAGTGATGAGTGATGAATAACAATATATTAACGTTCTGACAGATAATGAGCATTTCCGCCTTTTCCCTGGAACTCTGCACATTCTTCCCTTTTTTAAATAACAGTCCAATTCCCTTTGGAAATCTTCAGTTGAACTATCCTCCACTCTCCAGCAGTACATTCCATACATTAAGCACTCGAAGTGTGAAAAACATTTTCCTCGTGTTTCTATTCCCCCCTTTGATAATGACTTTAAATCTCATCTCTTTTATTCCAGGCGTAGGAACAGTTTGTTCCTATCCATTCTGCCCAGGTGTGTCTTGAGATTTAGTACCTCGATTAAATCTCCTTTCAACATTCAATTCTCCAAGGAAAACAGTGCCAAACTCTCTAATCCTTTCTCATTAGTGAAGTTTCTCAGTCCTACAAACAATATCATGAACCTTTTCTGCAGTCTCTCAAATGCCTTCACATCCTTCCGATTGTGTGACTTCCGGAATTGGACACAATACTTCAGCTGTGGATGTTTTAGTGTTTTAGATCATTTGAATATAACCTCCTTGTTCATGCACTCACAGCTCCTGTTAATAAAGGGTACAATTCAATATGCTTTATTAAACTATCCCTCCACCTGTCTTGGTCTGTCCAATGACTGATACACATATACAACTAGTTCCGTCTGCTCCTTTACTTTTTGTTATCTCCCTATAATCTTCCAAGGAGAATGAATCACTTTACAATCCTCTGCTTTGGATTTCATCTGCAACTTGTCCACTCGTTCCGACAACTTGTTTATCTCCTTTTTGAAGTTTTGCACGATTTTCCTCGCAGTTAACAATGTTTCCAAATTTCACATTGCCCACAAATTCTGAAGTTGTGCCCTGACACCATTAGCTTCTTCACTAATATGTACTGCTGTATTTTCAAAGGCTTTGCAGCTTGTGTGGATATAAAAGTGTTTTACTGCAGATTGAAGCATTTCACGGAAAAGACAACCAATGTAATTACCTGTCTATAATCTTCACGTAAAATTCACAAATATTGCACATTTGCAGTGAAGTGGTTTTATCATTACTGTTTATAGAAATACCAGAAGAATATTTCGATTGCCAAACCTCAGGCCTTTGGGCTCAGCACGCTTCCGCTACACTACTCTACTACGGAGCGATAAAGCCCTGCTATCTATAAATGTAGCCAGTCAGGTATTCAATTCTCGATTGTCTCACACCAGCAGCAGCGTCAGGAGGCTAAGTCTGGCCACATAATTCCACGACACAACACCAAGAATGCATTGAAAAGAGAAAGACAGACACAAAAGTAGCAAGATACATTGTCTGGAAACATGTAACGACAGATGAAGTGATAGGAAACCAGCATATACGGAATTGGACAATCAGTCACTGATGTAAAGGAATTTTGTGTTGAAAATATATGTTTGCAAATATATTTCCTGCTCTGTAACTGTGCTCTCTGTTGTTTAGTGATGTTCGCTGTTATTGTGTAAAGTGTTTTCCTGTTTGCAAATATATTTCCTGTTTTGTATCTGTTCTATCTGTTGTTGAGAGGTGTTTTCTGCTGCTGTGTAAAATGCTTCCTTGTTGCTATAAATGTGTGTCTGGCTGTGTAAATATGACCCATTGCGTGTCAATATATTCATCAGTTCTGCTGATAAGTCGCCTGCTCTGTAAACGTTTTCCCTGTTATGTAAAAATATTCTCCGTGAAGGTGTTTTCTGTTCTGCAAAAAAAAAATCTTCCTGTTCTCTGATGTTCGGTGTCGGGTTAACATGTTGCATTTTGTGTTAAGATGTTCGGTTTTTTGCGTAAAACTCTGGTTAAACTGCAACTGGATAACTATCGCTTAATCTTGACTTCATGTCACCCTCTGTTAGTGAATGTGATTGGCGAATTCATTGTGTATCCAACACATGTATGTGAGCGAGGTTGATTCTGTATCTGTTAGTCTCAGGTTGTGGTTGCGAGTTTTTACTTGTTTTATTTATTTATGTAAGGTGAGCTCACTGGCTCGGCCAACATTCATTCCCCATCTCCAATTGATCATGACAATGAGGTGATGGACTTTTTTCTTGAACCGCTGCATTCCCTGAGGTGCAGGTACATCCACAGTGCTGTTAGCTTAACGGTTAGGGAGGGAGTGGCAGGATTTTACCCCAGCGACCGTGAAGGAGCAGCAATACATTTCCGAGTCAGGATGGGGTGTGGCTTGGAGGGAGGCTTCCAGGTACTGGTGTCCCCATGTATGAGCTGCCACTGACATTCTAGATGGTAACTGTTATAGGTTTGTAAATGCTACCTAAGAAGAGCAGATGCAGAAATACTGTTCCCGTTGGCAGAGGAATGAAGGATAGTTTTTAATGTGCTGAGTGTTTAGGACCTGGACTGTCTGAGAGTGTGGCAGAGGCAACATCAAATCAGGGTTATCAAAGGGGAAGGGAAAGGCATCTGAAGAGAAAGGATCTGATGGATTATAAATCAATGACTGGGAAAGAAACGAGATGAACAGAACTTGTACAGGGCAACACACAGAGAAAGGCCGAATCGTGTCTTTCTTTGGATTCTTGGAATAGAATGGAATCCATTCTAAGATTCGATATGTATGAGAGTTGGACTCATTTTCTATCGCTCTGTCTCTCGTATGATATATGAGTGTTTGACTGAGTTTTTCTGAGTGAGTGAGTGAGCGGATCTAAGTGAGTGAAATAGTGAGGCAGTGAATGAGTGAGTAACAGAGGCCGAGTAAGTGATTTCCTCTGAGTGATAGAGTGAGTCTGTGAGTGAATGTATCAGAGTAAGTGATTCAGCATGTTTGAAACTCTGAAATAATGACTATCGCTGCACCTGGGTGTGTGTGAGTTTTTGTGCCTGAGCGAGTCTGAGTGAGTGAGTGAGTCGTTGTTTATGAGTGAGTCGGCAGAAGTGATTGAGACTGGGTGTGTGACTGAGTCTGGTTTAGTGAGTGATTGAGCCTGAGTGTGTGTAAATCTGCTTGAGTGAGTCAGCCTGCATGTGTGAGTGAGTCTGGATATGTAAGTGAGTCTGGGTGAGGGTGTGAGTCTGGTTATGTGAGTGAGTCTGGTTGAGTGAGTGAGTATGGGTGTTTGAGTGAGCTTGTGTGAGTGAGTGAGTCTGGGTGTGTGAGTGAGTTAGGATGAAGTAGTAATTCTGAGTGAGTGAGTGAGTCTGAGTGTGTCAGTGAGTCAGGATGAGTGAGTGAGTCTGGGTGAGTGAGTCTGAATGTGTGATCCAATCAGAGCCTTTGAGTGAGCCTGAATGAATAAGTAAGTTGAAATGTGTGTGTGAGTCAGGGTGAGTAAGTATGTGTAAATAAATTATGGGATAAGAACCAGGACACTGCTAAAGGGAGTGAGTGTGGAAAGACACAGATGCCCATCTCCTCCATGCACAGAAACCAATGCACAAAACAGGTCAGGATATGAGGAATTCCGAAATTCTAATGCAACCCATTTCCAACAGAACTATTGCATGAACCTAGCCGAGCCAGCACGGAGAGTGTGCAACCAGAGATGAATGCAAGTACATTGTCAGTTAAACCTAGCTTCTTAGCTCAGTCCCGCTCCCCCTCACACCCACACCCACCGCCTCCACCTCCTCCCCACCACCCACCCCGCTACCCCCTCCCCACTCCTCACTTTTCATCCTCACTCCCTGGTTTTTGGGCCTGGTCTCTCTCTCTCTGCTTCTGCTTCATAAGCGAAAATGCAAAAAAAAATTCTATCAGTTAATATTGCTTCTTGGCGCATCTTAATGCTCTTGTTTTATTCGTTGTATTACTAAATTACCCATTTATTTGGTTGAAATTGATATTTTTAACATATACCTTTTTTTGCCTTTTACACCCTTATCCTGCTTAAACGCCTCAATGGAACATTGAGTGAAAAACAAATGGAATATTGTCCTCACAAAAAAATGGTTGGATGGGTCTGCGCGAGATTAAACTGTTTGTTCAGTAACTGTAACTAATCACCGTCTCCATGGACGTCAAATATGACACTGGAGGGTTGAGATCTTCTATTGATAAGGAGCTGCTTTCGCTCTGACACCCACAGCATGACCATCGGAATTAGCTTTTCCAGAGAGAAAGGGAGGATGGATGATAATCTTCTTTCAGAGTTCTGAATATTATTTCTGTTCTTTGATATTGAACGGATTTATTATCCCGTCCTTTCCGCTGTCGTTGTCCCTGGTAGGTTTTTGTATTCGTCTTTTTTTCAGATATTTTGTCCTTAATTGTAACTGTTCTCTTCCTATTTACTCCTTCCGGTTGTTGAAGTCACTCTATGGAACTATCCATTTGTTCTCACTTTTTTGTGAAATACGTGTGTCACATTCACAAGCTAGATCAATGAGATTCCCATTCACCGGTTGCCTTTGGAAAGGTGAAAGTGAGCCAGCATTGCGAAGCTTTTCGCCGTATAGGATGCTGGTACACCTGCAGTGCTGATAGGAAATACGTCCCAGGACTTTGATCCAGCAGCAATGAAAGGACGATCAAACAGGTTAAAGTCAGGATGAGGTGTGACTGGAGAAAAGAAAAGCTTGTTTCTGTCTTAAAGTTAACGATTTTGCAGCACGGAGAGAGGCAGTTCAGCCCATCGTGTCTGCAGCGACTATCAAACACCTATCTATTACTTTATGCGTCAATTGGTCCACTGCCTTGTATGATATTGCGTATAACTCGCTCATCTACCTATTTATTAAATGTAATGTTTCCCGCCTCTCCCAATCTTTCAGGTGGCGAAACTCAGATTCCCACCTCGTTCTTGTTTTCCGCAAATCCCCTCTAAATTTGCCGTCCCTCCCCTGAATAATAAGCTCCCGGATTACTGCAAGCGAATAAGATCCTTCCTAACCATCAATCATCCATGGCATGTTTTGAACCGGCTCCTTCAGAGGGCAGAGTTCGGGGGTTTGGGAGGTTCTGTTGAAGGAGCCTTGGTGAGTTGCTGCAGTGTCGATGTCACACACTGCAATCACTGTGCGTCGCTAATGGAGAAAGCTGATGCTAAATGTGATGGATGGGATTCCAATCACGCGTTTTATTTTTGTCCTAATTTTGTCGAACTTCTTGAATGTTGCCGGAGATTACAGCATCCAAGTTTTGGAGAATATTCCATCACACCCTGACCCGTGGATTGCCAGTGTTGAAAAGGATTTATGGAGTCAGGAGGGGAATTACACTGCACAGAATTCACAGTCTCTGATCTGCTCTTGGAGCCAAAGTAATTAGATCGCAGACCCCGTTTACATTTTTGGAAATTGTTACCAAGAGGATATTGACAGGGCCGCTTTCAGAGACGACAATTCATTCCATATCAAGTGAAGATCATTGGATTCTATGTTACTGCAGATAGGTGCGTGTGTAGTGAGAATGTTACCTGTCATATTTCAGTCTAAGCCTGAATGTTGCTGGTCCTGCTGCCTATAAACTCGGAATGTTGCAATACCAGTGGAGTTGTGAATGAGTCTGGCATTCTGCATTGATCAGCGGAAAACTCCATTTTCAATATTTTGATAGGAAAACGGCCATACTTGAAGCAGCTTCTGATGATTGCGCCTCTGGCACTAGCCTGAGGAAGGCGGGCAGCAATGACCTTGGGGTCGGATGTTTCAACTAAAAAAAAAGCCACAACCATTTTCCATTGTGCCAGGTCTGACTCCTACTAGTAGAATGTTATCCGCCTGTTTCCCTTTGCCTCCAGTTGTATTCGAGCTGGCGGATGCCACAGTCCAAACAGCTTCTACAAATACATGAAGAGTAAAAGAGAAACTAGGAAGAGGATAGGATCTCTTAAGGATCAAAAAGGTTACCTATGGGCAGATTCACAAGAAATGGGTGAGATCCTACATGAATGTTTCTTATTAGTATTCACTGTTGAGAAAAGTATTGATGTTAGGGAACTTAGGGAAATAAATAGTGATGTCTTGAGCAGTGTACATATAACAGAAATGGAGGTGCCAAAAGTCATAATGCGCATCAAGATAGCTGGTCCCCGGGACCAGCTGAAATGTATCCCAGGACATTGTGGGTTGCTGGGGATGAATTGCAGGTCCACTGTTATTTGCCACTTTGAATGCTTTGGATGATAATTTAGGGGGCATTATTAGCAAGTTTGCGGATGTAGGAAAATTGCTGGAAAAAATTCTTAGGGATAGGATGTATAAGCATTTGGAGCGTTGCGATCTGATTAGGGATACGCAACATGGTTTTGTTCGGGGGAGGTCTTGCCTTACGAATCTGGTAGAATTTTTTGAGGAGGTGACAAAAACGGTTGACGATGGGCGAGCCGTTGATGTCATCTATATGGATTTCAGTAAGGCGTTTGACAAAGTCCCTCACGGTAGGCTGTTTGAAAAAGTTAAAGCACATGGAATACAAGGACAGGTAGCTGGATGGATTGAAAACTGGCTAGGCAATAGGAGGCAGAGAGTAGTAGTGGAAGGGTCCTTTTCTGGCTGGAGGTCTGTCTCCAGTGGTGTGCCGCAGGGCTCAGTACTGGTTCCTCTTCTCTTCGTAATATATATAAACAAATTGGAAGAGGGCGTACGTGGTGTGATCAGCAAGTTTGCGGATGACACCAAGATGGCAGGATTAGCGGGTACTGAGGAAGATTGTCAGGTGACACAGCAGGATATGGATAGGTTGGTATATTGGGCAGATAAATGGCAGATGGAATTTAATCCTGACAAATGCGAGGTGAATCATTTTGGAAGGAATAATGCAGGGAGGAGTTACATGATAAAAGGTAGGCCAATTAAGAGTATAGAAATGCAGAGGGACCTGGGAGTGCAAGTGCACAAGTCTCTGAAGGTGTCAACACAGGTCGAGAAGGTTGCAAAGAAAGCTTATAGAATGCTAGCCTTTATAGGAAGGGGTATAGAGTATAAGAGCTGTCGCCTAACGTTTCAGTTGTACAGAACGTTGGTTAGACCGCATTTGGAGTACTGCGTCCAGTTCTGGTCACCTTACTACCAGAAGGACGTGGAGACACTGGAGAGAGTGCAGAGGAGGTTTACCAGGATGCTGCCCGGTATGGAAGGGCTGGGTTATGAGGGAAGATTGGAAAAACTGGGGCTCTTCTCCTTAGAAAGACGGAGAGTAAGGGGGGAGCTGACAGAGGTGTATAAAATAATGAATGGTATAGATAGAGTCAACACTGGCAAGCTTTTCCCTAGACTGGGGACAACTATCACGAGAGGTCACGAGCTAAGGGTGAGGGCGGAGAAGTATAATTTGGATACTAGAGGAAGGTTTTTCACACAGAGGATTGTGGGGGTATGGAATGCGCTACCAAGTAAGGTGGTGGAGGCAGGCCCTCTGGACTTGTTTAAGGTTTACTTCGATAGACACATGAGTGACACAGGGATGGAGGGTTATTTAAGACGGTTTTAAAAAGGGACAGAGCCTCGGGTCGATACTAGAAATGTAATAGTATATGTTCATGTTTTGTCTCTTTAATCCACAGGTGTTGCTCCACCTTGTTGTCTAACGAGGGGCATGCACATGGTGGGTCGTGCGTGGGCTGCTCTTGGATGTTTCGAGAGTAGCTTAGTGCTTTGTGTCGATGTGTGTGCTTAAATCTGGACCAGCAGACGGGCACCACAACAGCTCAGTGACTATCACTGCTAGCTGTGCAGATACATGGATTTGGGCCTGTGTCTGTGGGAGTTTGCGCATTCTCGCTGTGGTTGCGTGGGTTTTCTCCGGGTGCTCCGGTTTCCTCCCACACCCCAAAGATGTGCTCTTAGGCTGATTGGTGTACCAAAGTGACCCTACACTATTCTCCCCTGAATCTGGCTACAGTAGCGGTACCATTCGCAAACACACGGGGCAAGGTAGGTGCAGGAAAATTCTTTAAAATGGCGGCGCGGGCTCGTTGGGCCGAAGGGCCTGTTTCCTGTGCTGGGTTGTTCTTTGTTCTTTATGACATCAAGATTGGTGGTATAGTGGACAGTGAAAAAGTTTGTCTAAGATTACAAGGATCTTGATCGACTAGGCCAGTGGGCTGACGAATGACAGATGGTGTTAAATTTCAGTAAAAGTGAGGTAATGCATTTTGGGAGATTGAACCAGGGCAGGATTTACTCAGCTAATATCGGGCGTTGAGGGTTATTAGAGGACAAAGAATTCTAGGGGTACAGGTTCATAGCTCCTTGAAGGTGGAGTCACAGGTGTACAGTGAGGTGAAGAAGGTATTCGTCGTTCTTGGTTTCATCGGTCAGAACATTAAATACAGGAGTTGGGACGTCTTGTTGAAGTTGTGCAAGGCAATGGTAAGGCCACACTTGGAATACCTTGTAGAGTTTGGGTCACCCTAATATGCAAATAATATTATTAAACTGGAAAAAGTGCAGAAGAACTACGAGGATACTCCAGGATTGTTGGTTTGCATCATACCAAGAGGCTGGATAGACTGGGACTTTTTTCTCTGGAGCGTAGGAGACTTAAGAGTGATCTTATAGGTGTCTATAAATGAATGGAGAGCATTGATCAACTCGATCGTCAAAACAATTTCCCAAATGAAGGGGAGTCCAAAATAGAGGACAAAGGTTTAAGTTGAAAGGGCAGAGATCCAAAAGGGTTCACAGGGGCAAAATATTTCATTGGAGTGGCGGGGGGGGGGGGGGGAGATGGTGATTGGCTGGAGTGAGCTGCTGCTAGAGACAGAACTGGAGATGGAGACAATTTTGTCTTTTAAAAAGTGTTTAGACAATTACATGGTTAAGGTGGGTAGAGAAGCATATGGGCCAAACGCGTGTAAATGAGAATTTCTTACTGGTTAAAAAAAGGTGACAAAAAGTTGGATCAAAAGGCGAGATTCCCGTGCCATAAACCTCTCTGATTCTATGACTCTGTGTGCTGCCTTGTTGCCCAGTGGAATTTGATAGCACAAGCTTTTGGAGCACCGCTTCTTTAGTACCTGATGAAGGAACGGTGCTCTGAAACCCCGTGCTACCAAATACACCTGTTCGACTTTAATGTGATGTGATGACACGACTTACTGTGCCTACCCGAGTCCAATGCTGGCAACTCCACATCATATCTCCCCAGAATGTATTTTCCTTGCTGGTTTGCAGTTCCAACAGGAGCACAGGGACATCATGATACATGCAAGGTGCATCATCAGTTGTTTTGGTTTCCATGCACATTACTGCAGAAAATACGGATGCATGGGATGGAAGGTGATTTAGCAGTTTGGATCAGGAATTGGCTAGCTGATAGAAGACAGCGTGTGGTGGTTGATGGGAAATATTCAACCTGGAGTTCAGTTACTAGTGGTGTACCGCAGGGATGTGTTTTTTATAAATGACCTAGATGAGGGTGTAGAAGGATGGGTTAGTACATTTGCTGACAATACCAAAGTTGGAGGAGTTGTAGACAGTGAGGATGGATGTTACGGTTTGCAGAGGGACATAGATAAGCTGCAGAGCTAGGCCGAGAGGTGGCAAATGGAGATTAATGTGGAAAAGTGTGAGGTGATTCACTTTGGAAAGAGTAACAGGATTACAGAATATTGGGCAAATGGAAAGGCTCTTGGTAGTGTGGATCAGTGGAGAGATCTCGGTGTACATGTGCGTAGATCCCTGAAAGTTGGTACCCAGGTTGATAGGGTTGTTAAGAAGGCGTACGGTGTGTTAGCTTTTATTGGTAGAGGAACTGAATTTCTGAGCCATGAGGTCATGTCACAGCTGTACAAAACTCTGGTGCGGCCGCACTTGGAGTATTGCGTACAGTTCTGGTCACAGCATTATAAGAAAGATGTGGAGGCATTGGAAAGGGTGCAGAGGAGGTTTATCAGGATGCCGCCTGGTATGACGGGAAGGTCTTGTGAGGAAAGGCTGAGGGACTTGAGGTTGTTTTCATTAGAGGGAAGAAGGTTACGAGGTGACCTATTTGAGGCATACAAGATGATCAGAGGGTTAGATAGATGGACAGTGAGAGCCTTTTTCCTCCAATGGTGATGGCTAATACGAGGAAACATAGCTTTAAATTGAGGGGTGGTAATTATAGGACGCATGTCAGAGGCAGGTTCTTTACTCAGAGGGTCGCAAGGGCGTGGAATGCCCTGCCTGCAGCAGTTGTGGACTCGCCAACTTTAAGGGCATTCAAATGGTCATTGGATAGGCATATGGATAATATTGGAATAGTTTAGGTTAGAGGGTCATTAGATTGGTTCCACTGGTCGGCGCAACATCGAGGGCCGAAGGGCCTGTACTGCGCTGTAATGTTCTATGTGATTCATTCTGCAGCTCAGCTTCCACTTACTGGTGTGGATATTTGTCATGTGAGGTGTGATAAACAGGCGGAGTCGAGTTACCACGTATTACGCTTATTTTCCTCTTAGAAATCATAGAAAGAAACCCTACATTGCAGAAGGAAGCCATTCGGCCCTTGGAGCCTGCAGTAACAACTCACACCCAGGCCCTATCCCCGTAACCCTGCATATTTAAGAAGTTAATCCCCTAAAACTAACAGACAAATGATCATGGTTAATCCACCTTACCTGAACACTTATAGACAGTGGAGGAAACCAGAGCACCCGGAGGAAACGCACGCCGACTCAGGGAAAATATGCAAACTCCACACTGACAGTCATCCAAGGCCAGAATTGAACCTGGGGCCTTGGCGTTGTGCGGCAGCAGTGCTGAGAACTGTGCCACCGTCCGGCCACTGCTGGTATTGCATGATGTTCTTTCAGAGACACCACAGTCGAAACGACATTCCCCAATCAAACTTGCACAGATTTTTTTTTAATTAATAAATCACAAAAACAGTGATTGAAAACTCAACATGCATCGACTTGTGGATATCCCATTTGAACTGTTGAACTTAAGGCCTTCCCTTCAGTTTCATTGGGCATAAGCACAAGGAAGTCACTCCAGTTCCCTGCTTCCCGACTTTGCTCTCCGAAATCCTTATCGCGTTCTTTTTGACCAGGGTATTGCTGATCTGATATAATATTCACTGCGCTGCCCTATTTTGTACTCTGAAGCTCACGTGAATCGGATTAAATGGTTAATTTATGCTAAACCATCGTTCGCTTCATTTGAGCATGAAATAAACTGTCGGCAGAACTGCGACCATTATCAGTCCATTGATATGTTGGCCCAACTTGCGAAATATTTGATCAGAAACATTGATTTTCATTTAACGGTTCATCGTGCAATACTAACAACTCATCCCAGTAAATCCATGTCTCCCGGATGCAATCACTTCAATACATCATCATATAAAGTAATGCATTTGCTCATCACAATAAATACTCTCCATTGTAATTTGACTCAGAAGTTCATGTGATGTTTTCTTTGTGTTTTTTTTCCTTCCTCACAGTGAATATGTTGACGATTCTGACCCTCTCTCGGAGAAACTGTGGCCTTTCCAAATGTGTAACTCGTTACCTGGTGGCCATGGCAGCGGCGGATCTGCTTGTCATTATTATAGACCTGATTTTGAGGCACATCCCAATTGCTTATCGAGGTGAATTTCGATTCATGCGGTACATCCAAGTGTGTAACATCCACGCTGTCCTGCTTTTCGCAGTTACTGACTGTTCTGTCTGGTTCACTGTTGCTTTCACTTTTGATCGCTTTCTGGCAATTTTTTGCCAGAAGATCAAAACTAAATATTGCACAGATAAAATGGCGGCTATGATTCTAGGGTCATTGACTGCACTGAGCTGTTTGAAGAATATCTTCTGGTATTTTATGTTTACAGGTCAATATGTAGGTACAAACGTTCCTTGGTTTTGTGATGTATCAACAGGCGTTCTGTTTTCAACTGTCTGGTCAGCAATTGAATTCCTTCATTATATTCTAACGCCGTGTGTCCCATTTGTCCTGGTTCTGCTCTTCAATGTGTTAACCGTCAGACACATTTTATTGAGTAGCAAGGCACGGAAGAGACTCCGGGCTCAGAAGGATGTGCAGAATTCCGGAGACGCAGAGATGCAGAGTCGAAAGAAAAGCATAATTTTACTGCTTGCTATCTCTGGGAACTTCATTCTCTTATGGTCAGTATTCATGATGTATTGTATATGGAGCCGCATGTGGAATATTGGGTATCAATCTGTATATATTCATAGTTATATACGAGAAGCGGGATTTATGCTTCAACTTCTGAGTTGTTGCACAAACACATGTATTTATGCTGTCACTCAAACGAAGTTCAGGGCACAATTCAAAGATGTATTGAGGTATCCTATCGCTATAATTGTAAAAAATATCAAATTATGTTAAAAATAGATGTTACTGGAATGAACTCCCAAACCAAATTGCAGCTAAACATCTCTCCCCTGCAGATCATCACCCAAATATCAACAGTGGGATCGATCAATTCTCCCCACAGGTGTACTGTGATACTGAGAGAATTCTTTCATGATACTCGCTACAAGAAGATGTGATGTAGAATCACCGTGGTCAATCTGGATTCCCAAAGGTGTTTGACAGGCAGTGGGGAGATCGTCAGATTGACACAAGTACAATTGATCTCATCTTATTTCGTACTGTGTCGGTAATAAAGAAATGGGGGAACACATTAGTTTGCCAAGTTGGATTTGTGATGGAGTCATAGTTGGCTTTGTTTTCGTTTGCTGTGTCATCAAATTGGCTAAATGAGCTCCAAAACCTCATCCATGATTGTTGCATCCAGATGGAGGCGTGGAGCTGGCTGGAGGGGAGGGTCTCGGGAGACCACGGCCTTAGTTGCCATTTTTGGGAATTCTCAATGAAATTATAATCAACATTTCCTGCGTCCACCTGTTCCTCTCAGTCGTTGCCAGTCTGTCTAACTGCAATGTATCTTCAAACACTTATTCCAACCAAGATCAATATTGTGAAGCTAAACCTGATCCAAAATAGGACTTAACGGGCTTCATTTCGATTATTTAACGAGTCTCTGAGAAGAATGATCCTGAAGAGAATGTAGAAACCTGGTGCACATTTGTTCTTAGACATATTATCACACATCCACTCTGAAACTTGTGCAGTTTTGTTTATATCATATTCCCTCATTCTTGCTTTTTAAATGCAGACACTTGAAACAATTCTCAGCGTCAGTGCCATCTGCAACATACCTTCGCGTTAAACCAGTTTTGCTTTCTGTCTTCCTTGAATGCCTTGTTATCCTTCACATCCTTTAGATCATTTGGTCGTTCCAGACACAAGTACATTTAGTACATATCTTCCCAGAATAGATCTATCACTAATACCGATTCTTAGGGAACACCACCGTTTAATTTCTTTGGCCTTGGAAAACAATTGTTCACTGACAATTTTGTATATACATGTCCCTGAATTCCATTAAATTCCATTTACAATCGATTAATCACTTTACCAAACGTCACTTGAAAGTCAATATGCATCGATTGACGAACCACAATAACCCACACATAATCAGCCTGTTTTATTCCTTGAGTAAGGAACACATTTGATGTGTACACAGAATTTTGAATATATAAATCAAGTCTAGTTTCATGACTACAAGTTTGAATGAGGTAGATGCCAGATATGGATAGGGAATTGCAAAAGGTAATGTTTACTGATTGAACCAGCCATGCAGCCTCGCAGTTGAGAAACTTGCACGCTAGAGCACCAATATTCACACAGTTGCTCACATGTGTCCAGTTGGAAAGCTCTCTAAAGGTACATGAAGTTTGATAGAGCGCCTGTGAGCACCCTTCACTGTCTGATTTCACGCTGAACAGGGAACTGCTCAGTGAAGCTGCATTCACTACGTGGAAAAATATGATAGAGTTGATATTCAAGAGTGCAGTTGCATTTGGCCTTCACAACGTTTCTGTTGCACAAACTCTGTCAAAGCAATATGGAAATATGGAAAACTTTAAAATATATATAGTTTATGGGATGTAGACGTCGCTGGTTCTGTTTTCCAGCATTCATTCTATCTGGGGTTTTAATAAAGTTCTGCGCAGTTGTTTCTACTGCACAGTAAACAACGTCTGAACAGCGTTGTGATAGAGTCGATTGTGCCTTGCGAATATCAAACCTGCGAGATCGGATTCCAATGTCTACAGGAGAATAAGGAAAGTGAGTGTGTGGCTTTTCTGCATTGAAAAGAATTTCTGCCTAAAGATACAAAATTTGCCAGCCTTGTTCACAATTACAAGAAGTCACAACGAGTTTTACATTGTATATTGTATTTGATGGGAGGGGCCTGATAGACACTTACAAGATAATGAAGGGGATGGATAGGGTAGAGGTAGAGAGATTCTTCCCGCTGACAAAGGATAGCAGGACTAGAGGGCACAGCCTCAAGATAAGCTGGGGGGCGGGTAGTTTAGATCGGAGTTGAGGAGGAACTTCTTCACTCAAAGGGTAGTGAATCTCTGGAATTCTTTGCATTTATTGCCCATCCAAAATGGCTTTTGCCAAGATAATGTTGAGCTGCTTCAGAACCTACTGCCATCCGCGTAACACGGTGCAATCTCACTACAAATGTTATTTACCACATGACAAGACTAATTTTATTTACCACATGTCACAGACCAGGACTGCGCGGTTATCCAGTTCTTGCTGCATTTGGAAATAGTCTGAAGAGTCCTCTGAATAGTCCTGAGCAGTGTGCAGTCATCAGTGAACATCCCCACTTCTGCCCTGACCATGGAAGAAAAGTCATTTCTGAAGCAGCTGAGAATCATTTCACTCAGGGCGTTGCCGTGAGAAAAAAACGCCGAGATTTCCTGAAGATGAGCCGAACAACATCCAAAAACGGCAGCCATCTTCCTTTGTACCAGGTGCGGTTGCTGGAAGACAATCAGCGAATTCAGATTCAATTCAAGACTTGGGTCACCGTTTTTATGGAGTTTGCATTTTCTCCGCGTGACTGTGTGGGTTTCCTCCGGGTGTTCTCGTTTCGTCCCACAGTCCAAAGATGTGCGGGTTAGGTTGATTGGCCATACTAAATTGACCATACTGTCAGGTGGATGAGTAAACGAGGGTTTCGGGGAAAGGGGCTGGGTTGAATTATATAGAGCATAGAACATAGAACATTGAACATTACAGCGCAGAACAGGCCCTTCGGCCCACGATGTTGCGCCGACCAGTTAAAAAACAATGACCCTCTAACCTAAACCAATCCCTTTTCATCCATAAACCTATCCACGGATCTCTTAAACGCCCCCAAACTAGGCGCATTTACAACTGCAGCAGACAGGGCATTCCAATCCCTCACCACCCTCTGGATAAAGAGCCTACCCCTGACATCCGTCCTATAACTACCCCCCCTTAATTTAAAGCCATGCCCCCTCGTGCTAGCTTTCTCCATCCGAGGAAAAAGGCTATCACTATCCACCCTATCTAAACCTCTAATCATCTTATATGTTTCAATAAGATCCCCTCTTAGCCGCCTTCTTTCTCGCGAAAACAACCCCAAATCCCTCAGTCTCTCCTCATAGGACCTCCCCTCCATACCAGGCAACATCCTGGTAAACCTCCTCTGCACACTCTCCAAAGCCTCCACATCCTTCCTATAATGTGGGGACCAGAACTGCACGCAATACCCCAAGTGCGGCCGCACCAGAGTTGTGTACAGATGGCCTACTCCTGCTCCTATTTCTTATGTTCTTATGTTCTTGCATCTCTGGTTCTGAGCCAGCATACAGGGCACAGTCATCGGCAAAGCGGAAATCTCTCAGAACAGTCACCTTCACATTAGTAATAGCTTGAAGTCTCCTCAGGTTGGAAAGCTTCCCACCCACTCGGTACTTGAGGCTGATTCCAGCAACACTGTCCTGGAAGGCATCATTCAGCGTGGCAGTAAACATCATGCTGAACAGTGTGGGTGCGAGCACACAGCCCTGTTTCACTCCATTGGTGACTGGGAATGCCTCAGAGGATTCTCCGCCATCCAGTACTCTGGACATGACGCCATCATGGAACTGGCGTACCATCTGAATGAATTGGGGTGGGGGGCGGGCAGCCGAACTTTGACATGATCCTCCACAGGCCTTGTCGGCTTCCAGTGTCGGAGGCTTTCGTGAGGTCACCAAAGATTGTGTAGAGCTCGCGATTCTGCTCCTGACACTTCTCAGGGTAATATTCCACGTGTTGACTACGTGGCATCGCCAGATCAAAGGTGAGCCAAAATGCTGATGAATTGAACGAACGATGATCTCAGGTCACGAAAAGTGTCGGTACAAATGTAAGGATTTGCATTTTTGAAAGTTTCATTTCTTGACAGTCTTTGTTTCTGTTTTCAAAGTTAGAAAACAACACAAGTACAATTTGACGTAATAAGATTATGATAAACTCCCCGTCGGGGAATTGAACCCAGGTCTCCCGCGTGATAGGCGGGGATACTAACCACTATACTAACGAGGAACTGACAGTTGCAGCAACCATACACATTGTACACTTGTCATTTTCACTTCCGGAGCGACAACTCAGTTCTGACGAGATCAGTTGTTTTCCCCAATACGGAGAACCATTTCATGCAGCAAACAGCGGCTTTAACTAACTCATTAAGACTTTTGGATTAGCAGGAAAGAGAATGAGATGGATGCATGAAGAAAAAACACAAATCAGGTGGAGACAGAAAGGAGCGTTTGCCGTTCATATCAAACCGCATGTTCTTTTTAATTTTGGAGGAAAGACGGGGTGTATTGAAGTCTGAACTTGCTGGACAATCTCAGCTGCTCTCTCTCCACAGATGATGTCAGACCTGCTGAGTTTTTCAGCATTTTCACTTGTTGTTTCAGATTCCAGCATCGGCAGGATTTTGCTTTTATCTTGTCAAGAAATGCATTTTTTTCTCTCCAAACCGCTGGAAGTTTCAAAGTGCTTTACAGCTGAGATGCTTTTCTTTAATTATATTGTCTTTTTATTGCCCGAGGTACAGGTGCAGATTGAGCAAATACATAAAATATAGTATCTATCATAGTTTGGAGATTTGTTATTTCGGCAACAATCAACTTTATCCGGATCTAAAATCCAAAGACTGATGAGCAAGAGTTACTTGAGCCTGACGTGATTTGAATACACAATCTTCTGATCTGGAGTCAGACGCGCTACCGCTGCGCAACAAGCTCATAACTTTTGCAGTTCTTCTACATCTGTGTTATTTTTGGTGAATTCAAAACTCAAACAGGGAATTGTCTCCCTCTTTACTTTCTCGGGATTGAAATCGAATGGAAGAGGAACAGCGAACCAAAATTAACGAGAAAGCAGAAACACAACTTATCCGACAGGAGAAATGTGTTCTTTGTTCAACAGGTGATTCGAAAGGTCATTACTCTGTGATGAGGTGGCCGAGTGGGTGAGGCGATGGATTGCTAATCCATTGTGCTCTCCACGCGTGGGTTCGAATCCCATTCTCGTCGATGTTGTATCTTTTATGCTTCTTCATTGAAGTTGAACTTCAATCTGGGGATGCGGCATGCCATGGAAATGCTGATGAAGTATTCGAGAGCACTTCAGATATTCTCAGCCTTGCCCCTCGGCTGAGGTGTGGTCATCCTGAGACGACATCCTCAGCAGTAAAACCTCCCTGTTGAGATTAGGTCTCAGTAGATGGTAATTTGGGAATATGCTGACTTCGCCATTATTTTCATTCAGACTGTGTTTCTTGTTTTCATTATCTGCTGCTGTGTGAGGATTGGGATCTTTCTGATTCTGTCTGTGGAACTGTGCGTGTACAAGCGATTTCTTCTGACAGTCAGTTCCCGGAACTGTAAATTAGCTTGGAATCCATTCTGTATTTGCAATCTCTGGGATTGTGAACGAGTTGATTGATCTCCTCATTTTGAATCTCCGATGTACTTTTCTCAGCGTCGCTGACTGGGCCACTGGACAGTGATTACATTTCAAAAATACTTCATTGTCATTAACATATTTTGGGGCGTCCAGTGGTTCTGAAAGAGCTACAGAAATTTCAGTAGAACTCCAATAGGACACAGACACTTTTTTATTCATTCATGGAACCTGGGTGTCACTGGCTGGGCAGCATTTATTGCCCAAAACTCGCAGCCCGAGGACAGTTTAGAGTCAACTACATTGCTGTGGATCTGGAGTCACATGTGGGCCAGACCGGGCAAGGACGGCAGGTTTTGTTCCCTAAGGGGCATTAGTTTATCATATAAGTTTTTCTGATGATGGTCAGTCATTTCATGGCCAGCAGTAGATTATTGATTACAGATTTTTTTTATTAAATTCAAATTTCACCAACTGAAATGGCAAGATGCGAGACCTAGAGTATTAGCTGAGTTTCTGGATTAATATTCCAGTGATAATACCACAAAACCTAATGGTTTATAAAGTTTGTGTTCTCAACACCTCGTCAGAATCATAGAATCATACGGTGTGGAAGGAGGTCATTTGGCCCATAGCCTCCAAAATTCCCTCAAACCGACCGCTTTCGTAGCTGACAGTCTTTGTGGCTTAGTTAGTTAAGGCACCTGTTCAGTAAGCAGGAGTCATCCTGGGTTCAATTGATATTTGGCTTCCATTTTCCCCGAAAAACCTCGATCTGTACTAAATGGATTTTATATGCAACCGGAGTATTACACAAGAAGGGAGAATCCCAGCGGAGCCTCGATTCGTTCCCAATGATATTTGCAATTGTGCCAGTCACAAAATCCATTTCTGCTTGTCAGTTTTGTCTTTCCCTTCACAGTGGATAATCTCCAACGATGGAAAAATTTTGAGACTCTCCACCAAAACTTCCACTATTTGTTGAGATGATCCAGGTATTTTCATCACCTTGCAGTTAAAAAAAATTTCACCTGCAATAAACCCAATGCTGTAAGTTCTACCAACGCACATTTCCATTATTTTCTCAGGGAATTCCGAACGCAGTCAAATGGCCTGAGAAACACACAATCCCGACAGTGCTCAAGGAAACCGTTCTGCCCATCGCGTCTGTACTGACCCTCCGACAGAGAATTGCACATAGGATCTATCCTCGCAGTGGCACACACCCACTCCGCTAACCTACTGATGGAAATACCTTGGGGGCGAAGGGACAATCGAACATGGCCAAATCCATTCAACCTGCTCATCTTTGGAATGCGGCAGGAAATCGAATCACCTTGTTTCCTGAGATCATTTGCCTGGGTGAATTCAACTGGAACAGAACTACAGAAGTTTGGCACCATCCAGGACAGAGCATCCCGCTTCACTCACTCCACTACCTACACACAATGGCAGCAGTGTGCACCATCGACACGATGCACTGCAGCAACTCAGTAAAGCTCCTTTGCCAGCACCTTCCAAACCCATGACCACAAGGACTGAGAAGGACAAGCGCAACAGAAACATCAGAATAACATTGAAAAAGAGCCAAGGCTCCGCTGGGATTTGAACCCAGGATCATCCTACATACGAGGCAGGCGCTTTAACCAACTAAGACACGGAGCCTGTCACTGCTGTTGCTGGGTTCAGCGGAATGCTGGAAATAATTTCCAGATCTGGTGGTATTTGTGAAAAAGGAGATACTGCCAGGTTGTAGGACACTGATGGTTATTTATTGATTGTAGCTATTTATAAGTTGTTGTTGCGTGTGTGCGTTCCTTAATCTTATTTATCTTCCAAAAGAAATGAAATATCTAATTGAAAAAAGATGTTACTATTTCCAACCCAACCAGCGAGCGTTGTGTCAAACTTTAAGAAAGGTTTGTGATTTATTCTCGAGTCAGTGGTTTCCCTGGGAGCCGGGTTAACAGAAACAGCATGGAGAGATGGCAGAGCAGGAAATGTCGGTGCCGAAGGTGAATCACATCAATGAAGCAGCAACTGGTTTGTAACTAACCTGACCCATAATCCGATTGTGGTGGGACTCAAACTTTGAATGGCTGAAGTGCCATTATTGAGCAGTCCAATGCGCCACAGAGACACATGGATTTCCCGGTATAGTCAATATAACTTGCAATTTGCTATTACCTTGAGCAGTTGAGTCGACCAGCATCGGTGTCCAAAAGGGAAATCTAGTTGATGAGACGACGGAGAATGAATTTCAGAGATAAGCAGATGCTGTTACATTGAAGATTTTGAGTAGAGGATCGTGTGGAATCATGTACTAATTAGAACAAAAGGCCCGGTTTCAACCCGGTATTTTCTGGGTAGAACGTGTACAGATTTGCAAAGTCTCTCAGATAGATTTATAATGAATATCACACACATATGTCACACCAGAGACAGATCGATACAGAATGAGTCCAACACTCATTCATCTAGAATCTTAGAATGGATACAACAAAGAGAGGGAGACCATTCGGCCCTTATTTTGTGTGCTGACCTGTACATGAACAACTGGGCACACCCCTTTCCCAGTTCTTGTCTCATAACCCTGTAAATCCCTTCACTTCAGGTGTTGATCCCATTCCTCCTTGTCAGTCCTGATTTGATGCTACCTCTGCCACACCCTCAGGCAGCGCATTCCAGGTCCTAAACATTCAGCGCATTAAAACCCATCCTTCTCTCCTCTGCAATGGGAACAATATTTCTTCATCTACTATTCTTAGGCTGCACCCACTAACCCATCACCTCTACCATCTCGAAGGAAAATGGCAGCAGATACATGGGAGCACCAGCACTACACCCCGCCCCTCCCACCCACCCACCCGGCCTCGAACCCACTCACCGTCTCGACTTGGAAATACATCACAGCGTCTTCACTGTCGCAGGGGCAAAATCCTGAAACACTGTTCGGCTGACAGCACCGTGGCTGTTCCGACACCTCAGGGACAGCAGCAGTTTAAGAAAGCAGCAAACCACCACCTACTTAAGGCCAGTTAGGGATTGGTAATGAATGTTGGCCTAGTCAGTGATACCCACCTCTTCAAATCAATAAAACAAATAAAAACTCGCAACTACAACCGGAGACAGAGAGATACAGAACAAATCTCACTCACACGCATGTATTGGATACAATATGAATCACTCAATCACATTCCCTAACAGAGGGTAAAAGGCAGTCGAAATTGGGCGATCGTTATCCACTTGCAGTTTAACCAGAGTTTTGTACAAGAACAGAGAAGATCTGAACACAACATACAACATTTTAACCCAACGTGGAACATCATGAGATCAGATAATTAACATTTTGCTGAACAGAAAACATTTTCACGGAGAATAGTTTGACACAACAGGGAACACGTTTACAGAGCAGGGCATTTATTAACCGAATATTTTAAAAATATTGACACAAGATGGATCATATTTACACAGCTGGAAACACATTTACAGCATCCGGGAGGCATTTTACACAACAGCAGAAAACACTTCTCAGCAACAGAGAGCACAGTAACACAGCAGGAAATATATTTACAAACATGTATTTGCAACGGAAAATTCCTTTTAAAATAGTGATGGATTCTCCAATTCCGTGTCTTGCCGGTTTCCCAGCACTTTGTCTGTCGTTCCATGTGTCCAAGCAGTCTCTCGTGCTGCTATTGTGTGTTTTTCTCTGTCTATTGTATTCTCGGTGTGATGCAGTGATGCCTCCTCACACTGGTGTTCACATCAAACGATACAGGAGTGAACATCTGCCTGACGACATTGATAGGCACGAGCCACGACCACTGTAGCAGAGTGGCGCAGCGGAAGCGTGCTGGGCCCATAACCCAGAGGCCGATGGATCGTAAACCATTCTCTGCTATTCTGGTTCACAGTGGTGATGAAACAATCTAACGGTAACTCTGAAGCAGTTGTGACTTTTACCTGGAGAACACCAATTGATATTTGGCTTCCCTTTTCACCGAAAAACCTCGATCTGTACTAAATGGATTTTATATGCAACCAGAGTATTACACAAGAAGGGAGAACATCTTAACACAACATGCAACAATTTACTGACAAAAAAACATCCTCACGGAGAATCTTCTTTACACAACAGGGAACACGTTTGTCAGAGAAGGGGACATATTAACAGAACAGAAGGAAAAAATATTTACAGAGCCGGAAGCACAACAACAGGGAAGAATTTTACAGAACAGCAGGAATAAAAACGCTCAACAATATTTGAGACAGTTACCTGGGTAAGATTGGTCTGGAGAGATATTGGCAAAACACGGATAATTGGGAATAACTCAGAGGTAAAAAAACTGGGCGGCATGGACACTTTGGGCCGAAGGGCCTGTTTCCATGCTGTAACCCTCTATATGACAGAGCACAACAGGAAATATATTTACAGACAGTGAAACACTTTGCACAACAACAGTGAACATCTTTGAACAATAGTTCAAAGCAGGACAGCTGTGCAGCAGGAAATATGCTTACAAGAATATATTTGCAACAGAAAACTAATTTAACATGTGAGTGATCAATTCCGGGTCCTGCCGGTTTCGCGGAACCTTTATCTGTCGCCACACGTGTACAAACAGCCTCTTTTGCTGCTTTTGTGCGTGTCTTTCTCTGTCCATTGCATTCTTGGTGTTCTGCAGTGGAATTGTGTGGCCAGACTGAAGCTCCCTCACACTCGTGCTGGAGTTAAACAACAATGTGGAAGTGAATATCTGAATGGCTACATTGATAGGCAGCAGCGGGGAGCTGGATTTACCAGAGCAAAGTGACGCAGTGGAAGTGTGCTGGACTGATAATTCAGAGGTTGATGCATCAAAGCCATTCTCTGTTATTTCCTGTTAACGATGATAACAAAACCACTTGACAACAATTCTGCAACATTTCCGTGGGATATACAAGCATTTGCATTGGCTCCGCTTTTCTGTTTTCACCCTCAAACTGCAGTAAATCACATTGATCTGCACACAAGCTGTAGATACTGTGAACATGCACCAGGATATATTAGTGACCAAGGTCATGGTGTGCAGGGCACAATTTCAGAATTTGTGGATGATGTGAAAGTTGGGGGCATTGTGAACTCTGAGGAGGATAGTGTAAAACTGCAAAAAGGACAGAGACAAGTTGACGGAATGAGTGGACAAGTTACAGATGAAAGTCAAAGCTGAGAATTGTGAAGTGATTTATTCTGGTAGGAAGATTATACAGAGACAATGAAAAGTAAAAGGACCCGGGTTCAATACTGGCCTTCGGTGACCTGTGTTCCACAATTTTCCTGTGCCTGCTTCTCTTTCCTCCGGGTGCTCTGGTTCCCCCCGCACTCCATTGATAGGGTAAATGGATTTACCATGCTAAATTTCCCCTTATGTCTCCCAGTATGTTTAGATTAGGAGGATTAACGAGGTAAATATGTGAGGTTGCGTGGATAGGTCAGAGAATGAGTGCACACTCAATGGGCCGAATGGCCACCTTCTGCACTGTAGGGATTCAATGATAGAGATTTTCATATTCCAGTCAAGAGTTCATCAAGAAACAAGGGAAAATATTCAAGGCAAGTATCAAAATTTCACCGATTCGGTGCCTAATGTACATATCTTTGGAAGCTAAAGCAACGTTTAACATGGCCATTCCACCTAACCTGCACATCTTTGAACTACGGAGCAAACCAGAGCACCCAGAAGAAACAACGGGAGAGAATGTGCAAAGTCAGCAAAGGGTCAGAACCGAAGTCAGGTCTCGAGGCTCTGAGGCGGGGGAGTGGGATTGGATGGAATGTTGTTTCAATAATGCCAAATGGCGGCCTACTGTAGTGGGTGGCTCGTTGGTCTAGGGGTATGATTCTCGCTTTGGGTGTAGTGCTTAAAATGCGAGCGGTTCCGGGTTCAAATCCCGGACGAGCCCTGCAATTTTATTTAAAGATAATTCTTTGCAATGAAGGTGGCGACAATGAGTGAAAGCCGAAGCAGTGTTTACCTCCAGAGAACTCATTGCAGAGAATTGATCCCTGCAGAACACGGAAAGAAACCATACAGTCTGAAAGACCTGGGAGTCCCGGTCAGATTTTAATTTGTCCATATTTCAGTTTGATTCCTGTGCGCCGAGTGAACCGTGAGTATTGGTAGGTTTCAGCAGTCCTGCTGAGGGGAAATTTGGAATAGACGACGGACACACGAACAGAGGAAATGGAACATAGAACATAGAACACGATGTTGCGCCGACCAGGTAAAAAACAATGACCCTCCAACCTAAACCAATCCCTTTTCATCCATAAACCTATCCACGGATCTCTTAAACGCCCCCAAACTAGGCGCATTTACAACTGCAGCAGGCAGGGCATTCCAGTCCCTCACCACCCGCTGGGTAAATAAGAGTAATAAGAGCAGAGGAAGGCCATTCGGCCTCACAAGACTGTCCCGCCATTCACTGAGGTCATGGCTGATCTGTTTGTGTTTCGATTTCCACATTTCCATCACTCAGCTCGTTATTAAACCTCTTCCTGAGGAGATTAGATTTTCCCCCACAGAATTGTATTAAACTATTTGCTACAAAGCCTGTTCGTCCATTTGGGAGCATCAATAATTTATTAAGATCACACAAAAAAGATTGATTTCTTGAGGGGAGAATAATATAATGAGATGAGAAAAATTAATGAACAAAACAACAAGGAAATACATTCTGAGAAAGCGCCCTGCAATGTTTGCAAGAAAATGCAGAGCTTTTAGCTGAAGAAGGAAATCTCAGTTTGCTGGAAGTTCTACAAATTTCTGCGCAAAACGACCGCGACAGAACTCAAGCCTGCAATCTTCTGATATCACCATTGCTATGAATACCGAAGTCAGACGCCTTATCCATTAGGCCACACGGTCAACAGATACAGTGCAGCCCCAAATGTTAGCACCATGTGAATAACTGCCGTGATTATATTTATTTTCAGTTCTGTTTTTAGTTACTTCTCTGATTCCCAGATGCCAAAAAATTGAAATGGAATCCCCAGAGTTTGCCAACAGCAGAAATCTAAAGCCCACTTCTAACATTCTTGGCTGCCTGTCTGTGTGGAGTTTGCACGCTCTCCCCGTGTCTGCGTGGGTTTCCTTCGGATGCTCCGGTTTCCTCCCATCTCCAACGATGTGCAAATTAGGTGGATTGGCCAGGCTAAATTGACCTTTACTGTTAGGGGGATTAGCAGAGTAATTACGTGGGGTGACAGGGAGGGATTCACTGTCGGAGAGTCGGTGGAGAATATCTGGGCCGAATGGCCTCCTTCCGCACTGTCGGGATGCTTTGCCTCCTGCACTTCCTGTCTTCAATCTTCAATGCCTGTTCCCGAATCCTTCTGCTAGCAGCTAATGCAGCAACTGCCCCCTGTGTACCTTAGTTAAATATGTTCTACTCTTTTACACCTCTCTTCCAGCGCCACTCAATCCCTTTTGCTGCAAAGAGAGAAACTCCGAGTTATCCAGCCATACCTGGGAGCTAAAATCCCTCACCGCTGGATCCAAAACAGTAAATCTCCTTTCCCCCTGTATAAGGACTCTCACACACTTTGTAAAGTGGGGTTACCGGGTCTGGGGGCAATGCTAAAACAGCTCAGTTAATCAGAGCTTCATAAAGATTGAGCAGGACTTCCCAGTTTTTATACTCAGTATCTCCAGTTATGAAGCCAAACATCCAATCCGCCTTCCTGACGACTGTGTGCAATTTTGGTCCCCTTGTTTGCGAAAGGATATATTGGCCTTGGTGGGAGTACAGAGAAGGTTCACCAGGTTGATACCGGGGATGAGGGGGTGAGCTTATGAGGAGAGATTGAGTAGATTGGGCCTGTACTCGTTGGAGTTTAGAAGGCTGAGGGGTGATCGTACGTTGACATTTAAGATAATGAAGGGGCTGGAAAGGGTAGAGGTAGAGAGATTCTTTCCAATTAGAAAGGAAACCAGAAGGAGAGGGCGCAGCCTCAAAATAAGGGCGGGAGGGGGAGGGGGGGGTCAGTTTAAAACAGAGTTGAGGAGGAACTTCTTCTCTCAGAATGTGGCGAAACTCTGGAATTCTCTTCCCATTGAAGTGGTGGAGGCTGCCTCGTTGAATATGTTTAAGTCACGGGTAGGTAGATTTCTGATCGATAAGGGAATTAAGGGTTATGGGGGGCAGGCGGTTAAGTGGAACTGATCCACTTCAGATCAGCCATGATCTTATTGAATGGTGGGGCAGGCTCGAGGGGCGAGATGGCCTAATCCTCCTCCGAGTTCTTATGTTCTTGTGAGAGCTGAGAATGCAGCTTTTGTTTCTCCAAGTAAATCTCTCTGGATAAAGCCGGAATTTATAGGGATTCCTGTCACTGACGGATTTCTGGCGGTTTGTGTCTCACTGCTCTAACTCACTCTATCCCTCCATACCTTCTCATTAACTCTATATGAAGGCGGGATCTTGTTGTTTAGTGACTGAGTGCACACAATCTGTATCTACATCTGATCAAATAGAATTCAGCTTGTGAACAATATCATCGTTTTAACCAGCTCTGGGTGAACCCAGGCACAGCTCTCATTGGCTGCAGCCCCCTGAATCTGGGGAACAGACACTGTGAGCATTGCCGGCCTCAGAGGCTTTCACAGTTACTGAACTGGGAAACTCCAACTCATCCCCGAGAATCCACAGCACAGAGCGAGAGGAGAGGAAAACCTGTCCTGGGAGCTGTCAATCTGAGACCTGTCAATGTGCAGATGTGAAGCTGCTCCTTCCATTCCCAATCTGCTATAACCAGGAGTTCCTGACGCCCAATAATGACCAGCTTGCAGCAATGTGTTTGAATGAACACGATGTCATATCATCCAAGCAGCATTTTGAAATGATCATTCAGTGTATTCTGATGAAATTTATTTCTTATGTTCTGTGTGTCATTCCATAAGAATCTTCCTCTGACATCAGACCTTGTTTTGTCCTTGCGCTCCTGATGCAGTTTTTTTTCCAATCTGCTCACATTCTGATTTCCCTCATGGAACCAGAGAAAGGGAACAGCACTGAATCATTCGGCTTATCTTGTCCATGCCAGCCCGAGGGCACCCAGGTGTCCTCTTCAAGCTCACCTTCCTGCACTCGGCCCGAAGCTATGGAGCTGAAAGCATGATGGCCATCCAAATACTTGGCACCAAAATACCAGAAGAGTTCTGGCTCTGTGGCTGACGGAAGAAAACGCTCTTTAATGATAATCGCTGCGAGCGAGGATTCGAACCTACGCGGGGAAACCCCACTGGATTTCTAATCCAACGCCTTAACCACTCGGCCATCGCAGCAACGCAAGTCACACTAGTAATATAATCACCTCAGTACCGTTCATACTAACTTCATCAGGCACCGTTATTGGACAAAGCACAGTGCGTGAGCTGAAATTTGTTCCTCTACTTTTACTTTGTCTTTTTGTCTCTGACGGCGAACTCATTGATTAGGTCAGAGACTTGTGTTTGTAGCTCAATAATTTTGCAGTAGAAATGAGTTAGGTCCGAATGAACACAGGAAAAAGAGAAATCTCTATTGTATTTCATTGTCGTCAAATGTTGCGTCCGCCCTGTTTCGACCCACTCTGTTGAAAATGGAAGGAAAAGACGTAATTGAATTGCTAATGCGATGGCTGGGAATCGAACCCGCCGCAACTGCTTGGAAGGGCAGCTATGCTCACCACTATACCACCAGCGCCCGCCGTACAGAAACAACTCTTATTTGCAATAGTTTTAATTATGGAACTTCCTCAGTTGCTGATTCCATCAGGCACCAGGGGAGCCCGGAGCGCAGTTTGGAAACTGAACTTGGCTTGTCTGGTTGAAGCCACCTTTTTACAATTGTTCCTGACTGGGAACTCATTGATCAATTCTGAGGCCTGTTCTTTCATTTCACAAAGTTTCCACTCAAAGCAAATTGAAGCTGAATTTTCCATTACAAAGATCCTGATGGTGAGGATTTTTAGTGAATTTCATTTTAAGAGTGTCCACCTACTGTTATGACCTGCGATAACTAATTAAAGAAATCAGAACAGTGATGGTCAGGAACTGACCCTTGGTCAAATGCTCTCACAGTCACCACTCCATCACCATCGCTCACCTGGCTCTGTCACCCACTCTGTAAGAAAGTCCAGCTCTGACAGTGAATCTGGTTTCCTCCAGGTCCAATCGGAGGATGGTCAGAAACTGTCACTGTCATAAACTCCATTATCAGCGAGTGTGGGTGATTATTTAACTGGCTGTCACTGGTTGGTGAGGTTGTGATTTACTGTTACCTGTCAGTTCAGGAGAAACAAATAAAACTATACAAACACTGAGTTGGGGAAAGGGCTTCTCTTGAGGCACTGGGAGTATTTGTATAATGGATATCTGGTTTTGTTCAGTTTGACGGCTGTGACTTCTGATCCACTTTTTCTTGTATTTTTCCCCCACGATGTCCTTTCCCATCGCGACCATACTTTTTGAGTTGGCAAAATCTTTCTAACTGTCCTGACTTGAGACAATCCACACCTCTTTAACTTGTGACTATCTCTCTCTCCACCCTTACTGTCTGTATTTTTAACGGCTTGATTACCCGAAAAGATGCGCATTCTAACCATTGTTCTCACTCCAATCTGTAATTATCATTCTATTGTGCTCATATCGATTTGTCAACCTCCCTCAACTCATCTAAAGAAGGAACAGCGCTCCAAAGCTCGTGATTCCAAAGGTAACCCGGTGTTGTGAGACTTTTTTATTGTGCCCACCTCATTCCAACGCCGGCACCTCTACA
Source organism: Carcharhinus amblyrhynchos (assembly GCF_965287045.1). Taxonomy (NCBI): domain Eukaryota; kingdom Metazoa; phylum Chordata; class Chondrichthyes; order Carcharhiniformes; family Carcharhinidae; genus Carcharhinus; species Carcharhinus amblyrhynchos. The sequence continues at coordinate 493,237 of NW_027649819.1, read as the reverse complement.
TCAACACTAGTGCGAGGAAATCATCTGTTGAGGAAATAGGAAAATGGATCAGAATTGATGACGTTCCATTATCCGTCCTCACTGTTCAGAGCCTTAACCACGCATTCCAGGTGGAACATTAGTTTCCATATTTCTAATTTCAAGGTGTTATTATGTTGATAAAACTGTCTGTCATATTGGGCAGACTTGAGTAACTGCGTTATGAAGCATCTCTGTTCAGTCAAGAAACATCACTCGGATTTCAGTCTCCAGTCATTTTAATTCTTGATCTTGATTTATGCTGATTTTTTTTTCCATCTCAGCCTCCTATAATGTTCCAATAAAGCCCAGTGTAAACTCCAGAAACAGAAAGTCATTCCTCAATGAAACATTTTATCGCCTTCCAGATACAATCTCAGACATTAAACTCAGCTCCATTTTGCTTCGAATTTTCTTTGCAGGTTTCTATCTTATTCTCATGTTTACTCTTGCTTTCCTTTCGGGAGGCACCTGTTTATCATTCTGCCAATATCAACACATTTTAGACACATATCTGGTTTCTTCACCTTTTCCTTTAGACTTACACCAAAATCTCTTCTGTTATTTAATCATTCCTGCACTTCACCTTGTTTCGAAACGGCAGGGAAGAGTTCATTCTCGATTCAGTGATGAGTGATGAATGACAATATATTAACGTTCTGACAGATAATGAGCATTTCCGCCTTTTCCCTGGAACTCTGCACATGCTTCCCTTTTTTAAATAAGAGTCAAATTCCTTTTCGAATGCTTCAGTTGAACTATCCTCCACTCTCCAGCAGTACATTCCATACATTAAGTACTCGATGTGTGAAAAAGATTTCCCTCCTGTTTCTATTCCCCCCTTTGATAATGACTTTAAATCTCATCTCTTTTATTCCAGGCGTAGGGACAGTTTGTTCCTTTCCATTCTGCCCGGGTGTGTCTTGAGATTTAGTACCTCGATTAAATCTCCTTTCAACATTCAATTCTCCAAGGAAAACAGTGCCAAACTCTCTCAACCTTTCTCAATAGTGAAGTTTCTCAGTCCTACAAACAATATCATGAACCTTTTCTGCAGTCTCTCAAACGCCTTCACATCCTTCCGATTGTGTGACTTCCGGAATTGGACACAATACTTCAGCTGTGGATGTTTTAGTGTTTTAGATCATTTGAACATAACCTCCTTGTTCATGCACTCAAAGCCTCTGTTAATAAAGGGTACAATTCAATATGCTTTATTAAACTATCCCTCCACCTGTCTTGGTCTGTCCAATGACTGATACACATACACAACCAGTTCCGTCTGTTCCTTTACTTTTTGCTGTCTCCCTATAATCTTCCAAGGAGAATGAATCACTTTACAATCCTCTGCTTTGGATTTCATCAGCAACTTGTCCACTCGTTCCGACAACTTGTTTATCTCCTTTTTGAAGTTTTGCACCATTCTCCTTGCAGTTAACAATGTTTCCAAATTTCACATTGCCCACAAATTCTGAAGTTGTGCCCTGACACCATTAGCTTCTTCACTAATACGTACTGGTGCATTTTCAAAGGCTTTGCAGCTTGTGTGGATATAAAAGTGTTTTACTGCAGATTGAAGCATTTCCCGGAAACGACAACCAATGTAATTACCTGTCTATAATCTTCACGTAAAAGTCACAAATATTGCACATTTGCAGTGAAGTGGTTTTATCATTATTGTTTATAGAAATACGAGAAGAATATTTCGATTGACAAACCTCAGGCCTTTAGGCCCAGCACGCTTCCGCTACACGACTCTACTACGGAGCGATAAAGCCCTGCTGTCTATAAAGTCAGGTATTCAATTCTAGATTGTTTCACACCAGCAGCAGCGTCAGGAGGCTAAGTCTGGCCACATAATTCCACGACACAACACCAAGAATGCATTGAAAAGAGAAAGACAGACATAAAAGTAGCAAGACACATTGTCTGGAAACATGTAACGACAGATGAAGTGATAGGAAACCAGCATACACGGAATTGGACAATCAGTCACTGATGTAAAGGAATTTTGTGTTGAAAATATATGTTTGCAAATATATTTCCTGCTCTGTAACTGTACTCTCTGTTGTTTAGTGATGTTCACTGTTATTGTGTGAAGTGTTTTCCTGTTTGTAAATATATTTCCTGTTTTGTATCTGTTCTATCTGTTGTTGAGAAGTGTTTTATGCTGTTGTGTAAAATTCTTCCCTGTTGTTGTAAATGTGTGTCCGGCTGTGTAAATATGACCCATTGCGTGTCAATATATTTATCAGTTCTGCTGATATGTCGCCTGCTCTGTAAACGTTTTCCCTGTTATGTCAAAATATTCTCCGTGAAGGTGTTTTCTGTTCGGCAAAAAAATACTCTGATGTTCGGTGTCGGGTTAACATGTTGCATTTTGTGTTGAGATGTTCGCTGTTCTTGTGTAAAACTCTGGTTAAACTGCAACTGGATAACTATCGCTTCATCTTGACTTCATGTCACCCTCTGTTAGTGAGTGTGATTGGCGAATTCATTGTGTATCCAACACATGTATGTGAGCGAGGTTGATTCTGTATCTGTTAGTCTCAGGTTGTGGTTGCGAGTTTTTACTTGTTTTATTTATTTATGTAAGGTGAGCTCACTGGCTCGGCCAACATTCATTCCCCATCTCCAATTGATCATGACAATGAGGTGATGGACTTTTTTCTTGAACCGCTGCATTCCCCGAGGTGCAGGTACATCCACAGTGCTGTTAGCTTAACGGTTAGGGAGGGAGTGGCAGGATTTTGCCCCAGCGACCGTGAAGGAGCAGCAATACATTTCCGAGTCAGGATGGGGTGTGGCTTGGAGGGAGGCTTCCAGGTACTGGTGTCCCCATGTATGAGCTGCCACTGACATTCTAGATGGTAACTGTTATAGGTTTGTAAATGCTACCTAAGAAGAGCAGTTGAAGAAATACCGTTCCCATTGGCAGGGAAATGAAGGATAGTTTTTAATGTGCTGAGTCTTTAGGACCTGGACTGTCTGAGGGTGTGGCAGAGGCAACATCAAATCAGGGTTGTCAAAGGGGAATGGGAAAGGCATCTGAAGAGAAAGGATCTGATGGATTATAAGTCAATGACAGGGAAAGAAACGAGATGAACAGAGCTTGTACAGGGCAACTCACAGACAAAGGCCGAATATTCCCTCTCTTTAGATTCTTGGGATAGAATAGAATCTGTTCTAAGATTCTGTATGTATGGGAGTTGGACTCATTTTCTATCGTTCTGTCTCTCGTATGATATATGAGTGTTTGACTGAGTTTTTCTGAGTGAGTGAGTGAGCGGATCTAAGTGAGTGAAATAGTGAGGCAGTGAATGAGTGAGTAACAGAGGCCGAGTAAGTGATTTCCTCTGAGTGATAGAGTGAGTCTGTGAGTGAATGTATCAGAGTAAGTGATTCAGCATGTTTGAAACTCTGAAATAATGACTATCGCTGCACCTGGGTGTGTGAGTGAGTTTTTGTGCCTGAGCGAGTCTGAGTGAGTGAGTGAGTCGTTGTTTATGAGTGCGTCGGCAGAAGTTCTAGAGACTGGGTGTGTGACTGAGTCTGGTTTAGTGAGCGATTGAGCCTGAGTGTGTGTAAACCTGCTTGAGTGAGTGAGTCTGCATGTGTGAGTGAGTCTGGATGTGTAAGTGAGTCTGGGTGAGGGTGTGAGTCTGGTTATGTGAGTGAGTCTGGTTGAGTGAGTGACTGAGCCTGAGTGTGTGTAAATCTGCTTGAGTGAGTGAGTCTGCATGTGTGAGTGAGTCTGGATATGTAAGTGAGTCTGGGTGAAGGTGTGAGTCTGATTATGTGAGTGAGTCTGGGTGAGTGAGTGAGTATGGGTGTTTGAGTGAGCTTGTGCGAGTGAGTCTGGGTGTGTGAGTGAGTTAGGGTGAAGTAGTGATTCTGAGTGAGTGAGTCTGAGTGTGTAAGTTAGACAGGATGAGTGAGTGAGTCTGGGTGAGTGAGTCTGAGTGTGTGATCCAATCAGAGCCTTTGAGTGAGCCTGAATGAATAAGTAAGTTGAAATGTGTGTGTGAGTCAGGGTGAGTAAGTAGGTGTGAATAAATTATGGGATAAGAACCAGGACACTGCTAAAGGGAGTGAGTGTGTAAAGACACAGATGCCCATCTCCTCCATGCACAGAAACCAATGCACAAAACAGGTCAGGATATGAGGAATTCCGAAATTCTAATGCAACCCATTTCCAACAGAACTATTATGAACCTAGTTGAGCCAGCATGGAGAGTTTGCAACCAGAGATGAATGCAAGTACATTGTCAGTTAAACCTAGCTTCTTAGCTCAGTCCCGCTCCCCCTCACACCCACACCCACCGCCCCCACCCCCTCCCCCCACACACCCCGCTACCCCCTCCCCACTCCTCACTTTTAATCCTCACTCCCTGGTTTTTGGGCCTGGTCTCTCTCTCTCTGCTTCTGCTTCATAAGCAAAAATGCAAAAAAAAATTCTATCAGATAATATTGCTTCTTGGCGCATCTTAATGCTCTTGTTTTCTTCGTTGTATTACTAAATGACCCATTTATTTGGTTGAAATTGATATTTTTAACATATACCATTTTTGTCGTTTACACCCTTATCCTGCTTAAACGACTCAATGGAACATTGAGTGAAAAACAAATGGAATATTGTCCTCACAAAAAAATGGTTGGATGAGTCTGCGCGAGATTGAACTGTTTGTTCAGTAACTGTAACTAATCACCGTCTCCATGGACGTCAAATATAACACTGGAGAGTTCAGTTCTTCTATTGATAAGGAGCTGCTTTCGCTCTGACACCCACAGCATTACCATCGGAATTAGCTTTTCCAAAGAGAAAGGGAGGATGGATGATAATCTTCTTTCAGAATTCAAAATACTATTTCTGTTCTTTGGTATTGAACGGATTTATTATCCCGTCCTTTCCGCTGTCGTTGTCCCTGGTAGGTTTTTGTATTGGTCTTTTTTTAAGATATTTTGTCCTCAATTGTAACTGTTCTCTTCCTATTTACTCCTTCCGGTTGTTGAAGCCACTCTATGGAACTATCCATTTGTTCTCGCTTTTTTGTGAAATGCGTGTGTCAGACTCACAAGCTAGATCAATGAGATTCCCATTCACCGGTTGCCTTTGGAAAGGTGAAAGTGAACCAGCATTGCGAAGCTTTTCGCCGTATAGGATGCTGGTAACCTGCAGTGCTGATAGGAAATAAGTCCCAGGACTTTGATCCAGCAGCAATGAAAGGACGATCAAACAGGTTAAAGTCAGGATGAGGTGTGACTTGACAAAAGAAAAGCTTGTTTCTGTCTTAAAGTAAAAGATTTTGCAACACAGAAGGAGGCAGTTCAGCCCATCGTGTCTGCAGCGACTATCAAACACCTATCTATTATTTTATACGTCAATTGGTCCACTGCCTTGTATGATATTGTGTATAACTTGCTCATCTACCTATTTATTAAATGTAATGTTTCCCGCCTCGACCAATCTTTCAGGTGGCGAAACTCAGATTCCCACCTCGTTCGTGTTTTCCGCAAATCCCCTCTAAATTTGCTGTCCCTTACCTTAATAATAAGCTCCCAGATTACTGCAAGCGAATAAGTTGCTTCCTAACCATGAATCATCCAGGGCATGTTTTGAACCTGCTCCTTCAGAGGGCAGAGTTCGGGGGTTTGGGAGGTTCTGTTGAAGGAGCCTTGGTGAGTTGCTGCAGTGTCGATGTCACACACTGCAATCAGTGTGCGTCGCTAATGGAGAAAGCTGATGCTAAATGTGATGGATGGGATTCCAATCACGCGTTTTATTTTTGTCCTAATTTTGTCGAACTTCTTGAACGTTGCCGGAGATTACAGCATCCAAGTTTTGGAGAGTATTCCATCACACCCTGACCCGTGGATTGCCAGTGTTGAAAAGGGTTTATGGAGTCAGGAGGGGAATTACGCTGCACAGAATTCACAGTCTCTGATCTGCTCTTGGAGCCGAAGTAATTAGATCGCAGACCCCGTTTACATTTTTGGAAATTGTTACCAAGAGGATATTGACAGGGCCGCTTTCAGAGATGACAATTCATTCTATATCAAGTGGAGATCATTGGATTCTATGTTACTGCAGATAGGTGCGTGTGTGCTGAGAATGTTACCTGTCATATTTCAGTCTAAGCCTGAATGTTGCTGGTCCTGCTGCCTATAAACTCGGAATGCTTCAATATCAGTGGAGTTGTGAATGAGTCTGGCATTCTGCATTGATCAGCGGAAAACTCCGTTTTCAATATTTCCATAGGAAAGCGGTCATACTTGAAGCAGCTTCTGATGATTGCGCCTCTGGCACTAGCCTGAGGAAGGCGGGCAGCAATGACCTTGGGGTCGAATGTTTCAACTCAAAGAAAAAGCCACAACCATTTTCCATTGTGCCAGGTCTGACTCCTACTAATAGAATGTTATCCGCCTGTTTCCCTTTGCCTCCAGTTGTATTAGAGCTAGCTGACGCCACAGTCCAAACAGCTTCTACAAATACATGAAGAGGGAAAGAGAAACTAGGAAGAGGATAGGATCTCTTAAGGATCAAAAATGTCACCTATGGGCAGATTCACAAGAAATGGGCGAGATCCTAAATGAATGTTTCTTGTTAGTATTCACCGTTGAGAAAAGTATTGATGTTAGGGAACTTGGGGAAATAAATAGTGATATCTTAAGCAGTGTACATATAACAGAAATGGAGGTGCTGTAAGTCATCATGCGCATCAAGATAGATAAATCACCGGGACCAGATTAAATGTATCCCAGGACATTGTGGGATGCCAGGGACGAAATTGCAGGTCCACTGTTATTTGCCACATATATGAATGCTTTGGATGATAATATAGGAGGCATGACTAGTAAGTTTGCAGATGACATCAAGATTGGTGGTTTCATGGACAGTGAAAAATATTGTCTAAGATTACAAGGATCTTGATCGATGAGGCAAGTGGGCTGATGAATGACAGATGGAGTTTAATTTCACTAAATGTGAGGTACTGCATTTTGGGAGATTGAACCAGGGCAGGATTTACTCAGCTAATGTCGGGCGTTGAGGGTTATTATCGAACAAAGAATTGTAGAGGTACAGGTTCATAGCTCCTTGAAGGTGCAGTCACAGGTGTACAGCGAGGTGAATAAGGCATTTGTCATTCTTGGTTTCATTGGTCAGAACATTAAATACAGGAGTTTGGACGTCTTGTTGAAGTTGTGCTAGACAATGGTAAGGCCACACTTGGAATACTGTGTACAGTTCGGGTCACCCTATTATGCAAAGTATATTATTAAACTAGAAAGAGTGCAAAAAAAAAGGAGGGTACTCCCGGGATTGTTGGTTTGCATCATACCGAGAGGCTGGATAGACTGGGACTTTTTTTTCTGGAGCGTCGGAGACTTCGGAGTGATCTTATAGATGACTATAAATGAATGGAGAGCATTGATCAGCTCGAGAGTCAAAACATTTTCCCAAATGAAGGGGAGTCCAAAATAGAGGACAAAGGTTTAAGTTGAGAGGGGAGAGATTCGAAAGGGTTCACAGGGGCAAAATATTTCATGGGGGGGGTAGGGGGAGGTGGTGATTGGCTGGAGTGAGCTGCTGCCAGAGACAGAACTGGATCCAATTATGTCTTTTAAAAAGTGTTTAGACAATTACGTGGTTCAGATGGGTCGAGAAGCATATGGGCCAAATGCATGTAAATGAGACGACCTTACTGGTTAAAAAGAAGTGACATAAAGTTGGGTCAAAAGGCGAGATTCCCATGCTGTAAATCTCTCTGATTCTACGACTCTGTGTGCTGCCTTGTTGTCAAGTGGTATTTGATAGCACAAGCTTTTGGAGCACCGCTTCTTTATCACCTGATGAAGGAACGGTGTTCTGAAACCCCGTGCTACCAAATAAACCTGTTCGACTTCAACGTGATGTTCTGACACTACTTACTGTGCCTACCCCAGTCCAATGCTGGCAACTCCACATCATATCTCCCCAGGATGCATTCTCCTTGCTGGATTGCAGTTCCAACAGGAGCACACGGACATCACGATGCTCACAAGGTGCATCATCAGTTGTTTTGGTTTCCATGCACATTACTGCAGAAAATACGGTTGCATGGGATGGAAGGTGATTTAGCAATTTGGATCAGGAATTGGCTAGCTGATAGAAGACAGAGTGTGGTGGTTGATGAAATATTCAACCTCGAGTTCAGTTACGAGTGGTGTACCGCAGGGATCTGTTTTGGAGCTACTGCTGTTTGTCCTTTCTATAAATGACCTAGATGAGGGTGTAGAAGGATGGGTTAGTAAATTTGCTGATGACACTAAAGTCGGAGGAGTTGTAAACATTGAGGATTGATAATACGGTTTGTAGAGGGACACAGATAAGCTGCAGAGCTGGGCTGAGAGGTGGCAAATGGAGATTAATGCGGAAAAGTGTGAGGTGATTCACTTTGGAAAGAGTAACAGGAGTACAGAATATAGGGCAAATAGAAGGACTCTTGGTAGTGTGGATCAGCGGAGAGATCTCGGTGTACATGTGCATAGATCCCTGAAAGTTGGCGCTCAGGTTGATGAGGTTGTTAAGAAGGCGTACGGTGTGTTAGCTTTTATTGGTAGAGGGATTGAATTTCAGAGCCGTGAGGTCATGTCGCAGTTGTAAAAAAACTCTGGTGCGGCTGCACTTGGAGTATTGCGTACAGTTCTGGTCGCCGCATTATAAGGAAGATCTGGAGACATTGGAAAGGGTGCAGAGGAGGTTTATCAGGATGTTGCCTGGTATGGTGGGAAGGTCTTGTGAGGAAAGGCTGAGGGACTTGAGGTTGTTTTCGTTCGAGAGAAGAAGGTTAAGAGGTGACCTAATCGAGGCATACAAGGTGATCAGAGGGTTAGATAGGGTGGACAGTGAGAGCCTTTTTCCTCGGGTGGTGACGGATAACACGAGGAGACATAACTTTAAATTGAGGGCTGATAATGATAGGAGGGATGTCAGAGATAGGTTCTTTATTCAGAGGGTAGTAAGGGCGTGGAATGCCCTGTCTGCAGCAGTTGTGGACTCGCCAACTTTAAGGGCATTCAAATGGTCAGTGGATACGCATATGGATAACATTGGAATGGTTTAGGTTAGAGGGTCATTAGATTGGTTCCACTGGTCGGCGCAACATCGAGGGCCGAAGGGCCTGTACTGCGCTGTAATGTTCTATGTTCTATGTGTTTCATTCTGCAGCTCAGCTTCCACTTACTGGTGTGGATATTTGTCATGTGACGTGTGATAAAAAGGCGGAGTCGAGTTATCCTGTATTACGCTTATTTTCCACTCAGAAACCAAAGAAAGAAGCCCTCCAGTGCAGAAGGAAGCCATTCGGCCCTTGGACCCTGCAGTATCAACTCACTCGCAGGCCCTATACCCGTAACCCTACATATTTAGCAAGTTAATCCCCCAACACTAACAGACAAATTATCATGGGCAATCCACCTTACCTGTACACTCATAGACAGTGGAGGAAACCAGAGAACCTGAAGGAAACCCACGCAGACACAGGGAAAATATGCAAACTCCACACTGACAGTCAGCCAATGCCAGAATTGAACCCGGGGCCTTGGTGTTGTGCGGCAGCAGTGCTGAGAACTGTGCCACCGTCCGGCCACTGCTGGTATTGCATGATGTTCTTTCAGAGACACCACAGTCGAAACGACATTCCCCAATCAAACATGCGCAGATTTCTTTTAAATTAATAAATCACAAAAACAGTGATTGAAAACTCAACATGCATCGACTTGTGGATATCCCATTTGAACTGTCGAACTTAAGGCCTTCCCTTTAGTTTCATTGGGCATAAGCACAAGGAAGTCACTCCAGCTCCCTGCTTCCCTACTTTGCTTTCCGAAATCCTTATCGCGTTCTTTTTGACCAGGGTATTGCTGATCTGATATAATATTCACTGTGCTGCCCTATTTTGTACTCTGAAGCTCACGTGAATCGGATTAAATGGTTAATTTATGCTAAATCATCGTTCACTTCATTTGAGCATGAAATAAACTGTCGGCAGAACAGCGACCATTATCATCCCATTGATGTGTTGGTCCGACACATATTTGATCAGAAACATTGATTTTCATTCAACGGTTCATCGTACAATACTAACGACTCATCCCAATCTCCCGGATGTAATCACTTCAATACATCATCATATAAAGTAATGCATTTGCTAATCACAATAAATACTCTCCATTGTAATTTCACTCAGAAGTTCATGTGATGTTTTCTTTGTGTTTCTTTTCCTTCCTCACAGTGAATATGTTGACGATTCTGACCCTCTCTCGGAGAAACTGTGGCCTTTCCAAATGTGTAACTCGTTACCTGGTGGCCATGGCAGCGGCGGATCTGCTTGTCATTATTATAGACCTGATTTTGAGGCATATCCCAACTGCTTATCAACGTGAATTTCGATTCATGCAGTACATCCAAGTGTGTAACATCCACGCTGTCCTGCTTTTCGCAGTTACTGACTGTTCTGTCTGGTTCACTGTTGCTTTCACTTTTGATCGCTTTCTGGCAATTTGTTGCCAGAAGATCAAAACTAAATATTGCACAGGTAAAATGGCGGCTATAATTCTAGGATCATTGACTGCACTGAGCTGTTTGAAGAATATCTTCTGGTATTTTATGTTTACAGGTCAATATCGAGGTACAAACGTTCCTTGGTTTTGTGATGTGTCAACAGATGTTCTGTTTTCAACTGTCTGGTCAGCAATTGAATTCCTTCATTATATTCTAACCCCGTGTGTCCCATTTGTCCTGGTTTTGCTCTTCAATGTGTTAACAGTCAGGCACATTTTATTGAGTAGCAAGGCACGGAAGAGACTCCGGGCTCGGAAGGACATGCAGAATTCCGGAGACGCAGAGATGCAGAGTCGAAAGAAAAGCATAATTTTACTGCTTGCTATCTCTGGGAACTTCATTCTCTTATGGTCAGTGTTCATGATGTATTCTATATGGAGCCGCATGTGGAATATTGGGTATCAATCTGTATATATTCATAGTTATATACGAGAAGCAGGATTTATGCTTCAACTTCTGAGTTGTTGCACAAACACATGTATTTATGCTGCGACTCAAACTAAGTTCAGGGCACAATTCAAAGATGTATTGAGGTATCCTATCGCTATAATTGCAAAAAATATCAAAAGATATTAAAAATAGACGTTACTGGAATGAACTGCCAAATCAAATACCAGCTAAACATCTCTCCCCTGCAGATCATCACCCAAATATCAACAGTGGGATCGATCAATTCTCCCCACAGGAGCACTGTGATACTGAGAGAATTCTTTAATTATACTCGCTACAAGAAGATGTGATGTAGAATCACCGTGGTCAATCTGGATTCCCAAAGGTGTTTGACAGGCACAGGGGAGATAGTCAGATTGGCACAAGTACAATTGATCTCATCTTAATTCGTACTGTGTTGGTAATAAAGAAACGGGGGAACACATTAGTTTGCCAAGTTGGATTTGTGATAGACTCATAGTTGGCTTTGTTTTCGTTTGCTGTGTCATCAAATTGGTTAAATGAGCTCCAAAAGGTCATCCATGATTGTTGCATCCAGATGGAGGCGTGGAGCTGGCTGGGGGAGAGGGTTTCGGGAGACCCTCAGCCTTAGTTTCCGTTTTTGGGAATTCTCAATGAAATCATAATCAACATTTCTTGTGTCCACCTGTTCCTCTCAGTCGCTGCCAATGTATCGAACTGCAATGTATCTTCAAACACTCATCACTTATTCCAACCCAGATCAATATTGTGAAGCTAAACCTGGTCCAAAACAGGACTTAACAGGCTACACTTCGATTATTTAACGAGCCACCGAGAAGAATGATCCTGGACAGAGTGTAGAAACCTGGTGCACGTTTGTTCTTAGACGTATTATCACACATCCACTATGAAACATGTGCAATTTTGTTTATATCATATTCCCTCATTCTTGCTTTTTAAATGCATACACTTGAAACAGTTCTCAGCGTCAGTGCCATCTGCAATATACCTTTGCGTTAAACCAGTTTTGCTTTCTGTCTTCCTTGAATGCCTTGTTATCCTTCACATCCTTTAGATCATTTGATCACTTCAGACACAAGTACATTTAGTACATATCTTCCCAGAATAGATCTATCACTAATACCGATTCTTAGGGAACACCACTGTTTAATTTCTTTGGTTTTGGAAAACGATTGTTCACTGACAATTTTGTGTGTACATGTCCCTGAATTCCATTAAATTCCATTTACAATTTACTGGTAAAGCCTCAGAGGATTCTCTGCCATCCAGTACTCTGGCCATCATGCCATCGTGGGACTGGCGTACCATCTGAATGCATTTGGGGAGGTAGCCGAACTTTGACATGATCCTCCACAGGCCTTGTCGGCTTCCAGTGTCGGAGGCTTTCGCGAAGTCAACAAAGGTTGTGTAGAGCTCGCGATTCTGTTCCTGACACTTCTCAGGGTAATATTCCACGTGTTGACTACGTGGCATCGCCAGATCAAAGGTGAACCAAAATGCTGGTGAATTGAACGAACGTTGATCTCAGGTCACGAAAAGTGTCGGTAAAAATGTAAAGATTTGCATTTTTGAAAGTTTCATTATTTGACAGCCTTTTTCGTTTCTGTTTCAAAGTTGGAGAACAACACAAGTACAATTTGAAGTAATAAAATTGCGATAAACTCCCCGTCGGGGAATTGAACCCCGGTCTCCCGCGTGACAGGCGGGGATACTAACCACTATACTTACAAGGAACTGGCAGTTAAAGCGACCATACGCATCGTACACTTGTCATTTTCACTTCCGGAGCGACAACTCAGTTCTGACGAGATCAGTTATTTTCCCCAATGCGGTGAACCATTTAATGCAGCAAACAGCGGCTTTAACTAACTTATTAAGACTTTTGGATTAGCAGGAAAGAGAATGAGATGGATGCATGAAGAAAAAACACAAATCAGGTGGAGACAGAAAGGTGCGTTTGCCGTTCATATCAAACCGCATGTTCTTTTTAATTTTGGAGGAAAGACGGGGTGTCTTGAAGTCTGAACATTCTGGACAATCTCAGCTGGTCTCTCTCCACAGATGATGTCAGACCCACTGAGTTTTTCCAGCATTTTCATTTAGAACATCGAACATAGAACACCACAGCACAAACAGGCCCTTCGGCCCACTAGTTGCGCCGATCACTTATACACCTACGAAGCCATAGACCTATCTATAACCCCCAATCCCATTAAATCCCATATACTCATCCAGTAGTCTTTTAAAAGACCCCAGCGAGTTCGCCTCCACCACCACCGACGGCAGCCGATTCCACTCACTCACCACCCTCTGAGTGAAAAACTTACCCCTAACATCTCCTTTGTTGTTTCAGATTCCAGCATCGGCAGGATTTTGTTTTTATCTTGTCTCGAAATGTTTTTTTTTTCTCCAAAACCGCTGGAAGTTTCAAAGTGCTTTACAGCTGAAATGCTTCTCTTTAATTATATTGTCTTTTCATTGCCCGAGGTACAGGTGCAGATTGAGCAAAAACATAAAATATAGTATCTACCAGAGTTTGGAGATTTGTTTTTTCGGCAACAAACAACTTTATCCGGATCCAAAATCCAATGAGTAAGAGTTATTTGAGCCTGACGTGATTTGAACACGCAATTTTCTGATCTGGAGTCAGACGCGCTACCGTTGCGCTACAAGCTCACACCACTAGGAGCCCTCCTACATCTCTGTTATTTTTGGTGAATTCAAAACTCAAACAGGGAGTTGTTTCCCTCTTTCCTTTCTCGGGATTGAAATCGAATGGAAGAGGAACAACGAACCAAAATTAAAGAGAAAGCAGAAACACAACATTATCTTACAGGAGAAATGTGTTCTTTGTTCAAGAGGTGATTAGACCGTTTGTTACTGTATGGCGAGGTGGCCGAGTGGTTAAGGCGATGGACTGCTAATCCATTGTGCTCTGCACGCGTGGGTTCATAATCCCATCCTCATCGATGCTGCATATCCTATGCCCCTTTTTTTGAAGTTGAACTCAATCTGTGAAGTTCCGGGGATGCGGCGTATAATAGAAATGCTGGCGAACTATTCGAGAGCACGTTAGATTTTCTCAGCTTTGCCCTTCGGCTGAGATGTGGTTATCCTCCGACTGCATCCTCACCAGTAAACCCTCCCTGTTGAGATTAGGGCTGAGTGGATGGTAATGTGGGAATATGCTGACTTCGCCTTTATTTTCATTCAGACTGTGTTCCTTTTTTTCATTATCTGCTGCTGTGTGAGGATTGGGATCTTTCTGATTCTGTCTGTGGAACTGTGCGTGTACAAGCGATGAGTTCTGACAGTCAGCTCCCGGAACTGTAAATTAGCTTGGAATCCATTCTGTATTTGCAATCTCTGCGATTGTAAACGAGTTGATGGATTTCCTCATTTTGAATCTCCGATGGACTTTTCTCAGCGTCGCTGACTGGGCCATTGGACAGTGATTACATTTCAAAAATACTTCATTGTCATTAACATAGGACTTTGAATAGAGTGGAGAAGCAGAGGGATCTAGGTGTATGTGTACTTAGATCCCTGAAAGTTGGGAATCAAGTAGAGAAGGTTGTTAAGAAGGCGTACGGTGTCTTGGCGTTTATTGGTAGGGGGATTGAATTTAGGAGTCGCAGCGTCATGTTGCAACTGTACACAACTCTGGTGCGGCCGCACTTGGAGTACTGTGTGCAGTTCTGGTCCCCACATTACAGGAAGGATGTGGAGGCTTTGGAGAGGGTGCAGAGGAGGTTTACCAGGATGTTGCCTGGTATGCAGGGGAGGTCCTATGAGGAGAGACTGAGGGATTTGGGGTTGTTTTCACTGGAAAGAAGGCGGCTAAGAGGGGATCTTATAGAAACATACAAGATGATTAGAGGTTTAGATAGGGTGGATGGTGATAGCCTGTTTCCTCGGATGGAGAAATCTAGCACGAGGGGGCATGGCTTTAAATTAAGGGGGGGGTAGTTATAGGACGGATGTCAGGGGCAGGTTCTTTACCCAGA
Source organism: Carcharhinus amblyrhynchos (assembly GCF_965287045.1). Lineage (NCBI taxonomy): Eukaryota > Metazoa > Chordata > Chondrichthyes > Carcharhiniformes > Carcharhinidae > Carcharhinus > Carcharhinus amblyrhynchos. The sequence goes on along the minus strand of NW_027649819.1, from coordinate 478,177 downwards.
GGGTGGTGAGGGACTGGAATGCCCTGCCTGCTGCAGTTGTAAATGCGCCTAGTTTGGGGGCGTTTAAGAGATTGGTGGATAGGTTTATGGACGAAAAGGGATTGGTTTAGATTAGTGGGTCAATGTTTTTTTTTAAAAATAAGACTGGTCGGCGCAACATTGTGGGCCGAAGGACCTGTTCCGCGCTGTAATGTTCTATGTTCTATGTTCTATACTTTGGGACGTCCTATGGTTTTGAAAGAGCTACAGAAATTTCAGTAGAACTCCAATAGGACACAGACACTTTTTTATTCATTCATGGAGCCTGGGTGTCACTGGCTGGGCAGCATTTATTGCCCAAAACTCGCAGCCCGAGGACAGCTGAGAGTCAACTACATTGCTGAGGATCTGGAGTCACATGTGGGCCAGACCGGGCAAGGACGGTAGGTTTTGTTCCCCAAAGGGCATTAGTTTATCATATAAGTTTTTCCGATGATGGTCAGTCATTTCATGGCCAGCAGTAGATTATTGATTACAGATTTTTTTTATTAAATTCAAATTTCACCAACTGAAATGGCAAGATTCGAGATCTAGAGTATTAGCTGAGTTTCTGGATTAATATTCCAGTGATAATACCACACAACCTAATAGTTTATAAAGCTTGTGTTCTCAGCACCTCGTCAGAATCATAGAATCATACGGTGTGGAAGGAAGTCATTTGGCCCATAGCCTCCAAAATTCCCTCAAACAGACCGCTTTCATAGGTGACAGGCTCTGTGGCTTAGTTGTTTAAAGCGCCTGCTCAGTAAGCAGGTAGATCCTGGGTTCTTGATTCTTTCCCAATGATATTTGCAATTGTGCCAGTCACAAAATCCATTTCTGCTTGTCAGTTTTGTCTTTCCCTTCACAGTGGATAATCTCCAACGATGGAAAAACTTTGAGACTCTCCACCAAAACTTCCACTATTTGTTGAGATGATCCAGGTATTTTCATCATCTTGCAGTTAAAAAAAATTTCACCCGCAATAAACCCAATGCTGTAAGTTCTACCAACACACATTTCCATTATTTTCTCAGGAAATTCCGAACACAGTCAAATGGCCTGAGAAACACACAATCCCGACAGTGCTCAAGGAGACCGTTCTGCCCATCGAGTCTGTACCGACTCTCCGACAGAGAATTGCACATAGGATCTATCCTCGCAGTGCCACACACCCACTCCGCTAATCTACTGATGGAAATACCTTGGGGGCGAAGAGACAATCTAACATGGCCAAATCCATTCAACCTGCTCATCTTTGGAATGTGGGAGGAAATCGAATCACCTTGTTTCCTGAGATCATTTGTCTGGGTGAATTCAACTTGAACAGAACTACAGAAGTTTGGGACCATCCAGGACAGAGCATCCCGCTTCATTCGCTTCCCATGTATAACAACTCACTCCCTCCACTACCGACGCACAATGGCAGCAGTGTGCACCATCTGCACGATGCACTGCAGCAACTCAATAAAGCTCCTTTGCCAGCGCCTTCCAAACCCACGACCACAAGGACCTGGAAGGAGAAGCGCAACAGAAAGATCAGAATAACATTGAAAAAGGCTCCGCTGGAATTTGAACTCAAGATCCCCTGCTTATGAAGCATACGCTTTAACCAACTAAGCCACAGAGCCTGTCACTACTGTGGGTGGGTTCAGCGGAATGCTGGAAATACGTTCCAGATCTGGTGGTATTTGTGAAAAAGGAGATCCTGCCAGGTTGTCGGACACTGATATTTATTTATTGATTGTAGTTATTTATAAGTTGTTGTTGCGTGTGTGCGTTCCTTAATCTTATTTATCTTCCATAAGAAATGAAATATCTAATTGAAAAATGATGTTACTATTTCTAACCCAACCAGCGAACGTTGTGTCAAACTTTAAGAAAGGTTTGTGATTTATTCTCGAGTCAGTGGTTTCCCTGGGAGCCGGGTTAACAGAAACAGCATGGAGAGATGGCAGAGCAGGAAATATCGGTGCCGAAGGTGAATCACATCAATGAAGCAGCAACTGGTTTGTTACTAACCTGATCCATAATCCGATTGTGGTGGGACTCAAACTCACAACCTTTAAGTGACTGAATTACCATCATTTGGAAGTCCAACGCGCCACAGACACATGCTGAAATTTTGCTTTACTTGTCCTTAGATGGATTTTTGACAATGTGGAAACTATTGATAAGTTCAATAATCTCCTAGTTAAAAGGTTAAGGACTGTTAAGAGGGATTTCATTGATTGCAAGTCATGTTGGGACATCTGATGTCTGTTAAAACAGTTGTGGAAATACAGACCATCTCGTCCTCTATACAGGAAATCTGTCCCTCACAGAATGATGCTCCCTCTCTCTCTTTCTCTTCCTCACTCCCCTGTACAGCTTGAAGTCTCATCTCGCAGGCCTGATAGTTGGGAGATACATTCTACTCTGTCTGTCATAGGGCTGATCAGAAGCTGTTCCCTTTTCCAGTTAAACACCTGCACAGAACACAACGCAAAGCTGGGAGCTGGAAACCTGACAAAAAAACAAAAAATGCTGGAAATACTCAGCAGGTGAGGCAACATCTAATTAACGGAGATTTGTGTAAAACCAGCTCCTGAAGCACAGCACAGCTGCACAGTTTAAAGTTTCCTTTCATCCACAATGGATGCTCCATTCTATGATTTTGAACAATTCAAATTGAGAATGTGTATTGTTTTTCGAGTCGCCACAGCCTGGAAACCACTTCAGGCATTGATGTCACCCTTTGAATTTTAAATTTGTAAATCCATTCTCTATCTTTTTAAAGCTACTGTTGAAACTGTATCCAACACACGCTCAGTTCTTTGTCAAAGAGAAGGAGAATTGAAGATATATTTGTGTAATTTTCCTTTGACTAAATTTGTACAGAAGCAGAAAGGCGGGAATCACACTCAGCTCTTCATGAAACTCACCCGCTAAACATTGAAAGGTGGCAGTGTTTATTCAAGGGATGATCCTTGAACATAGAACATAAAACAGTGCAGGCCCTTCGGCCCTCAATGTTGTGCCGAGTTATGTTCAAACCCAAGATCAAGCTATCCCACTCCCAATCATTCTGGAGTGCTCCATGTGCCTATCAATAACCGCTTGAAAGTTCCTAAAGTGTCCGACTCCACTATCACAGCAGCAGTGTATTCTACACCCCAACCACTCTCTGAGTGAAGAATCTACCTCGGACGTCCCTCCTATATCTCCCATCATCAACCTCATAGTTCTGCCCCAAGGGAAAAAAATCTCGGCTTGTGTATCTTTGCAACATTTACAGCTTGTGTCTGTTTGTGAGTAAATGACATTTCAGCCATTTGTTACTCATTCAAATGTTAACTAGTCACGAGAAGCGGAAGAAAATAACTGCACCCTGGCCGGAAATGTCAAATCATGTTGAAGGAGCCGCCATGTAATTCTTTTTGCTGTTGCTAAAAACGTACTAGCGGAGAATGGTTTCGATCCATCGACCTCTGGGTTATGGGCCCAGCACGCTTCCGCTGCGCCACTCTGCTACTCCAACAGTGTGCTTTCATTTATTATTAATGGAGAATAGAAATGTTGGAACAGTATGCAATCTGGGCAATACAATTGAGCAAGGTGAAACACGATGGGGACTGGGCAGGATAATCCTACCATGGGCAGTGCACTAAGTGAAGATGCGACATTGACTGAGTTGTCAGATGGAGCAGGGAATCCTTGCAGAAGATGTTAAGGAAAGTTGGAGTGCCAAATGTTTAATGATCACTGTACAAGTAGACGGTGAAATGCAGACTTCGGGCTGGATATTCATGAGTTCTGAGATGGGTGAAGAGACTGTGGCATCTCAGCGTAGTAAAGGTGCAATGGGGATTAGGAAGGGTACAGGTGTACGCTTTATTTTGTATCGTCTCTCCTCGACCTTTTGACCAACATGTCTCACTTCACACTTCCTTACATTAATTAAGTTGCATCTGTCACGTGTCTGTCCATTCCACCAGCCTGTCTCCATCTTCTTGAAGATGTTCAATATCCTTCTTATTAAAGTTCAGAATATTTTCAAGTTTTGCACCACTGGCTAATTTTGAGATTGAAACCTGTGCACCCAGATATAGGTCAGTAATATATAATCAAGAAAAGTAAGTTTCTCTCTATACACCATTCCCAATCAGAAGTAAGTAAAACTTTGTGTAATGTGTGTTTTAATAGGCCTGTACTAATAATTAAACTGTTATATAATGAAATTCTAACTGTGCCAAACAACAATGATTCAAAATATCACTTAGTTCTAAATGAAATCCCCAACGTCACTAATACTTGAAGTTAAAACGCATAGCCATGCTGATTTATCGGTGTTTCAATGATGAATACAGAGGAAAGCAGCGTCCTGGTGGATTTCGAATTGATATGGCCCACACATTTAGTATTTCGAAATTTCTCCGTCCCAGCTTCAATATAATGTGAACATTGCCTCTCTGTTTTGCTTCTCCCTGATATCTAAACTTTCGTCTATCAGAGTGTGCTGACATCTACTGGCCGCAATAGAGAACTGCAGCAGAGCGGAAGAAAATTCGCATTAACTCTCGCTGCTGCAGAGACAGATCAACAGGAATTAATGACTGGAATCAGCATCAAATCCCATGGAGAATTCAATATTAATGTACTTTCCCATGTCGTCAATATAAATTGGAATGTGATCTGACCTGCAGCAGTTGAGTCGATGTATCGGTGTACTAAAGAGAATTCTAGTTAATAAGACGACGGAGAATGAATTTCAGAGATAAGCAGATGCTGTTACATTCAACATTTTGAGTAGAGGGTCGTGTGGAATCATGTACTAATTAAAACAAAATGCCCGTTTCAATTAGGTATCTTCCGGTAGAATGCGTGCAGATTAGCGTAGGGAAAATTGTGCAAAAGATGTTCTTTCAGGAAGTTGTTGCAGACTCGATGGGCCAAATGGCTTCCTTCTGCAACGCAGAGATTCTGTGCAGAAACATTGTCTCCACTTATGAAGCCAAAGATCCAATCCGCTTTCCGAACGACATGTTCAAAATGTCATCTCACTGTCAAAGGTCTCTCTGAACCTCAGGCCCCTCTGAGCTTGCACCCTGTTTGGAACTGGGCCACTGAGATTCTGTTGCATCTCCCCATCTCGTCCGTCAAAATGCAGCACTGTTTCTGAATGTGGAATTAATAATGTGTCTCTGCTGCAATATCAGTGAGAGTTAGATGAATATATCAAGAGTCGCAGATGACACAGAGATGGGTGGAAGAGCAAAGCGTGCAGAGAACGCTGAAAGTCTACAAAGGGACGTTGAATGGGCGAGGGTCTGGCAGATGGAGTACAATGTTGTAAATGTGATGTCATCCATTTTGGTAGGTATAACAGCAAAATGGACTATTATTTGAATGGGAAAAATTGCAGCATGCTGCTCTGCAGAGGGAGCTGGGTATCCTTGTGCAGGAATCTCAAGGAGTTGGTTTGCAGGTGCTGTGGAGTACTGTGTACAGTTTTGGTCCCCTTACTTGAGAAAGGATGAATTTGCATTGGAGGGGTACAGAGGAGATTCATTAGGCTGATTCCGGAGATGAGAGAGTTGGCATATTAGGAGAAACTGAGTAGAATAGAGCTACACTCATTGGCATTCAGAAGAATGAGGGGAGATCTTATCGGACTATATAAAATTATGAAGGAAATAGATAAGGTAGAAGCAGGGTAATTATTTCCACTGGCGGGTGAAACTAGAACTGGTGGGATGGGGGGGGGCGTGGGGGGTGGTGGGGGTTGGGGGTGGTGCGGGATAGCCTCAAACTAAGGGGAAGCGGATTTAGAACTCAGTTGAGGAGGAACTTCTTCACACAAAGTGTTCTGAATCAGCGGAATTCTCTGCCCAGTGAAGCGGTTGAGGCTACCTCATTAAATGTTTTTAAGGCAAGGATAGATCAATTTTTGAACAATAAAGGAATTAAAGGTTATGGTGAGCGGGCGGGTAAGTGGAGCTGAGTCCACGAAAAGATCAGCCATGATGGGTTTGAATGGCGGAGCAGGCTCGAGGGGGCAGATGGCCTACTCCTGCTCCTAGTTCTTATGTCCTTATGAGAGCTGAGACTGCAGCTTCTGTTTCTCCAAAAGAATCTCTCTGGATAAAGCCGGAATTTACAAGGATTTCTGTCACTGAGGCATTGTCTGGCGGTCTGTGTCTCACTGCTCTAACTCACTCTATCCCTCCACCCCCTCTCACCAACTCTATATGAAGGTGGGATCTTGTTGTTTAGTGACTGAGTGCACACAATCTGTACCTACATCTGATCAAATAGAATTCAGCTTGTGAACAATATCATCGTTTCAACCAGCTCTGGGTTAACCCAGGCACAGCTCTGATTGGCTGCAGCCCCCTGAATCTGGGGAACAGACACTGTGAGCATCGCCGGCCTCAGAGGCTTTCACAGTTACTGAGCTGGGAAACTCCAACTCATCCCCGAGAATCCACAGCACAGAGCGAGAGGAGAGGAAAACCTGTCCTGGGAGATGTCAATCTGAGACACAGTTTGACCTGTCAATGTGCAGATGTGAAGCTGCTCCTTCCATTCCCAATCTGCTATAACCAGGAGTTCCTAACGCCCAATAATGACCAGCTTGCAGCAATGTGTTTGAATGAACACGATGTCATATCATCCAAGCAGCATTTTGAAATGATCATTCAGTGTATTCTGATGAAATGTATTTCTTATGTTCTGTGTGTCATTCCATAAGAATCTTCCTCTGAAATGAGACCTTGTTTTGTCCTTGCGCTCCTGATGCTGTTTATTTTTCAATCTGCTCACATTCTGATTTCCCTCATGGAACCAGAGAAAGGGAACAGCACTGAATCATTCGGCTTATCTTGTCCATGCCAGCCCGAGGCCACCCGGGTGACCTCTTCAAGCTCACCTTCCTGCACTCGGCCCGGAGCCATGGAGCTAAAAGCATGATGGTGATCCACAGACTTGGCACCAAAATTGCAGAAAAGATCCGGGTCAGCGGCTGCCGGAAAGAAACGCTTTTAACGATAATCGCTGCGACCAGGGCTCGAACCTGCGCGGGGAAACCCCATTGGATTTCTAATCCAACGCCTTAACCACTCGGCCATCGCAGCTCCGCAGTTTACGTCTCTAATATAATCACCTCAGTAGCGTTCATACTAACTTCATCAGGCACCGTTATTGGACAAAGCACAGTGTGTGAGCTGAAATTTGTTCCCCTCCTTTCACTTTGTCTTTTTGTCTCTGACGGAGAACTCATTGACTAGGTCAGAGACTTGTTTTTGTAGCTCAATAATTTTTCAGTAGAAATGAATTAGGTCTGAATAAACACAAGAAAAAGAGAAATCTCTATTGTATTTCATTATAGTCAAATGTTGTGTCCGCCCTGTTTCGATCCACTCTGTTGAAAACACAGGAGGAAGTGGAAAAAGTTGTAAATAAATGATCAATGCGATGGCTGGGAATGGAACCCGGGTCAACTGCTTGGAAAGTAGCTATGCTCACCACTATACCACCATCGCTTGCTCTACGCTGTTAACCCTTATTTGCAATAGTTTTAATTACGGAACTTCCTCAGTTGCTGATTTTCTCAGGCACCAGGAGAGCCCGGAGCGCAGTTTGGAAACTGAATTTGCCTTGTCTGGTTTAAGCCACCTTTTTACAATTGTTCCTTACTGGGAACTCATTGATCAATTCTGAGGCCTGTTCTTTCATTTCACAAAGTTTCCACTCAAAGCAAATTGAAGCTGAATTTTCCATTACAAAGATCGTGATGGGGAAGATTTTTAGTGAATTTCATTTTAAGAGTGTCCACCTACTGTTATGACCTGCGATAACTCATTAAAGAAATCAGAACAGTGATGGTCAGGAACTGAGCCTTGGTCAAATGCTCTCACAGTCACCACTCCATCACCGTCGCTCACCTGGCTCTGTCACCCACTCTGTAAGAAAGTCCAGCTCTGACAGTGAATCTGGTTCCCTCCAGGTCCAATCGGAGGATGGTCAGAAACTGTCACTGTCAGAAACTCCATTATCAGCGACTGTGGGATGGTTATTTAACTGGCTGTCACTGGTTGGTGAGGTTGTGATTTGATGTTACCTGTCAGTGCAAGAACAACAAATACAATTACACAAACACTTGTTTGGGGGAAAGGGCTTCTCTGGAGGCACTGGGAGTAATTGTATAATGGATATCTGGTTCTGTTCAGTTTGACGGCTGTCACGTCTGAAACACTTTTTTCTTGTATTTTTTTCCCACAATGTCCTTTCCCATCGCGATCATGCTTTTTCTGTTGGCAAAATCCTTCTCACTGTCCTGACTTGAGACAATCCACACCTCTTTAACTTGTGACTATCTCTCTCTCCACCCTTACTGTCTGTATTTTTAACGGCTTGATTACCCGAAAAGATGCGCATTCGAACCATTCTTCTCACTCCAATCTGTAATTATCATACTACTGTGCTCCTGTCTATTTGTCAACCTCCCTCAACTCATCTAAAGAAGGAACAGCGCTCCAAAGCTCGTGATTCCAAAGTTAACCCGGTGTTGTGAGACTTTTTTATTGTGGCCACCTCAGTCCAACTCCGGCACCTCTACATCAACACTGGTGCGAGCAAATCATCTGTTGAGGAAATAGGAAAATGGATCAGAATTGATGACGTTCCATTATCCGTCCTCACTGTTCAGAGCCTTAACCACGCATTCCAGGTGTAACATTAGTTTCTATATTTCTAATTTCAAGGTGTTATTATGTTGATAAAACTGTCGGTCATATTGGGCAGACTGAGTGACTGCGTTATGAAGCATCTCTGTTCAGTCAAGAAACATCACTCGGATTTCAGTCTCCACTCATTTTAATTCTTGATCTTGATGAATGTTGATATTTTTCCATCTCAGCCTCCTATAATGATCCAATAAAGCCCAGTGTAAACTCCAGAAACAGAAAGTCATTCCTCAATAAAACATTTTATCGCCTTCCAGATACAATTTCAGACATTCAACTCAGCTCCATTTTGCTTCAAATTTTCTTTGCAGGTTTCTATTTTATTCTCATGTTTACTCTTGCTTTCCTTTCGGGAGGCACCTGTTTATCATTCTGCCAACATCAACACATTTTAGACACATATCTGGTTTCTTCACCTTTTCCTTTCGACTTACACCAACATCTCTCCTGTTATTGAATCATTCCTGCACTTCAACTTGTTTCGAAACGGCAGGGAACAGTTCATTCTCGATTCAGTGATGAGTGATGAATGACAATATATTAACGTTCTGACAGATAATGAGCATTTCCGCCTTTTCCCTGGAACTCTGCACATTCTTCCCTTTTTTAAATAACAGTCTAATTCCTTTTGGAATGCTTCAGTTGAACTATCCTCCTCTCTCCAGCAGTACATTCCATACATTAAGCACTCGATGTGTGAAAAACATTTTCCTCGTGTTTCTATTCCCCCCTTTGATAATAACTTTAAATCTCATCTCTTTTATTCCAGGCGTAGGAACAGTTTGTTCCTTTCCATTCTGCCCAGGTGTGTCTTGAGATTTAGTACCTCGATTAAATCTCCTTTCAACATTCAATTCTCCAAGGAAAACAGTGCCAAACTCTCTCATCCTTTCTCATTAGTGAAGTTTCTCAGTCCTACAAACAATATCATGAACTTTTTCTGCAGTCTCTCAAATGCCTTCACATCCTTCCGATTGTGTGACTTCCGGAATTGGACACAATACTTCAGCTGTGGATGTTTTAGCGCCTTACATCATCTTAACATAACCTCCTTGTTCATGCACTCAAAGCCCCTGTTAATCAAGGGTACAATTCAATATGCTTTATTAAACTATCTCTCAGTGTATGCTGGTGTCCTATCACTTCATCTGTCGTTACATGTTTCCAGACAATGAATCTTGTTACTTTTGTGTCTGTCTTTCTCCTTTCATTGCATTCTTGGCGTTATGTAGTGGAATTATGTGATGAAGATTAGGACACCAGCATACACGGAGAGCTAGTTTAATGGTCTGTCCAATGACTGATACACATACACAACCAGCTCCGTCTGCTTCTTTACTTTTTGCTGTCTCCCTGTAATCTTCCAAGGAGAATGAATCACTTTACAATCCTCTGCTTTGGATTTCATCAGCAACTTGTCCACTCGTTCCGACAACTTGTTTATCTCCTTTTTGAAATTTTGCACCATTCTCCTCGCAGTTAACAATGTTTCCAAATTTCACATTGCCCACAAATTCTGAAGTTGTGCCCTGAGACCATTAGCTTGTTCACTAATATGTACTGGTGCGTTTTCAAAGGCTTTGCTGTTTGTGTGGATCTAGAAGTGTTTTACTGCAGATTGAAGCATTTCCCGGAAAAGACAACCAATGTAATCAATGTAACCTGTCTATAATCTTCACGTAAAAGTCACAAATATTGCACATTTGCAGTGAAGTGGTTTTATCATTATTGTTTATAGAAATACGAGAAGAATATTTCGATTGACAAACCTCAGGCCTTTAGGCCCAGCACGCTTCCGCTACACGACTCTACTACGGAACGATAAAGCCCTGCTGTCTATAAATGCAGCCAGTCAGGTACTCAATTCTAGATTGTTTCACACCAGCAGCAGCGTCAGGAGGCTAAGTCTGGCCACATAATTCCACTACACAACACCAAGAATGCATTGAAAAGAGAAAGACAGACACAAAAGTGGCAAGACACATCGTCTGGAAACATGTAACGACAGATGAAGTGATAGGAAACCAGCATACACGGAATTGGACAATCAGTCACTGATGTAAAGGAATTTTGTGTTGAAAATATATGTTTGCAAATATATTTCCTGCTCTGTAACTGTGCTCTCTGTTGTTTAGTGATGTTCACTGTTATTGTGTAAGGTGTTTTCCTGTTTGTAAATATATTTCCTGTTTTGTATCTGTTCTATCTGTTGTTGAGAGGTGTTTTCTGCTGTTGTGTAAAATGCTTCCTTGTTGTTGTAAATGTGTGTCCGGCTGTGTAAATATTGCGTGGCAATATATTTATCAGTTCTGCTGATACGTCGCCTGCTCTAGAAACGTTTTCCCTGTTATGTAAAAGTATTCGCCGTGAAGGTGTTTTCTGTTCGGCAAAAAAAAAATCTTCCTGTTCTCTGATGTTCGGTGTCGGGTTAACATGTTGCATTTTGTGTTAAGATGTTCGCTGTTCTTGCGTAAAACTCTGGTTAAACTGCAACTGGATTACTATCGCTTCATCTTGACTTCATGTCACCCTCTGTTAGTGAGTGTGATTGGCGAATTCATTGTGTATCTAACACATGTATGTGAGCGAGGTTGATTCTGTATCTGTTAGTCTCAGGTTGTGGTTGCGAGTTTTTACTTGTTTTATTTATTTATGTGAGGTGAGCTCACTGGCTCGGCCAACATTCATTCCCCATCTCCAATTGATCATGACAATGAGGTGATAAACTTTTTTCTTGAACGGCAGCATTCCCCGAGGTGCAGGTACATCCACAGTGCTGTTAACTTAACGGTTAGGGAGGGAGTGGCAGGATTTTACCCCAGCGACCGCGAAGGAGCAGCAATACATTTCCGAGTCAGGATAGGGTGTGGTTTGGAGGGAGGCTTCCAGGTACTGGTGTCCCCATGTATGAGCTGCCACTGACCTTCTAGATGGTAACTGTTATAGGTTTGTAAATGCTACCTAAGAAGAGCAGATGAAGAAATACTGTTCCCATTGGCAGGGAAATGAAGGATAGTTTTTAATGTGCTGAGTCTTTAGGACCTGGACTGTCTGAGAGTGTGGCAGGGGCAACATCAAATCAGGGTTGTCAAAGGGGAATGGGAAAGGCATCTGAAGAGAAAGGATCTGATGGATTATAAATCAATGACTGGGAAAGAAACGAGATGAACAGAACTTGTACAGGGCAACACACAGGCAAAGGCCGAATAGTCTCTCTCTTTGGATTCTTGGAATAGAATAGAATCCATTCTAAGATTCTATATGTATGAGAGTTGGACTCATTTTCTATCGCTCTGTCTCTCGTATGATATATGAGTGTTTGACTGAGTTTTTCTGAGTGAGTGAATGAGCGGATCTAAGTGAGTGAAATAGTGAAGGAGTGAATGAGTGAGTAACAGAGGCTAAGTAAGTGATTTGCTCTGAGTGATAGAGTGAGTCTGTGAGTGAATAGAACATAGAACATAGAACATAGAACATTACAGCGCAGAACAGGCCCTTCGGCCCACGATGTTGCGCCGACCAGTTACAAAAACAATGACCCACTAGCCTATACCAATCCCTTTTCGTCCATAAACCTATCCAGAGATCTCTTAAACGCCCCCAAACTAGACGCATTTACAACTGCAGCAGGCAGGGCATTCCAATCCCTCACCACCCGCTGGGTAAAGAACCTACCCCTGACATCCGTCCTGTAGCTACCCCCCCTTAATTTAAAGCCATGCCCCCTCGTGCTAGCTTTCTCCATCCGAGGAAAAAGGCTATCACTATCCACCCTATCTAAACCTCTAATCATCTTATATGTTTCAATAAGATCCCCTCTTAGCCGCCTTCTTTCCAACGAAAACAACCCTAAATCCCTCAGTCTCTCCTCATAGGACCTCCCCACCATACCAGGCAACATCCTAGTAAACCTCCTCTGCACCCTCTCCAACGCCTCCACATCCTTCTTGTAATGCGGGGACCAGAACTGCACACAGTACTCCAAGTGCGACCGCACTAGAGTAGTGTACAGTTGCAACATTACACTGCGACTCCTAAATTCAATCCCCCTACCAATAAACGCCAAGACACCGTACGCCTTCTTAACAACCTTATCTACTTGATTCCCAACTTTCAGGGATCTATGTACACACACACCTAGATCCCTCTGTTCATCCACACTATTCAAAGTCCTCCCGTTAGCAATATACTCGACACATCTGTTGCTCCTACCAAAGTGAATTACCTCACACTTCTCCGCATTAAATTCCATCCGCCACCTCTCGGCCCAGCTCTGCAACCTATCTAAGTCTCCCTGCAGACTATGACACCCTTCCTCAGAGTAAGTGATTCAGCATGTTTGAAACTCTGGAATAATGACTAGCGCTGCACCTGGGTGTGTGAGTGAGTTTTTGTGTCTGAGCGAGCCTGTGTGAGTGAGTGAGTCCTTGTTTATGAGTGAGTCGGCAGAAGTGATTGAGACTGGGCGTGTGACTGAGTCCGCTTTAGTGAGTGATTGAGCCTGAATGTGTGTAAATCTGCTCGAGTGAGTGAGTCTGCATGTGTGAGTGAGTCTGGATATGTAAGTGAGTCTGGGTGAGGGTGTGAGCCTGGTTATGTGAGTGAGTCTGGTTGAGTGAGTGAGTATGCGTGTTTGAGTGAGCTTGTGTGAGTGAGTGAGTCTGGGTGTGTGAGTGAGTTAGGGTGAAGTAGTGATTCAGAGTGAGTGAGTGAGTCTGAGTGTGTCAGTGAGTCAGGATGAGTGAGTGAGTCTGGGTGAGTGAGTCTGAGTGTGTGATCCAATCAGGGCCTTTGAGTGAGCCTGAATGAATAAGTAAGTTGAAATGTGTGTGTCAGTCAGGGTGAGTAAGTAGGTGTAAATAAATTCTGGGATAAGAACCAGGACACTGCTAAAGGGAATGAGTGGGTAAAGACACAGATGCCCTTCTCCTCCATGCACAGAAACCAATGCACAAAACAGGTCAGGATATCAGGAGTTCCGAAATTCTAATGCAACCCATTTCCATCAGAACTATTGCATGAACCTAGCCGAGCCAACACGGAGAGTGTGCAACCAGAGATGAATGCAAGTACATTGTCAGTTAAACCTAGCTTCTTAGCTCAGTCCCGCTCCCCCTCACACCCACACCCACCGCCCCCAACCCCTCCCCCCGCCCCCACCCCGCTACCCCCTCCCCACGCCTCACTTTTAATCTTCACTCCCTGGATTTTGGGTCTGGTCTCTCTGTCTCTGCTTCTGCTTCATAAGAAAAAATGCAAAAAAAAATTCTATCAGTTAATATTGCTTCTCGGCGCATCTTAATGCCCTTGTTTTATTCGTTGTGTTACTAAATGACCCATTTATTTGGTTGAAATTGATATTTTTAACATATACCTTTTTTGTCTTTTACACCCTTATCCTGCTTAAACGACTGATTGGAACATTGAGTGAAAAACAAATGGAATATTGTCCTCACAAAAAAATGGTCGGATGAGTCTGCGCGAGATTGAACTGTTTGTTCAGTAACTGTAACTAATCACCGTCTCCATGGACGTCAAATATAAAACTGGAGGGTTCCGTTCTTCTATTGATAAGGAGCTGCTTTCGCTCTGACACCCACAGCATTACCATCGGAATTAGCTTTTCCAAAGAGAAAGGGAGGATGGATGATAATCTTCTTTCAGAGTTCAGAATATTACTTCTGTTCTTTGATATTGAACGGATTTATTATCCCGTCCTTTCCGCTGTCGTTGTCCCTGGTAGGTTTTTGTATTGGTCTTTGTTTTTAGATATTTTGTCCTTAATTGTAACTGTTCTCTTCCTATTTACTCCTTCCGGTTGTTGAAGCCACTCTATGGAACTATCCGTTTGTTCTCGCTTTTTTGTGAAATACGTGTGTCAGACGCACAAGCTCGATCAATAAGATTCCCATTCACCGGTTGCCTTTGAAAAGGTGAAAGTGAACCAGCATTGCGAAGCTTTTCGCCGTATAGGATGCTGGTACACCTGCAGTGCTGATAGGAAATAAGTCCCAGGACTTTGATCCAGCAGCAATGAAAGGACGATCAAACAGGTTAAAGTCAGGATGAGGTGTGACTTGAGAAAAAAAAGCTTGTTTGTGTCTTAAAGTAAACGATTTTGCCACACAGAAAGAGGCAGTTCAGCCCATCGTGTCTGCAGCGACTATCAAACACCTATCTATTATTTTATGCGTCAGTTGGTCCACTGCTTTGTATGATATTGTGTATAACTTGCTCATCTACCAATTTATTAAATGTAATGTTTCCCGCCTCTCCCAATCTTTCAGGTGGCGAAACTGAGATTCCTTCCTAACCATGAATCATCCATGGCATGTTTTGAACCTGCTCCTTCAGAGGGCAGAGTTCGGGGGTTTGGGAGGTTCTGTTGAAGGAGCCTTGGTGAGTTGCTGCAGTGTCGATGTCACACACTGCAATCACTGTGCGTCGCTAATGGAGAAAGCTGATGCTAAATGTGATGGATGGGATTCCAATCACGCGTTTTTTTTTTGTCCTAATTTTGTTGAACTTCTTGAATGTTGCCGGAGATTACACCATCCAAGTTTTGGAGAGTGTTCCATCACACCCTGACCCGTGGATTGCCAGTGTTGAAAAGGGTTTATGGAGTCAGGAGGGGAATTACGCTGCACAGAATTCACAGTCTCTGATCTGCTCTTGGAGCCAAAGTAATTAGATCGCAGACCCCGTTTACATTTTTGGAAATTGTTACCAAGAGGATATTGACAGGGCCGCTTTCAGAGACGACAATCCATTCCGTATCAAGTGGAGATCATTGGATTCTATGTTACTGCAGATAGGTGCGTGTGTAGTGAGAATGTTACCTGTCATATTTCAGTCTAAGCCTGAATGTTGCTGGTCCTGCTGCCTATAAACTCGGAATGTTGCAATACCAGTGGAGTTGTGAATGAGTCTGGCATTCTGCATTGATCAGCGGAAAACTCCATTTTCAATATTTTGATAGGAAAGCGGTCATACTTGAAGCAGCTTCTGATGATTGCGCCTCTGGCACTAGCCTGAGGAAGGCGGGCAGCAATGACCTTGGGGTCGGATGTTTCAAGTCAAAAAAAAGCCACAACCATTTTCCATTGTGCCAGGTCTTACTCCGACTAGTAGAATGTTATCCGCCTGTTTCCCTTTGCCTCCAGTTGTATTAGAGCTGGCGGATGCCACAGACCAAACAGCTTCGACAAATACATGAAGAGTAAAACAGAAACTAGGAAGAGGATAGGATCTCTTAAGGATCAAAAAGGTTACCTATGGGCAGATTCAGAAGAAATGGGTGAGATCCTAAATGAATGTTTCTTATTAGTATTCACTGTTGAGAAAAGTATTGATGTTAGGGAACTTAGGGAAATAAATAGTGATGTCTTGAGCAGTGTACATATAACAGAAATGGAGGTGCCAAAAGTCATAATGCGCATCAAGATAGCTGGTCCCCGGGACCAGCTGAAATGTATCCCAGGACATTGTGGGTTGCTGGGGATGAATTGCAGGTCCACTGTTATTTGCCACTTTGAATGCTTTGGATGATAATTTAGGGGGCATTATTAGCAAGTTTGCGGATGTTGGAAAAATGTTGGAAAAAATTCTTAGGGATAGGATGTATAAGCATTTGGAGCGTTGCGATCTGATTAGGGATACGCAACATGGTTTTGTTCGGCGGAGGTCTTGCCTTACGAATCTGGTAGAATTTTTTGAGGAGGTGACAAAAACGGTTGACGATGGGCGAGCCGTTGATGTCATCTATATGGATTTCAGTAAGGCGTTTGACAAAGTCCCTCACGGTAGGCTGTTTGAAAAAGTTCTTGTTTTCCGCAAATCCCCTCTAAATTTGCTGTCCTTCACCTGAATAATAAGCTCCCGGATTCCTGCAAGCGAATAAGATACTTCCTAACCATTAACCATCCATGGCATGTTTTGAACCTGCTCCTTCAGAGGGCAGAGTTCGGGGGTTTGGGAGGTTCTGTTGAATGAGCCTTGGTGAGTTGCTGCAGTGTCGATGTCACACACTGCAATCACTGTGCGTCGCTAATGGAGAAAGCTGATGCTAAATGTGATGGATGGGATTCCAATCACGCGTTTTTTTTTTGTCCTAATTTTGTCGAACTTCTTGAATGTTGCCGGAGATTACAGCATCCAAGTTTTGGAGAGTATTCCATCACACCCTGACCCGTGGATTGCCAGTGTTGAAAAGGGTTTATGGAGTCAGGAGGGGAATTACGCTGCACAGAATTCACAGTCTCTGATCTGCTCTCGGAGCCAAAGTAATTAGATCGCAGACCCCGTTTACATTTTTGGAAATTGTTACCAAGAGGATATTGCCAGGGCCGCTTTCAGAGATGACAATTCATTCTATATCAAGTGGAGATCATTGGATTCTATGTTACTGCAGATAGGTGCGTGTGTGCTGAGAATGTTACCTGTCATATTTCAGTCTAAGCCTGAATGTTGCTGGTCCTGCTGCCTATAAACTCGGAATGCTTCAATATGTGTGGAGTTGTGAATGAGTCTGCCATTCTGCATTGATCAGCGGAAAACTCCATTTCCAATATTTTGATAGGAAAGCGGTCATACTTGAAGCAGCTTCTGATGATTGCGCCTCTGGCACTAGCCTGAGGAAGGCGGGCAGCAATGACCTTGGGGTCGGATGTTTCAACTCAAAAAAAAGCCACAACCATTTTCCATTGTGCCAGGTCTGACTCCTACTAATAGAATGTTATGCGCCTGTTTCCCTTTGCCTCCAGTTGTATTAGCGCTAGCTGATGCCACAGTCCAAACAGCTTCGACAAATACATGAAGAGTAAAACAGAAACTAGGAAGAGGATAGGATCTCTTAAGGATCAAAAAGGTTACCTATGGGCAGATTCAGAAGAAATGGGTGAGATCCTAAATGAATGTTTCTTATTAGTATTCACTGTTGAGAAAAGTATTGATGTTAGGGAACTTAGGGAAATAAATAGTGATGTCTTGAGCAGTGTACATATAACAGAAATGGAGGTGCCAAAAGTCATAATGCGCATCAAGATAGCTGGACCCCGGGACCAGCTGAAATGTATCCCAGGACATTGTGGGTTGCTGGGGATGAATTGCAGGTCCACTGTTATTTGCCACTTTGAATGCTTTGGATGATAATTTAGGGGGCATCATTAGCAAGTTTGCGGATGTTGGAAAATTGTTGGAAAAAATTCTTAGGGATAGGATGTATAAACATTTGGAGCGTTGCGATCTGATTAGGGATACGCAACATGGTTTTGTTCAGGGGAGGTCTTGCCTTACGAATCTGGTGGAATTTTTTGAGGAGGTGACAAAAACGGTTGACGATGGGCGAGCCGTTGATGTCATCTATACGGATTTCAGTAAGGCGTTTGACAAAGTCCCTCACGGTAGGCTGTTTGAAAAAGTTAAAGCACATGGAATACAAGGACAGGTAGCTGGATGGATTGAAAACTGGCTAGGCAATAGGAGGCAGAGAGTAGTAGTGGAAGGGTCCTTTTCTGGCTAGAGGTCTGTCTCCAGTGGTGTGCCGCAGGGCTCAGTACTGGGACCTCTTCTCTTCGTAATATATATAAACAAATTGGAAGAGGGCGTACGTGGTGTGATCAGCAAGTTTGCGGATGACACCAAGATGGCAGGATTAGCGGATACTGAGGAAGATTGTCAGGTGACACAGCAGGATATGGATAGGTTGGTATACTGGGCAGATAAATGGCAGATGGAATTTAATCCTGACAAATGCGAGGTGAATCATTTTGGAAGGAATAATGCAGGGAGGAGTTACATGATAAAAGGTAGGCCAATTAAGAGTATAGCAATGCAGAGGGACCTGGGAGTGCAAGTGCACAAGTCTCTGAAGGTGTCAACACAGGTCGAGAAGGTTGCAAAGAAAGCTTATAGAATGCTAGCCTTTATAGGAAGGGGTATAGAGTATAAGAGCTGTCGCCTAACGTTTCAGTTGTACAGAACGTTGGTTAGACCGCATTTGGAGTACTGCGTCCAGTTCTGGTCACCTTACTACCAGAAGGACGTGGAGACACTGGAGAGAGTGCAGCGGAGGTTTACCAGGATGCTGCCCGGTATGGAAGGGCTGGGTTATGAGGAAAGATTGGAAAAACTGGGGCTTTTCTCCTTAGAAAGACGGAGAGTAAGGGGGGAGCTGACAGAGGTGTATAAAATAATGAATGGTATAGATAGAGTCAACACTGGCAAGCTTTTCCCTAGATTGGGGACAACTATCACGAGAGGTCACGAGCTAAGGGTGAGGGCGGAGAAGTATAATTTGGATACTAGAGGAAGGTTTTTCTCACAGAGGATTGTGGGGGTATGGAATGCGCTACCAAGTAAGGTGGTGGAGGCAGGCCATCTGGACTTGTTTAAGGTTTACTTCGATAGACACATGAGTGACACAGGGATGGAGGGTTATATAAGACGGTTTTAAAAAGGGACAGAGCCTCGGGTCGATACTAGAAATGTAATAGTATATGTTCATGTTTTGTCTCTTTAATCCACAGGTGTTGCTCCACCTTGTTGTCTAACGAGGGGCACGCACACGGTGGGTCGTGCGTGGGCTGCTCTTGGATGTTTCGAGAGTAGCCGAGTGCTTTGTGTCGATGTGTGTGCTTAAATCTGGACCAGCAGACGGGCACCACAACAGCTCAGTGACTATCACTGCTAGCTGTGCAGATACATGGATTTGGGCCTGTGTCTGTGGGAGTTTGCGCATTC
Source organism: Carcharhinus amblyrhynchos (assembly GCF_965287045.1). Taxonomy (NCBI): domain Eukaryota; kingdom Metazoa; phylum Chordata; class Chondrichthyes; order Carcharhiniformes; family Carcharhinidae; genus Carcharhinus; species Carcharhinus amblyrhynchos. The sequence goes on along the minus strand of NW_027649819.1, from coordinate 458,693 downwards.
TCGCTGTGGTTGCGTGGGTTTTCTCCGGGTGCTCCGGTTTCCTCCCACACCCTAAAGATGTCCCCTTAGGCTGATTGGTGTACCAAAGTGACCCTACACTATTCTCCCCTGAATCTGGCTACAGTAGCGGTACCATTCGCAAACACACGGGGCAAGGTAGGTGTAGGAAAATTCTTTAAAATGGCGGCGCGGGCTCGTTGGGCCGAAGGGCCTGTTTCCTGTGCTGGGTTGTTCTTTGTTCTTTGTTCTTTATGACATCAAGATTGGTGGTATAGTGGACAGTGAAAAAGTTTGTCTAAGATTACAAGGATCTTGATCGGCTAGGCCAGTGGGCTGACGAATGACAGATGGTGTTAAATTTCAGTAAATGTGAGGTAATGCATTTTGGGAGATTGAACCAGGGCAGGATTTACTCAGCTAATATCGGGCGTTGAGGGTTATTAGAGGACAAAGAATTCTAGAGGTACAGGTTCATAGCTCCTTGAAGGTGGAGTCACAGGTGTACAGTGAGGTGAAGAAGGTATTCGTCGTTCTTGGTTTCATCGGTCAGAACATTAAATACAGGAGTTGGGACGTCTTGCTGAAGTTGTGCAAGGCAAAGGTAAGGCCACACTTGGAACACCTTGTAGAGTTTGGGTCACCCTAATATGCAAATAATATTATTAAACTGGAAAAAGTGCAGAAAAAATATGAGGATACTCCAGGATTGTTGGTTTGCATCATACCGAGAGGCTGGATAGACTGGGACTTTTTTCTCTGGAGCGTAGGAGACTTAAGAGTGATCTTATACGTGTCTATAAATGAATGGAGAGCATTGATCAACTCGATAGTCAAAACAATTTCCCAAATGAAGGGGAGTCCAAAATAGAGGACAAAGGTTTAAGTTGAAAGGGCAGAGATCCAAAAGGGTTCACAGGGGCAAAATATTTCATTGGGGTGGCGGGGGGGAGATGGTGATTGGCTGGAGTGAGCTGCTGCTAGAGACAGAACTGGAGACGGAGACAATTTTGTCGTTTAAAAAGTGTTTAGACAATTACATGGTTAAGGTGGGTAGAGAAGCATATGGGCCAAACGCGTGTAAATGAGAATTTCTTACTGGTTAAAAAAAGGTGACAAAAAGTTGGATCAAAAGGCGAGATTCCCGTGCCATAAACCTCTCTGATTGTATGACTCTGTGTGCTGCCTTGTTGCCAAGTGGAATTTGATAGCACAAGCTGTTGGAACACCGCTTCTTTATTACATAAGAACATAAGAACATAAGAAATAGGAGCAGGAGTAGGCCATCTAGCCCTTCGAGCCTGCCCCGCCATTCAATAAGATCATGGCTGATCTGTTGTGGCTCAGTTCCACTTTCCCGCCCTCTCCCCATAACCCTTAATCCCCTCTCTTATCAAGAACCCATCAACCCGCTTCTTAAAAATATTTAGCGAGGCAGCCTCCACCACTTCAACGGACAGAGAATTCCAGAGATTCACCACCCTTTGAGTGAAGAAGTTCCTCCTCAACTCCGTTGTAAACCGCCTTCCCTTTATCTTGAGGCTGTGCCCCCTAGTCCTACTGTCTGTTTTGATCGGGAAGAGTCTCTCCACCTCTATCCTATCCATCCCATTCATCATCTTATACGTCTCAATGAGATCTCCCCTCATTCTTCTAAACTCTAACGAGTACAAGCCTAGTTTATTCAGCCTCTCCTCATAGCTCAATCCCCTCAACTCCGGTATCAGCCTAGTAAACCTCCTCTGCACTCCCTCCAGGGCCAAAATATCCTTGCGCAGGTGCGGCGCCCAAAACTGCGCACAGTACTCCAGCTGCGGCCTCACCAATGCCCTACACAGCTGCAGCAAGACCTCCCTACTTGTATATTCAATCCCCCTCGCTATGAAGGCCAGCATCCCATTCGCCTTCCTGACCACCTGCTGCACCTGCAAGCTGGGTTTTTGCGACTCATGCACAAGGACCCCGAGGTCCCTCTGCACCGTCGCCTGATGAAGGAACGGTGCTCTGAAACCCCGTGCTACCAAATACACCTGTTCGACTTTAATGTGATGTTATGACACTACTTACTGTGCCTACCCGAGTCCAATGCTGGCAACTCCACATCATATCTCCCCAGAATGTATTTTCCTTGCTGGTTTGCAGTTCCAACAGGAGCACAGAGACATCATGATACTTGCAAGGTGCATCATCAGTTGTTTTGGTTTCCATGCACATTACTGCAGAAAATACGGATGCATGGGATGGAAGGTGATTTAGCAGTTTGGATCAGGAATTGGCTAGCTGATAGAAGACAGCGTGTGGTGGTTGATGGGAAATATTCAACCTGGAGTTCAGTTACTAGTGGTGTACCGCAGGGATGTGTTTTTTATAAATGACCTAGATGAGGGTGTAGAAGGATGGGTTAGTACATTTGCTGACAATACCAAAGTTGGAGGAGTTGTAGACAGTGAGGATGGATGTTACAGTTTGCAGAGGGACATAGATAAGCTGCAGAGCTGGGCCGAGAGGTGGCAAATGGAGATTAACGTGGAAAAGTGTGAGGTGATTCACTTTGGAAAGAGTAACAGGATTACAGAATATTGGGCAAATGGAAAGGCTCTTGGTAGTGTGGATCAGTGGAGAGATCTCGGTGTACATGTGCGTAGATCCCTGAAAGTTGGTACCCAGGTTGATAGGGTTGTTAAGAAGGCGTACAGTGTGTTAGCTTTTATTGGTAGAGGAACTGAATTTCTGAGCCATGAGGTCATGTCACAGCTGTACAAAACTCTGGTGCGGCCGCACTTGGAGTATTGCGTACAGTTCTGGTCACAGCATTATAAGAAAGATGTGGAGGCATTGGAAAGGGTGCAGAGGAGGTTTATCAGGATGCCGCCTGGTATGACGGGAAGGTCTTGTGAGGAAAGGCTGAGGGACTTGAGGTTGTTTTCGTTAGAGGGAAGAAGGTTACGAGGTGACCTAATTGAGGCATACAAGATGATCAGAGGGTTAGATAGATGGACAGTGAGAGCCTTTTTCCTCCAATGGTGATGGCTAATCCGAGGAGACATAGCTTTAAATTGAGGGGTGGTAATTATAGGACGCATGTCAGAGGCAGGTTCTTTACTCAGAGGGTCGCAAGGGCGTGGAATGCCCTGCCTGCAGCAGTTGTGGACTCGCCAACTTTAAGGGCATTCAAATGGTCATTGGATAGGCATATGGATAATATTGGAATAGTTTAGGTTAGAGGGTCATTAGATTGGTTCCACGGGTCGGCGCAACATCGAGGGCCGAAGGGCCTGTACTGCGCTGTAATGTTCTATGTTCTATGTGATTCATTCTGCAGCTCAGCTTCCACTCACTGGTGTGGATATTTGTCATGCGAGGTGTGATAAACAGGCGGAGTCGAGTTACCACGTATTACGCTTATTTTCCTCTTAGAAATCATAGAAAGAAACCCTACATTGCAGAAGGAAGCCATTCGGCCCTTGGAGCCTGCAGTAACAACTCACACGCAGGCCCTATCCCCGTAAACCTACATATTTTACAAGTTAATCCCCTAACACTAACAGACAAATGATCATGGTTAATCCACCTTACCTGAACACTTATAGACAGTGGAGGAAACCAGAGCACCCGGAGGAAACGCACGCAGACTCAGGGAAAATATGCAAACTCCACACTGACAGTCATCCAAGGCCAGAATTGAACCCAGGGCCTTGGCGTTGTGCGGCAGCAGTGCTGAGAACTGTGCCACCGTCCGGCCACTGCTGGTATTGCATGATGTTCTTTCAGAGACACCACAGTCGAAACGACATTCCCGAATCAAACTTGCACAGATTTTTTTAAATTAATACATCACAAAAACAGTGATTGAAAACTCAACATGCATCGACTTGTGGATATCCCATTTGAACTGTTGAACTTAAGGTCTTCCCTTCAGTTTCATTGGGCATAAGCACAAGGAAGTCACTCCAGTTCCCTGCTTCCCGACTTTGCTTTCCGAAATCCTTATCGCGTTCTTTTTGACCAGGGTATTGCTGATCTGATGTAATATTCACTGCGCTGCCCTATTTTGTACTCTGAAGCTCACGTGAATCGGATTAAATGGTTAATTTATGCTAAATCATCGTTCGCTTCATTTGAGCATGAAATAAACTGTCGGCAGAACTGCGACCATTATCAGTCCATTGATGTGTTGGTCCAACTTGCGAAATATTTGATCAGAAACATTGATTTTCATTTAACGGTTCATCGTGCAATACTAACAACTCATCCCAGTAAATCCATGTCTCCCGGATGCAATCACTTCAATACATCATCATATAAAGTAATGCATTTGCTCATCACAATAAATACTCTCCATTGTAATTTGACTCAGAAGTTCATGTGATGTTTTCTTTGTGTTTTTTTTCCTTCCTCACAGTGAATATGTTGACGATTCTGACCCTCTCTGGGAGAAATTGTGGCCTTTCCAAATGTGTAACTCGTTACCTGGTGGCCATGGCAGCGGCGGATCTGCTTGTCATTATTATAGACCTGATTTTGAGGCACATCCCAATTGCTTATCGAGGTGAATTTCGATTCATGCGGTACATCCAAGTGTGTAACATCCACGCTGTCCTGCTTTTCGCAGTTACTGACTGTTCTGTCTGGTTCACTGTTGCTTTCACTTTTGATCGCTTTCTGGCAATTTGTTGCCAGAAGATCAAAACTAAATATTGCACAGATAAAATGGCGGCTATGATTCTAGGATCATTGACTGCACTGAGCTGTTTGAAGAATATCTTCTGGTATTTTATGTTTACGGGTCAATATGTAGGTACAAACGTTCCTTGGTTTTGTGATGTATCAACAGGCGTTCTGTTTTCAACTGTCTGGTCAGCAATTGAATTCCTTCATTATATTCTAACGCCGTGTGTCCCATTTGTCCTGGTTCTGCTCTTCAATGTGTTAACCGTCAGACACATTTTATTGAGTAGCAAGGCACGGAAGAGACTCCGGGCTCAGAAGGATGTGCAGAATTCCGGAGACGCAGAGATGCAGAGTCGAAAGAAAAGCATAATTTTACTGCTTGCTATCTCTGGGAACTTCATTCTCTTATGGTCAGTATTCATGATGTATTGTATATGGAGCCGCATGTGGAATATTGGGTATCAATCTGTATATATTCATAGTTATATACGAGAAGCGGGATTTATGCTTCAACTTCTGAGTTGTTGCACAAACACATGTATTTATGCTGTCACTCAAACGAAGTTCAGGGCACAATTCAAAGATGTATTGAGGTATCCTATCGCTATAATTGTAAAAAATATCAAATTATGTTAAAAATAGATGTTACTGGAATGAACTCCCAAACCAAATTGCAGCTAAACATCTCTCCCCTGCAGATCATCACCCAAATATCAACAGTGGGATCGATCAATTCTCCCCACAGGTGTACTGTGATACTGAGAGAATTCTTTCATGATACTCGCTACAAGAAGATGTGATGTAGAATCACCGTGGTCAATCTGGATTCCCAAAGGTGTTTGACAGGCAGTGGGGAGATCGTCAGATTGACACAAGTACAATTGATCTCATCTTATTTCGTACTGTGTCGGTAATAAAGAAATGGGGGAACACATTAGTTTGCCAAGTTGGATTTGTGATGGAGTCATAGTTGGCTTTGTTTTCGTTTGCTGTGTCATCAAATTGGTTAAATGAGCTCCAAAACCTCATCCATGATTGTTGCATCCAGATGGAGGCGTGGAGCTGGCTGGAGGGGAGGGTCTCGGGAGACCACGGCCTTAGTTGCCATTTTTGGGAATTCTCAATGAAATTATAATCAACATTTCCTGCGTCCACCTGTTCCTCTCAGTCGTTGCCAGTCTGTCTAACTGCAATGTATCTTCAAACACTTATTCCAACCCAGATCAATATTGTGAAGCTAAACCTGATCCAAAATAGGACTTAACAGGCTTCATTTCGATTATTTAACGAGTCTCTGAGAAGAATGATCCTGAAGAGAATGTAGAAACCTGGTGCACATTTGTTCTTAGACATATTATCACACATCCACTCTGAAACTTGTGCAGTTTTGTTTATATCATATTCCCTCATTCTTGCTTTTTAAATGCAGTCACTTGAAACAATTCTCAGCGTCAGTGCCATCTGCAACATACCTTCGCGTTAAACCAGTTTTGCTTTCTGTCTTCCTTGAATGCCTTGTTATCCTTCACATCCTTTAGATCATTTGGTCGTTCCAGACACAAGTACATTTAGTACATATCTTCCCAGAATAGATCTATCACTAATACCGATTCTTAGGGAACACCACCGTTTAATTTCTTTGGCCTTGGAAAACAATTGTTCACTGACAATTTTGTATATACGTGTCCCTGAATTCCATTAAATTCCATTTACAATCGATTAATCACTTTACCAAACGTCACTTGAAAGTCAATATGCATCGATTGACGAACCACAATAACCCACACATAATCAGCCTGTTTTATTCCTTGAGTAAGGAACACATTTGATGTGTACACAGAATTTTGAATATATAAATCAAGTCTAGTTTCATGACTACAAGTTTGAATGAGGTAGATGCCAGATATGGATAGGGAATTGCAAAAGGTAACGTTTACTGATTGAACCAGCCATGCAGCCTCGCAGTTGAGAAACTTGCACGCTAGAGCACCAATATTCACACAGTTGCTCACATGTGTCCAGTTGGAAAGCTCTCTAAAGGTACATGAAGTTTGATAGAGCGCCTGTGAGCACCCTTCACTGTCTGATTTCACGCTGAACAGGGAACTGCTCAGTGAAGCTGCATTCACTACGTGGAAAAATATGATAGAGTTGATATTCAAGAGTGCAGTTGCATTTGGCCTTCACAACGTTTCTGTTGCACAAACTCTGTCAAAGCAATATGGAAATTTGGAAAACTTTAAAATATATATAGTTTATGGGATGTAGACGTCGCTGGTTCACTTTTCCAGCATTCATTCTATCTGGGGTTTTAATAAAGTTCTGCGCAGTTGTTTCTACTGCACAGTAAACAACGTCTGAACAGCGTTGTGATAGAGTCGATTGTGCCTTGCGAATATCAAACCTGCGAGATCGGATTCCAATGTCTACAGGAGAATAAGGAAAGTGAGTGTGTGGCTTTTCTGCATTGAAAAGAATTTCTGCCTAAAGATACAAAATTTGCCAGCCTTGTTCACAATTACAAGAAGTCACAACGAGTTTTACATTGTATATTGTATTTGATGGGAGGGGCCTGATAGACACTTACAAGATAATGAAGGGGATGGATAGGGTAGAGGTAGAGAGATTCTTCCCGCTGACAAAGGATAGCAGGACTAGAGGGCACAGCCTCAAGATAAGCTGGGGGGCGGGTAGTTTAGATCGGAGTTGAGGAGGAACTTCTTCACTCAAAGGGTAGTGAATCTCTGGAATTCTCTGCATTTATTGCCCATCCAAAATGGCTTTTGCCAAGATAATGTTGAGCTGCTTCTGAACCTACTGCCATCCGCGTAACACGGTGCAATCTCACTACAAATGTTATTTACCACATGACAAGACTAATTTTATTTACCACATGTCACAGACCAGGACTGCGCGGTTATCCAGTTCTTGCTGCATTTGGAAATAGTCTGAAGAGTCCTCTGAATAGTCCTGAGCAGTGTGCAGTCATCAGTGAACATCCCCAGTTCTGCCCTGACCATGGAAGAAAAGTCATTTCTGAAGCAGCTGAGAATCATTTCACTCAGGGCGTTGCCGTGAGAAAAAAACGCCGAGATTTCCTGAAGATGAGCCGAACAACATCCAAAAACGGCAGCCATCTTCCTTTGTACCAGGTGCGGTTGCTGGAAGACAATCAGCGAATTCAGATTCAATTCAAGACTTGGGTCACCGTTTTTATGGAGTTTGCATTTTCTCCGCGTGACTGTGTGGGTTTCCTCCGGGTGTTCTCGTTTCGTCCCACAGTGCAAAGATGTGCGGGTTAGGTTGATTGGCCATACTAAATTGACCATACTGTCAGGTGGATGAGTAAACGAGGGTTTCGGGGAAAGGGGCTGGGTTGAATTATATAGAGCATAGAACATAGAACATTGAACATTACAGCGCAGAACAGGCCCTTCGGCCCACGATGTTGCGCCGACCAGTTAAAAAACAATGACCCTCTAACCTAAACCAATCCCTTTTCATCCATAAACCTATCCACGGATCTCTTAAACGCCCCCAAACTAGGCGCATTTACAACTGCAGCAGACAGGGCATTCCAATCCCTCACCACCCTCTGGATAAAGAGCCTACCCCTGACATCCGTCCTATAACTACCCCCCCTTAATTTAAAGCCATGCCCCCTCGTGCTAGCTTTCTCCATCCGAGGAAAAAGGCTATCACTATCCACCCTATCTAAACCTCTAATCATCTTATATGTTTCAATAAGATCCCCTCTTAGCCGCCTTCTTTCTCGCGAAAACAACCCCAAATCCCTCAGTCTCTCCTCATAGGACCTCCCCTCCATACCAGGCAACATCCTGGTAAACCTCCTCTGCACACTCTCCAAAGCCTCCACATCCTTCCTATAATGTGGGGACCAGAACTGCACGCAATACCCCAAGTGCGGCCGCACCAGAGTTGTGTACAGATGGCCTACTCCTGCTCCTATTTCTTACGTTCTTATGTTCTTGCATCTCTGGTTCTGAGCCAGCATACAGGGCACAGTCATCGGCAAAGAGGAAATCTCTCAGAACAGTCTCCTTCACACTCGTAATAGCTTGAAGTCTCCTCAGGTTGGAAAGCTTCCCACCCACTCTGTACTTGAGGCTGATTCCAGCAACACTGTCCTGGAAGGCATCATTCAGCATGGCAGTAACCATCATGCTGAACAGTGTGGGTGCGAGCACACAGCCCTGTTTCACTCCATTGGTGACTGGGAATGCCTCAGAGGATTCTCCGCCATCCAGTACTCTGGACATGACGCCATCATGGACCTGGCGCACCATCTGAATGAATTTGGCGGGGGTGGGGGTGGGGGAGGCAGCCGAACTTTGACATGATCCTCCACAGGCCTTGTCGGCTTCCAGTGTCGGAGGCTTTCGTGAGGTCAACAAAGGTTGTGTAGAGCTCGCGATTCTGCTCCTGACACTTCTCAGGGTAATATTCCACGTGTTGACTACGTGGCATCGCCAGATCAAAGGTGAGCCAAAATGCTGATGAATTGAACGAACGTTGATCTCAGGTCAAGAAAAGTGTCGGTACAAATGTAAGGATTTGCATTTTTGAAAGTTTCATTTCTTGACAGTCTTTGTTTCTGTTTTCAAAGTTAGAAAACAACACAAGTACAATTTGACATAATAAAATGACGATAAACTCCCCGTCGGGGAATTCAACCCCGGTCTCCCGCGTGACAGGCGGGGATACTAACCACTATACTAACGAGGAACTGACAGTTACAGCAACCATACACATTGTACACTTGTCATTTTCACTTCCGGAGCGACAACTCAGTTCTGACGAGATCAGTTATTTTCCCCAATACGGAGAACCATTTCATGCAGCAAACAGCGGCTTTAACTAACTCATTAAGACTTTTGGATTAGCAGGAAAGAGAATGAGATGGATGCATGAAGAAAAAACACAAATCAGGTGGAGACAGAAAGGAGCGTTTGCCGTTCATATCAAACCGCATGTTCTTTTTAATTTTGGAGGAAAGACGGGGTGTATTGAAGTCTGAAATGCTGGACAATCTCAGCTGGTCTCTCTCCACAGATGATGTCAGACCTGCTGAGTTTTTCCAGCATTTTCACTTGTTGTTTCAGATTCCAGCATCGGCAGGATTTTGCTTTTACCTTGTCAAGAAATGCATTTTTTTCTCTCCAAACCGCTGGAAGTTTCAAAGTGCTTTACAGCTGAGATGCTTTTCTTTAATTATATTGTCTTTTTATTGCCCAAGGTACAGGTGCAGATTGAGCAAATACATAAAATATAGTATCTATCATAGTTTGGAGATTTGTTATTTCGGCAACAATCAACTTTATCCGGATCTAAAATCAAAAGACTGATGAGTAAGAGTTGCTTGAGCCTGACGTGATTTGAACACACAATCTTCTGATCTGGAGTCAGACGCGCTACCGCTGCGCAACAAGCTCATAACTTTTGCAGTTCTTCTACATCTGTGTTATTTTTGGTGAATTCAAAACTCAAACAGGGAATTGTCTCCCTCTTTACTTTCTCGGGATTGAAATCGAATGGAAGAGGAACAGCGAACCAAAATTAACGAGAAAGCAGAAACACAACTTATCCGACAGGAGAAATGTGCTCTTTGTTCAAGAGGTGATTCGAAAGGTTGTCACTCTGTGATGAGGTGGCCGCGTGGGTAAGGCGATGGATTGCTAATCTATTGTGCTCTGCACGCGTGGGTTCGAATCCCATTCTCGTCGATGTTGTATCTTCTATGCTTCTTCATTGAAGTTGAACTTCAATCTGGGGATGCGGCATGCCAGGGAAATGCTGATGAAGTATTCGAGAGCACTTCAGATATTCTCAGCCTTGCCCCTCGGCTGAGGTGTTGTCATCCTGAGACGACATCCTCAGCAGTAAACCCTCCCTGTTAAGATTAGGGCTCAGTGGATGGTAATGTGGGAATATGCTGACTTCGCCATTATTTTCATTCAGACTGTGTTTCTTGTTTTCATTATCTGCTGCTGTGTGAGGATTGGGATCTTTCTGATTCTGTCTGTGGAACTGTGCGTGTACAAGCGATTTGTTCTGACAGTCCCCGGAACTGTAAATTAGCTTGGAATCCATTCTGTATTTGCAATCTCTGGGATTGTAAACGAGTTGATTGATCTCCTCATTTTGAATCTCCGATGTACTTTTCTCAGCGTCGCTGACTAGGCCATTGGACAGTGATTACATTTCAAAAATACTTCATTGTCATTAACATATTTTGGGGCGTCCAGTGGTTCTGAAAGAGCTACAGAAATTTCAGTAGAACTCCAATAGGACACAGACACTTTTTTATTCATTCATGGAACCTGGGTGTCGCTGGCTGGGCAGCATTTATTGCCCAAAACTCGGAGCCCGAGGACAGTTTAGAGTCAACTACATTGCTGTGGATCTGGAGTCACATGTGGGCCAGACCGGGCAAGGACGGTAGGTTTTGTTCCCTAAGGGGCATTAGTTTATCATATAAGTTTTTCCGATGATGGTCAGTCATTTCATGGTCAGCAGTAGATTATTGATTACAGATTTTTTTTATTAAATTCAAATTTCACCAACTGAAATGGCAAGATGCGAGATCTAGAGTATTAGCTGAGTTTCTGGATTAATATTCCAGTGATAATACCACAAAATCTAATTGTTTATAAAGTTTGTGTTCTCAGCACCTCGTCAGAATCATAGAATCATACGGTGTGGAAGGAGGTCATTTGGCCCATAGCCTCCAAAATTCCCTCAAACCGACCGCTTTCATAGCTGACAGTCTTTGTGGCTTAGTTAGTTAAGGCACCTGTTCAGTAAGCAGGAGTCATCCTGGGTTCAAGTGATATTTGGCTTCCATTTTCCCCGAAAAACCTCGATCTGTACTAAATGGATTTTATATGCAACCAGAGTATTACACAAGAAGGGAGAATCCCAGCGGAGCCTCGATTCGTTCCCAATGATATTTGCAATTGTGCCAGTCACAAAATCCATTTCTGCTTGTCAGTTTTGTCTTTCCTTTCACAGTGGATAATCTCCAACGATGGAAAAATCTTGAGACTCTCCACCAAAACTTCCACTATTTGTTGAGATGATCCAGGTATTTTCATCACCTTGCAGTTAAAAAAAATTTCACCTGCAATAAACCCAATGCTGTAAGTTCTACCAACGCACATTTCCATTATTTTCTCAGGGAATTCCGAACGCAGTCAAATGGCCTGAGAAACACACAATCCCGACAGTGCTCAAGGAGACCGTTCTGCCCATCGAGTCTGTACTGACCCTCCGACAGAGAATTGCACATAGGATCTATCCTCGCAGTGGCACACACCCACTCCGCTAACCTACTGATGGAAATACCTTGGGGGCGAAGGGACAATCTAACATGGCCAAATCCATTCAACCTGCTCATCTTTGGAATGTGGCAGGAAATCGAATCACCTTGTTTCCTGAGATCATTTGTCTGGGTGAATTCAACTGGAACAGAACTACAGAAGTTTGGCACCATCCAGGACAGAGCATCCCGCTTCACTCACTCCACTACCGACACACAATGGCAGCAGTGTGCACCATCGACACGATGCACTGCAGCAACTCAGTCAAGCTCCTTTGCCAGCACCTTCCAGACCCACGACCACAAGGACCGAGAAGGACAAGCGCAACAGAAACATCGGAATAAGATTGAAAAAGAGCCAAGGCTCTGCTGGGATTTGAACCCAGGATCTCCTACTTACTAGGCAAGCGCTTTAACCAACTAAGCCACAGAGCCTGTCGCTGCTGTTGGTGGGTTCAGCGGAATGCTGGAAATACGTTCCAGATCTGGTGGTATTTGTGAAAAAGGACATACTGCCAGGTTGTAGGACACTGATATTTATTTATTGATTGTAGCTATTTATAAGTTGTTGTTGCGTGTGTGCGTTCCTTAATCTTATTTATCTTCCAAAAGAAATGAAATATCTAATTGAAAAAAGATGTTACTGTAAGGGGAAGTTGATGCAATTTTTGAGAAAGCGGGCTGACAGAGCGGAAAATCGAGAAGTGAAATATGCTGTATAAACGCTTTGCAGGGGCAGGTGCTTAAAAACAAGTATGAAATCAGTTGCTCGCAGTCAAAGTAGTCATGGGTTGGGTATGATAAAGAAGCGGTTACTGAGAACCATAAAAAGGAGGAATAGGCGCCAAAGATAGAACAAGGGAAGGGAGATGTAGGAGGGTGAAGCTAGCTGAGCAGTTCACGATAAGGGAGCGTGGAAACCAAGGACAAAACTAGCTGAGCAGTTCACGATAAGGAAGCGCGGCGCGGGAGCCAATTAACAAGGGAAGGGAGATGTATGATAAACTGCATAGGCATGTAAGGCAGAATCATGTATTGTGTGTGTGTGTGTACCTGCGGGACTGCACCCTTTCTTGCAAGATTGAATAAACTGACGTAGAATGACTCCGCCGTGTCTTTGATTTCAAGAGCAGGGGGGGAAAGGGAAGTGGGATCGGTGTCCCCAGAGGTGTCTCTTTGGATGGGCTCGACGGTTGAAACCTAACGGTGACAACTAAGCCGATCGAGTTCCCCCCCCTCAAAGATTGAGTCAGTTGGTCGGGTGTAATCCATACAAACTGACTGGCCTCGGGTTGGGTACCTCCTACTTCTCACACAAATTGGGGGCTCGTCCGGGATCCTGAATTATAACGGGGACCTCTCGCGGGGGGACCAACTCGGTGGAATAAGACGCGTCTGGTATATATTTATGCCTAGGAACGCCGTTTTGGTCCCCGGGTGGAGAGATCTGAAACCACTCGATTGAGATAATTCTGGACCCTAGGAAGGAAATCACACGGATGAGTAGGGGAGAAGGACTGTGACGGGGACCTGTAAAAAGGAAAGGGGGTACACACACAGGCAGAAGTCAGACAACTCCGTGCACGGATCAAGGTAAGAAATTTCTCTCGGAATTTGGATTCGGGCTAGTGAGAGTTATTATCTACCTTGTTGACTTCATGGTTATGACAGTATGATCTGAGAGTGTGGGCGATTCATACTCAAGACGACTACTGGAGACTAACCATGGGAAATAGGTCGTCCCGAAGACGGGACGGGGAACCTAGGAGGAAGGATAAGAAGGAGGAAATACCCCCAGATAGCCCATTAGGTATGAAGTTACAAAATTGGGACTATGGGACGAAGACGAAAAATCTGGACAAAACGGTTATGATAAAATATTGTTGTTTTACATGGACAGCAGAACCAATCCGGGCACCGTCAGTATTCTGGCCAAAATACGGATCGGACGAGGATTGGGTCTGCCAACTCTTAAATTTATATGTAAATGGTAAACCATCACCCAGCCCGGAGGAAATCAAATACGCGGCTTGCTGGGTGGGAGCGATACCTGGGTCGCCCCTGTCTGTCCCACTATATCCTGTGATCCAGCAAACACAGGGTAAACCGAGACCCTGGGAGGTTATGTGATGAGGGAGCAGAGGAAAGTAGAATAAGGGAAGTGTCCCTGGAGGCACTGGAGTTTGTGGATGGGTCACGAAGTATATGGATGGATCAGCGTGAATGGGATGGACCTACAATTGGTCTGAGCAGAAAGAGTAGAGAGAAGTATGTCAGTGGAACTGCGAACCCTGACATAGGCTTTTACTGAGATGCGGGGAGAACACTAATAGCGGTTATGTATTTGGAATTGTGCATGACTATATGACTGTTTGAGAGAGAAAGGGATTTGTCATGACATGAGGCACCCGAATCAAACATGGTCAAATTTATTAGAGGCCAGTGAGCTCCCATCAGTAAAGGGTTAAAAAGAGACAAGCAGGCTGACTCTGTATGGTACAGAGAGAGAGAGAGATGGAGAGTGTAACTGTGTAATCGAGACCCTCATGTGATGTAATAGGTATAGCCAATCAAAGTGAATTGCTTTAAGTTTAATAAATTATGTAGGGATCGGACAGAGATTTGAATTCTGCCAAGTGGGAAAGGTGGCATTACATTGCATCTTAAAGTTGTAAGGAGAGTTAACCATTTAGGCACACAGTAGATTTGATTTTGTACTTGCCTGTGTTGGTTACAAAGGCAGAGCTGCAGAAATAATTAAACATGTAGATTGCACATTAGAATGCTTTCAGTATTTCTTCGTGCATCTGTGCTCCAAGTGATGTTTTGTTTTATTGTACCAGAATTGTAAGAATGTGCAAGGGTCTTGATTTAGTGAGGATATTTAAAGGTGATAAAAATAAATCTTATTTTGGATTTTCTGAATCAGGCTTTGTTAAATAAACTGCTGTACTTTGACTCACAATTAGTCTCAGAGGAATCTTTACCTACAAGAATTGGTGCGGCCACAACCGGAGCTCCGGAATAGATTACCAAATTTAAGGGAGTGAATCAAAGTGCAGTAGGGGCTCACCTGTGATGAAAAAGTGTGAGTGTGTGTGAGAGGTCTGAGCTGAGCACGTACAGACAAGGAGGCATCTGTCTTTACACCCAGCCTTAGACCAGTTGTTAAGAGGGGTAGCCCCCTACGCGAAGTTCAGGAGTTTGAAGTGAGTGTAAAGGCTAGAGAAGGATGTCTGGGATGTGATGTTCAGACGTGAGTAAGAAAGAATCTGTCTGAGAGATCGCCGGAGTAGAAGGGAAAGCCGGCTTAATAGTGTGAGCTTAAGGGTGTAAGCTCACGAGTGTAAGTGGTGGTACAGAGGGCACTAAACACCCCTAACAGGTATCACCAGACTCTGAGAAGAGCGACCTAGGGGTGGGATCCATTTCACCCACTAGATCAACAATGGAAATGATTGGAAAAAGGACAGAACTAAGATAATTGGAATTCTCTTAGTTTGAATTAATTAAACAGGTTTAAACCGGATTAATTGAACAGGTCTCAGTCTTGGGTAAAAAAAAATTGGGCTGACGACAAGGGGAAAATTAAAACAACAGAATCACAGATTAGAGAGTTAGAAAAGAGAAACCAAACAAAGAAAATAGCAGTATTGTTAATACATCAGTTAGCTGGACTAATTGAACAAGTAGACACTTCCACTAAGAAGTGGAGTGGGGATAAAAAGATTAAGGAATTAGAATTCAGAGTAAGGGAACTGGAGAAACAAAACTAAGTGTTAGAAGACTACTGCGGGGGGACATTACCTCCCTCCCCCGGCAGTATGACCATGAAACTTACAGCACCTGGGGGCGACTTTAATACTGAGGAGAAGGTCTGTAACCTTGCTCCGGTAACGAGGGGAGGAACAGTGAATAATCCATTGACCAATTTAAATATTTCACACCAGGCAAAGACATCAGATCCTGGTGTCACTGAGAAAACTCCAGCCCTGGAGTTCAAATGCCAAATTTTGGTATTATCATTGTCCCACAAAGTATTTGTAGTATTAGATATAGCTAACGAGTTCTCGTCCATCCCCTTGAACTTGAACTCACAGGATAAGTTTTTCTTTATAGTAGACGATAAGCACGGATGTTATATTTGGGACATTTTAATATCCCAAGGGATCAAGGAGAGGCCTGTGGACAAGCTAGCCGATGAAATAGCGAAAAGAAAGCAGCCCTAAACCCACAACCAATTAGGATGCAGGCCCTTATTTCCCGAATGCCCCGGGGAGCGAATCCAATCTTTACAGAAAAGGAAAAAGAGGAGCTGACTGAGATGGGAGCTAGGGAAACTGGGGAAGGAAAATGGGTACTGCCAGATGGAAGAGAAATGATAAATAAACAAGTAATGGGGGAAATCATGGCCCACTTACATCAGGGAAGAACTCGAACAAATAGTGCCTAGATATGGTTTGGTAGAGAATGTAGATTCTGATCAGGGAAGACATTTTACATCAAAACTGCTACAAGGGATAATGAAAGGATTAGGAATATCATGGGACTTCCACACCCCCTGGCATCCCCCGTCCTCGGGCAAGGTCGAGCGGATGAACCAGACCCTTAAAAAAACAGCTCACGAAACTCACTACTGAAACTGGGCTGCCCTGGACTAAGTGCCTTCCCCTAGCTCTCCTACAAATACGAACGCAACCGCGGCGCGATTTAGGTGACTCCCCATATGAAATGTTGTTCGGTCTCCCCTTTAATGGACCGAGGGGGGAGTTACCCCTCTTCGAGTCTAGAGACGTATTTATACGAAAATATGTTGAGGCCTTGGAATCTGTCCTGTCTCGTTTACGTCAACAGGGACTCCTGGCACAGACGCCGCCTCTAGAATTCGCGGTTCACACTATCAAGGCGGGACAGTGGGTCCTAATTAAGAACTGGAAACTACGAACATTGGAGCCGATCTGGGACGGCCCCTTCTTGGTACTACTGATTACAGAGACTGCTATACGGACGGCTGAGAGAGGCTGGACGCATTACACCAGAGTTAAGGGACCGGTACCGGCTCCAGCGGAGGAGACGTCAACTCTTAGCGATCACGTTACAGAGGCGGAGCATATTACAGAGCACTAAGTGGACAATATTCTGAAATGAACTCTGATCACAATACTGAAATGCTACTAATATTGCTAATAATGTGGATAAAGTTTCTGTGGAGGGGCTTGGGAGCTATGGCGCGGGAAAATCAGGAAGCGGTTGATAGGTGGTATGAGGAAGAAGCGGCCCTCGCAGGCAAAATATATTCGCTCACCATAAACGAAGCACCCCAGGTGCAGGTAATAGAGATTTATCTCTGCCGGATGGTGCCATGCGAGACCGTAGGGGAACGTGACCAGACTGCAGTAAACCTTGAAAGGCAGAAGGGATACCAGGGAAAGAGGATGGAATTGTATTTCCTGGGAAAAGGGCTAGGTGAGGGTATATCACTCGGGGTTAGGGAACGTGTCTCGTTAATTCCACGGGCCATCCTCCCTAGGAATTGCGGGCTGAACCAGTGTAATCCGTTATACCTCACCGTGAGGCAGACGGAATGGATGGTGGGAAATAGGTATGGGAACCTGGACAATGAAGTACTAGGGGTAAGAGTTAGGGGGGATAGATTGTGCTGCGTACGGATCACGGTCCAGAAGGCGGTAGCTGGCAGTTCCCCGGTTCTATGGAAGGAGACATCCGTCTCGGAAAGTTCCGAAGGGGTCAGGGTGATAAAGATAAAAGATCTCAAGGAGACTATTGAAATAAAAACGGGGTTCGGAGAAACGAATGCCTGGATTGAATGGGTCAGGTATACGGTCAAAAGCCTCGAAAAAGGCAACTGTTATGCCTGCACGGGCAGTAGGCCGACTCCACGGGTAGTTCCCTTCCCGTTGGGATGGGATAGGGAGCCACAACAGATGGAATGCCTGGTGAGATTATATCAACACCGGACGGCCTGGGATGATCCCACCTGCCAATCCCTGGGCCTGACGTTTCCCCCTGTAAGATCCAACAGGGAATCGCAGCCCCCAGTGTTCTCTGGGGTATTAGGGACACATCACACTTGTGTTTCCCGGACTGGGAACAGACTGGACAGGCAGGTGGGCACCTTTGACAGATGCGGTACGATCAAAAAGGTCAGTGACGACACGGGGGAAGGGAATTATTCCCAAATCCAGGTCCCCCGAGCTGACCTCTGGTGGTACTGTGGAGGAAGGACTTTGCGACCAACGTTACCCCGGAGATGGACAGGGACCTGCGCGATAGTCCAATTAGTTGTCCCATTCACCCTGGCATTCGAACACCAGGAACCCCGTAGGGATCGGCGAACAGAGAGGAGCTTACCCACCTCTTTTGACGACCGGGTCTATTTAGACCATATAGGAGTCCCCAGGGGGGTTCCCGATGAATATAAGGCTAGCAACCAGATAGCGGCGGGGTTTGAGTCTCTGTTCTGGTGGGTGACCATCAATAAGAATGTGGATTGGATCAACTACATCTACTATAACTAGCAGCGATTTATTAATTACACCCGCGATGCAGTGAAGGGAATCGCGGCGCAGCTTGATGCCACCAGCAGAATGGCATGGTAAAACAGGCTAGCCTTAGACATGATCCTGGCAGAGAAAGGCGGGGTCTGTGTCATGATAGGGGCACAGTGTGGTACCTTCATCCTGAACAACACCGCCCCTGATGGGTCAATCACTAGGGCTTTAGAAGGACTAACGACTCTGGCTGAGGAGATGGCTGAAAATTCAGGAGTGGATACTGACCTTGCTGGGTGGTGGGAGACATGGTTCGGGAAATGGAAAGGAGTCGTGGTATCCGTCCTCATCTCCTTTATAGTGGTAGCAGGGGTGTTGACCGCCTTAGGGTGCTGTGTTATCCCTTGCATACGGGGTCTGACACAGAGGCTCATTGAAACAGCTCTGACTAAACGCGATATCCTGGATGGACGGGTAGTAGGCATACACTTAGAAACAGAGGAGGGACAGGGCCTCCTAGACACCAAAGGTGGAGATGGCACCTGGGATGAACGAGCCCACATAATGCTTGAGGGATGGAAACAGGAGGTGGAAGTCAAAAATTACAGCGCGTAAGGAAAAGCAGGGGGGATTGTAAGGGGAAGCTGATGCAATTTTTGAGAAAGCGGGCTGACAGAGCGGGAAATCGAGAAGTGAAATATGCTGTATAAACGCTTTGCAGGGGCAGGTGCTTAAAAACAAGTATGAAATCAGTTGCTCGCAGTCAAAGTAGCCATGGGTTGGGTATGATAAAGAAGCGGTTACTGCGAACCATAAAAAGGAGGAATAGGCGCCAAAGATAGAACAAGGGAAGAGAGATGTAGGAGGGTGAAGCTAGCTGAGCAGTTCACGATAAGGGAGCGTGGAAACCAAGGACAAAACTAGCTGAGCAGTTCACGATAAGGAAGCGCGGCGCGGGAGCCAATTAACAAGGGAAGGGAGATGTATGATAAACTGCATAGGCATATAAGGCAGAATCATGTATTGTGTGTGTGTGTGTACCTGCGGGACTGCACCCTTTCTTGCAAGATTGAATAAACTGACGTAGAATGACTCCGCCGTGTCTTTGATTTCAAGAGCAGGGGGGGAAAGGGAAGTGGGATCGGTGTCCCCAGAGGTGTCTCTTTGGATGGGCTCGACGGTTGAAACCTAACGGTGACAACTAAGCCGATCGAGTTCCCCCCCCCCCCCAAAGATTGAGTCAGTTGCTCGGGTGTAATCCATACAAACTGACTGGCCTCGGGCTGGGTACCTCCTACTTCTCACACATTACTATTTCCAACCCAACCAGCGAGCGTTGTGTCAAACTTTAAGAAAGGTTTGTGATTTATTCTCGAGTCAGTGGTTTCCCTGGGAGCCGGGTTAACAGAAACAGCATGGAGAGATGGCAGAGCAGGAAATGTCGGTGCCGAAGGTGAATCACATCAATGAAGCAGCAACTGGTTTGTAACTAACCTGATCCATAATCCGATTGTGGTGGGACTCAAACTTTGAATGGCTGAAGTGCCATTATTGAGCAGTCCAACGCGCCACAGAGACACATGGATTTTCCGGTATAGTCAATATAACTTGGAATTTGCTATTACCTTGAGCAGTTGAGTCGACCAGCATCGGTGTCCAAAAGGGAAATCTAGTTGATGAGACGATGGAGAATGAATTTCAGAGATAAGCAGATGCTGTTACATTGAAGATTTTGAGTAGAGGATCGTGTGGAATCATGTACTAATTAGAACAAAAGGCCCAGTTTCAATCCGGTATTTTCTGGGTAGAACGTGTACAGATTTGCAAAGTCTCTCAGATAGATTTATAATGAATATCACACACATATGTCACACCAGAGACAGATCGATACAGAATGAGTCCAACACTCATACATCTAGAATCTTAGAATGGATACAACAAAGAGAAGGAGACCATTCGGCCCTTATTTTGTGTGCTGACCTGTACATGAACAACTCGGCACATCCCTTTCCCAGTTCTTGTCTCATAACCCTGTAAATCCCTTCACTTCAGGTGTTGATCCCATTCCTCCTTGTCAGTCCTGATTTGATGCTGCCTCTGCCACACCCTCAGGCAGTGCATTCCAGGTCCTAAACATTCAGCGCATTAAAACCCATCCTTCTCTCCTCTGCAATGGGAACAATATTTCTTCATCTTCTCTTCTTAGACTGCACCCACTAACCCATCACCTCTACCATCTCGAAGGAAAATGGCAGCAGATACATGGGAGCACCAGCACTACACCCCGCCCCTCCCACCCACCCGGCCTCGAACCCACTCACCGTCTCGACTTGGAAATACATCACGGCGTCTTCACTGTCGCAGCGGCAAAATCCTGAAACACTGTTCGGCTGACAGCACCGTGGCTGTTCCGACACCTCAGGGACTGCAGCAGTTTAAGAAAGCAGCAAACCACCACCTACTTAAGGCCAGTTAGGGATTGGTAATGAATGTTGGCCTAGTCAGTGATACCCACCTCTTCAAATCAATAAAACAAATAAAAACTCGCAACTACAACCGGAGACAGAGAGATACAGAACAAATCTCACTCACACGCATGTATTGGATACAATATGAATCACTCAATCACATTCCCTAACAGAGGGTAAAAGGCAGTCGAAATTGGGCGATCGTTATCCACTTGCAGTTTAACCAGAGTTTTGTACAAGAACAGAGAAGATCTGAACACAACATACAACATTTTAACCCAACGTGGAACATCATGAGATCAGATAATTAACATTTTGCTGAACAGAAAACATTTTCACGGAGAATAGTTTGACACAACAGGGAACACGTTTACAGAGCAGGGCATTTATTAACCGAATATTTTAAAAATATTGACACAAGATGGATCATATTTACACAGCTGGAAACACATTTACAGCATCCGGGAGGCATTTTACACAACAGCAGAAAACACTTCTCAGCAACAGAGAGCACAGTAACACAGCAGGAAATATATTTACAAACATGTATTTGCAACGGAAAATTCCTTTTAAAATAGTGATGGATTCTCCAATTCCGTGTCTTGCCGGTTTCCCAGCACTTTGTCTGTCGTTCCATGTGTCCAAGCAGTCTCTCGTGCTGCTATTGTGTGTTTTTCTCTGTCTATTGTATTCTCGGTGTGATGCAGTGATGCCTCCTCACACTGGTGTTCACATCAAACGATACAGGAGTGAACATCTGCCTGACGACATTGATAGGCACGAGCCACGACCACTGTAGCAGAGTGGCGCAGCGGAAGCGTGCTGGGCCCATAACCCAGAGGCCGATGGGTCGTAAACCATCCTCTGCTATTCTGGTTCACAGTGGTGATGAAACAATCTAACGGTAACTCTGAAGCAGTTGTGACTTTTACCTGGAGAACACCAATTGATATTTGGCTTCCCTTTTCACCGAAAAACCTCGATCTGTACTAAATGGATTTTATATGCAACCAGAGTATTACACAAGAAGGGAGAACATCTTAACACAGCATGCAACAATTTACTGACAAAAAAACATCCTCACGGAGAATCTTCTTTACACAACAGGGAACACGTTTGTCAGAGAAGGGGACATATTAACAGAACAGAAGGAAAAAATATTTACAGAGCCGGAAGCACAACAACAGGGAAGAATTTTACAGAACAGCAGGAATAAAAACACTCAACAATATTTGAGACAGTTACCTGGGTAAGATTGGTCTGGAGAGATATTGGCAAAACACGGATAATTGGGAATAACTCAGAGGTAAAAAAACTGGGCGGCATGGACACTTTGGGCCGAAGGGCCTGTTTCCATGCTGTAACCCTCTATATGACAGAGCACAACAGGAAATATATTTAGACAGTGAAACACTTTGCACAACAACAGTGAACATCTTTGAACAATAGTTCAAAGCAGGACAGCTGTGCAGCAGGAAATATGCTTACAAGAATATATTTGCAACAGAAAACTAATTTAACATGTGAGTGATCAATTCCGGGTCCTGCCGGTTTCGCGGAACCTTTATCTGTCGCCACACGTGTACAAACAGCCTCTTTTGCTGCTTTTGTGCGTGTCTTTCTCTGTCCATTGCATTCTTGGTGTTCTGCAGTGGAATTGTGTGGCCAGACTGAAGCTCCCTCACACTCGTGCTGGAGTTAAACAACAATGTGGAAGTGAATATCTGAATGGCTACATTGATAGGCAGCAGCGGGGAGCTGGATTTACCAGAGCAAAGTGACGCAGTGGAAGTGTGCTGGACTGATAATTCAGAGGTTGATGCATCAAAGCCATTCTCTGTTATTTCCTGTTAACGATGATAACAAAACCACTTGACAACAATTCTGCAACATTTCCGTGGGATATACAAGCATTTGCATTGGCTCCGCTTTTCTGTTTTCACCCTCAAACTGCAGTAAATCACATTGATCTGCACACAAGCTGTAGATACTGTGAACATGCACCAGGATATATTAGTGACCAAGGTCATGGTGTGCAGGGCACAATTTCAGAATTTGTGGATGATGTGAAAGTTGGGGGCATTGTGAACTCTGAGGAGGATAGTGTAAAACTGCAAAAAGGACAGAGACAAGTTGACGGAATGAGTGGACAAGTTACAGATGAAAGTCAAAGCTGAGAATTGTGAAGTGATTTATTCTGGTAGGAAGATTATACAGAGACAATGAAAAGTAAAAGGACCCGGGTTCAATACTGGCCTTCGGTGACCTGTGTTCCACAATTTTCCTGTGCCTGCTTCTCTTTCCTCCGGGTGCTCTGGTTCCCCCCGCACTCCATTGATAGGGTAAATGGATTTACCATGCTAAATTTCCCCTTATGTCTCCCAGTATGTTTAGATTAGGAGGATTAACGAGGTAAATATGTGAGGTTGCGTGGATAGGTCAGAGAATGAGTGCACACTCAATGGGCCGAATGGCCACCTTCTGCACTGTAGGGATTCAATGATAGAGATTTTCATATTCCAGTCAAGAGTTCATCAAGAAACAAGGGAAAATATTCAAGGCAAGTATCAAAATTTCACCGATTCGGTGCCTAATGTACATATCTTTGGAAGCTAAAGCAACGTTTAACATGGCCATTCCACCTAACCTGCACATCTTTGAACTACGGAGCAAACCAGAGCACCCAGAAGAAACAACGGGAGAGAATGTGCAAAGTCAGCAAAGGGTCAGAACCGAAGTCAGGTCTCGAGGCTCTGAGGCGGGGGAGTGGGATTGGATGGAATGTTGTTTCAATAATGCCAAATGGCGGCCTACTGTAGCGGGTGGCTCGTTGGTCTAGGGGTATGATTCTCGCTTTGGGTGTAGTGCTAAAATGCGAGAGGTCCCGGACGAGCCCTGCAATTTTATTTAAAGATAATTCTTTGTAATGAAGGTGGCGACAATGAGTGAAAGCCGAAGCAGTGTTTACCTCCAGAGAACTCATTGCAGAGAATTGATCCCTGCAGAACACGGAAAGAAACCATACAGTCTGAAAGACCTGGGAGTCCCGGTCAGATTTTAATTTGTCCATATTTCAGTTTGATTCCTGTGCGCCGAGTGAACCGTGAGTATTGGTAGGTTTCAGCAGTCCTGCTGAGGGGAAATTTGGAATAGACGACGGACACACGAACAGAGGAAATGGAACATAGAACATAGAACACGATGTTGCGCCGACCAGGTAAAAAACAATGACCCTCCAACCTAAACCAATCCCTTTTCATCCATAAACCTATCCACGGATCTCTTAAACGCCCCCAAACTAGGCGCATTTACAACTGCAGCAGGCAGGGCATTCCAGTCCCTCACCACCCGCTGGGTAAATAAGAGTAATAAGAGCAGAGGAAGGCCATTCGGCCTCACAAGACTGTCCCGCCATTCACTGAGGTCATGGCTGATCTGTTTGTGTTTCGATTTCCACATTTCCATCACTCAGCTCGTTATTAAACCTCTTCCTGAGGAGATTAGATTTTCCCCCACAGAATTGTATTAAACTATTTGCTACAAAGCCTGTTCGTCCATTTGGGAGCATCAATAATTTATTAAGATCACACAAAAAAGATTGATTTCTTGAGGGGAGAATAATATAATGAGATGAGAAAAATTAATGAACAAAACAACAAGGAAATACATTCTGAGAAAGCGCCCTGCAATGTTTGCAAGAAAATGCAGAGCTTTTAGCTGAAGAAGGAAATCTCAGTTTGCTGGAAGTTCTACAAATTTCTGCGCAAAACGACCGCGACAGAACTCAAGCCTGCAATCTTCTGATATCACCATTGCTATGAATACCGAAGTCAGACGCCTTATCCATTAGGCCACACGGTCAACAGATACAGTGCAGCCCCAAATGTTAGCACCATGTGAATAACTGCCGTGATTATATTTATTTTCAGTTCTGTTTTTAGTTACTTCTCTGATTCCCAGATGCCAAAAAATTGAAATGGAATCCCCAGAGTTTGCCAACAGCAGAAATCTAAAGCCCACTTCTAACATTCTTGGCTGCCTGTCTGTGTGGAGTTTGCACGCTCTCCCCGTGTCTGCGTGGGTTTCCTTCGGATGCTCCGGTTTCCTCCCATCTCCAACGATGTGCAAATTAGGTGGATTGGCCAGGCTAAATTGACCTTTACTGTTAGGGGGATTAGCAGAGTAATTACGTGGGGTGACAGGGAGGGATTCACTGTCGGAGAGTCGGTGGAGAATATCTGGGCCGAATGGCCTCCTTCCGCACTGTCGGGATGCTTTGCCTCCTGCACTTCCTGTCTTCAATCTTCAATGCCTGTTCCCGAATCCTTCTGCTAGCAGCTAATGCAGCAACTGCCCCCTGTGTACCTTAGTTAACTATGTTCTACTCTTTTACACCTCTCTTCCAGCGCCACTCAATCCCTTTTGCTGCAAAGAGAGAAACTCCGAGTTATCCAGCCATACCTGGGAGCTAAAATCCCTCACCGCTGGATCCAAAACAGTAAATCTCCTTTCCCCCTGTATAAGGACTCTCACACACTTTGTAAAGTGGGGTTACCGGGTCTGGGGGCAATGCTAAAACAGCTCAGTTAATCAGAGCTTCATAAAGATTGAGCAGGACTTCCCAGTTTTTATACTCAGTATCTCCAGTTATGAAGCCAAACATCCAATCCGCCTTCCTGACGACTGTGTGCAATTTTGGTCCCCTTGTTTGCGAAAGGATATATTGGCCTTGGTGGGAGTACAGAGAAGGTTCACCAGGTTGATACCGGGGATGAGGGGGTGAGTTTATGAGGAGAGATTGAGTAGATTGGGCCTGTACTCGTTGGAGTTTAGAAGGCTGAGGGGTGATCGTACGTTGACATTTAAGATAATGAAGGGGCTGGAAAGGGTAGAGGTAGAGAGATTCTTTCCAATTAGAAAGGAAACCAGAAGGAGAGGGCGCAGCCTCAAAATAAGGGCGGGAGGGGGAGGGGGGGTCAGTTTAAAACAGAGTTGAGGAGGAACTTCTTCTCTCAGAATGTGGCGAAACTCTGGAATTCTCTTCCCATTGAAGTGGTGGAGGCTGCCTCGTTGAATATGTTTAAGTCACGGGTAGGTAGATTTCTGATCGATAAAGGAATTAAGGGTTATGGGGGGCAGGCGGTTAAGTGGAACTGATCCACTTCAGATCAGCCATGATCTTATTGAATGGTGGGGCAGGCTCGAGGGGCGAGATGGCCTAATCCTCCTCCGAGTTCTTATGTTCTTGTGAGAGCTGAGAATGCAGCTTTTGTTTCTCCAAGTAAATCTCTCTGGATAAAGCCGGAATTTATAGAGATTCCTGTCACTGACGGATTTCTGGCGGTTTGTGTCTCACTGCTCTAACTCACTCTATCCCTCCATACCTTCTCATTAACTCTATATGAAGGCGGGATCTTGTTGTTTAGTGACTGAGTGCACACAATCTGTATCTACATCTGATCAAATAGAATTCAGCTTGTGAACAATATCATCGTTTTAACCAGCTCTGGGTGAACCCAGGCACAGCTCTCATAGGCTGCAGCCCCCTGAATCTGGGGAACAGACACTGTGAGCATTGCCGGCCTCAGAGGCTTTCACAGTTACTGAACTGGGAAACTCCAACTCATCCCCGAGAATCCACAGCACAGAGCGAGAGGAGAGGAAAACCTGTCCTGGGAGCTGTCAATCTGAGACCTGTCAATGTGCAGATGTGAAGCTGCTCCTTCCATTCCCAATCTGCTATAACCAGGAGTTCCTGACGCCCAATAATGACCAGCTTGCAGCAATGTGTTTGAATGAACACGATGTCATATCATCCAAGCAGCATTTTGAAATGATCATTCAGTGTATTCTGATGAAATTTATTTCTTATGTTCTGTGTGTCATTCCATAAGAATCTTCCTCTGACATCAGACCTTGTTTTGTCCTTGCGCTCCTGATGCAGTGTTTTTTCCAATCTGCTCACATTCTGATTTCCCTCATGGAACCAGAGAAAGGGAACAGCACTGAATCATTCAGCTTATCTTGTCCATGCCAGCCCGAGGGCACCCAGGTGTCCTCTTCAAGCTCACCTTCCTGCACTCGGCCCGAAGCTATGGAGCTGAAAGCATGATGGCCATCCAAATACTTGGCACCAAAATACCAGAAGAGTTCTGGCTCTGTGGCTGACGGAAGAAAACGCTTTTTAATGATAATCGCTGCGAGCGAGGATTCGAACCTAACGCGGGGAAACCCCACTGGATTTCTAATCCAACGCCTTAACCACTCGGCCATCGCAGCAACGCAAGTCACACTGGTAATATAATCACCTCAGTACCGTTCATACTAACTTCATCAGGCACCGTTATTGGACAAAGCACAGTGCGTGAGCTGAAATTTGTTCCTCTACTTTTACTTTGTCTTTTTGTCTCTGACGGCGAACTCATTGATTAGGTCAGAGACTTGTGTTTGTAGCTCAATAATTTTGCAGTAGAAATGAGTTAGGTCCGAATGAACACAGGAAAAAGAGAAATCTCTATTGTATTTCATTGTCGTCAAATGTTGCGTCCGCCCTGTTTCGACCCACTCTGTTGAAAATGGAAGGAAAAGACGTAATTGAATTGCTAATGCGATGGCCGGGAATCGAACCCGCCACAACTGCTTGAAAGGGCAGCTACGCTCACCACTATACCACCAGCGCCCGCCGTACAAAAGCAGCTCTTATTTGCAATAGTTTTAATTCTGGAACTTCCTCAGTTGCTGATTCCATCAGGCACCAGGGGAGCCCGGAGCGCAGTTTGGAAACTGAACTTGGCTTGTCTGGTTGAAGCCACCTTTTTACAATTGTTCCTGACTGGGAACTCATTGATCAATTCTGAGGCCTGTTCTTTCATTTCACAAAGTTTCCACTCAAAGCAAATTGAAGCTGAATTTTCCATTACAAAGATCCTGATGGTGAGGATTTTTAGTGAATTTCATTTTAAGAGTGTCCACCTACTGTTATGACCTGCGATAACTCATTAAAGAAATCAGAACAGTGATGGTCAGGAACTGACCCTTGGTCAAATGCTCTCACAGTCACCACTCCATCACCATCGCTCACCTGGCTCTGTCACCCACTCTGTAAGAAAGTCCAGCTCTGACAGTGAATCTGGTTCCCTCCAGGTCCAATCGGAGGATGGTCAGAAACTGTCACTGTCATAAACTCCATTATCAGCGAGTGTGGGGTGATTATTTAACTGGCTGTCACTGGTTGGTGAGGTTGTGATTTACTGTTACCTGTCAGTTCAGGAGAAACAAATAAAACTATACAAACACTGAGTTGGGGAAAGGGCTTCTCTTGAGGCACTGGGAGTATTTGTATAATGGATATCTGGTTTTGTTCAGTTTGACGGCTGTGACTTCTGATCCACTTTTTCTTGTATTTTTCCCCCACGATGTCCTTTCCCATCGCGACCATACTTTTTGAGTTGGCAAAATCTTTCTAACTGTCCTGACTTGAGACAATCCACACCTCTTTAACTTGTGACTATCTCTCTCTCCACCCTTACTGTCTGTATTTTTAACGGCTTGATTACCCGAAAAGATGCGCATTCTAACCATTGTTCTCACTCCAATCTGTAATTATCATTCTATTGTGCTCATATCGATTTGTCAACCTCCCTCAACTCATCTAAAGAAGGAACAGCGCTCCAAAGCTCGTGATTCCAAAGGTAACCCGGTGCTGTGAGACTTTTTTATTGTGCCCACCTCATTCCAACGCCGGCACCTCTACATCAACACTAGTGCGAGGAAATCATCTGTTGAGGAAATAGGAAAATGGATCAGAATTGATGACGTTCCATTATCCGTCCTCACTGTTCAGAGCCTTAACCACGCATTCCAGGTGGAACATTAGTTTCCATATTTCTAATTTCAAGGTGTTATTATGTTGATAAAACTGTCTGTCATATTGGGCAGACTGAGTAACTGCGTTATGAAGCATCTCTGTTCAGTCAAGAAACATCACTCGGATTTCAGTCTCCAGTCATTTTAATTCTTGATCTTGATTTATGCTGATTTTTTTTTCCATCTCAGCCTCCTATAATGTTCCAATAAAGCCCAGTGTAAACTCCAGAAACAGAAAGTCATTCCTCAATGAAACATTTTATCGCCTTCCAGATACAATTTCAGACATTAAACTCAGCTCCATTTTGCTTCGAATTTTCTTTGCAGGTTTCTATTTTATTCTCATGTTTACTCTTGCTTTCCTTTCGGGCGGCACCTGTTTATCATTCTGCCAACATCAACACATTTGAGACACATATCTGGTTTCTGCACCTTTTCCTTTAGACTTACACCAACATCTCTTCTGTTATTTAATCATTCCTGCACTTCACCTTGTTTCGAAACGGCAGGGAACAGTTCATTCTCGATTCAGTGATGAGTGATGAATGACAATATATTAACGTTCTGACAGATAATGAGCATTTCCGCCTTTTCCCTGGAACTCTGCACATTCTTCCCTTTTTAAAATAAGAGTCAAATTCCTTTTCGAATGCTTCAGTTGAACTATCCTCCACTCTCCAGCAGTACATTCCATACTTTAAGTACTCGATGTGTGAAAAAGATTTCCCTCCTGTTTCTATTCCCCCCTTTGATAATGACTTTAAATCTCATCTCTTTTATTCCAGGCGTAGGGACAGTTTGCTCCTTTCCATTCTGCCCGGGTGTGTCTTGAGATTTAGTACCTCGATTAAATCTCCTTTCAACATTCAATTCTCCAAGGAAAACAGTGCCAAACTCTCTCAACCTTTCTCAATAGTGAAGTTTCTCAGTCCTACAAACAATATCATGAGCCTTTTCTGCAGTCTCTGAAACGCCTTCACATCCTTCCGATTGTGTGACTTCCGGAATTGGACACAATACTTCAGCTGTGGATGTTTTAGTGTTTTAGATCATTTGAACATAACCTCCTTGTTCATGCACTCAAAGCCTCTGTTAATAAAGGGTACAATTCAATATGCTTTATTAAACTATCCCTCCACCTGTCTTGGTCTGTCCAATGACTGATACACATAGACAACCAGTTCCGTCTGCTCCTTTACTTTTGGCTGTCTCCCTGTAATCTTCCAAGGAGAATGAATCACTTGACAATCCTCTGCTTTGGATTTCATCTGCAACTTGTCCACTCGTTCCGACAACTTGTTTATCTCCTTTTTGAAGTTTTGCACGATTTTCCTCGCAGTTAACAATGTTTCCAAATTTCACATTGTCCACAAATTCTGAAGTTGTGCCCTTACACCATTAGCTTCTTCACTACTATGTACTGGTGCATTTTCAAAGGCTTTGCAGCTTGTGTGGATATAAAAGTGTTTAACTGCAGATTGAAGCATTTCACGGAAAAGACAACCAATGTAATTACCTGTCTATAATCTTCACGTAAAAGTCACAAATGTTGCACATTTGCAGTGAAGTGGTTTTATTATTATTGTTTATAGAAATGCCAGAAGAATATTTCGATTGACAAACCTCGGGCCTTTAGGCCCAGCACGCTTCCGCTACACGACTCTACTACGGAGCGATAAAGCCCTGCTGTCTATAAATGCAGCCAGTCAGGTATTCAATTCTAGATTGTTTCACACCAGCAGCAGCGTCAGGAGGTTAAGTCTGGATACATAATTCCACTACACAACACCAAGAATGCATTGAAAAGAGAAAGACAGACACAAAAGTAGCAAGATACATTGTCTGCAAACATGTAACGACAGGTGAAGTGATAGGAAACCAGCAGACACGGAATTGGACAATCAGTCACTGATGTAAAGGAATTTTGTGTTGAAAGTATATGTTTGTAAATATATTTCCTGCTCTGTAACTGTGCTCTCTGCTATCTAGTGATGTTCACTGTTATTGTGTAACGTGTTTTCCTGTTTGTAAATATATTTCCTGTTTTGTATCTGTTCTATCTGTTGTTGAGAAGTGTTTTATGCTGTTGTGTAAAATTCTTCCCTGTTGTTGTAAATGTGTGTCCGGCTGTGTAAATATGACCCGTTGCGTGTCAATATATTTCTCAGTTCTGCTGATATGTCGCCTGCTCTGTAAACGTTTTCCCTGTTATGTCAAAATATTCTCCGTGAAGGTGTTTTCTGTTCGGCAAAAAAATACTCTGATGTTCGGTGTCGGGTTAACATGTTGCATTTTGTGTTAAGATATTCGCTGTTCTTGTGTAAAACTCTGGTTAAACTGCAACTGGATAACTATTGCTTCATCTTGACTTCACGTCACCCTCTGTTAGTGAGTGTGATTGGCGAATTCATTGTGTATCCAACACATGTATGTGAGCGAGGTTGATTCTGTATCTGTCAGTCTCAGGTTGTGGTTGCGAGTTTTTACTTGTTTTATTTATTTATGTAAGGTGAGCTCACTGGCTCGGCCAACATTCATTTCCCATCTCCAATTGATCATGACAATGAGGTGATGGACTTTTTTCTTGAACCGCTGATTCCCTGAGGTGCAGGTACATCCACAGTGCTGTTAGCTTAACGGTTAGGGAGGGAGTGGCAGCATTTTGCTCCAGCGACCGTGAAGGAGCAGCAATAGATTTCCGAGTCAGGATGGGGTGTGGCTTGGAGGGAGGCTTCCAGGTACTGGTGTCCCCATGTGTGAGCTGCCACTGACATTCTAGATGGTAACTGTTGTAGGTTTGTAAATGCTACCTAAGAAGAGCAGTTGAAGAGATACTGTTCCCATTGGCAGGGGAATGAAGGATAGTTTTTAATGTGCTGAGTGTTTAGGACCTGGACTGTCTGAGAGTGTGGCAGAGGCAACATCAAATCAGGGTTGTCAAAGGGGAATGGAAAAGGCATCTGAAGACAAAGGATCTGATGGATTCTAAGTCAATGACAGGGAAAGAAACGAGATGAACAGAGCTTGTACAGGGCAGCTCACAGACAAAGGCCGAATATTCTCTCTCTTTGGATTCTTGGAATAGAATAGAATCTATTCTAAGATTCTATACGTATGAGAGTTGGACTCATTTTCTATCGCTCTGTCTCTCGTATGATATTTGAGTGTTTGACTGAGTTTTTCTGAGTGAGTGAGTGAGCGGATCTAAGTGAGTGAAATAGTGAGGCAGTGAATGAGTGAGTAACAGAGGCCGAGTAAGTGATTTCCTCTGAGTGATAGAGTGAGTCTGTGAGTGAATGTATCAGAGTAAGTGATTCAGCATGTTTGAAACTCTGAAATAATGACTATCGCTGCATCTGGGTGTGTGAGTGAGTTTTTGTGCCTGAGCGAGTCTGAGTGAGTGAGTGAGTCCTTGTTTATGAGTGCGTCGGCAGAAGTTCTAGAGACTGGGTGTGTGACTGAGTCTGGTTTAGTGAGTGATTGAGCCTGAGTGTGTGTAAACCTGCTTGAGTGAGTGAGTCTGCATGTGTGAGTGAGTCTGGATGTGTAAGTGAGTCTGGGTGAGGGTGTGAGTCTGGGTGAGGGTGTGAGTCTGGTTATGTGACTGAGTCTGGTTGAGTGAGTGATTGAGCCTGAGTGTGTGTAAATCTGCTTGAGTGAGTGAGCCTGCATGTGTGAGTGAGTCTGGATGTGTAAGTGAGTCTGGGTGAGGGTGTGAGTCTGGTTATGCGAGTGAGTCTGGTTGAGTGAGTGACTGAGCCTGAGTGTGTGTAAATCTGCTTGAGTGAGTGAGTCTGCATGTGTGAGTGAGTCTGGATATGTAAGTGAGTCTGGGTGAAGGTGTGAGTCTGATTATGTGAGTGAGTCTGGGTGAGTGAGTGAGTATGGGTGTTTGAGTGAGCTTGTGCGAGTGAGTCTGGGTGTGTGAGTGAGTTAGGGTGAAGTAGTGATTCTGAGTGAGTGAGTGAGTCTGGGTGAGTGAGTGAGTATGGGTGTTTGAGTGAGCTTGTGCGAGTGAGTCTGGGTGTGTGAGTGAGTTAGGGTGAAGTAGTGATTCTGAGTGAGTGAGTGAGTCTGAGTGTGTAAGTTAGACAGGATGAGTGAGTGAGTCTGGGTGAGTGAGTCTGAGTGTGTGATCCAATCAGAGCCTTTGAGTGAGCCTGAATGAATAAGTAAGTTGAAATGTGTGTGTGAGTCAGGGTGAGTAAGTATGTGTAAATAAATTATGGGATAAGAACCAGGACACTGCTAAAGGGAGTGAGTGTGGAAAGACACAGATGCCCTTCTCCTCCATGCACAGAAACCAATGCACAAAACAGGTCAGGATATGAGGAATTCCGAAATTCTAATGCAACCCATTTCCAACAGAACTATTATGAACCTAGTTGAGCCAGCATGGAGAGTTTGCAACCAGAGATGAATGCAAGTACATTGTCAGTTAAACCTAGCTTCTTAGCTCAGTCCCGCTCCCCCTCACACCCACACCCACCGCCCCCACCCCCTCCCCCCACACACCCCGCTACCCCCTCCCCACTCCTCACTTTTAATCCTCACTCCCTGGTTTTTGGGCCTGGTCTCTCTCTCTCTCTGCTTCTGCTTCATAAGCAAAAATGCAAAAAAAAATTCTATCAGATAATATTGCTTCTTGGCGCATCTTAATGCTCTTGTTTTCTTCGTTGTATTACTAAATGACCCATTTATTTGGTTGAAATTGATATTTTTAACATATACCATTTTTGTCTTTTACACCCTTATCCTGCTTAAACGACTCAATGGAACATTGAGTGAAAAACAAATGGAATATTGTCCTCACAAAAAAATGGTTGGATGAGTCTGCGCGAGATTGAACTGTTTGTTCAGTAACTGTAACTAATCACCGTCTCCATGGACGTCAAATATAACACTGGAGAGTTCAGTTCTTCTATTGATAAGGAGCTGCTTTCGCTCTGACACCCACAGCATTACCATCGGAATTAGCTTTTCCAAAGAGAAAGGGAGGATGGATGATAATCTTCTTTCAGAATTCAAAATACTATTTCTGTTCTTTGGTATTGAACGGATTTATTATCCCGTCCTTTCCGCTGTCGTTGTCCCTGGTAGGTTTTTGTATTGGTCTTTTTTTTAGATATTTTGTCCTCAATTGTAACTGTTCTCTTCCTATTTACTCCTTCCGGTTGTTGAAGCCACTCTATGGAACTATCCATTTGTTCTCGCTTTTTTGTGAAATACGTGTGTCAGACTCACAAGCTAGATCAATGAGATTCCCATTCACCGGTTGCCTTTGGAAAGGTGAAAGTGAACCAGCATTGCGAAGCTTTTCGCCGTATAGGATGCTGGTAACCTGCAGTGCTGATAGGAAATAAGTCCCAGGACTTTGATCCAGCAGCAATGAAAGGACGATCAAACAGGTTAAAGTCAGGATGAGGTGTGACTTGACAAAAGAAAAGCTTGTTTCTGTCTTAAAGTAAAAGATTTTGCAACACAGAAGGAGGCAGTTCAGCCCATCGTGTCTGCAGCGACTATCAAACACCTATCTATTATTTTATACGTCAATTGGTCCACTGCCTTGTATGATATTGTGTATAACTTGCTCATCTACCTATTTATTAAATGTAATGTTTCCCGCCTCGACCAATCTTTCAGGTGGCGAAACTCAGATTCCCACCTCGTTCGTGTTTTCCGCAAATCCCCTCTAAATTTGCTGTCCCTTACCTTAATAATAAGCTCCCAGATTACTGCAAGCGAATAAGTTACTTCCTAACCATGAATCATCCAGGGCATGTTTTGAACCTGCTCCTTCAGAGGGCAGAGTTCGGGGGTTTGGGAGGTTCTGTTGAAGGAGCCTTGGTGAGTTGCTGCAGTGTCGATGTCACACACTGCTATCACTGTGCGTCGCTAATGGAGAAAGCTGATGCTAAATGTGATGGATGGGATTCCAATCACGCGTTTATTTTTGTCCTAATTTTGTCGAACTTCTTGAACGTTGCCGGAGATTACAGCATCCAAGTTTTGGAGAGTATTCCATCACACCCTGACCCGTGGATTGCCAGTGTTGAAAAGGATTTATGGATTCAGGAGGGGAATTACGCTGCACAGAATTCACAGTCTCTGATCTGCTCTTGGAGCCAAAGTAATTAGATCGCAGACCCCGTTTACATTTTTGGAAATTGTTACCAAGAGGATATTGACAGCGCCGCTTTCAGAGATGACAATTCATTCCATATCAAGTGGAGATCATTGGATTCTATGTTACTGCAGATAGGTGCGTGTGTGGTGAGAATGTTACCTGTCATATTTCAGTCTAAGCCTGAATGTTGCTGGTCCTGCTGCCTATAAACTCGGAATGCTTCAATATCAGTGGAGTTGTGAATGAGTCTGGCATTCTGCATTGATCAGCGGAAAACTCCGTTTTCAATATTTCCATAGGAAAGCGGTCATACTTGAAGCAGCTTCTGATGATTGCGCCTCTGGCACTAGCCTGAGGAAGGCGGGCAGCAATGACCTTGGGGTCGAATGTTTCAACTCAAAGAAAAAGCCACAACCATTTTCCATTGCGCCAGGTCTGACTCCTACTAATAGAATGTTATCCGCCTGTTTCCCTTTGCCTCCAGTTGTATCAGAGCTAGCTGACGCCACAGTCCAAACAGCTTCTACAAATACATGAAGAGGGAAAGAGAAACTAGGAAGAGGATAGGATGTCTTTAGGATCAAAAATGTCACCTATGGGCAGATTCACAAGAAATGGGCGAGATCCTAAATGAATGTTTCTTGTTGGTATTCACCGTTGAGAAAAGTATTGATGTTAGGGAACTTGGGGAAATAAATAGTGATATCTTGAGCAGTGTACATATAACAGAAATGGAGGTGCTGAAAGTCATCATGCGCATCAAGATAGATAAATCACCGGGACCAGATTAAATGTATCCCAGGACATTGTGGGATGCCAGGGACGAAATTGCAGGTCCACTGTTATTTGCCACATATATGAATGCTTTGGATGATAATATAGGAGGCATGACTAGTAAGTTTGCAGATGACATCAAGATTGGTGGTTTCATGGACAGTGAAAAATTTTGTCTAAGATTACAAGGATCTTGATCGATGAGGCAAGTGGGCTGACGAATGACAGATGGAGTTTAATTTCACTAAATGTGAGGTAATGCATTTTGGGAGATTGAACCAGGGCAGGATTTACTCAGCTAATGTCGGGCGTTGAGGGTTATTATCGAACAAAGAATTGTAGAGGTACAGGTTCATAGCTCCTTGAAGGTGCAGTCACAGGTGTACAGCGAGGTGAATAAGGCATTTGTCATTCTTGGTTTCATTGGTCAGAACATTAAATACAGGAGTTGGGATGTCTTGTTGAAGTTGTGCTAGACAATGGTAAGGCCACACTTGGAATACTGTGTACAGTTCGGGTCACCCTATTATGCAAAGTATATTATTAAACTAGAAAGAGTGCAAAAAAAAAGGAGGGTACTCCCGGGATTGTTGGTTTGCATCATACCGAGAGGCTGGATACACTGGGACTTTTTTTTTCTGGAGCGCAGGAGACTTCGGAGTGATCTTATAGATGACTATAAATGAATGGAGAGCATTGATCAGCTCGATAGTCAAAACATTTTCCCAAATGAAGGGGAGTCCAAAATAGAGGACAAAGGTTTAAGTTGAGAGGGGAGAGATTCGAAAGGGTGAAAAATGTCAAGGGGCAAAATATTTCATGGGGGGGTGGAGGGGGAGGTGGTGATTGGCTGGAGTGAGCTGCTGCCAGAGACAGAACTGGATACAATTTTGTCTTTTAAAAAGTGTTTAGACAATTACGTGGTTAAGATGGGTCGAGAAGCATATGGGCCAAATGCATGTAAATGAGACTACCTTACTGGTTAAAAAGAAGTGACATAAAGTTGGGTCAAAAGGCGAGATTCCCATGCTGTAAACCTCTCTGATTCTACGACTCTGTGTGCTGCCTTGTTGTCAAGTGGTATTTGGTAGCACAAGCTTTTGGAGCACCGCTTCTTTATTACCTGATGAAGGAACGGTGTTCTGAAACCCCGTGCTACCAGATAAACCTGTTCGACTTTAACGTGATGTTCTGACACTACTTACTGTGCCTACCCCAGTCCAATGCTGGCAACTCCACATCATATCTCCCCAGGATGCATTCTTCTTGCTGGATTGCAGTTCCAACAGGAGCACACGGCCATCACGATGCTCACAAGGTGCATCATCAGTTGTTTTGGTTTCCAAGCACATTACTGCAGAAAATACGGTTGCATGGGATGGAAGGTGATTTAGCAATTTGGATCAGGAATTGGCTAGCTGATAGAAGACAGAGTGTGGTGGTTGATGGGAAATATTCAACCTGGAGTTCAGTTACTAGTGGTGTACCGCAGGGATCTGTTTTGGAGCTACTGCTGTTTGTCCTTTCTATAAATGACCTAGATGAGGGTGTAGAAGGATGGGTTAGTAAATTTGGTGATGACACTAAAGTCGGAGGAGTTGTAAACATTGAGGATTGATGTTACGGTTTGTAGAGGGACACAGATAAGCTGCAGAGCTGGGCTGAGAGGTGGCAAATGGAGATTAATGCGGAAAAGTGTGAGGTGATTCACTTTGGAAAGAGTAACAGGAGTACAGAATATAGGGCAAATGGAAGGACTCTTGGTAGTGTGGATCAGCGGAGAGATCTCGGTGTACATGTGCATAGATCCCTGAAAGTTGGCGCACAGGTTGATAAGGTTGTTAAGAAGGCGTACGGTGTGTTAGCTTTTATTGGTAGAGGGATTGAATTTCAGAGCCGTGAGGTCATGTCGCAGTTGTAAAAAACTCTGGTGCGGCTGCACTTGGAGTATTGCGTACAGTTCTGGTCGCCGCATTATAAGGAAGATCTGGAGACATTGGAAAGGGTGCAGAGGAGTTTTATCAGGATGTTACCTGGTATGGTGGGAAGGTCTTGTGAGGAAAGGCTGAGGGACTTGAGGTTGTTTTCGTTCGAGAGAAGAAGGTTAAGAGGTGACCTAATCGAGGCATACAAGGTGATCAGAGGGTTAGATAGGGTGGACAGTGAGAGCCTTTTTCCTCGGGTGGTGACGGATAACACGAGGAGACATAACTTTAAATTGAGGGCTGATAATTATAGGAGGGGGGTAGTAAGGGCGTGGAATGCCCTGTCTGCAGCAGTTGTGGACTCGCCAACTTTAAGGGCATTCAAATGGTCAGTGGATAGGCATATGGAAAACATTGGAATGGTTTAGGTTAGAGGGTCATTAGATTGGTTCCACTGGTCGGCGCAACATCGAGGGCCGAAGGGCCTGTACTGCGCTGTAATGTTCTATGTTCTATGTGTTTCATTCTGCAGCTCAGCTTCCACTTACTGGTGTGGCTATTTGTCATGTGACGTGTGATAAAAAAGCGGAGTCGAGTTATCCTGTATTACGCTTATTTTCCACTCAGAAACCAAAGAAAGAAGCCCTCCAGTGCAGAAGGAAGCCATTCGGCCCTTGGACCCTGCAGTATCAACTCACTCGCAGGCCCTATACCCGTAACCCTACATATTTAGCAAGTTAATCCCCCAACACTAACAGACAAATTATCATGGGCAATCCACCTTACCTGTACACTCATAGACAGTGGAGGAAACCAGAGAACCTGAAGGAAACCCACGCAGACACAGGGAAAATATGCAAACTCCACACTGACAGTCAGCCAAGGCCAGAATTGAACCCGGGGCCTTGGCGTTGTGCGGCAGCAGTGCTGAGAACTGTGCCACCGTCCGGCCACTGCTGGTATTGCATGATGTTCTTTCAGAGACACCACAGTCGAAACGACATTCCCCAATCAAACATGCACAGATTTTTTTAAAATTAATAAATCACAAAAACAGTGATTGAAAACTCAACATGCATCGACTTGTGGATATCCCATTTGAACTGTTGAACTTAAGGCCTTCCCTTTAGTTTCATTGGGCATAAGCACAAGGAAGTCACTCCAGCTCCCTGCTTCCCTACTTTGCTTTCCGAAATCCTTATCGCGTTCTTTTTGACCAGGGTATTGCTGATCTGATATAATATTCACTGTGCTGCCCTATTTTGTACTCTGAAGCTCACGTGAATCGGATTAAATGGTTAATTTATGCTAAATCATCGTTCACTTCATTTGAGCATGAAATAAACTGTCGGCAGAACAGCGACCATTATCATCCCATTGATGTGTTGGTCCGACACATATTTGATCAGAAACATTGATTTTCATTTAACGGTTCATCGTACAATACTAACGACTCATCCCAGTCTCCCGGATGTAATCACTTCAATACATCATCATATAAAGTAATGCATTTGCTAATCACAATAAATACTCTCCATTGTAATTTCACTCAGAAGTTCATGTGATGTTTTCTTTGTGTTTTTTTTCCTTCCTCACAGTGAATATGTTGACGATTCTGACCCTCTCTCGGAGAAACTGTGGCCTTTCCAAATGTGTAACTCGTTACCTGGTGGCCATGGCAGCGGCGGATCTGCTTGTCATTATTATAGACCTGATTTTGAGGCATATCGCAACTGCTTATCCACGTGAATTTCGATTCATGCGGTACATCCAAATGTGTAACATCCACGCTGTCCTGCTTTTCGCAGTTACTGACTGTTCTGTCTGGTTCACTGTTGCTTTCACTTTTGATCGCTTTCTGGCAATTTGTTGCCAGAAGATCAAAACTAAATATTGCACAGATAAAATGGCGGCTATGATTCTCGGATCATTGACTGCACTGAGCTGTTTGAAGAATATCTTCTGGTATTTTATGTTTACAGGTCAATATCGAGGCACAAACGTTCCTTGGTTTTGTGATGTGTCAACAGATGTTCTGTTTTCAACTGTCTGGTCAGCAATTGAATTCCTTCATTATATTCTAAGCCCGTGTGTCCCATTTGTCCTGGTTTTGCTCTTCAATGTGTTAACAGTCAGGCACATTTTATTGAGTAGCAAGGCACGGAAGAGACTCCGGGCTCAGAAGGATGTGCAGAATTCCGGAGACGCAGAGATGCAGAGTCGAAAGAAAAGCATAATTTTACTGCTTGCTATCTCTGGGAACTTCATTCTCTTATGGTCAGTGTTCATGATGTATTCTATATGGAGCCGCATGTGGAATATTGGGTATCAATCTGTATATATTCATAGTTATATACGAGAAGCAGGATTTATGCTTCAACTTCTGAGTTGTTGCACAAACACATGTATTTATGCTGCGACTCAAACTAAGTTCAGGGCACAATTCAAAGATGTATTGAGGTATCCTATCGCTATAATTGCAAAAAATATCAAAAGATATTAGAAATAGACGTTACTGGAATGAACTGCCAAATCAAATACCAGCTAAACATCTCTCCCCTGCAGATCATCACCCAAATATCAACAGTGGGATCAATCAATTCTCCCCACAGGAGCACTGTGATACTGAGAGAATTCTTTAATTATACTCGCTACAAGAAGATGTGATGTAGAATCACCGTGGTCAATCTGGATTCCCAAAGGTGTTTGACAGGCACAGGGGAGATAGTCAGATTGGCACAAGTACAATTGATCTCATCTTAATTCGTACTGTGTTGGTAATAAAGAAACGGGGGAACACATTAGTTTGCCGAGTTGGATTTGTGATAGACTCATAGTTGGCTTTGTTTTCGTTTGCTGTGTCATCAAATTGGTTAAATGAGCTCCAAAAGGTCATCCATGATTGTTGCATCCAGATGGAGGCGTGGAGCTGGCTGGGGGAGAGGGTTTCGGGAGCCCCTCAGCCTTAGTTTCCGTTTTTGGGAATTCTCAATGAAATCATAATCAACATTTCTTGTGTCCACCTGTTCCTCTCAGTCGCTGCCAATGTATCGAACTGCAATGTATCTTCAAACACCCATCACTTATTCCAACCCAGATCAACATTGTGAAGCTAAACCTGGTCCAAAACAGGACTTAAGAGGCTACATTTCGATTATTTAACGAGCCACCGAGAAGAATGATCCTGGACGGAGTGTAGAAACCTGGTGCACGTTTGTTCTTAGACGTATTATCACACATCCACTATGAAACATGTGCAGTTTTGTTTATATCATATTCCCTCATTCTTGCTTTTTAAATGCATACACTTGAAACAATTCTCAGCGTCAGTGCCATCTGCAATATACCTTTGCGTTAAACCAGTTTTGCTTTCTGTCTTCCTTGAATGCCTTGTTATCCTTCACATCCTTTAGATCATTTGATCACTTCAGACACAAGTACATTTAGTACATATCTTCCCAGAATAGATCTATCACTCATACCGATTCTTAGGGAACACCACTGTTTAATTTCTTTGGTTTTGGAAAACGATTGTTCACTGACAATTTTGTGTGTACATGTCCCTGAATTCCATTAAATTCCATTTACAATTTACTGGTAAAGCCTCAGAGGATTCTCTGCCATCCAGTACTCTGGCCATCATGCCATCGTGGGACTGGCGTACCATCTGAATGCATTTGGGGAGGTAGCCGAACTTTGACATGATCCTCCACAGGCCTTGTCGGCTTCCAGTGTCGGAGGCTTTCGCGAAGTCAACAAAGGTTGTGTAGAGCTCGCGATTCTGTTCCTGACACTTCTCAGGGTAATATTCCACGTGTTGACTACGTGGCATCGCCAGATCAAAGGTGAACCAAAATGCTGGTGAATTGAACGAACGTTGATCTCAGGTCACGAAAAGTGTCGGTAAAAATGTAAAGATTTGCATTTTTGAAAGTTTCATTATTGGACAGCCTTTTTCGTTTCTGTTTCAAAGTTGGAGAACAACACAAGTACAATTTGAAGTAATAAAATTGCGATAAACTCCCCGTCGGGGAATTGAACCCCGGTCTCCCGCATGACAGGCGGGGATACAAACCACTATACTAACGAGGAAATGGCAGCTAACGCGACCATACGCATCGTACACTTGTCATTTTCACTTCCGGAGCGACAACTCAGTTCTGACGAGATCAGTTATTTTCCCCAATGCGGTGAACCATTTAATGCAGCAAACAGCGGCTTTAACAAACTCATTAAGACTTTTGGATTAGCAGGAAAGAGAATGAGATGGATGCATGAAGAAAAAACACAAATCAGGTGGAGAAAGAAAGGTGCGTTTGCCGTTCATATCAAACCGCATGTTCTTTTTAATTTTGGAGGAAAGACGGGGTGTCTTGAAGTCTGAACATTCTGGACAATCTCAGCTGGTCTCTCTCCACAGATGATGTCAGACCCACTGAGTTTTTCCAGCATTTTCATTTGGAACATCGAACATAGAACACCACAGCACAAACAGGCCCTTCGGCCCACTAGTTGCGCCGATCACTTATACACCTGCTAAGCCATAGACCTATCTGTAACCCCCAATCCCATTAAATCCCATATACTCATCCAGTAGTCTTTTAAAAGACCCCAGCGAGTTCGCCTCCACCACCACCGACGGCAGCCGATTCCACTCACTCACCACCCTCTGAGTGAAAAACTTACCCCTAACATCTCCTTTGTTGTTTCAGATTCCAGCATCGGCAGGATTTTGTTTTTATCTTGTCTCGAAATGTTTTTTTTCTCCAAAACCGCTGGAAGTTTCAAAGTGCTTTACAGCTGAAATGCTTCTCTTTAATTATATTGTCTTCTCATTGCCCGAGGTACAGGTGCAGATTGAGCAAAAACATAAAATATAGTATCTACCAGAGTTTGGAGATTTGTTTTTTCGGCAACAAACAACTTTATCCGGATCCAAAATCCAATGAGTAAGAGTTAGTTGAGCCTGATGTGATTTGAACACGCAAACTTTCTGATCTGGAGTTAGACGCGCTACCGTTGCGCTACAAGCTCACAACACAAAAAGCCCTTCTACATCTCTGTTATTTTTGGTGAATTCAAAACTCAAACAGGGAGTTGTTTCCCTCTTTCCTTTCTCTGGATTGAAATCGAATGGAAGAGGAACAACGAACCAAAATTAAAGAGAAAGCAGAAACACAACATTATCTTACAGGAGAAATGTGTTCT
The DNA here is from genome assembly GCF_965287045.1 of Carcharhinus amblyrhynchos. Lineage (NCBI taxonomy): Eukaryota > Metazoa > Chordata > Chondrichthyes > Carcharhiniformes > Carcharhinidae > Carcharhinus > Carcharhinus amblyrhynchos. Next base: position 415,806 of record NW_027649819.1, on the reverse strand, counting down.
TTGTTCAAGAGGTGATTAGAACGTTCGTTACTGTATGACGAGGTGGCCGAGTGGTTAAGGCGATGGACTGCTAATCCATTGTATTCTGCACGCGTGGGTTCAAATCCCATCCTCGTCGATGTTGCATACTCTGTGCCCCTTTTTTGAAGTTGAACTCAATCTGTGAAGTTCCGGGAATGCGGCGTATAATAGAAATGCTGGCGAACTATTCGAGAGCACGTTAGATTTTCTCAGCTTTGCCCTTCGGCTGAGATGTGGTTATCCTCCGACTGCATCCTTACCAGTAAACCCTCCCTGTTGAGATTAGGGCTGAGTGGATGGTAATGTGGGAATATGCTGACTTCGCCTTTATTTTCATTCAGACTGTGTTCCTTTTTTTCATTATCTGCTGCTGTGTGAGGATTGGGATCTTTCTGATTCTGTCTGTGGAACTGTGCGTGTACAAGCGATGAGTTCTGACAGTCAGCTCCCGGAACTGTAAATTAGCTTGGAATCCATTCTGTATTTGCAATCTCTGCGATTGTAAACGAGTTGATGGATTTCCTCATTTTGAATCTCCGGTGGACTTTTCTCAGCGTCGCTGACTGGGCCATTGGACAGTGATTAAATTTCAAAAATACTTCATTGTCATTAACATACTTTGGGACGTCCTATGGTTTTGAATGAGCTACAGAAATTTCAGTAGAACTCCAATAGGACACAGACACTTTTTTATTCATTCATGGAGCCTGGGTGTCACTGGCTGGGCAGCGTTTATTGCCCAAAATTCGCAGCCCGAGGACAGCTGAGAGTCCACTACATTGCTGAGGATCTGGAGTCACATGTGGGCCAGACCGGGCAAGGACGGTAGGTTTTGTTCCCCAAAGTTTATCATATAAGTCTTTCCGATGATGGTCAGTCATTTCATGGCCAGCAGTAGATTATTGATTACAGATTTTTTTTATTAAATTCAAATTTCACCAACTGAAATGGCAAGATTCGAGACCTAGAGTATTAGCTGAGTTTCTGGATTAATATTCCAGTGATAATACCACACAACCTAATAGTTTATAAAGCTTGTGTTCTCAGCACCTCGTCAGAATCATAGAATCATACGGTGTGGAAGGAGGTCATTTGGCCCATAGCCTCCAAAATTCCCTCAAACAGACCGCTTTCATAGGTGACAGGCTCTGTGGCTTAGTTGTTTAAAGCGCCTGCTCAGTAAGCAGGTAGATCCTGGGTTCTTGATTCTTTCCCAATGATATTTGCAATTGTGCCAGTCACAAAATCCATTTCTGCTTGTCAGTTTTGTCTTTCCCTTCACAGTGGATAATCTCCAACGATGGAAAAACTTTGAGACTCTCCACCAAAACTTTCACTATTTGTTGAGATGATCCAGGTATTTTCATCATCTTGCAGTTAAAAAAAATTTCACCCGCAATAAACCCAATGCTGTAAGTTCTACCAACACACATTTCCATTATTTTCTCAGGGAATTCCGAACACAGTCAAATGGCCTGAGAAACACACAATCCCGACAGTGCTCAAGGAGACCGTTCTGCCCATCGAGTCTGTACCGACTCTCCGACAGAGAATTGCACATAGGATCTATCCTCGCAGTGCCACACACCCACTCCGCTAATCTACTGATGGAAATACCTTGGGGACGAAGGGACAATCTAACATGGCCAAATCCATTCAACCTGCTCATCTTTGGAATGTGGGAGGAAATCGAATCACCTTGTTTCCTGAGATCATTTGTCTGGGTGAATTCAACTTGAACAGAACTACAGAAGTTTGGCACCATCCAGGACAGAGCATCCCGCTTCATTCGCTTCCCATGTATAAAAATTCACTCCCTCCACTACCAACACGCAATGGCAGCAGTGTGCACCATCTGCACGATGCACTGCAGCAACTCAGTAAAGCTCCTTTGCCAGCACCTTCCAAACCCACAACCACAAGGATCTGGAAGGAGAAGCGCAACAGAAAGATCAGAATAACATTGAAAAAGGCTCACGCTGGAATTTGAACTCAAGATCCCCTGCTTATGAGGCATACGCTTTAACCAACTAAGCCACAGAGCCTGTCATTTCTGTGGGTGGGTTCAGCGGAATGCTGGAAATACGTTCCAGATCTGGTGGTATTTGTGAAAAAGGAGATACTGCCAGGTTGGAGGACACTGATATTTATTTATTGATTGTAGTTATTTATAAGTTGTTGTTGCCTGTGTGCCTTCCTTAATCTTATTTATCTTCCATAAGAAATGAAATATCTAATTGAAAAATGATAGAACATAGAACATAGAACATAGAACATAGAACATTACAGCGCAGAACAGGCCCTTCGGCCCACGATGTTGCGCCGACCAGTTACAAAAACAATGACCAACTAGCCTATACCAATCCCTTTTCGTCCATAAACCTATCCAGAGATCTCTTAAACGCCCCCAAACTAGACGCATTTACAACTGCAGCAGGCAGGGCATTCCAATCCCTCACCACCCGCTGGGTAAAGAACCTACCCCTGACATCCGTCCTGTAGCTACCCCCCCTTAATTTAAAGCCATGCCCCCTCGTGCTAGCTTTCTCCATCCGAGGAAAAAGGCTATCACTATCCACCCTATCTAAACCTCTAATCATCTTATATGTTTCAATAAGATCCCCTCTTAGCCGCCTTCTTTCCAACGAAAACAACCCTAGATCCCTCAGTCTCTCCTCATAGGACCTCCCCACCATACCAGGCAACATCCTAGTAAACCTCCTCTGCACCCTCTCCAACGCCTCCACATCCTTCTTGTAATGCGGGGACCAGAACTGCACACAGTACTCCAAGTGCGGCCGCACTAGAGTAGTGTACAGTTGCAACATTACACTGCGACTCCTAAATTCAATCCCCCTACCAATAAACGCCAAGACACCGTACGCCTTCTTGACAACCTTATCTACTTGATTCCCAACTTTCAGGGATCTATGTACACACACACCTAGATCCCTCTGTTCATCCACACTATTCAAAGTCCTCCCGTTAGCCCTATACTCGACACATCTGTTGCTCCTACCAAAGTGAATTACCTCACACTTCTCTGCATTAAATTCCATCCGCCACCTCTCGGCCCAGCTCTGCAACCTATCTAAGTCTCCCTGCAGACTATGACACCCTTCCTCACAATCTACCACACCTCCAACTTTGGTGTCATCAGCAAATTTACTAATTCACACAACTATACCCTCATCCAGATCATTAATAAAAATTACAAACAACAGTGGCCCCAAAACAGATCCCTGAGGCACACCACTCGTAACTGCACTCCATGATGAATATTTACCATCCACCACCACCCTGTTACTATTTCTAACCCAACCAGCGAACGTTGTGTCAAACTTTAAGAAAGGTTTGTGATTTATTCTCGAGTCAGTGGGAGCCGGGTTAACAGAAACAGCATGGAGAGATGGCAGAGCAGGAAATGTCGGTGCCGAAGGTGAATCACATCAATGAAGCAGCAACTGGTTTGTTACTAACCTGATCCATAATCCGATTGTGGTGGAACTCAAACTCACAACCTTTAAGGGACTGAATTACCATCATTTGGAAGTCAAACGCGACACAGAGACACATGCTGAAATTTTACTTTACTTGTCCTGAGATGGATTTTTGACACTATGGAAACTATTGATAAATTCAATAATCTCCTAGTTAAAAGGTTAAGGACTGTTAAGAGGGATTTCATTGATTGCAAGTCATGTTGGGACATCTGATGTCTGTTAAAACAGTTGTGGAAATACAGACCTTTTCGTCCTCTAGAAAGGAAATCTGTCCATCACAGAATGATGCTCCCTCTCTCTCTCTTCCTCACTTCCCTGCACAGCTTGAAGTCTCATCTCGCAGGCCTGATAGTTGGGAGATACATTCTACTCTATCTGTCACAGGGCTGATCAGAAGCTATTCCCTGTTCCAGTTAAACACCTGCACAGAACACAACACAAAGCTGGAAGCTGGAAACCTGACAAAAAACCAAAAAATGCTGGAAATGCTCAGCAGGTGAGGCAACATCTAATTAACGGAGATTTGTGTAAAACCAGCTCCTGAAGCACAGCACAGCTGCACAGTTTAAAGTTTCCTTTTATCCACAATGGATGTTCCATTCTATGATTTTGAACAATTCAAATTGAGAACGTGTATTGTTTTTCGAGTCGCCACAGCCTGGAAACCACTTCAGGCATTGATATCACCCTTTGAATTTTAAATTTGTAAATCCATTCTCTATCTTTTTAAAGCTACTGTTGAAACTGTATCCAACACACGCTCAGTTCTTTGTGAAAGACAAGGAGAATTGAACATATATTTGTATAATTTTCCTTTGACTAAATTTGTACAGAAGCAGAAAGGCGGGAATCACACTCAGCTCTTCATGAAACTCACCCGCTAAACATTGAAAGGTGGCAGTGTTTATTCAAGGGATGATTCTTGAACATAGAACATAGAACAGTACAGGCCCTTCGGCCCTCAATGTTGTGCCGAGTTATGTTCAAACCCAAGATCAAGCTATCCCACTCCCAATCATTCTGGAGTGCTCCATGTGCCTATCAATAACCGCTTGAAAGTTCCTAAAGTGTCCGACTCCACTATGTGGGTATGCCGGCGTTGGACTGGCGTAAACACAGTAAAAAGTCTGACAACACCAGGTTTTAGTCCAACCTATTTATTTGATAATATACTCACAAGCTTTCGGGGTTAGCCCCTTCGTCAGGTGAATGGAGAGTTCTGGCCTCAGACAGAGCATATAAAGCACAGACAGACTCCACTATCACAGCAGGCAGTGTATTCCACACCCCAACCACTCTCTGAGTGAAGAATCTACCTCGGACATCCCTCCTGTATCTCCCACCATCAACCTCATAGTTCTGCCCCAAGGGAAAAAAATCTCGGCTTGTGTATCTTTGCAACATTTACAGCTTGTGTCTGTTTGTGAGTAAATGACATTTCAGCGATCTGTTACTCATTCAAATGTTAACTAGTAACGAGAAGCGGAAGAAAATTACTGCACCTTGGATGGAAATGTCAAATCATTTTGAAGGAGCCGCCATGCAATTCTTTTTGCTGTTGCTAAAAGTGTACTAGCAGAAAATGATTTCGATCCATCGACCTCTGGGTTATGGGCCCAGCACGCTTCCGCTGCGCCACTCTGCAACAACAGCCGCAGGCTTTCATTTATTATTAATGGAGAATAGAAAAGTTGGAACAGTATGCAATCTGGGCAATACAACTGACCAAGGTGAAACACCCTGGGGACTGGGCAGGATAATCCTACCATGGACAGTGCACTAAGTGAAGATGCGACATTGACTGAGTTGTCAGATGGAGCAGGGAATCCTTGCAGAAGATGTTAAGGAAAGTTGGAGTGCCAAGTGTTTAATGATCACTGTGCATCACGGTGAAATGCAGACTTCAGGCTGGATATTCATGAGTTCTGAGATGGGTGAAGAGGCTGTGGCATCTCAGCGTAGTAAAGGTGCAATAGGGATTAGGAAGGGTAAAGGTGTACGCTTTATTTTGTATCGTCTCTCCTTGATCTTCGGAACAAAATGTCTCACTTCACACTTCCTTACATTAATTAAGTTGTATCTGTCACGTGTCTGTCCATTCCACCAGCCTGCCTACATCTTCTTGAAGATTATCAATACCCTTCTTATTAAAGTTCAGAATATTTTCAAGTTTTTCACCACTGACAAATTTTGAGATTGAAACCTGTACACCCAGGTATAGGTCAGTAATATATAATCAAGAAAAGCAAGTTTCTCTCTATACCATTCCCAATCAGAAGTAAGTAAAACTTTGCATAATGTATGTTTTAATAGGTTTGTATTAATACTTAAACTGTTGCATAATGAAATTCTAACTGTGCTAATCAACAATGATTCAAAATGTCACTTGCTTCAAAATAAAATACCTACCGTTACTAATACTTCCAGTTTAAAAGCACAGCCTTGCTGATTTATCGGTGTTTAAATGATGAATACAGAGGAAAGCAGAGTCCTGGTGGATTTCGAATTGATATGGCCCACACATTTAATACTTCGAAATTTCTCCGTCCCAGCTTCAATATAATGTGAACATTGCCTCTCTGTTGTGCCTCTCCCTGATGTCTGGACTTCCGTCTATCAGAGTGTGCTGACATCTACTGGCCGCAATATAGAACTGCAGCAGAGCGGAAGAAAATACACATTAACTGTCGCTGTTGCAGAGACAGATCAAACATCAATTAATGGTTGGATGTCAGCATTAAATCCCATGGAGAATTCAATATTAATGTAGTTTCCCATGTAGTCAATATAACTTGGAATTTGCTATTACCTGGAACAGTTGAGTCAACGAGTATCGATGTACGAAAGAAAGTAATGAGACAATGGAGAATGAATTTCAGAGATACGCAGATGATGTTACATTGAAGATTTTGAGTAGAGGATCATGCGGAATCATATACTAATTAGAACAAAAGGCCGTTTTCAATGAGGTATCTTCCGGGTAGAATGTGTACAGATTTGCAAAGTCTCTCAGATAGATTTATAATGAATATCACACACATATGTCACACCAGAGACAGAGCGATACAGAATGAGTCCAACACTCATACATCTAGAATCTTAGAATGGATACAACAAAGAGAGGGAGACCATTCGGCCCTTATTTTGTCCGCTGGTCTGTACAAGAACAACTCGGCTCGTCCCTTTCCCAGTTCTTGTCTCATAACCCTGCAAATCCCTTCACTTCAGGTGTTGATCCCATTCCTCCTTGTCAGTCCTGATTTGATGCTGCCTCTGCCACACCCTCAGGCAGCGCATTCCAGGTCCTAAACACTCAGCGCATTAAAACCCATCCTTCTCTCCTCTGCAATAGGAACAATATTCCTTCATCTTCTCTTCTTAGACTGCACCCACTAACCCAACACCTCTACCATCTCGAAGGACAATGGCAGCAGATACAAGGGAGCACCAGCACTGCGAGCTGCACGCACCCCGCCCCCCGTCTCCCACCCACCCGGCCTCGAACCCACTCACCGTCTCGACTTGGAAATCCATCACAGCGTCTTCACTGTCGCAGCGGCAAAATCCTGAAACACTGTTAGGCTGACAGCACCGTGGCTGTTCCCTCACCTCAGGGACTGCAGCAGTTCAAGAAAGCAGCAAACCACCACCTACTGAAGGCCAGTCAGGGATTGGTAATGAATGCTGGCCTAGTCAGTGATACCCACCTCTCGAAATGAATAAAACAAATAAAAACTCGCAACTACTACCGGAGACAGAGAGATACAGAACAAATCTCACTCACAGGCATGTGTTGGATACAATATGAATCACCCAATCACATTCACTAACAGAGGGTAAAAGGCAGTCGAAATTGGGCGATCGTTATCCACTTGCAGTTTAACCAGAGTTTTGTACAAGAACAAGATCTTGACACAACATTTTAACCCAACATGGAACATCATGAGATCAGATAATTAACATTTTGCTGAACAGAAAACACCTTCACGGAGAATATTTTGACACAACAGGGAACACGTTTACAGAGCAGAGCATTTATTCACAGAATATTATAAAAATATTGACACAAAATGGATCATATTTACACAGCCGGAAACACATTTACAGCATCAGGGAGGCATTTTACACAACAGCAGAAAACACTTCTCAACAACAGAGAGCACAGTTACACAGCAGGAAATATATTTACAAACATGTATTTGCAACAGAAAATCCCTTTTAAAATAGTGATGGATTCTTCAATTCCGTGTCTTGCCGGTTTCCCAACACTTTGTCTGTCGTTCCGTGTGTCCAAGCAGTCTCTCGTGCTGCTATTGTGTGTTTTTCTCTGTCTATTGTATTCTCGGTGTGATGCAGTGATGCCTCCTCACACTGGTGTTCCTATTAAACGATACAGGAGTGAAAATCTGCCTGACTACATTGATAGGCAGCAGAAAGATGTTTTTGCCGTAGCAGAGTGGCGCAGCGGAAGTGTGCTGGGCCCATAACCCAGAGGTCGATGGATCGAAACCATCCTCTGCTATTCCTGTTCATAGTGGTGATGTAGCAACTTAACGATAACTGTGAGGTAGCTTTTACCTGCAGAACACCAATTGATATTTGGTTTCCCTTTACCCCGAGAAACCTCGATCTGTACTAAATGGATTTTATATGCAACCAGAATATTACACAAGAAGGGAGAACATCTTCACACAACATGCAACAATTTACTGACAAAAAAACATCCTCACGGAGAATCTTTTTTACACAACAGGGAACACGTTTGTCAGAGAAGGGGACAATTTGCTGATGACACCAAAGTCGGAGGTGTGGTAGATAGTGATGAAGGGTGTCATAGTTTGCAGGAAGACTTAGACAGGTTGCAGAGCTGGGCCGAGAGGTGGCGGATGGAGTTTAATGCGGAGAAGTGTGAGGTAATTCACTTTGGTAGGAATAACAGATGTGTCGAGTATCGGGCTAACGGGAGGACTTTGAATAGTGTGGATGAGCAGAGGGATCTAGGTGTATGTGTACATAGATCCCTGAAAGTTGGGAGTCAAGTAGGTAAGGCTGTTAAGAAGGCATACGGTGTCTTGGCGTTTATTGGCAGGGGGATTGAATTTAGGAGTCGCAGCGTCATGTTGCAACTGTACACAACTCTGGTGCGGCCGCACTTGGAGTACTGTGTGCAGTTCTGGTCCCCACATTACAGGAAGGATGTGGAGGCTTTGGAGAGGGTGCAGAGGAGGTTTACCAGGATGTTGCTTGGTATGGAGGGGAGGTCCTATGAGGAGAGGCTGAGGGATTTGGGGTTGTTTTCGCTGGAAAGAAGGCGGCTAAGAGGGGATCTTATTGAAACATATAAGATGATTAGAGGTTTAGATAGGGTGGATAGTAATAGCCTTTTTCCTCTGATGGAGAAATCTAGCACGAGGGGGCATAGCTTTAAATTAAGGGGTGGTAGTTATAGGACGGATGTCAGGGGTAGGTTCTTTACCCAGAAGGTGGTGAGGGATTGGAATGCCCTGCCTGCTGCAGTTGTAAATGCGCCTAGTTTGGGGGCGTTTAAGAGATCTGTGGATAGGTTTATGGACGAAAAGGGATTGGTTTAGGTTAGTGGGTCATTGTTTTGTAACTGGTCGGCGCAACATCGTGGGCCGAAGGGCCTGTTCTGCGCTGTAATGTTCTATGTTCTATGTTTAAACAGAACAGGAGGAAAAAATATTTACAGAGCCAGAAACACAACAACAGGGAAGCATTTTACACAACAGCAGAAAAAAAACACTCAACAACATTTGAGACAGTTACCTGGGTAAGACTGGTCTGGAGAGATATTGGCAAAACACCGATAATTGGGAATAACTCCGAGGTAAAAAAAACTGGGCGGCATGGACACTTTGGGCCGAAGGGCCTGTTTCCATGCTGTAACCCTCTATATCATAGAGCACAGCAGGAAATATATTTACAGACAGTGAAACACTTTGCACAACAACAGTGAACATCTTTGAACAATAGTTCAAAGCAGGGCAGCTGTGCAGCAGGAAATATGCTTACAAGAATATATTTGCAACAGAAAACTAATTTAACATGTGAGTGGTCAATTCCGGGTCCTGCCGGTTTCCCGGAACCTTTGTCTGTCGCCGCACGTGTACAAACAGTTTCTTTTGCTGCTTTTGTGCGTGTCTTTCTCTGTCCATTGCATTCTTGGTGTTCTGCAGTGGAATTGTGTGGCCAGACTGAAGCTCCCTCACACTCGTGCTGGAGTTAAACAACAATGTGGAAGTGAATATCTGAATGGCTACATTGATAGGCAGCAGAGGGGAGCTGGATTTACCAGAGCAAAGTGACGCAGCGGAAGTGTGCTGGACTGATAATTCAGAGTTTGATGCATCAAAGCCATTCTCTGCTATTTTCTGTTAACGATGACAACAAAACCACTTGACAGCAATTCTGCAACATTTCCGTGGGATATACAAGCATTTGCATTGGCTCCGCTTTTCTGTTTTCACCCTCAAACTGCAGTAAATCACATTGACCTGCACACAAGCTGTAGATACTGTGAACATGCTCCAGGATATATTAGTGACCGAGGTCATGGTGTGCAGGGCACAATTTCAGAATTTGTGGATGATGTGAAAGTTGGGAGCATTGTGAACTCTGAGGAGGATAGTGTAAAACTGCAAAAAGGACAGAGACAAGTTGACGGAATGAGTGGACAAGTTACAGGTGAAATTCAAAGCTGAGAATTGTGAAGTGATTCATTCTGGTAGGAAAATTATACAGAGACAATGAAAAGTAAAAGGACCCGGGTTCAATACTGGCCTTCGGTGACCTGTGTTCCACAATTTTCCTGTGCCTGCTTCCCTTTCCTCCGGGTGCTCTGGTTCCCCCCGCACTCCATTGATAGGGTAAATGGATTTACCATGCTAAATTTCCCCTTGTGTCTCCCAGTATGTTTAGATTCGGAGGATTAACGGGGTAAATATGTGAGGTTGTGTGGATAGGTCAGAGAATCAGTGCACACTCAATGGGCAGAATGGCCACCTTCTGCACTGTAGTGATTCAATGATAGAGATTTTCATATTCCAGTCAAGAGTTCATCAAGAACCAGGGGAAAATATTCAAGGTAAATATCAAACTTGCACCGATTCAGTCCCTAATGTGCATGTCTTTGGAAACTAAAGCAACATTTAACATGGTCAGTCCACCTCACCTGCACATCTTTGAACCACGGAGCAAACCAGAGCACCCAGAGGAAACCACGGGGGAGAAAGTGCAAAGTCAGCAAAGGGTCAGAACAGAAGTCAGGTCTCGAGGCTCTGAGGCGGGGGGAGTGGGATTGGATGGAATGTTGTTTCAATAATGCCAAATGGCCACGGATTGCAGCGGGTGGCTCGTTGGTCTAGGGGTATGGTTCTCGTTTTGGGTGTAGCACTAAAATGCGAGAGGTCCTGGGTTCAAATCCCGGACGAGCCCTGCAATTTTATTTAAAGACAATGCTTTGTAATGAAGGTGGCGACAATGAGTGGAAGCCGAAGCAGTGTTCACCTCCAGAGAACTCATTGCAGAGAATAGATCCCTGCAGAACACGGAAAGAAACCATACAGTCTGAAAGACCTGGGAGTCCCGGTCAGATTTTAATTTGTCCATATTTCAGTTTGATTCCTGTGCTCCGAGTGAACCGTGAGTATTGGTAGGTTTCAGCAGTCCTGCTGAGGGGAAATTTGGAATCAGACGACGGACACACGAACAGAGGAAATGGAACATAGAACATAGAACACGATGTTGCGCCGACCAGGTAAAAAACAATGACTCTCTAACCTAAACCAACCCCTTTTCATCCATAAACCTATCCACGGATCTCTTAAACGCCCCCAAACTAGGCGCATTTACAACTGCAGCAGGCAGGGCATTCCAATCCCTCACCACCCTCTGGGTAAATAAGAGTAATAAGAGCAGAAGAAGGCCATTCGGCCTCACAAGACTGTCCCGCCATTCACTGAGGTCATGGCTGATCTGTTTGTGCTTCGATTTCCACATTTCCATCGCTCAGCTCGTTATTAAACCTCTTCCTGAGGAGATTAGATTTTCCCCCACAGAATTGTATTAAACTATTTGCTACAAAGCCTGTTCGTCCATTTGGGAGCATCAATAATTTATGAAAGGAAATAATTTACAAAAAAGGTTGATTCCTTGAGGGGAGAGTAATATAATGAGATGAGAAAAATTAATGAACAAAACAACAAGGAAATACATTCTGAGAAAGCGCCCTGCAATGTTTGCAAGAAAATGCAGAGCTTTTAGCTGAAGAAGGAAGTCTCAGTTTGCTGGAAGTTCTACAAATTTCTGCGCAAAACGACCGCGACAGGACTCAAACCTGCAATCTTCTGATATCACCATTGCTATGAAAAATGAAGTCAGACGCCTTATCCATAAGGCCACACGGTCAACAGACACAGTACACCCCCAAATGTTAGCGCCATGTGAATAACTGCCGTGATTATATTTATTTTCAGTTCTGTTTTTAGTTACTTCTCTGATTCCCAGATGCCAAAAAATTGAAATGGAATCCCCAGAGTTTGCCAACAGCAGAAATCTCAAGCCCACTTCTAACATTCTTGGCTGCCTGTCTGTGTGGAGTTTGCACGCTCTCCCCCTGTCTGCGTGGGTTTCCTTCGGATGCTCCGGTTTCCTCCCATCTCCAACGATGTGCAAATTAGGTGGATTGGCCAGGCTAAATTGACCCTTATTGTTAGGGGGAATTAGCAGACTATTTACGTGGGGAGACAGGGAGGGATTCTCTGTCGGAGAGTCGGTGGAGAATATCTGGGCCGAATGGCCTCCTTCCGCACTATCGGGATGCTTTGCCTCCTGCACTTCCTGTCTTCAATCTTCAATGCCTGTTCCCGAATCCTTCTGCTAGCAGCTAATGCAGCAACTTCCCCCTGTGTACCTTAGTTAAATATGTTCTACTCTTTTACACCTCTCTTCCAGCGCCACTCAATCCCTTTTGCTCCAAAGAGAGAAACTCCGAGTTATCCAGCCATACCTGGGAGCTAAAATCCCTCACCGCTGGATCCAAAACAGTAAATCTCCTTTCCCCCTGTATAAGGACTCTCACACACTTTGTAAAGTGTGGTTACCGGGTCTGGGGGCAATCCTAAAACAGCTACAGTTAATCAGGGCTTCATAAAGATTGAGCAGAACTTCCCAGTTTTTATACTCAGCATCTCCAGTTATGAAGCCAAACATCCAATCCGCCTTCCTGACGACTGTGTGCAATTTTGGTCCCCTTGTTTGCGAAAGGATATATTGGCCTTGGAGGGAGTACAGAGAAGGTTCACCAGGTTGATACCGGAGATGAGGGGATTAACTTATGAGGAGAGATTGAGTAGATTGGGCCTGTACTCGTTGGAGTTCAGAAGGCTGAGGGGTGATCTTATAGAGTCATATGAGATAATGAAGGGGCTCGATAGGGTAGAGGTAGAGAGATTCTTTCCACTTAGAAAGGAAACCAGAGGTAGAGGGCACAGCCTCAAAATAAGAGCGGGATGGGGAGGGTGAGTCAGTTCAGAACAGAATTGAGGAGGAACTTCTTCTCCCAGAGGGTGGTGAATCTCTGGAATTCTCTGCCCATTGAAGTGGTGGATATGTTGCATACGTTGAATATATTTCAGTCACGGAGAGACAGATTTCTGATCGATAAGGGAATTAAGGGTTATGGGGAGAAGGCGGGTAAGTGGAACTGATCCACTTCAGGTCAGCCATGATCTTATTGAATGGCGGGGCAGGCTCGAAGGGCTAGGTGGCCCTACTCCTGCTCCTATTTCTTATGTTCTTATGAGAGCTGAGACTGCAGCTTCTGTTTCTCCAAGAGTATCTCTCTGGATAAAGCCGGAATTTATGGGGATTTCTGTCACTGAGACATTGTCTGGCGGTCTGTGTCTCACTGCTCTAACTCACTCTATCCCTCCATCCCCTCTCATCAACTCTATATGAAGGCGGGATCTTGTTGTTTAGTGACTGAGTGCACACAATCTGTATCTACATCTGATCAAATAGAATTCAGCTTGTGAACAATATCATCGTTTCAACCAGCTCTGGGTTAACCCAGGCACAGCTCTGATTGGCTGCAGCCCCCTGAATCTGGGGAACAGACACTGTGAGCATCGCCGGCCTCAGAGGCTTTCACAGTTACTGAGCTGGGAAACTCCAACTAATCCCCGAGAATCCACAGCACAGAGCGAGAGGAGAGGAAAACCTGTCCTGGGAGCTGTCAATCTGAGACACAGTTTGACCTGTCAATGTGCAGATGTGAAGCTGCTCCTTCCATTCCCAATCTGCTATAACCAGGAGTTCCTAACGCCCAATAATGACCAGCTTGCAGCAATGTGTTTGAATGAACACGATGTCATATCATCCAAGCAGCATTTTGAAATGATCATTCAGTGTATTCTGATGAAATTTATTTCTTATGTTCTGTGTGTCATTCCATAAGAATCTTCCTCTGAAATGAGACCTTGTTTTGTCCTTGCGCTCCTGATGCTGTTTATTTTTCAATCTGCTCACATTATGATTTCCCTCATGGAACCAGAGAAAGGGAACAGCACTGAATCATTCGGCTTATCTTGTCCATGCCAGCCCGAGGGCACCCAGGTGTCCTCTTCAAGCTCACCTTCCTGCACTCGGCCCGGAGCCATGGAGCTGAAAGCATGATGGTGATCCACATACTTGGCACCAAAATAGCAGAAGAGTTCCGGGTCAGCGGCTGCCGGAAGAAAACGCTTTTAACGATAATCGCTGCGAGCAGGACTCGAGCCTGCGCGGGGAAACCCCATTGGATTTCTAATCCAACGCCTTAACCACTCGTCCATCGCAGCGCCGCAATTTAGGCCTCTAATATAATCACCTCAGTAGCGTTCACACTAACTTCATCAGGCACCGTTATTGCACAAAGCACAGTGTGTGAGCTGAAATTTGTTCCTCTACTTTTACTTTGTCTGTTTGTCTCTGGCGGAGAACTCATTGATTAGGTCAAAGACTTGTTTTTGCAGCTCAATAATTTTTCAGTAGAAATGAGTTAGGTCCGAATAAACACAGGAAAAAGAGAAATCTCTATTGTATTTCATGATAGTCAAATGTTGTGTCCGCCCTGTTTCGACCCACTCTGTTGAAAATGGAAGAGAAAGTGGAAAAAGTCGTAATTAAATTGCCAATGCGATGGCCGGGAGTCGAACGCGGGTCAACTACTTGGAAGGCAGCTATGCTCACCACTATACCACCATCACTCGCCGTGGACAAACAGCTCTTATTTGCAATGGTTTAAATTACGGAACTTCCTCAGTTGCTGATTCCATCAGGCACCAGGAGAGCCCGGAGCGCAGTTTGGAAACTGAATTTGCCTTGTCTGGTTGAAGCCACCTTTTTACAATTGTTCCTTACTGGGAACTCATTGATCAATTCTGAGGCCTGTTCTTTCATTTCACAAAGTTTCCACTCAAAGCAAATTGAAGCTGAATTTTCCATTACAAAGATCGTGATGGGGAGGATTTTTAGTGAATTTCATTTTAAGAGTGTCCACCTACTGTTATGACCTGCGATAACTCATTAAAGAAATCAGAACAGTGATGGTCAGGAACTGAGCCTTGGTCAAATGCTCTCACAGTCACCACTCCATCACCATCGCTCACCTGGCTCTGTCACCCACTCTGTAAGAAAGTCCAGCTCTGACAGTGAATCTGGTTCCCTCCAGGTCCAATCGGAGGATGGTCAGAAACTGTCACTGTCAGAAACTCCATTATCAGCGAGTGTGGGATGATTATTTAACTGGCTGTCACTGGTTGGTAAGGTTGTGATTTACTGTTACCTGTCAGTGCAACAGAAACAAATAGAACATAGAACATAGAACATAGAACATTACAGCGCAGAACAGGCCCTTCGGCCCACGATGTTGCGCCGACCAGTTACAAAAACAATGACCCACTAGCCTATACCAATCCCTTTTCGTCCATAAACCTATCCAGAATAAAATAAAATAAAATAAAATAAAATAAAATAAAACTATACAAACACTTAGTTGGGGAAAGGGTTTCTCTTGAGGCACTGGGAGTATTTGTATAATGGATATCTGGTTCTGTTCAGCTTGACGGCTGTGACTTCTGATACACTTTTTTCTTGTATTTTTACCCACGATGTCCTTTCCCATCGCGACCATACTTTTTGTGTTGGCAAAATCCTTCTAACTGTCCTGACTTGAGACAATCCACACCTCTTTAACTTGTGACTATCTCTCTCTCCACCCTTACTGTCTGTATTTTCAACGGCTTCATTACCCGAAAAGATGCGCATTCTAACCATTGTTCTCACTCCAATCTGTAATTATCATACTATTGTGCTCCTGTCTATTTGTCAACCTCCCTCAACTCATCTAAAGAAGGAACAGCGCTCCAAAGCTCGTGATTCCAAAGTTAACCCGGTGTTGTGAGACTTTTTTATTGTGCCCACCTCAGTCCAACTCCGGCACCTCTACATCAACACTAGTGCGAGCAAATCATCTGTTGAGGAAATAGGAAAATGGATCAGAATTGTTGACGTTCCAGTATCCGTCCTCACTGTTCAGAGCCTTAACCACGCATTCCAGGTGGAACATTAGTTTCTATATTTCTAATTTCTAGGTGTTATTAAGTTGATAATGCTGACTGGCTTATTGAGCAGACTGAGTGTCTGCGTTACGAAGCATCTCTGTTCAGTCAAGAAACATCACTCGGATTTCAGTCTCCAGTCATTTTAATTCTTGATCTTGATTTATGCTGATTCTTTTTTTCCATCTCAGCCTCCTATAATGTTCCAATAAAGCCCAGTGTAAACTCCAGAAATAGAAAGTCATTCCTCAATGAAACATTTTATAGCCTTCCAGATACAATTTCAGACATTAAACTCAGCTCAATTTTGCTTCAAAATTTCTTTGCAGGTTTCTATCTTATTCTCATGTTTACTCTTGCTTTCCTTTCGGGAGGCACCTGTTTATCATTCTGCCAACATCAACACATTTTAGACACATATCTGGTTTCTGCACCTTTTCCTTTAGACTTACACCAAAATCTCTTCTGTTATTGAATCATTCCTGCACTTCACCTTGTTTCGAAACGGCAGGGAACAGTTCATTCTCGATTCAGTGATGAGTGATGAATGACAATATATTAACGTTCTGACAGATAATGAGCATTTCCGCCTTTTCCCTGGAACTCTGCACATTCTTCCTTTTTTAAATAACAGTCTAATTCCTTTTGGAATGCTTCAGTTGAACTATCCTCCACTCTCCAGCAGTACATTCCATACATTAAGCACTCGATGTGTGAAAAACATTTTCCTCGTGTTTCTATTCCCCTCTTTGATAATGACTTTAAATCTCATCTCTTTTATTCCAGGCGTAGGGACAGTTTGTTCCTTTCCATTCTGCCCAGGTGTGTCTTGAGATTTAGTACCTCGATTAAATCTCCTTTCAACATTCAATTCTCCAAGGAAAACAGTGCCAAAGTCTTTAATCCTTTCTCATTAGTGAAGTTTCTCAGTCCTACAAACAATATCATGAACTTTTTCTGCAATCTCTCAAATGTCTTCACATCCTTCCGATTGTGTGACTTCCGGAATTGGGCACAATACTTCAGCTGTGGATGTTTTAGCGTCTTACATCATCTTAACATAACCTCCTTGTTCATGCACTGGAAGCCCCTGTTAATAAAGAATACAATTCAATACGCTTTATTGAACTATCTCTCAGTGTATGCTGGTGTCCTATCACTTCATCTGTCGTTACATGTTTCCAGACAATGAATCTTGCTACTTTTGTGTCTGTCTTTCTCCTTTCATAAATGACCTGGATGAGGAAGTGGAGGGATGGGTTAGTAAGTTCGCTGATGACACGAAGGTCGGTGGTGTTGTGGATGGTCTGGAAGGATGTCAGAAGTTGCAGCAGGACATAAATAGGATGCAGGACCGGGCGGAGAAGTGGCAGATGGACTTCAACGCGGATAAATGTGTAGTCGTCCATTTTGGAAGACCAATGGGATGAACGAGTACACTATCAAGGGCAGGAGTCTTAGTAGTGTTGAAGAGCCGAAGGATCTTGGGGTCCGGGTCCACAGGACTCTTAAATCGGCCTCGCAGGTGGAGGATGTGGTCAAGAAGGCGTATGGTGTACTGGCCTTCATTAATCGAGGGATTGAGTTTAGGAGCCGGGAGATAATGCTGCAACTTTATAAGACCCAATTCAGGCCTCACTTGGAGTACTGTGCGCAGTTCTCGTCGCCTCACTATAGGAAGGACGTAGAAGCTATTGAAAGGGTACAGAGGAGATTTACAAGGATGTTGCCTGGACTGGGAGGCATGCCTTATGAAGTTAGGTTGAGGGGACTGGGACTCTTCTCCCTGGAGAGACGAAGGTTGAGAGGCGACCTGATAGAAGTTTATAAAATGTTGAGAGGAATAGATAGGGTGGATTCTCAGAGGCTATTTCCCTGGGTTGAAATGGTCGCTACGAGAGGACACAGATTGAAGGTGCGGGGAGGCAAGTACAGAAGTGATGTTAGGGGTAAGTTTTTCACTCAGAGGGTGGTGAGTGAATGGAATCGGCTGCCGTCAGTGGTGGTGGAGGCGAACTCGCTGGGGTCTTTCAAAAGACTTCTGGATGAGTATATGGGATTTAATGGGATTGGGGGTTATAGATAGGTCTATGGATTGGTAGGTGTTGATGTGATCGGCGCAACTTGTGGGCCGAAGGGCCTGTTTGTGCTGTAGTGTTCTATGTTTTATGTTCTATGTTCAATGCATTCTTGGTGTTATGTAGTGGAATGATGTGATGAAGTGCCAGGACACCAGCATACACGGAGAGATAGTTTAATGGTCTGTCCAATGACTGATACACATAGACAACCAGCTCCGTCTGCTCCTTTACTTTTGGCTGTCTCCCAATAATCTTCCAAGGAGAATGAGTCACTTTACAATCCTCTGCTTTGGATTTGATCTGCAACTTGTCCACTCGTTCCGACAACTTGTTTATCTCCTTTTTGAAGTTTTGCACGATTCTCCTCGCAGTTAACAATGTTTCCAAATTTCACATTGTCCACAAATTCTGAAGTTGTGCCCTGACACCATTAGCTTCTTCACCAATATGTACTGGTGTATTTTCAAAGGCTTTGCGGATTGTGTGGATATAAAAGTGTTTTACTGCAGATTGAAGCATTTCACGGAAAAGACAACCAATGTAATTATCTGTCTATAATCTTCACGTAAAAATCACAAATATTGCACATTTGCAGTGAAGTGGTTTAATCATTATTGTTTATAGAAATACCAGAAGAATATTTCGATTGACAAACCTCAGGCCTTTGGGCCCAGCACGCTTCCGCTACACTACTCTACTACGGAGCGATAAAGTCCTGCTGTCTATAAATGTAGCCAGTCAGGAATACAATTCTAGATTGTTTCACGCCAG
Source organism: Carcharhinus amblyrhynchos (assembly GCF_965287045.1). Taxonomy (NCBI): domain Eukaryota; kingdom Metazoa; phylum Chordata; class Chondrichthyes; order Carcharhiniformes; family Carcharhinidae; genus Carcharhinus; species Carcharhinus amblyrhynchos. The sequence goes on along the minus strand of NW_027649819.1, from coordinate 396,810 downwards.
CAGCAGCGTCAGGAGGCTAAGTCTGGCCACATAATTCCACGACACAACACCAAGAATGCATTGAAAAGAGAAACACAGACACAAAAGTAGCAAGATACATTGTCTGGAAACATGTAACGACAGATGAAGTGATAGGAAACCAGCATACACGGAATTGGACAATCAGTCACTGATGTGAAGGAATTTTGTGATGAAAATATATGTTTGCAAATATATTTCCTGCTCTGTAACTGTGCTCTCTGCTGTTTAGTGATGTTCGCTGTTATTGTGCAACGTGTTTTCCTGTTTGTAAATATATTTCCTGTTTTGTATCTGTTCTATCTGTTGTCGAGAGGTGTTTTCTGCTGTTGTGTAAAATGTTTCCCTGTTATTGTAAATGTGTGTCCGGCTGTGTAAATATGACCCATTGCGTGTCAATATATTTATCAGTTCTGCTGATATGTCGCCTGCTCTGTAAACGTTTTCCCTGTTATGTAAAAGTATTCTCCGTGAAGGTGTTTTTTGTTCGGCAAAAAAAATCTTCCCGTTCTCTGATGTTCGGTGTCGGGTTAACATGTTGCATTTTGTGTTAAGATGTTCGCTGTTCTTGTGTAAAACTCTGGTTAAACTGCAACTGGATAACTATCGCTTCATGTTGACTTCACGTCACCCTCTGTTAGTGAGTGTGATTGGCGAATTCATTGTGTATCCAACACATGTATGTGAGCGAGGTTGATTCTGTATCTGTTAGTCTCAGGTTGTGGTTGCGAGTTTTTACTTGTTTTATTTATTTATGTGAGGTGAGCTCACTGGCTCGGCCAACATTCATTTCCCATCTCCAATTGATCATGACAATGAGGTGATGGACTTTTTTCTTGAACCGCTGATTCCCTGAGGTGCAGGTACATCCACAGTGCTGTTAGCTTAACGGTTAGGGAGGGAGTGGCAGGATTTTGCTCCAGCGACCGTGAAGGAGCAGCAATAGATTTCCGAGTCAGGATGGGGTGTGGCTTGGAGGGAGGCTTCCAGGTACTGGTGTCCCCATGTGTGAGCTGCCACTGACATTCTAGATGGTAACTGTTGTAGGTTTGTAAATGCTACCTAAGAAGAGCAGTTGAAGAAATACTGTTCCCATTGGCAGGGAAATGAAAGATAGTTTTTAGTGTGCTGAGTGTTTAGGACCTGGACTGTCTGAGAGTGTGGCAGAGGCAACATCAAATCAGGGTTGTCAAAGGGGAATGGAAAAGGCATCTGAAGACAAAGGATCTGATGGATTCTAAGTCAATGACAGGGAAAGAAACGAGATGAACAGAGCTTGTACAGGGCAGCTCACAGACAAAGGCCGAATATTCTCTCTCTTTGGATTCTTGGAATAGAATAGAATCTATTCTAAGATTCTATGCGTATGAGAGTTGGACTCATTTTCTATCGCTCTGTCTCTCGTATGATATTTGAGTGTTTGACTGAGTTTTTCTGAGTGAGTGAGCGGATCTAAGTGAGTGAAATAGTGAGGCAGTGAATGAGTGAGTAACAGAGGCCGAGTAAGTGATTTCCTCTGAGTGATAGAGTGAGTCCGTGAGTGAATGTATCAGAGTAAGTGATTCAGCATGTTTGAAACTCTGAAATAATGACTATCGCTGCACCTGGGTGTGTGAGTGAGTTTTTGTGCCTGAGCGAGTCTGAGTGAGTGAGTGAGTCCTTGTTTATGAGTGAGTCGGCAGAAGTGATTGAGACTGGGTGTGTGACTGAGTCTGGTTTAGTGAGTGATTGAGCCTGAGTGTGTGTAAATCTGCTTGAGTGAGTGAGTCTGCATGTGTGAGTGAGCCTGGATATGTAAGTGAATCTGGGTGAGGGTGTGAGTCTGGTTATGTGAGTGAGTCTGGTTGAGTGAGTGAGTATGGGTGTTTGAGTGAGCTTGTGTGAGTGAGTGAGTCTGGGTGTGTGAGTGAGTTAGGGTGAAGTAGTGAATCTGAGTGAGTGAGTGAGTCTGAGTGTGTCAGTGAGTCAGGATGAGTGAGTGAGTCTGGGTGAGTGAGTCTGAGTGTGTGATCCAATCAGAGCCTTTGAGTGAGCCTGAATGAATAAGTAAGTTGAAAAGTGTGTGTGAGTCAGGGTGAGTAAGTATGTGTAAATAAATTATGGGATAAGAACCAGGACACTGCTAAAGGGAGTGAGTGTGGAAAGACACAGATGCCTTTCTCCTCCATGCACAGAAACCAATGCACAAAACAGGTCAGGATATGAGGAATTCCGAAATTCTAATGCAACCCATTCCCAACAGAACTATTGCATGAACCCAGCCGAGCCAGCACGGAGAGTGTGCAACCAGAGATGAATGCAAGTACATTGTCAGTTAAACCTAGCTTCTTAGCTCAGTCCCGCTCCCCCTCACACCCACAACCACCGCCTCCACCTCCTCCCCACCACCCACCCCGCTACCCCCTCCCCACTCCTCACTTTTAATCCTCACTCCCTGGTTTTTGGGTCTGGTCTCTCTCTCTCTGCTTCTGCTTCATAAGCAAAAATGCAAAAAAAAATTCTATCAGTTAATATTGCTTCTTGGCGCATCTTAATGCTCTTGTTTTATTCGTTGTATTACTAAATGACCCATTTATTTGGTTGAAATTGATATTTTTAACATATACCATTTTTGTCTTTTACACCCTTATCCTGCTTAAACGCCTCAATGGAACATTGAGTGAAAAACAAATGGAATATTGTCCTCACAAAAAAATGGTTGGATGAGTCTGCGCGAGATTGAACTGTTTGTTCAGTAACTGTAACTAATCACCGTCTCCATGGACGTCAAATATAACATTGGAGGGTTCAGTTCTTCTATTGATAAGGAGCTGCTTTCGCTCTGACACCCACAGCATTACCATCGGAATTAGCTTTTCCAAAGAGAAAGGGAGGATGGATGATAATCTTCTTTCAGAGTTCAGAATATTATTTCTGTTCTTTGGTATTGAACGGATTTATTATCCCGTCCTTTCCGCTGTCGTTGTCCCTGGTAGGTTTTTGCATTGGTCTTTATTTTTTAGATATTTTGTCCTTAATTGTAACTGTTCTCTTCCTATTTACTCCTTCCGGTTGTTGAAGTCACTCTATGGAACTATCCATTTGTTCTCGCTTTTTTGTGAAATACGTGTGTCAGACTCACAAGCTAGATCAATAAGATTCCTATTCAGCGGTTGCCTTTGAAAAGGTGAAAGTGAACCAGCATTGCGAAGCTGTTCGCCGTATAGGATGCTTGTACACCTGCAGTGCTGATAGGAAATAAGTCCCAGGACTTTGATCCAGCAGCAATGAAAGGACAATCAAACAGGTTAAAGTCAGGATGAGGTGTGACTTGAGAAAAAAAAACCTTGTTTGTGTCTTAAAATAAACGATTTTGCAGCACGGAGAGAGGCAGTTCAGTCCATCGTGTGTGCAGCGACTATCAAACACCTATCTATTATTTTATACGTCAATTGGTCCACTGCCTTGTATGATATTGCGTATAACTTGCTCATCTACCAATTTATTAAATGTAATGTTTCCCGCCTCGACCAATCTTTCAGGTGGCAAAACTCAGATTCCCACCTCGTTCTTGTTTTCCGCAAATCCCCTCTAAATTTGCTGTCCCTTACCTGAATAATAAGCTCCGGATTCCTGCAAGCGAATAAGATCGTTCCCAACCATTAACCATCCATGGCATGTTTTGCACCTATTCCTCTAGAGGGCAGAGTTCGGGGGTTTGGGAGGTTTTGTTGAAGGAGCCTTGGTGAGTTGCTGCAGTGTCGATGTCACACACTGCAATCACTGTGCGTCGCTAATGGAGAAAGCTGATGCTAAATGTGATGGATGGGATTCCAGTCACGCGTTTTTTTTTGTCCTAATTTTGTCGAACTTCTTGAATGTTGCCGGAGATTCCACCATCCAAGTTTTGGAGAGTGTTCCATCACACCCTGACCCGTGGATTGCCAGTGTTGAAAAGGGTTTGTGGAGTCAGGAGGGGAATTACGCTGCACAGAATTCCCAGTCTCTGATCTGCTCTTGGAGCCAAAGTAATTAGATCGCAGACCCCGTTTACATTTTTGGAAATTGTTACCAAGAGGATACTGACAGGGCCGCTTTCAGAGATGACAATTCATTCTATATCAAGTGGAGATCATTGGATTCTATGTGGCTGCAGATAGGTGCGTGTGTGGTGAGAATGTTACCTGTCATATTTCAGTCTAAGCCTGAATGTTGCTGGTCCTGCTGCCTATAAACTCGGAATGCTTCAATATCAGTGGAGTTGTGAATGAGTCTGGCATTCTGCATTGATCAGTGGAAAACTCTATTTTCAATATTTTGATAGGAAAACGGTCATAGTTGAAGCAGCTTCTGATGATTGCGCCTCTGGCACTAGCCTGAGGAAGGCGGGCAGCAATGACCTTGGGGTCGGATGTTTCAACTAAAAAAAAGCCACAGTCATTTTCCATTGTGCCAGGTCTTACTCCTACTAATAGAATGTTACCCGCCTGTTTCCCTTTGCCTCCAGTTTTATTAGAGCTAGCTGATGCCACAGTCCAAACAGCTTCTACAAATACATGAAGGGTAAAAGAGAAACTAGGAAAGGGATAGGATCTCTTAAGGATCAAAAAGGTTACCTATGGGCAGATTCACAAGAAATGGGTGAGATCCTAAATGAATGTTTCTTATTAGTATTCACTGTTGAGAAAAGTATTGATGCTAGGGAACTTGGGGAAATAAATAGTGATATCTTGAGCTGTGTGCGTATAACAGAAATGGAGGTGCTGAAAGTCATCATGCACATCAAGATAGATAAATCCCCGGGACCAGATTAAATGTATCCAGGGACATTGTGGGATGCTAGGGACGAAATTGCAGATCCACTGTTATTTGCCACTTATATGAATGCTTTGGATGATAATTTAAGAGGCATTATTAGTAAGTTGCAGATGACATCAAGATTGGTAGTATAGTGGACAGTGAAAAAGTTTGTCTAAGATTACGAGGATCTTGATCGATTAGGCCAGTGGGCTGACGAATGACAGATGGAGTTTAATTTCACTAAATGTGAGGTAATGCATTTTGGGAGATTGAACCAGGGCAGGATTTACTCAGCTAATGTCGGGCGTTGAGGGTTATCATCGAACAAAGAATTGTAGAGGTACAGGTTCATAGCTCCTTGAAGGTGCAGTCACAGGTGTACAGCGAGGTGAGTAAGGCATTTGTCATTCTTGGTTTCATTGGTCAGAACATTAAATACAGGAGTTGGGATGTCTTGTTGAAGTTGTGCTAGACAATGGTAAGGCCACGCTTGGAATACTGTGTACAGTTCGGGTCACCCTATTATGCAAAGTATATTATTAAACTAGAAAGAGTGCAAAAAAAATACGCGGATACTCCCGGGATTGTTGGTTTGTATCATACCGAGAGGCTGGATAGACTGGGACTTTTTTCTCTGGAGCGTCGGTGACTTAGGAGTGATCTTATAGATGACTATAAATGAATGGAGAGCATTGATCAGCTCGATAGTCAAAACATTTTCCCAAATGAAGCGGAGTCCAAAATAGAGGACAAAGGTTTAAGTTGAGGGGGGAGAGATTCAAAAGGGTTCACAGGGGCAAAATATTTCATCGGGGGTGGGGGGGAGAGGTGGAGATTGGCTGGAGTGAGCTGCTGCCAGAGATAGAACTGGATACAATTTTGTCTTTTAAAAAGTGTTTAGACAATTACGTGGTTAAGATGGGTAGAGAAGTATATGGGCCAAACACGTGTAAATGAGACTACCTTACTGGTTAAAAAAAAGTGACATAAAGTTGGATCAAAAGGCGAGATTCCCATGCTGTAAACCTTTCTGATTCTACGACTCTGTGTGCTGCCTTGTTGCCCAGTGGAATTTGATAGCACAAAAGTTTGGAGCACCGCTTCTTTATTACCTGATGAAGGAACGGTGCTCTGAAACCCCGTGCTACCAAATAAACCTGTTCGACTTTAACGTGACGTTATGACACTACTTACTGTGCGTACCCGAGTCCAATGCTGGCAACTCCACATCATATCTCCCCAGAATGTATTTTCCTTGCTGGTTTGCAGTTCCAACAGGAGCACAGGAACATCACGGTGCTCGCAAGGTGCATCATCAGTTGTTTTGGTTTCCATGCACATTACAGCAGAAAATACGGATGCATGGGATTGAAGGTGATTTAGCAATTTAGATCAGGAATTGGCTCGCTGATAGAAGACAGAGTGTGGTGGTTGATGGGAAATATTCAACCTGGAGTTCAGTTACTAGTGGTGTACCGCAGGGATCTGTTTTGGAGCTACTGCTGTTTGTCCTTTCTATAAATGACCTAGATGAGGGTGTAGAAGGATGGGTTAGTAAATTTGCTGACGACACTAAAGTCGTCACTAAAGAGTTGTCGACAGTAGGGATGGATGTTACAGTTTGCAGAGGGACATAGATAAGCCGCAGAGTTGGGCTGAGAGGTGGCAAATGGAGATTAATGTGGAAAAGTGTGAGGTGATTCACTTTGGAAAGAGTAACAGGATTACAGAATATATCGCTAATGGAAGGTAGTGTGGATCAACAGAGAGATCTCGGTGTACACGTGCATAGATCCCTGAAAGTTGGTACCCACATTGATAAGGTTGTTCAGAAGGTGTACGGTGTGTTAGCTTTTATTGGTAGAGGGATTGAATTTCAGAGCCGTGAGCTCATGTCGCAGTTGTACAAAACTCTGGTGCGGCCGCACTTGGAGTATTGTGTACAGTTCTAAGAACATAAGAACATAAGAAATAGGAGCAGGAGTAGGCCATCTGGCCCTTCGAGCCTGCCCCGCCATTCAATAAGATCATGGCTGATCTGTCGTGGCTCAGTTCCACTTTCCCGCCCTCTCCCCATAACCCTTAATCCCCTCTCTTATCAAAAACCCATCAACCCGCTTCTTAAAAATATTTAGCGAGGCAGCCTCCACCACTTCAACGGGCAGAGAATTCCAGAGATTCACCACCCTTTGAGTGAAGAAGTTCCTCCTCAACTCCGTTCTGAACCGCGCCCCCTTTATCTTGAGGCTGTGCCCCCTAGTCCTACTGTCTTTTTTGAGCGGGAAGAGTCTTTCCACCTCTATCCTATCCATCCCATTCATCATCTTATACGTCTCAATGAGATCTCCCCTCATTCTTCTAAACTCTAACGAGTACAAGCCTAGTTTATTCAGCCTCTCCTCATAGCTCAACCCCCTCAACTCCGGTATCAGCCTAGTAAACCTCCTCTGCACTCCCTCCAAGGCCAAAATATCCTTGCGCAGGTGCGGCGCCCAAAACTGCACACAGTACTCCAGCTGCGGCCTCACCAATGCCCTATACAGCTGCAGCAAGACCTCCCTACTTTTATATTCAATCCCCCTCGCTATGAAGGCCAGCATCCCATTCGCCTTCCTGACCACCTGCTGCACCTGCAGGCTGGGTTTTAGTTCTGGTCGCTGCATTATAAGAAAGATGTGGAGGCATTGGAAAGGGTGCAGAGGAGGTTTATCAGGATGCTGCCTGGTATGGTGGGAAGGTCTTATGAGGAAAGGCTGAGGGACTTGAGGTTATTTTCGTTCGAGAGAAGAAGGTTAAGAGGGGACCTAATCGAGGCATACAAGGTGATCAGAGGGTTAGATAGGGTTGGACAGTGAGAGCCTTTTTCCTCGGATGGTTACGGATAACACGAGGAGACATAACTTTAAAGTGAGGGCTGATAATTATAGGACGGATGTCAGAGGTAGGTTCATTATTCAGAGGGTAGTAAGGGCGTGGAATGCCCTGTCTGCAGCAGTTGTGGACTCGCCAACTTTAAGGGCGTTCAAATGGTCAGTGGACAGGTATATGGATAACATTGGAATAGTTTAGGTTAGAGGGTCATTAGATTCGTTCCACAGGTCGGCGCAGCATCGAGGGCCGAAGGGCCTGTACTGCGCTGGAATGTTCTATGTTCTATGTGATTCATTCTGCAGCTCAGCTTCCACTTACTGGTGTGGATAATTGTCATGTGAGGTGTGATATACAGGCGGAATCGCATTTAACACCTGTATTACGCTTACTTTCTTCATAGAAATCATAGAAAGAAACCTACAGTGCAGAAGGAAGCCATTCGGCCCTTGGAGCCTGCAGTAACAACTCACACCCAGGCCCTATCCCCGTAATCCTACATATTTAACAAGTTAACCCCCCAACACTAACAGACAAATTACCATGGTCAATCCACCTTAGCTGAACACGTATAGAGAGTGGAGGAAACCAGAGAACCCAGAGGAAAACCACGCAGACACAGGGAAAATATGCAAACTCCACACTGCCTGTCATCCAAGGCCAGAATTGAACCCGGGGCCTTGGCGTTGTGCTGCAGCAGTGCTGAGAACTGTGCCACCGTTCGGCCACTGCTGGTATTGCATGATGTCCTTTCAGAGACACCACAGCCGAAACGACATTCCCCAATCAAACTTGCACAGATTTTTTTTAAATTAATAAATCACAAAAACAGTGATTGAAAACTCAACATGCATCGACTTGTGAATATCCCATTTGAACTGTTGAACTTAAGGCCTTCCCTTTAGTTTCATTGGGCATCAGCACAAGGAAGTCACTCCGGCTCCCTGCTTCCCTACTTTGCTTTCCGAAATCCTTACTGCGTTCTTTTTGACCAGGGTATTGCTGATCTGATATAATATTCACTGCGCTGCCCTATTTTGTACTCTGAAGCTCACCTGAATCGGATTAAATGGTTAATTTATGCTAAATCATCGTTCACTTCATTTGAGCATGAAATAAACTGTCGGCAGAACAGCGACCATTATCATCCCATTGATGTGTTGGTCCAACTTGCGAACTATTTGATCAGAAACATTGATTTTCATTTAACGGTTCATCGTACAATACTAACGACTCATCCCAGTATATCCACGTCTCCCGGATGTAATCACTTCAATACATCATCATATAAAGTAATGCATTTGTTCATCGCAATAAATACTCTCCATTGTAATTTGATTCAGAAGTTCATGTGATGTTTTCTTTGTGTTTTTTTTCCTTCCTCACAGTGAATATGTTGACGATTCTGACCCTCTCTCGGAGAAACTGTGGCCTTTCCAAATGTGTAACTTGTTACCTGGTGGCCATGGCAGCGGCGGATCTGCTCGTCATTATTATAGACCTGATTTTGAGGCATATCCCAACTGCTTATCCACGTGAATTTCGATTCATGCAGTACATCCAAATGTGTAACATCCACGCTGTCCTGCTTTTCGCAGTTACTGACTGTTCTGTCTGGTTCACTGTTGCTTTCACTTTTGATCGCTTTCTGGCAATTTGTTGCCAGAAGATCAAAACTAAATATTGCACAGATAAAATGGCGGCTATGATTCTCGGATCATTGACTGCACTGAGCTGTTTGAAGAATATCTTCTGGTATTTTATGTTTACAGGTCAATATCGAGGTACAAACGTTCCTTGGTTTTGTGATGTATCAACAGGCGTTCTGTTTTCAACTGTCTGGTCAGCAATTGAACTCCTTCATTATATTCTAACGCCGTGTGTCCCATTTGTCCTGGTTCTGCTCTTCAATGTGTTAACCGTCAGACACATTTTATTGAGTAGCAAGGCACGGAAGAGACTCCGGGCTCAGAAGGATGTGCAGAATTCCGGAGACGCAGAGATGCAGAGTCGAAAGAAAAGCATAATTTTACTGCTTGCTATCTCTGGGAACTTCATTCTCTTATGGTCAGTGTTCATGATGTATTCTACATGGAGCCGCATGTGGAATATTGGGTATCGATCTGTATATATTCATAGTTATATACGAGAGGCGGGATTTATGCTTCAACTTCTGAGTTGTTGCACAAACACATGTATTTATGCTGTGACTCAAACAAAGTTCAGGGCACAATTCAAAGATGTATTGAGGTATCCTATCGCTATAATTGTAAAAAGCATCAAATTATGTTAAAAATAGATGTTACTGGAATGAACTCCGAAACCAAATTGCAGCTAAACATCTCTCCCCTGCAGATCATCACCCAAATATCAACAGTGGGGTCGATCAATTCTCCCCACAGGAGTACTATGATACTGAGAGAATTCTTTAATTATACTCGTTACAAGAAGATGTGATATAGAATCTCCGTGGTCAATCTGGATTCCAAAGCTGTTTGACAGGCACAGGGGAGATAGTCAGATTGGCACAAGTACAATTGATCTCATCTTAATTCGTACTTTGTCGGCAATAAAGAAACGAGGGATCACATTAGTTTGCCAAGTTGGATTTGTGATGGAGTCATAGTTGGCTTTGTTTTCGTTTGCTGTGTCATCAAATTGGTTAAATGAATTCCAAAATGTCATCCGTGATTGTTGCGTCCAGATGGAGGCGTGGAGCAGGCTCGGGGGGGGAGGGTTTCAGGAGACCACGACCTTAGTTTCCGTTTTTGGGAATTCTCAATAAAATCATAATCAACATTTCCTGTGTCCACCTGTTCCTCTCAGTCACTGCCAATCTGTCTAACTGCAATGTATCTTCAAACACTTATTCCAACCCAGATCAATATTGTGAAGCTAAACCTGGTCCAAAACAGGACTTAACAGGCTACATTTCGATTATTTAACGAGTCTCTGAGAAGAATGATCCTGAAGAGAGTGTAGAAACCTTGCGCACATTTGTTCTTAGACATATTATCACACATCCACTGTGAAACTTGTGCAGTTTTGTTTATATCATATTCCTTCATTCTTGCTTTTTGAATGCATACACTTGAAACAATTCTCAGCGTCAGTGCCATCTGCAATATACCTTTGCGTTAAACCAGTTTTGTTTTCTGTCTTCCTTGAATGCCTTGTTATCCTTCACATCCTTTAGATCATTCGATCGCTTCAGACACAAGTACATTTAGTACATATCTTCCCAGAATAGATCTATCACTAATACTGATTCTTAGGGAACACCACTGTTTAATTTCTTTGGCCTTGGAAAACAATTGTTCACTGACAATTTTGTATATACAAGCCCCTAAATTCCATTAAATTCCATTTACAATCGATTAATCACTTTACCAAGTGTCACCTGAACGTCAGTATGCATTGATTGACGAACCACAATAACCCACGCATAATCAGCCTGTTTCATTCCTTGAGCAAAGAACACATTTGATGTGTGCACAGAATTTTGAATATATAAATCAAGTCTAGTTTCATGACTACAAGTTTGAATGAGGTCGATGCCAGGTATGGATAGGGAATTGCAAAAGGTAATGTTTACTGATTGAACCAGCCATGCAGCCTCGCTATTGAGAAATTTGCACGCTAGAGCACCAATATTCACACAGTTGCTCACATGTGTCCAGTTGGAAAGCTCTCTGAAGGTACATGGAGTTTGATCGAGCGCCTGTGAGCACCCTTCACTGTCTGATTTCACGCTGAACAGGGAGCTGCTCAGTATAACTGCATTCACTACGTGGAGAAATATGATAGAGTTGATATTCAAGGTTGCAGTTGCATTTTGCCTTCACAATGTTTCTGTTGCACAATCTCTCTCAAAGCAACATGGAAATATGGAAAACTTTAAAATATATATAGTTTATGGGATGTGGATGTCGCTGGTTCAGTTTTCCAGTATTCATTCTATCTGGGGTTTTATTAAAGTTCTGTGTAGTTGTTTCTACTGCACAGTAAACAACGTCTGAACAGCGTTGTGACAGAGTAGATTGTGCCTTGCGAATATCAAACCTGCGAGATCGGACTCCAATGTCTACAGGAGAATAAGGATAGTGAGTGTGTGGCTGTTCTGCATTGGAAAGAATTTCTGCCTAAAGATACAAAATTTGCCAGCCTTGTTCACAATTACAAGAAGTCACAACGAGTTTTACATTGTATATTGTATTTGATGGGAGGGGCCTGATAGACACTTACAAGATAATGAAGGGGATGGATAGGGTAGAGGTAGAGAGATTCTTCCCGCTGAGAAAGGATAGCAGAACTAGAGGGCACAGCCTCAAAACACGCCGGGGGTCGGGGGTAGTTTAGATCAGACTTGAGGGGGAACTTCTTCACTCAAAGGGTGGTGATTTTGTGGAATTCTCTGCATTTATTGACCATCCAAAATGGCTTTTGCAAAGATAATGCTGAGTTGCTTCTGAACCTACTGCCATCCACGTAACACAGTGCAATCTCACTACGAATGTTATTTACCACATGACAAGACTAATTTTATTTACCACATGTCACAGACCAGGACTGCGCGGTTATCCAGTTCTTGCTGCATTTGGAAATAGCCTGAGGAGTCCTGTGAATAGTCCTGAGCAGTGTGCAGTCAGCAGTGAACATCCCCAGTTCTGCCCTGACCATGGAAGAAATGTCATTTCTGAAGCAGCTGAGAATCATTTCACTCAGGGCGTTGCCGTGAGAAATAAAACGCCGAGATTTCCTGAAAATGAGATGAACAACATCCAAAAACGGCAGCCATCTTCCTTTGTGCCAGGTGCGGTTGCTGGAAGACAATCAGCGAATGCAGATTCAATTCAAGACTTGGGTCACCGTTTTTATGGAGTTTGCATTTTCTCCCGGTGACTGTGTGGGTTTCCTCCGGGTGTTCTCGTTTCGTCCCACAGTCCAAAGATGTGCGGGTCAGGTTGGTTGGCCATGCTAAATTGACCGCACTGTCAGGGTGGATTACTAAAGGAGGGTTACGGGGAAAGGGGCTGGGTTGAATTATGGTCGGCACAATGTCAATAGGCCGAATGGACTGCTTCTGTCCTGTAATGGTTCTATGAAACTGGCTTACAGGGTTATTTTTCTCGAAAAGATGCACTGAGGTATAGCACAGCTGCGGAAGAACAAGATTGACAACTCAACATTCCTGGATATAGAATCTTCAGGCAAGATAAGGGAGGAAGTAAAATAGGAGGATGCATTGCATTATTAGTTACTGAGTCCGTTACTGCAGGAAGGAGAGATTATATCTTGGAGGTGGCATCAGGTGAAGCTTTGTAATTAACGTTTAGGAATAAAAAGGGGCAACCACATTGTTAGATGTTGATTATAGACCCCCAGAGGGTAAGTGGGATATTGAGGAACAAATGTGTGCACAGTTTGTGGAGGTGTGTAAAAGCAATAACAATACGGTGATTATATTAGGTGGTTTCAACTTTTCCAGCATCATCATGGAAATGGAGTGTTAAGGGATTGGATGGAGCAGATTTCTTGAAGAATGTACGGGAGAATTTGTTAAATCAATAAGTGAATAGTCCAACACGGGATGGAACTGTTCTCGTCCTAATTCTGGCGAATGAAGCCAGCCTTGTGATCGATGTGGTGGTGGAGGGCATTTTAGTGATACAGTTCACAAAATGGTACAATTTAAGCTTGTTACAGCCAAGGAAATCGGCAAGCTGCAAAAAAAAAATGGATTTTGAGAGAGCGGATTTCAGTAAAATTAGACAGGATCTGGACAAAGTAACCTGAGAACGGTTTCAAATGGAAAAGTGATAGAAGGACAGTAGGGGGCATTAAAAAAGGAATTGGGGATGGTGGCAGCCCACCATGTTCCCTCTGGGTGATAGGAATAACAAGCGCACGGAACAGTGCATGTCCAGATATATTCAGGTTTCAATGAGAAGGAAACGAATAGCTTTTAAAAAGTTATTATAAACCTTTAATTTAACTATTTTGCAAGCATTCCCGTTTAATAAGGCAAACAAGGCTAATAATGCATTAAAAAAACACACACACAGCTCGTACCAACTGAGACAGAAACCGTTGCAACTCATTAACTCTTTACTGAACTTTAACTCTAACGGAACATTAACTTTCAACTGAACCTTAAATCTTCAACTGCACTTTTCTCTGAATGAAAATCAAGAACTGAAAATAGACTCTACCGAGTTTTGGAAAACTTTGGCTCAGAAAGAAGCTCGGTGTAGAATATATTTTCATCTCTCTGAAGTATCCTGCTGGGTGAAGCTTTGTTGTGATAATTGGTCTCTTGGAGTTGTTGCTGCTAAACAAAGGATTAACGTGAATTTTATCCACGATTGCCCACTTGTTTCCGGAAGATTCTCTATGATCCAGCCAGCTGTGCCACCAGAAACCAAACATATGTCTCACACCTCCAGTGAACCTACTCGTGAACTGAACCATGACACTTCACTCAAACTGCACACTCTGCACTGGGCAGCCATAAATCGGAGGTTCAATGCTTGGGTCGCTGGAAACAACTTCCCTGATCACACCAACACTGGAAGCCCCAGTTCACAGCTTCCAGACCAGACCCTGTTTAAGACCTGCATCTGAATTTAATCCACAAGTTGATTAAAATTCCCAGCATGCTTAGCTCTCAGCCAGAGCAGCCATTTTAAAACCATTATTGTTAAATGATTGTTGTAGACGTTTTTTGTTTCTATCCACAAAATGCAAGGGAACAAAATCAGTGGAGGCATTAATGAAGTACAGAAAGTGTAGGGTAGACCTTGAGAAAGGAATAAGGAATGCAAAGAGAGGATGTGAGAAAGCTTTGCCTGGTTAAATTTGGGAAAATTCTATGATAATCTAAATGTATATTGTTGTTCGTCCATCGTCATCGATGAGGACCTCAACACCGTCTGTCATTTTGAGGCTGGTTGTGGTGTGTCCGAAGGTGACTGATCAGGGGCAATTCGGGCACAGAATGTCCTGGCAGATACTGGGCAGAGTTGTGTAGACACTGTAGTTGTTGCGCTGGTGGCTGTGGACTTGCGCAGCTCGCACTTAAGTTGTTCTTCAGCAATACACCTTGCTTCGTGAGCTTGACAGCCTTTGTGGGTGAGGCAGCGCCAGGTAGGGCGGTTTTGTGCCAGCGTTTCCCAGGTGGTCGTGTCAATGTCAAGCGACTTCAGGGAGTACTTGAGTGTGTCTTTGAAACATTTCTTCTGCCCTCCATGCGAGCGTCTTCCAGCAGAGAGGTCCCCAAAAAGGAGCTGCTTGGGTATGCGCTCGTCTGACATACGGATGACATGACCTGCCCACCAGGTCTGTGTTCTCATCAGCAGTGTGTGGACTGATGGTAGACTTGCTCTCGCGAAAACTTCAGTGTCTGGTACTTTGTCTTGCCATCGGATGTGTAATATTCTGCAAAGACAAGTCATGTGGAAATGATTGCGCTGTCTTGCATGCCTTCGATACACAGTCCACGTTTCACAGGCATACAGGAGGGTAGTGAGTATCACGGCGCTGCAGACCTTCAGTTTTGTTGCTGGGCTGATTCCTCGATGTTCCCATATAGTGGAGCGCAGTCTACCGAAAGCAGAACTTGCCTTTGCTATTCTACAGTTAACTTCTGCATCAATAGTCACTGCTTGGGAGAGGATGCTGCCAAGATAAGTGAGCTGGTCCACTGCCTGTATTTTCTGCTCTTTGATTGTGATTATGGGTTCTGTGTACGGTGCATGAGGAGCAGGCTGGTGCATGTCTTCGGTCTTTTTAATGTTGATGGTGAGTCCAAAGTTGTCACAAGCCGTGGAAAATTTTTCCATACTGACTTGCATCTCTGGTTCTGAGCCAGCAGACAGGGCACAGTCATCGGCAAAGAGGAAATCTCTCAGAACAGTCTCCTTCACATTAGTAATAGCTTGAAGTCTCCTCAGGTTGAAAAGCTTCCCACCCACTCTGTACTTGAGGCTGATTCCAGCAACACTGTCCTGGAAGGCATCATTCAGCATGGCAGTAACCATCATGCTGAACAGTGTGGGTGCGAGCACACAGCCCTCTTTGACGCCATTGGTGACCGGGAATGCCACCCGAAAGCTAGTGAATTTACTATCAAATAAATTGGTTGGTCTTGAACCTGGTGTTGTCAGACTTTTGACTGGGAATGCCTCAGATGATTCTCCGCCATCCAGTGCTCTGGACATGACGCCATCATGGAACTGGCGTACCATCTGAATGAATTTGGCGGGGGGGGGCGGGAGGCAGCCGAACTTTGACATGATCCTCCACAGGCCTTGTCGGCTTACAGTGTCGAAGGCTTTCGTGAGGTCAACAAAGGTTGTGTAGAGCTCGCGATTCTGCTCCTGACACTTCTCAGGGTAATATTCCACGTGTTGACGACGTGGCATCGCCAGATCAAAGGTGAGCCAAAATGTTGATGAATTGAACGAACGTTGATCTCAGGTCAAGAAAAGTGTCGGTACAAATATTAAGATTTGCATTTTTTAAAGTTTCATTGCTCGACAGTATTTTTTCCTTTTTTTATAGTTGGAGAACAACACAAATACAATTTGAAGTAAAAAAAATTGCGACAAACTCCCCGTCGGGGAATTGAACCCCGGTCTCCCGCGTGACAGGCGGGGATACTAACCACTATACTAACGAGGAACTGACAGTTACAGCAACCATACACATTGTACACTTGTTACTTACACTTCCGGAGCGACAACTCAGTTCTGATGAGATCAGTTCTTTTCCCCCATACGGAGAACCATTTCATGCAGCAAACAGCGGCTTTAACTAACTCATTAAGACTTTTGGATTAGCAGGAAAGAGAATGAGATGGATGCATGAAGAAAAAACACAAATCAGGTGGAGACAGAAAGGAGCGTTTGCCGTTCATATCAAACCGCATGTTCTTTTTCATTTTGGGGGAAAGTCTTGGAGTCTGAACATGCTGGACAATCTCAGCTGGTCTCTCTCCACAGATGATGTCAGACCTGCTGAGTTTTTCCAGCATTTTCATTTGTTGTTTCAGATTCCAGCATCGGCAGTATTTTGCTTTTATCTTGTCAAGGAATATGTTTTTTTTCTCCAAACCGCTGGAAGTTTCAAAGTGCTTTACAGCTGAAATGCTTTTCTTTAATTATATTGTCCTTTTATTGCCCGAGG
The DNA here is from genome assembly GCF_965287045.1 of Carcharhinus amblyrhynchos. Lineage (NCBI taxonomy): Eukaryota > Metazoa > Chordata > Chondrichthyes > Carcharhiniformes > Carcharhinidae > Carcharhinus > Carcharhinus amblyrhynchos. The sequence goes on along the minus strand of NW_027649819.1, from coordinate 379,959 downwards.
TGCACGTGCAGATTGAGCAAAAACATAAATGTAGTATTTATCATCGTATGGAAATTTGTTTTTTCGGGAACAATCAACTTTATCCGCGTTCAAAATCCAAAGACTGATAAATTAAAGCTCCGTGAGTCTGACGTGATTTAAACACGCAACGTTCTGATCTGGAGTCAAACGCGCTACCGTCGCGCCACAAGCTCACAACGCGAGTTTCTTTTTACATCCGGGTTATGTTTGGTGAATTCAAACTCACACCGGAAATGTCTCCCTCTTTACTTTCTCGGGATTTAAATCGAATGGAAGAGTAACAGCGAAGCAAAATTAACAAGAAAGCAGAAACACAACATTATCCTACAGGAGAAATGTGTTCCTTGTTCAAGAGGTGATTAGAAAGACTTTTATTTGTAGGATGAGGTGGCCCAGTGGTTAAGGCGATGGCGTGCTGATCCCATGCTCTATATGCATAGGTTCAAATCCCACTTTCGTCGATAATGTATTTTCTGTGTCTCTTTATTGTGAATGAGCTCAATGAGTGAGGTTCCTCGGATGCGGCCTGGGTCAGATTACTGTTAGCGCAGGCTCGATGGGCCGAGTGTCCTTCTTTTGCACTATGGGGATTGTTTGATTTTCGTGGAGGCAGTTTCACTTCTCTGAAAGCATTGATACACCAGTTCCTTATCTAAAAAGCCGACTCCGATGAGTTCCTGACCACAATCTTTGAATATCTCACCAGATAACGATGAGAAGTCCAACGTGTAATTCTTCTGTGCAACAGAGCCGCAGCTGCAACATTTATTCCCCATTCCCATACAACATTGCAGCACAGAAACGGGACTTTTGGCCTTTCTTGGCTGTGCCGAACCATTTTTCTGTCTAGTCCCACTTGCCTGCCGCTGAACCATATCCCTCCACACCCCTCTCATCCATGTACCTGTCCAAGTTTTTTCATAAATGTTAAAAGTGAGCCCGCATTTACCACTTCATCCGGCAGCTCATTCCACACCCCCACCACTCTCTGTGTGAAGAAGCCCTCCCCACCCCACCACAATATTCCCTTTAAACTTTTCCCCCTTCACCCTTCACCCATGTCCTCTGCATTTTTTTTCCTCCCCGTAGCCTCAGTTGAAAAAGTCTATTTGCATTCACTCTATCTATACCCATCATAATTTTATACACCTCTATCAAATCTCCCCTCATTCTTCTAAGATCCAGGGAATAAAGTCCTAACCTATTCAACCTTTCTCTGTAACTCAGTTTCTCAAATCCCGGCAACATCCTTGTAAACCTTCTCTGCACTCTTTCAACCTTCCTGTAATTAGGTGACCAAAACTGCACACCATACTCTAAATTCGGCCTCAGCGATGCCTTATACAACCTCACCATATCATTCCAACTCTTGTAATCAATACTTTGATTTGTAAAGGCCAATGCACCTAAAGCACTCTTTACGACCCTATCTACCTGTGAAGCCACTTTTAGGGAATTATGTATCTATACTCGCAGATAACTTTGTATGTTCTATCTTGGTTTGTCCTTCCAAAGTGCGATACCTCACACTTGTCTGCACTAAACTCCATCTGCCGTTTTTCAGCCCATTTTTCCAGCTGGTCCAAATCCCTCTGCAAGCTTTGAAAACCTTCCTCACTGTCCACTACTCCTCCAGTCTTTATATCATCAGCAAATTTACTGATCCAATTTACCACATTATCACCCAGATCATTGATATAGATGACAAACAACAATGGACCCAGCACTGATCCCTTGGCACTCCACTAGTAAGACGTCTCACAACACCAGGTTAAAGTCCAACCGATTTATTTGATGGTAAACTCACAAGCTTTCGGTGTTTGCCCCTTCGTCAGGTGAATGGAGAGTTCTGACCTCAGACAGAGCATATAACAGCACACAGTTTACAGATTACTGATTGGAATGCGAGTCTTTACAGCTAACCTGCTATTCAAGTCTTAAAGATGCGGACAATGTAAGTGGAAAGGGCCTTAGGCATAGGTTAAAGAGATGTGTATTGTCTCCAGACAGTGCAGTAAGTGAGGTTTAGCAACCCAGACAAGTCATGGGGGTCACAGATCGTGCGACATGAACCCAAGATCCCGATTGAGACCCTTCCACATGTGTGTGGAACTTGGCTATCAGTCTCTGCTCAGCGACTCTGCGCTGTCGTGTGTCGTGAAGGCCGCCTTGGAGAACGCTTACCCGAAGGTCAGAGGTCGAATGCCCGTGCTATAAGGCGGCAGCAGCTTCCGATCCACCCTGTCTATTCCTTATATACCGGAATCAGGTCTCCTCTCAGCCTTCACTGCTCTAAATAAAATAGTCTGATCCAATCCAGTCTCTCTTCATAGCTCAAATTCTCCTTCCCACACAACGATCTGCCCACTGGTAAATGGGCCATGTTCTGCTGTAATATATTCTCTGCAATGATTTCTCGGGAACTCTAATCTGCTCCTGGTTTTAATCATTTTCGGAATCTACTTTGAAAAAATATAAAAATGAACCATGGGCTTGTCCGGGATTTGAACCCGGGACCTCTCGCATTTTAATGTTGGGAACCTAAGTGAGAATCATACCCCTAGACCAACGAGCCAACTGCCAAAGCTGTTTGCATGGAAACATCTTTTCAATGTGTCCCACAGCTTATTAACCATCTTTTCGTGACAACATTGTAAAATCAGGAATGTTCCCGAACAATGTTCCATTTCATTGTCTGTTCTGGTGAAGATCAGAAGCAGTGATATCAGTTTTCACCACTCGCCAAGTCGACCTGTGGTTGTAACTCGCCAGTCGCGTCGGTAATCTCATTCTGACAGCCGGATTTGATGTGATTTGATTTATTTTTGTCACATGAAATAGTATACAGTGAAAGGTATGGTTTGTTGCAGACAAAGCATACCGCACATAGAGAAGGAAAGAAAAAAGTGCTGGATGTAATACCACCTCATCTTCCCACAAGTAAGGGGACCAAAACTGGACACAATATTCCAGTTGTGGCTTCATCAACACAATTGAAACAATATTTCTCTACTTTCTTACTCCAGTTCTTTTGCAATATATGCTTACATTCAATTTGCCTTTTAAAATTATACAGTTTACCCGCAAACTGACTTTCTGTGATTCTGGACAAAGACAGCCAGATCCCTCTGCCCAGACAGATTTTGAAACTGCTTTCCAGAAGGATAATAATTTGCCTTTCGCGTTTATCCACATTGAACTCCATCTGCCGAAAACTATCCAATTCTCCGAGTATATCTAGATCCATCTGGAATATTTTTACATCCTCTTCACAGCCTCCTTTCCCACAAATTGTGCATTCTTCGCAAATTTTGTCCTGTTACACTCGACAAAAGAAAAACAACGTATTTCTTGACAAGATAAAAGTAAAATCCTGCCGATGCTGGAATCTGAAACAACAAATGAAAATGCTGGAAAAACTCAGCTGGTCTGACATCATCTGTGGAGAGAGACCAGCTGAGATTGTCCAGCATGTTCAGACTTCAAGACACCCCGTCTTTCCTCCAAAATGAAAAAGAACATGCGGTTTGATATGAACGGCAAACGCACCTTTCTGTCTCCACCTGATTTGCGTCTTTTTCTTCATGCATGCATCTCATTCTCTTTCCTGCTAATCCAAAAGTCTTAATGAGTTAGTTAAAGCCGCTGTTTGCTGCATGAAATGGTTCTCCGTACTGGGGAAAAGAACTGATCTCATCAGAACTGAGTTGTCGCTCCGGAAGTGTAAGTGACAAGTGTACAATGTGTATGGGCATGACTAGTATCTGTTCTTTGTTAGTATAGTGGTTAGTATCCCCGCCTGTCACGCGAGAGACCGGGGTTTTAATTCCCCGACGGGGAGTTTAGCGTAATTTTATTATGTCAAATTGAACTTGTGTTGTTCTCTAACTTTGAAAACAGAAATGAAAAAGGCTGTCAAGAAATGAAACTTTCAAAAATGCAAATCTTTACATTTGTACCGACACTTTTCGTGACCTGAGATCAACGTTCGTTCAATTCATCAGCATTTTGGCTCACCTTAGATCTGGCGATGCCACGTAGTCAACATTTCGAATATTACCCTGATATTAGCACAATGTCAATAAATGCTGTCATTTCGTATTTTTCAGTTCTATTTTTGGATGATCCACTGATTCCCAGATCCCTGAAAATACAAAGGAAACCTCCAATGTTTTTCAATATTGGAGATCCCTTTGAGTCTGTCAGTTGTGAAAATTCATGCAGCGTGAGGAATGGAATATGATTGTAAGAGCAGGAAGGTTCAGTTCGAGCTGGACAACATTTTGGTGAGGCCACCGCTGGAGGACAGTGTGCAGTTCCGGTCAAATCACTTCAGTAAGGATTTCATTCCACTGGAGAGGGTGCAGTGTCCATTTACCAGTGACCAGATCGGAGACTGAGATGGAGAATTTGAGCTCTGAAGAGAGTTCATGTAGACAACATTCACTGTCCTATTCTCATCAACCATCTTCGTCACTTCGTTGAAATACACATTCATGTTCGTGAGACACGACCTCCCCTTTACAAAACCATGTTGCCTCTCACTAATATGTCCACTCATTTCCAAAGTGTGAAAATATCCTGTCTCGAAGAATCCTCTCCAATAATTTCCAGACCATGGATGTAAAGCTCACCGGCCTGTAATTACCTGGATTATTCGTGTTATCCTTCTTAAACAAAGGAACAACATCGGCGATTCTCCGATTATCTGGGACCTCCTCTGTAGCCAGTCAGAATACAAAGATTTCTCTCAAGGCTCCAACAATTTCCTCCCTTGTCTCTCTCAGTATTTGGGGTATATCCCATCAGACCTATCTTGTCGACCTTAATATTTCTCAAGAGCACCAATGCCTTCTCCGTTTTGATCTCAACATGACTCAAACCACCTGCACATCCTTCCCCAGACTCATCACCGCACACGTCGTTTCCGGTCAACACTGACGCAAAGTAATCTGTTAATACTTCGCACATTTACTCTAGCTCCACGCATAGATTCTCTCCCTTGCCCTTGAGTGGGCCAACCCTCTCCCTGGCTACCCTCTTGCTTATTATGTATGTATAAACAGCCCTGGGATTTTCCTTAATCCTGCTGGCCAGTGTTTTTTGCGTGACCACTTTTCGTCTATTGTTTCACTACATTTGTCATCTTCCTCATCAGGTTAAGGAGCGGCACTCCAAAAGCTCGTGTTACCAAATAAATCTGTTGGACTTTAACCTGGTGTCATGATGCTACTTAATGTGCCCACCCCAGTCCAACGTCGGCAACTCCGCGTTGGTCTGTGACACAATGGGATTAATGTTGTATCTGTCATCCATGATTTGCATACAGATTTGCTCCTCTATCTCTTTCTCACCACACTTCCCTTTTCCCTTCTCTATCACTTCTGATCACATTGTATTGAATAGAAATTGCGTGGTGTTCTATGTGACTGATGGAGTCACTCTGTCCGTGGTACTGTTGGGGACTCAATGTGTATTTGCCAGTTAGTGGGAGCTGAGAGTGACTGCGGGGTTCGTTCCCTCCCTGCGATGCTCTGCCATTTTGGGATTAACGTTGCAACTGTCCTTCTCGGTCACTATATGAGGGGACTGGGTTTACTTTTACCTATCAGTCTCTGCAACTGCCTGTGGGATTCATCCTCTAATTGTCAGTCTCTGGCTGTGTAAATCAATGTGTACTCTTTAAATATCAGAGAAGGCAGAAAATTACAGCACAGGAGCAGCCCTTCAGCCCTCTGAGCCTCCGCCGACCATGCTGCCCATGTGAACTAAAACCTCCTTTCAGTCTGTGGCACTGAGCCTGCTTTCTGCTCAATGGGCCGAGTGTTGGCGAGTGGGATTAGTTGGGCAGGCCAGGGCATTTCATGCATCACTGTAGATTCGATGAGCCAAAGGGCCTCTTCTACACTCTCCTATTCTCTGATACATGGCCTTACAACCCAAGCTTGGAAAATGATGTATTCACAGATAATGTATTTTGGGTGGGTGTCAGTATAAACTGCAGAAATTTGGTTCATGTCTTAAAACTCACAGTTTGTTCTCCCCGCATAGAATTGTTGATATTTCAAACACTTCGTTTGATTTTGTTGCGAATGCTGAAAATGCAGTGACTTTTAGAACACTTCATCGAATCATAGAAACCCGACAGTGCAGAAAGAGGCCATTTGGCCCATCGAGCCTGCACCGACCACAATTGCACCCAAGCCCTACCCCAATATACCTGCCTATTTGCCCCCAATCCCACGAACCGATACATCTCAGGACATTTCGAGGCAATTTCAGCATGGATTCCCGTGCCGCCCAATATAATTCACTTTTGAGGGAAAAGGTAAACTGGCCCGTGCGGGGATCGAACCCGCGACCTTGGCGTTATTAGCACCACGCTCTAACCAGCGGAGCTAACCGGCCGTGAGCGAGTTGGTGGCCACCGACAGTTATCGGGACCGCACGGTAGCATAATGGTTCGCACTGTTGCTTCACAGCTCCAGGGACCTGGGTTCAATTCCAGACTCAGGTCATTGTCTGTATGGAGCTTGTACATTCTCCTCGTGTCTGCGTTCAGATCAAACCGCATGTTCCTTTTTTTAAATTTTGAAGGAAAGGAGGGTGTCTTGAAGTCTGAACATGCTGGGCAATTTCAGCTGGTCTCCCTCCACAGATGATGTCAGGCCTGCTGAGTTTTTCCAACATTTTCATTTGTTGTTCCAGATTCCAGCATCGGCAGGATTTTGAACAAAGAACAAAGAACAACACAGCCCAGTAAACAGCCCCTTCGGCCCAACGAGCCCACGCCGCCATCTTAACAATGTGTTTTTCCTCCTCCACCCTTGACCCGTGTCTCTGCTTCTGGTACCCCCATTGGAAACCAGATTAAGGGGAGAATAATTTAGGGGCAATTTGTGACACCAATCAGCCTAAGAGCACATCTTTGGTGTGTGGGAGGAAACCTGAGCACCCGGAGGAAACCCACGCAACCACAGGGAGAATGCGCAAACTCCCACGACACAGGTCCAAATCCATGTATCTGCACAGCCAGCAGTGATAGTCACTGAGCTGTTGTGGTGCCCATCTGCTGGTCCAATTTTAAGCATACACAAACGACGCGAAGCACTCGGCCACTCTCGAAACATCCAAGAGCAGCCCATGCACAACCCTCCGTGCGTATGCCCCTCGTTCGACAACAAGGTGGACCGACGCACCTGCGGAGTAAAAGAGAAAAAAGTAAACAGGCCAGTACTGGGATCGAACCCGCGAAATCGGCATCATTGGCACCACGCTAACCGGCCACAGGCTATTAGCAGGCCAGCACGGTAGCATAATGGTTCGTACTGCTGCTTCACAGCTCCAGGGACCTGGGTTCAATTGGAGGAGTTTGCACATTCTCCTCGTGTCTGCGTGGGTTTCCTCCGGATGCTCCGGTTTCCTCCCACTGTCCAAAGATATGTGGGTTAGGTCGATTGGCCATGCTAAAATTGCCCCTTAGTGCCCTGAGATGCGAAGACTAGAGGGATTAGCGGGTAAAAAATGTAGGGATATGGGGGTAGGGCCTGGATAGGATTGTGGTCCGTGCAGACTCGATGGGCTGAAGGGCCTCTTTCTGCACTGTAGGGTTAAAGAAAAAAACTTGTCAGAAACATAGTGTGATTTCTATATGTGTGTTGCCTGATGTTGTTGCTGTTCTTGTTTTTCTTCAGACTGTGACTGTGTTTTCACTGTCTGGAAATGGAGATAATTAAATAAATGTCTCATGATCGAATTGAATGGTAGAACAGAGTCAACGTGCCATGTGCAATGTCTGTTCTTAATTGCTGTGTTCCGGTGACTGGAAGAGACGGATCGATGGGTACTGAAGGAAATATGGTTGGAAATTGCAATGGCAATGGAAGCAATTTCTAACCCAGCTCGTTATATGGGTGGCGCCAAATGAGTGGAGAATTGCAAACGGTAAAGACACCTCTTCAGAAATGGCTGTAAGAATCAGTCCAATCAGTTTCATTGTTGGGCCGAAGGGCCTGTTTCCTCTGCTGTGTTGTTCTTTGTTGTTCAATGTGGAAAATTCTCCAAAGAATAACCGGAGGGAAAAAAATAACACCCACCTGTGCTAATGCACAATAATTCAGGAAAATCCCTAAGTAATCCCATAGTTAATGAACTTGATCGACATCTTCATGACGGTAATGGAAAAGGCGAGGATTCAAATCACAGTCCTGACATTGTTTAGGGGAGGCAGTGACAGTGGACAAGTCATCCAGAGATTCTGGGTAATACTCTGGGAAGCTGGGTTCAAAACCCAAAAGGACAGATGGTGAAATTTTAATTCAAGACAAACTTGGAATTAATTGTCCATTTTTATAAAACCCCATGCGGTTTACTAATGTCCTTTAGGGAACAAAATCTGCAGGAGGAGGGTATTTGAATCAGCAAGTCCAGAGGTAACAAAAACATGGATGAGGGTTTCAGGTACAGTTGAGATCAGGTATTATCAACAATGTGTGAAGTCACACAGCTGGAAACAGGTGTCCTCGGTGGAGGAACAGATGTGTGGTCAGAATCTCATTTCCAGGTGTAATGATGTGCCAAGGTTATATGAGTTTGTTTCGGCCTCGACAGTGACCAGGGAGAGTGATGGAGTCATTGACTGGGAATGGAATTTGTGGTGGGACCTTTGTCCTTCCAGATGTTTAATGGGGAATTATCTGCTTATCGAGTACAAGCTGCTGGATAAGCAATCTAATAATTTAATAAGAGGGATTGGTTCTGAGAGCTGACGGTGAGCTGGAACTGGGTATTATCAGCTTACGTGTGAAAACTAACACTGCTCTTCAGATTATGTCACCGAGAGGTGAGGTCTAGAAATAGGAGGGAGCCAAGGTTCGATCCTTCAAGGATTCGGGAGGTCACAACATAGGAGGGAGAAGAGTAACCATTGCGGGTGATATTGTGTCACTGACCAGAAAGGTAAGAATAGAACGAGGCGAGTGCAGTCTTCCCCAGCTGGACAACCATAGAACATAGAACATTACAGCGCAGTACAGGCCCTTCGGCCCTCGATGTTGCGCCGACCAGTGGAACCAATCTAATGACCCTCTAACCTAAACTATTCCAATGTTATCCATATGCCTATCCACTGACCATTTGAACGCCCTTAAAGTTGGTGAGTCCACAACTGCTGCTGGCAGGGCATTCCACGCCCTTACTACCCTCTGAGTAAAGAACCTACCTCTGACATCCGTCCTATAATTATCACCCCTCAATTTAAAGCTATGTCCCCTCGTGTTAGCCGTCACCATCCGAGGAAAAAGGCTCTCACTCTCCACCCTATCTAACCCTCTGATCATCTTGCATTCCTCAATTAGGTCACCTCCTAGCATTCTCCTCTCTAATGAAAATAACCTCAAGTCCCTCAGGCTTTCCTCATAAGACCTTCTCACCATACCAGGCAACGTCCTGGTAAACCTCCTCTGCACCCTTTCCAATGCTTCCACATCTTTCTTATAATGCGGCGACCAGAACTGTACGCAGTACTCCAAGTGCGGCCGCACCAGAGTTTTGTACAGTTGTAACATGACCTCACGGCTCCGAAAATCATTCCCTCTACCAATAAAAGCTAACACACCGTACATCTTCTTAACAACCTTATCAACCTGCGTGCCAACTTTCAGGGATCTATGCACATGTACCCCGAGATCTCTCTGCTCGTCGCCAAAACCAAGAGTCCTTCCATTAGCCCTATATTCTGTACTCCTGTTACTCTTACCAAAGTGAATCACCTCACACTTTTCCGCTTTGGTCTTCTACACTTTGCTCAATCTGTTCTTCACAACAATCCTTGAACTGATGTGATGAGAATTTCTTTCGCTGAGAGAAGCTACAATCCCAACATTGAACATCCTGTTGAATATTCAGGGTCTAAGACAAAGAGGATCGCATTTCCCCCTGAATCTGCTGTGTTTTTCTTCAATGTTCCATTCTCATGACAGTCTGAAAGGATAGCTAATTAAAAGAAGTTTATTCGCTGATCCATTTCCCCTATGACGGCTCGTTGGTCTAGTGGTATGATTCTCGCTTCGGGAGTTCCACTGCGTGAGTTTGTGAGAGGTCCCGGGTTCAAATCCCGGACGAGCCCTCAGTTGGTGGCAGTTTTGGTTCCACATGTTGGTTGTTTATTTGCAAAAAGAAACACGTTGCGTTTTAGATGGCGGTATTTACATGCCTCGAGGTCAAGTTTGAAATCCAGCAACACATCGCGACAATTTTCTCAATGCTGCAAACCAAATGTTTTCAAGAATGTTCACCCACAGAACCAGACTGTAAACTTATCCCAATGAATCAATCGGGGCTGTCCATTGTTTCTCGCGTCAGGGATTCTTGCATCGTTGTATTTTGGTCAGAAAGAAATTGCAGTCTGACAGGGGTGGGGTGGGGGGGGCGGTGTCACCGTTTGGTTTTGAATTGATTATATTTTAACTATGTCCCAGGCGTTTCACTGAGCAGGAAGTAAATCTTTGTGAAGCTGTTCGGCATTTCACTCCAGAGGTCATTAACTCAATGAGGAGGAGGCTTGGAGAGGTTGTCCGTATTTGATTAGACACTCGGACTGGGTGATATGCATCTAAGGATACTGAAAGATGAACCCTCTCATCCGGAGAGGTGGAGAGATTCTTCCCGTTTAGAAAGGATCGCAGGACTAGAGGGCACAGCCTCAAAACAAGGGGGTGGGGGGAGTGCAGTTTCGATCGGAGTTGAGGAGGAACTTCTTCACTCAAAGGGTGGTGAATCTCTGGAATTCTCTGCCCGTTGAAGTGGTGGAGGCTACCTCGCTGAATATATTTAAGTCACGGTTTGATAGATTTCTGATAGACAGGGGAATTAAGGGTTGTGGGGAGAAAGTAGGAAAGTGGAACTGATCCACTTCAGACCAGCCATGATCTTATTGACTGGCGGGGCAGGCTCGAAGGGCTAGATGGCCTATTCCTGCTCCTATTTATTATGTTCTTATGTTCTAATGAAAGACATGATCAGTGTAATTGCAAGGAGACTGGAAATAACTTTCCAACTTCCGATTAATTAAGGTGACAATGTTTTTTGAACCAATGTCTTGAGTGTTTTGAAGTGGTAACAGAGAGTATTGGTAAAGGTAATACTGTTCATGCGGTTTACATAAACTTCCAAAAGCACGGAAATTTTTAATAAGGCAGATTAAAGTAAATGCATCAAAATGTGAATTGATTCGTTTTGAGGAAGAACCCAGATTCAAAACATAAACTACATGGTACAGTTCTAAAGAGACAAATATGTATATATATCTTCCAAGTTGACAGGGATGATCATAGAGGTTTACAGCATGAAAAAAGGCCCTTCAGCCCAACTTGTCCTTTCTTAACCACTAAGCTAGTCCCAATTGCCCGCGTTTGGCCCATATCCCTCGATAGTCATCTTACTCATGTAACTGCCCAAACGTTTTTAAAAAATAAAGTTATACTACTTCTACTACTACCTCTGGCAGCTTGTTCCAGACAATCACCATCCGTGAAAAATAAAAATTCCCCTCTGCACCCTTTTGTATCTCTCCCCTCTCAGCTTAAACGTATGCCCTCCAATTTTAGACTCCCCTACAATTGGGAAAAGATATGGACTATCTCGCTGATCAATGACCCTTATTATTTTGTAGACTTCAAGAAGATCACCCCTAACTCCAGAGAAAAAAGTCCAAGCCCACGCAGTCTCTTCTCAAACCATCAAGTCTTGGTAGCATTCTAGTCAAACTTTTCTGCACTCTTTCTAGTTTAATAATATCCTTTCTATAATAGGGTGACCAGAACTGTACACAGGATGGTGAGGAGAGTGATCATAATAAATCAGACGGTGCCCTGTGTCTTTTTTTATCAATGGTTTACAAAAGAACAGAAGCTATGTTAAACCTGAATTCAAATTGGGTTCAGTTTCAAGTGGATATTGGTTCCATTTTCTGCAGAGCAAATTATAAGAACATTATATAAGATTTCAGAAGGTGGCAGAAATGTTTCACCAGAATAGTTCAGTTGATGAAAAATTTTATTTATTGAGAATGGTTTGACACACTGCGACTGATCGACTTGGAGAAGAGAAGGTTCTGAGGAAATTTCGCAAAAATATGCAAATCCTCATGGGTCTGGTCAGATGATTGATAGAAATTTGTTCACATTGTTGGCAGGATCGAGAAGCAGAGGGCAGATATTACAAAGAACAAAGAACAACACAGCACGGGAAACAGGCCCTTCCGCCCAACGAGCCTGCGCCGCCATTTTAACATTATGAGTCCCCTCTCCACCCATGACCCTTGTATTGGAGGTAATCGCCAAAAGAAGCAACAGCAGCATAAAGGAAATGCTGCCAAAGAGAGGGGTCACGGCAGGTTCACTTGAATTCGATTATTATTCCAAAAAGAAAATATGCAGGTTAATACGCAATGATGTATTTTTTGTATTCATTCATGGGCGTCACTGGCTGGCCAGCATTAATTGCCCAACCATAATTGCCCGAGTGCAGTTGAGAGTCAACCACATTGCTCTTGCTCTGAAGTCACACGTTGGCCAAACCGGAAATGATGCCAAATTTCGTTCCACCAAGGGCTTTGGTGAACCAGATGGTTCTGCCGGTAATTGACAATGGATGAAAGCATAAATACATTCTTCATTCCTGATATTTTGCATCGAATTCAAATTCCACCAGCTGCCGTGTTGGGATTCGAGCGCGGGTCCCCAGAGACCCGTCCTTTGAGGGCAGCTTAGAGTCAACCACATTGCGGTTGATCCGGAATAACATATCGGCCAGACCGGGTAAGAATTCTGTCGATTAAAAAATTCAGTTAATTAGAAATTTTTTTACGACAATCGATTCAAGGTCATTAACTCCAGGCATTTTTATTGATGTTGAATTTCAGCATCTGCCGTGGCGGTGGATGTGTGAGGATGCTGTGAGTGTGTGTGTAAGAGTCATTTTCAGTCTGTTTGTGATTGTGGATTAATCCCTTATATTCCCTCACAAAGACTATGATCCCCTCGCACTTCTGAACTCTAATTGAAAAACACCTGTACCCCTGTGACCCTGGGAGTGGTGGGGGGGTGTGTGGTAGTGGGTGGGTGATGGTTGAAGCCAATGCCTCAGGATGCTGAGTGTGAAACAACTGATTTTAAAGAATGCGTGTCGAAAACTGAAGAGTGAACTTGTCTGTGAGAAGATCACAGAAAAGCTGTGTCTGGAGCTGCGCACTGGAGACAAGTTTTGGGTTGTCAGTAAATGAACTCCTGTAATGAAGACACAAAACTAGAAACAGGAAATCCCGCAAATATTCCGAAAGCAGCTGTGGAGAGACATTCCTGTCGCCAGGATGTAACTCTCCAATTGGATACTTCACGTTGCTCAGATCTGACACTCTCAACACCTTCCTGTAAGGAACAGGTCGGGCGGGAATTGGGTCTTTGTTGATTTGAGCAAACAGAGCAATGCAGCAATGAGAAGCTCCTCAACCCCCGGCGGCTTGGGGAAGGATGGGACTCAGATACAGGCCTCTGGCTGGGGTTCAAAAATGGAAGAAAAACACATCGAGCTTTTATTGTAATGACAATAAAGATGGAATTCAAATCGAATTGTGCAGATTCAGTAATTTCGGCTGGCAGTCAGGATGCCCGAGCGGTCTAAGGCGCTGCGTTTAGGTCGCAGTCTCTTCTGGAGGCGTGGGTTCAAATTTCACTCCTGACATTGTTTATTTCTTTCCTGCGCCAGACACCATTCACACCCGCGAAATATCTCCCCCGGAATGACAATGGTTGCAGGGGCTCAGGAACAGCGACCTCCGGCAAGTTCCATTCCGAGACACATCCCATCCTGTCTCTGAAATATATCACCGTTTCTGCGGCTGGCTGACAATCCGAGATACTCCTTCCCGAAAAGCAATGGCTCAGTCCAGACACCACATGGACTGCAGTGGCTCAGGAATGAATTCCCTGAAAAATAATTAATTTTGGGCAACAAATGATTTCCGGGCCAGCGACCCACAGGAATTCTTTCTCGGGTGCGTCTGTCTGTATTCAGACTGTGTTTTGCATTATCTGCCGTTTAATAAGAATTGGGATCTTTCTGATTCTATCACTTAAACTGTGCCTGTAGAAATCAACTTCAGGAACTAAAACACAGTTTCAAAATTCATTCTGTATCTGACAATCTTTGGAAATGCAACTGACTTTCTATCTCCCCTCATTTGAAATCTGCGATTAATTTTCTTCATTCGGTGCTGGGATGTGGGTGTCGCTGGCTGGGCCCGCAATTATTGTCCATCCTAAATTGCCCTTGAAGTGAGCGGCTTGATAGGTCACCTCAGAGGGCAGCTTCGAGTCACCAAAGTTGCTGTGTGTTGAGGGCCCCATGTAGGTCCAGACCAGGTAAAAAATCATTCCTTAAAGGACATAAGTGAACCAGTTGTGTTATTTTAAGACGCTCGATTCATGGTCATTACGCTTTTAATTCCAGATTTTTTTTTATTGATGAGACATTTCACCATTTGCCGTGATGGTGGTGGCGGTGTGTGTCTGTGTGTGTGTCTGTGTGTGTGTGTGAGAGAGAGACAGAGAGAGAGAGATTCTCACATAATCAGTTTCTTTGTGAGTGTGGATTAACCTTTTATATGCCCTCACAAACACTGTAATCTTCTTGCTTTTATCAATTCCGAAGAAGTACTTGTACCTCTGAGACCCTGGTGGGCGGTTGAAGGGTGGGGTGAGGTTTGAAGGCGATGCCGCAGGGTGCTGAGTGTGAGACCAGCCGATTTTAAAGCACGTGTGTAGGAAAGTGAAGAGTGAACTTGTCCGTTTGGAGATCACAGAAAAGCTATGTCTGGAGCTGGGCCCGAGAGACAAGTTTTGGGTTGTCAGTAAATGAACTCCTGTAATGAAGACACAAAATCAGAAAGAGGAAATGCTGGAAATATTCAGCAGCTCCGGAAGCAGCTGTGGAGAGATATTCCTGTGGCCAGGATGTAACTCTCCAATTGGATACTTCACATTGCTCAGATCTGACACTCTCAACACCTTCCTGTAAGGAACAGGAAGGGCGGGAATTGGGTCTTTGTTGATTTGAGCAAACAGAGCAATGCAGCAATGAGAAGCTCCTCACCCCCCGGCGGCTTGGGGAAGGATGGGACTCAGATACAGGCCTCTGGCTGGGGTTCAAAAATGGGGAAAAACGCATCAGGTTTGAAATGTAAATGCTCCAAAAATGGAATTCAATTCGATTTGTGCACAGATTTTGCACTTTGTCTAATGTAGTCAGGATAATCGATATGTCAAAGGTGCTGCGTTCAGGTCGCAGTCTTCTCTGGAGGCCTAGGTTCAAATCCCACATCTGACGCTGATTTTTTTTCCTTCGCGAGGCACCATCCAAACCCAGGAAATCTCTCAGCACAAGGGCAGCAGAGACAGAGAAACAACCACCACCTGTAAGTTCCACTCGGAGACACACATCATCCTGACTTGGAAACATATCACCGTTCCCATGGCTGGCTCACAATCCCGGAACTCCCTCCCTAACAGCAGCCTATGTGTACATACACCACATGGACTGCAGTGTCTCCAGAATGAATTCATCGCCAATTACTCAAAGAAAATTAATTTGGACAATAAATGCTTCCCGGGCCAGTGACACACATGCCCCGTATGAATAAAGTATTTTCTTTTTTAAATCACTTCGTGTGACAGAAGGAGAACAGCTGCCTTCAGAGCAGAAAACTGTGTGTGTGAATCACATCTCTATTTTTACACCAAATGTGTATCTGAAAACAGTTAGTGGACCCAGTTCACGTTAAACCGTTAAATATTTAGTTGGATAGTTCACAGATACGTTCCAATCCTGGGAGTATCTCCTTTTTCACAAATTCCACCAGATCTGGAATGTATTTCCAGCATCCCGCTGAACCCATTGCCTAGTCGGGCCGGGCTCTGTGGCTTAGTTGGTTAAAGCGCCTGCCTAGTAAGCAGGATTAATCCTGGGTTCAAGTGCTAGCGGAGCCTTGCTTCTTTTCCAATGATATTTGCAATTGTGCCAGTCACAAAACCTATTTTTCCTTGTCAGTTTTGTCTTTCCCTTCACAGTGGATAATCTCCAACGATGGGAAGATTTCGGAACTCCCCACAAATATCTCGGCTATTTGTTGAGATGATCCGGGTATTTTCATCATCTTGCAGTAAAAAATCATCTAAATATACTCAATGTTCTACCAACACAGGTTTCCATTATTTTCTCAGGGAATTCCGAACACAGTCAAATGGCCTGAGAAACACACAATCCCGACAGTGCTGAAGGAGACCATTCTGCCCATCGAGTCTGTACTGACCCTCCGACAGAGAATTGCACATAGGATCTATCCCCGCAGTGCCACACACCCACTCCCCTAATCTGCTGATATAAATACCTTGGGGACGAAGGGACAATCTAACATGGCCAAATCCATTCAACCTGCTCATCTTTGGAATGTGGGAGGAAATCGAATCACCTTGTTTCCTGAGATCATTTGTATGGGTGAATTCAACTTGAACAGAACTACAGAAGTTTGGTACCATCCAGGACAGAGCATCCCGCTTCATTCGCTTCCCATGTATGAAAATTCACTCCCTCCACAACCGACACACAATGGCAGCAGTGTGCACCATCGACACGATGCACTGCAGCAACTCAGTCAAGCTCCTTTGCCAGCACCTTCCAAACCCACGACCACAAGGACCGAGAAGGACAAGCGCAGCAGAAACATCAGAATAACATTAAAAAAGAGACGAGGCTCCGCTGGGATTTGAACCCAGGATCTCCTGCTTACGAGGCAGGCGCTTTAACCAACTAAGCCACAGAGCCGGTCACGTCGGCGGGTCGGCTCAGCGGAATGCTGGAAATATGTTCCAGATCTGGTGGTATTTGTGAAAAACGAGATACTGCCAGGTTGTCGGACACTGATATTTATTTATTGATTGCAGTTATTTATAAGTTGTTGTTGCGTGTGTGCCTTCCTTAATCTTATTTATCTTCCAAAAGAAATGAAACATCTAATTGAGAAAAAGATGTCACTATTTCTAACCCAACCAGCCAACGTTGTGTCAAACTTTAAGAAAGGATTGTGATTTATTCTCGAGTCAGTGGTTTCCCTGGGAGCCGGGTTAACAGAAACAGCATGGAGAGATGGCAGAGCAGGAAATGTCGGTGCTGAAGGTGAATCACATCAATGAAGCAGCGACTGGTTTGTGACTAACCTGATCCATAATCCGATTGTGGTGGGACTCAAACTCATAACCTTTAAGTGACTGAATTACCATCATTTGGAAGTCCAACGCGCCACAGAAACACATGCTAAAATTTTGCTTTACTTGTCCTTAGGTGGATTTTTGACAATGTGAGAACTATTGATAAATTCAATAATCTCCTAGTTAAAAGGTTAAGGACTGTTAAGAGGGATTTCATTGATTGCAAGTCATGTTGCGACACGTGATGTCTGTTAAAACAGTTGTGGAAATACAGACCTTTTCGTTCTCTATACAGGAAATCTGTCCATCACAGAATGATGCTCCCTCTCTCTCTTCCTCACTTCCCTGTACAGCTTGAAGTCTCATCTCGCAGGCCTGATAGTTGGGAGATACATTCTACTCTATGGGCCACGGGGCTGATCAGAAGCTGTTCCCTATTCCAGTTAAACACCTGCACAGAACACAACGCAAAGCTGGAAGCTGGAAATCTGACAAAAAAAACACAAAAAATGCTGGAAATGCTCAGCAACATCTAATTAACGGAGATTTGTGTAAAACCAGCTCCTGAAGCACAGCACAGCTGCACAGTTTAAAGTTTCCTTTCATCCACAATGGATGCTCCATTCTATGATTTTGAACAATTCAAATTGAGAATGTGTATTGTTTTTCGAGTCGCCACAGCCTGGAAACCACTTCAGGCATTGATGTCACCCTTTGAATTTTAAATTTGTAAATCCATTCTCTATCTTTTTAAAGCTACTGTTGAAACTGTATCCAACACACACTCAGTTCTTTGTGAAAGACAAGGAGAATTGAAGATATATTTGTGTAATTTTCCTTTGACTAAATTTGTACAGAAGCAGAAAGGCGGGAATCACACTCAGCTCTTCATGAAACTCACCCGCTAAACATTGAAAGGTGGCAGCGTTTATTCAAGGGATGATTCTTGAACATAGAACATAAAACAGTACAGGCCCTTCGGCCCTCAATGTTGTGCCGAATTATGTTCAAACCCAAGATCAAGCTATCCCGCTCCCAATCATTCTGGAGTGCTCCATGTGCCTATCAATAACCGCTTGAAAGTTCCTAAAGTGTCCGACTCCACTATCACAGCAGCAGTGTATTCCACACCCCAACCACTCTCTGAGTGAAGAATCTACCTCGGACGTCCCTCCTATATCTCCCATCATCAACCTCATAGTTCTGCCCCAAGGGAAAAAAATCTCGGCTTGTGTATCTTTGCAACATTTACAGCTTGTGTCTGTTTGTGAGTAAATGACATTTCAGCCATTTGTTACTCATTCAAATGTTAACTAGTAACGAGAAGCGGAAGAAAATAACTGCACCCTGGACGGAAATGTCAAATCATTTTGAAGGAGCCGCCATGTAATTCTTTTTGCTGTTGCTAAAAACGTACTAGCAGAGAATGGTTGCGATCCATCGACCTCTGGGTTATGGGCCCAGCACGCTTCCGCTGCGCCACTCTGCGACTCCAACACTGCGCTTTCATTTATTATTAATGGAGAATAAAAATGTTGGAACAGTATGCAATCTGGGCAATACAATTGAGCAAGGTGAAACACGATGGGGACCGGGCAGGATAATCCTACCATGGGCAGTGCACTAAGTGAAGATGCGACATTGACTGAGTTGTCAGATGGAGCAGGGAATCCTTGCAGAAGATGTTAAGGAAAGTTGGAGTGCCAAATGTTTAATGATCACTGTACAAGTAGACGGTGAAATGCAGACTTCGGGCTGGATATTTATGAGTTCTGAGATGGGTGAAGAGACTGTGGCATCTCAGCGTAGTAAAGGTGAAATGGGGATTAGGAAGGGTAAAGGTGTACGCTTTATTTTGTATCGTCTCTCCTCGACCTTCGGACCAACATGTCTCACTTCACACTTCCTTACATTAATTAAGTTGCATCTGTCACGTGTCTGTCCATTCCACCAGCCTGTCTCCATCTTCTTGAAGATTATCAATATCCTTCTTATTAAAGTTCAAAATATTTTCAAGTTTTGCACCACTGGCTAATTTTGAGATTGAAACCTGTACACCCAGGTACAGGTCAGTAATATATAATCAAGAAAAGTAAGTTTCTCTCTATACACCATTCCCAATCAGAAGTAAGTAAAACTTTGTGTAATGTGTGTTTTAATAGGCCTGTACTAATAATTAAACTGTTATATAATGAAATTCTAACTGTGCCAAACAACAATGATTCAAAATATCACTTAGTTCTAAATGAAATCCCCAACGTCACTAATACTTGAAGTTAAAACGCATAGCCATGCTGATTTATCGGTGTTTAAATGATGAATACAGAGGAAAGCAGCGTCCTGGTGGATTTCGAATTGATATGGCCCACACATTTAGTATTTCGAAATTTCTCCGTCCCAGCTTCAATATAATGTGAACATTGCCTCTCTGTTTTGCCTCTCCCTGATATCTAAACTTTCGTCTATCGGGGTGTGCTGACATCTACTGGCTGCAATAGAGAACTGCAGCAGAGCGGAAGAAAATTCACATTAACTATCGCTGCTGCAGAGACAGATCAACAGGAATTAATGACTGGAATCAGCATCAAATCCCATGGAGAATTCAATATTAATGTACTTTCCCATGTCGTCAATATAAATTGGAATGTGATCTGACCTGCAGCAGTTGAGTCGATGTATCGGTGTACTAAAGAGAATTCTAGTTAATAAGACGACAGAGAATGAATTTCAGAGATAAGCAGATGCTGTTACATTCAACATTTTGAGTAGAGGGTCGTGTGGAATCATGTACTAATTAAAACAAAATGCCCGTTTCAATTAGGTATCTTCGGGGTAGAATGCGTGCAGATTAGCGTAGGGAAAATTGTGCAAAAGATGTTCTTTCAGGAAGTTGTTGCAGACTCGATGGGCCAAATGGCTTCCTTCTGCAACGCAGAGATTCTGTGCAGAAACATTGTCTCCACTTATGAAGCCAAAGATCCAATCCGCTTTCCGAACGACATGTTCAAAATGTCATCTCACTGTCAAAGGTCTCTCTGAACCTCAGGCCCCTCTGAGCTTGCACCCTGTTTGGAACTGGGCCATTGAGATTCTGTTGCATCTCCCCATCTCGTCCGTCAAAATGCAGCACTGTTTCTGAATGTGGAATTAATAATGTGTCTCTGCTGCAATATCAGTGAGAGTTAGATGAATATATCAAGAGTCGCAGATGACACAGAGATGGGTGGAAGAGCAAAGCGTGCAGAGAACGCTGAAAGTCTACAAAGGGACATTGAATGGGCGAGGGTCTGGCATATGGAGTACAATGTTGTAAATGTGATGTCATCCATTTTGGTAGGTATAACAGCAAAATGGGCTATTATTTGAATGGGAAAAATTGCAGCATGCTGCTCTGCAGAGGGAGCTGGGTATCCTTGTGCAGGAATCTCAAGGAGTTGGTTTGCAGGTGCTGTGGAGTACTGTGTGCAGTTTTGGTCCCCTTACTTGAGAAAGGATGAATTTGCATTGGAGGGGTACAGAGGAGATTCATTAGGCTGATTCCGGAGATGAGAGAGTTGGCATATTAGGAGAAACTGAGTAGAATAGAGCTACACTCATTGGCATTCAGAAGAATGAGGGGAGATCTTATCGGACTATATAAAATTTTGAAGGAAATAGATAAGGTAGAAGCAGGGTAATTATTTCCACTGGCGGGTGAAACTAGAACTGGTGGGGTGGGGGGGGCGTGGGGGGTGGTGGGGGTTGGGGGTGGTGCGGGATAGCCTCAAACTAAGGGGAAGCGGATTTAGAACTCAGTTGAGGAGGAACTTCTTCACGCAAAGTGTTCTGAATCAGCGGAATTCTCTGCCCAGTGAAGCGGTTGAGGCTACCTCATTAAATGTTTTTAAGGCAAGGATAGATCAATTTTTGAACAATAAAGGAATTAAAGGTTATGGTGAGCGGGCGGGTAAGTGGAGCTGAGTCCACGAAAAGATCAGCCATGATGGGTTTGAATGGCGGAGCAGGCTCGAGGGGGCAGATGGCCTACTCCTGCTCCTAGTTCTTATGTCCTTATGAGAGCTGAGACTGCAGCTTCTGTTTCTCCAAAAGAATCTCTCTGGATAAAGCCGGAATTTACAAGGATTTCTGTCACTGAGGCATTGTCTGGCGGTCTGTGTCTCACTGCTCTAACTCACTCTATCCCTCCACCCCCTCTCACCAACTCTATATGAAGGTGGGATCTTGTTGTTTAGTGACTGAGTGCACACAATCTGTACCTACATCTGATCAAATAGAATTCAGCTTGTGAACAATATCATCGTTTCAACCAGCTCTGGGTTAACTCAGGCACAGCTCTGATTGGCTGCAGCCCCCTGAATCTGGGGAACAGACACTGTGAGCATCGCCGGCCTCAGAGGCTTTCACAGTTACTGAGCTGGGAAACTCCAACTCATCCCCGAGAATCCACAGCACAGAGCGAGAGGAGAGGAAAACCTGTCCTGGGAGCTGTCAATCTGAGACACAGTTTGACCTGTCAATGTGCAGATGTGAAGCTGCTCCTTCCATTCCCAATCTGCTATAACCAGGAGTTCCTAACGCCCAATAATGACCAGCTTGCAGCAATGTGTTTGAATGAACACGATGTCATATCATCCAAGCAGCATTTTGAAATGATCATTCAGTGTATTCTGATGAAATTTATTTCTTATGTTCTGTGTGTCATTCCATAAGAATCTTCCTCTGAAATGAGACCTTGTTTTGTCCTTGCGCTCCTGATGCTGTTTATTTTTCAATCTGCTCGCATTATGATTTCCCTCATGGAACCAGAGAAGGGGAACAGCACTGAATCATTCGGCTTATCTTGTCCATGCCAGCCCGAGGGCACCCAGGTGTCCTCTTCAAGCTCACCTTCCTGCACTCGGCCCGGAGCCATGGAGCTGAAAGCATGATGGTGATCCACAGACTTGGCACCAAAATTGCAGAAGAGTTCCGGGTCAGCGGCTGCCGGAAGAAAACGTTTTTAACAATAACCGCTGCCAACAGGACTCGAACCTGGGCGGGGAAACCCCATTGGATTTTTAATCCAACGCCTTAACCACTCGGCCATCGCAGCTCCGCGGCTTGCGCTTCTCATATAATCACCTCAGTAGCGTTCATACTAACTTCATCAGGCACCGTTATTGGACAAAGCACAGTGTGTGAGCTGAAATTTGTTCCTCTCCCTTTACTTTGTCTTTTTGTCTCTGACGGAGAACTCATTGATTAGGTCAGAGACTTGTTTTTGTAGCTCAATAATTTTTCAGTAGAAATGAATTAGGTCCGAATAAACACAAGAAAAAGAGAAATCTCTATTGTATTTCATTATAGTCAAATGTTGTGTCCGCCCTGTTTCGATCCACTCTGTTGAAAACACAGGAGGAAGTGGAAAAAGTTGTAAATAAATTATCAATGCGATGGCTAGGAATCGAACCTGGGTCAACTGCTTGAAAAGTAGCTACGCTCACCACTACACCACCATCGCTTGCACTACGCTGTTGACCCTTATTTGCAATAGTTTTAATTACGGAACTTCCTCAGTTGCTGATTTTATCAGGCACCAGGAGAGCCCGGAGCGCAGTTTGGAAACTGAATTTGCCTTGTCTGGTTGAAGCCACCTTTTTACAATTGTTCTTTACTGGGAACTCATTGATCAATTCTGAGGCCTGTTCTTTCATTTCACATAGTTTCCACTCAAAGCAAATTGAAGCTGAATTTTCCATTAGAAAGATCGTGATGGGGAGGATTTTTAGTGAATTTCATTTTAAGAGTGTCCACCTACTGTTATGACCTGCGATAACTCATTAAAGAAATCAGAACAGTGATGGTCAGGAACTGACCCTTGGTCAAATGCTCTCGCAGTCACCACTCCATCACCGTCGCTCACCTGGCTCTGTCACCCACTCTGTAAGAAAGTCCAGCTCTGACAGTGAATCTGGTTCCCTCCAGGTCCAATCGGAGGATGGTCAGAAACTGTCACTGTCAGAAACTCCATTATCAGCGAGTGTGGGATGGTTATTTAACTGGCTGTCACTGGTTGGTGAGGTTGTGATTTGATGTTACCTGTCAGTGCAAGAACAACAAATACAATTACACAAATACTTGTTTGGGGGAAAGGGCTTCTCTGGAGGCACTGGGAGTATTTGTGTAATGGATATCTGGTTCTGTTCAGTTTGACGGCTGTCACGTCTGAAACACTTTTTTCTTGTATTTTTTTCCCACAATGTCCTTTCCCATCGCGATCATGCTTTTCCTGTTGGCAAAATCCTTCTCACTGTCCTGACTTGAGACAATCCACACCTCTTTAACTTGTGACTATCTCTCTCTCCACCCTTACTGTCTGTATTTTTAACGGCTTGATTACCCGAAAAGATGCGCATTCGAACCATTCTTCTCACTCCAATCTGTAATTATCATACTACTGTGCTCCTGTCTATTTGTCAACCTCCCTCAACTCATCTAAAGAAGGAACAGCGCTCCAAAGCTCGTGATTCCAAAGTTAACCCGGTGTTGTGAGACTTTTTTATTGTGGCCACCTCAGTCCAACTCCGGCACCTCTACATCAACACTGGTGCGAGCAAATCATCTGTTGAGGAAATAGGAAAATGGATCAGAATTGATGACGTGCCATTATCCGTCCTCACTGTTCAGAGCCTTAACCACGCATTCCAGGTGTAACATTAGTTTCTATATTTCTAATTTCAAGGTGTTATTATGTTGATAAAACTGTCGGTCATATTGGGCAGACTGAGTGACTGCGTTATGAAGCATCTCTGTTCAGTCAAGAAACATCACTCGGATTTCAGTCTCCACTCATTTTAATTCTTGATCTTGATGAATGCTGATATTTTTCCATCTCAGCCTCCTATAATGATCCAATAAAGCCCAGTGTAAACTCCAGAAACAGAAAGTCATTCCTCAATGAAACATTTTATCGCCTTCCCGATACAATTTCAGACATTCAACTCAGCTCCATTTTGCTTCAAATTTTCTTTGCAGGTTACTATTTTATTCTCATGTTTACTCTTGCTTTCCTTTCGGGAGGCACCTGTTTATCATTCTGCCAACATCAACACATTTTAGACACATATCTGGTTTCTGCACCTTTTCCTTTAGACTTACACCAACATCTCTTCTGTTATTGAATCATTCCTGCACTTCAACTTGTTTCGAAACGGCAGGGAACAGTTCATTCTCGATTCAGTGATGAGTGATGAATGACAATATATTAACGTTCTGACAGATAATGAGCATTTCCGCCTTTTCCCTGGAACTCTGCACATTCTTCCCTTTTTTAAATAACAGTCTAATTCCTTTTCGAATGCTTCAGTTGAACTATCCTCCTCTCTCCAGCAGTACATTCCATACATTAAGCACTCGATGTGTGAAAAACATTTTCCTCGTGTTTCTATTCCCCCCTTTGATAATGACTTTAAATCTCATCTCTTTTATTCCAGGCGTAGGAACAGTTTGTTCCTTTCCATTCTGCCCAGGTGTGTCTTGAGATTTAGTACCTCGATTAAATCTCCTTTCAACATTCAATTCTCCAAGGAAAACAGTGCCAAACTCTCTCATCCTTTCTCATTAGTGAAGTTTCTCAGTCCTACAAACAATATCATGAACCTTTTCTGCAGTCTCTCAAATGCCTTCACATCCTTCCGATTGTGTGACTTCCGGAATTGGACACAATACTTCAGCTGTGGATGTTTTAGCGCCTTACATCATCTTAACATAACCTCCTTGTTCATGCACTCAAAGCCCCTGTTAATCAAGGGTACAATTCAATATGCTTTATTAAACTATCTCTCAGTGTATGCTGGTGTCCTATCACTTCATCTGTCGTTACATGTTTCCAGACAATGAATCTTGTTACTTTTGTGTCTGTCTTTCTCCTTTCATTGCATTCTTGGCGTTATGTAGTGGAATTATGTGATGAAGATTAGGACGCCAGCATACACGGAGAGCTAGTTTAATGGTCTGTCCAATGACTGATACACATACACAACCAGCTCCGTCTGCTTCTTTACTTTTTGCTGTCTCCCTGTAATCTTCCAAGGAGAATGAATCACTTTACAATCCTCTGCTTTGGATTTCATCTGCAACTTGTCCACTCGTTCCGACAACTTGTTTATCTCCTTTTTGAAGTTTTGCACCATTCTCCTCGCAGTTAACAATGTTTCCAAATTTCACATTGCCCACAAATTCTGAAGTTGTGCCCTGAGACCATTAGCTTGTTCACTAATATGTACTGGTGCGTTTTCAAAGGCTTTGCTGTTTGTGTGGATCTAGAAGTGTTTTACTGCAGATTGAAGCATTTCCCGGAAAAGACAACCAATGTAATCAATGTAACCTGTCTAT
Source organism: Carcharhinus amblyrhynchos (assembly GCF_965287045.1). Classification (NCBI taxonomy): domain Eukaryota; kingdom Metazoa; phylum Chordata; class Chondrichthyes; order Carcharhiniformes; family Carcharhinidae; genus Carcharhinus; species Carcharhinus amblyrhynchos. Next base: position 354,304 of record NW_027649819.1, on the reverse strand, counting down.
AATCTTCACGTAAAAGTCACAAATATTGCACATTTGCAGTGAAGTGGTTTTATCATTATTGTTTATAGAAATACGAGAAGAATATTTCGATTGACAAACCTCAGGCCTTTAGGCCCAGCACGCTTCCGCTACACGACTCTACTACGGAACGATAAAGCCCTGCTGTCTATAAATGCAGCCAGTCAGGTACTCAATTCTAGATTGTTTCACACCAGCAGCAGCGTCAGGAGGCTAAGTCTGGCCACATAATTCCACTACACAACACCAAGAATGCATTGAAAAGAGAAAGACAGACACAAAAGTGGCAAGACACATCGTCTGGAAACATGTAACGACAGATGAAGTGATAGGAAACCAGCATACACGGAATTGGACAATCAGTCACTGATGTAAAGGAATTTTGTGTTGAAAATATATGTTTGCAAATATATTTCCTGCTCTGTAACTGTGCTCTCTGTTGTTTAGTGATGTTCACTGTTATTGTGTAAGGTGTTTTCCTGTTTGTAAATATATTTCCTGTTTTGTATCTGTTCTATCTGTTGTTGAGAGGTGTTTTCTGCTGTTGTGTAAAATGCTTCCTTGTTGTTGTAAATGTGTGTCCGGCTGTGTAAATATTGCGTGGCAATATATTTATCAGTTCTGCTGATACGTCGCCTGCTCTAGAAACGTTTTCCCTGTTATGTAAAAGTATTCGCCGTGAAGGTGTTTTCTGTTCGGCAAAAAAAAAATCTTCCTGTTCTCTGATGTTCGGTGTCGGGTTAACATGTTGCATTTTGTGTTAAGATGTTCGCTGTTCTTGCGTAAAACTCTGGTTAAACTACAACTGGATTACTATCGCTTCATCTTGACTTCATGTCACCCTCTGTTAGTGAGTGTGATTGGCGAATTCATTGTGCATCCAACACATGTATGTGAGCGAGGTTGATTCTGTATCTGTTAGTCTCAGGTTGTGGTTGCGAGTTTTTACTTGTTTTATTTATTTATGTAAGGTGAGCTCACTGGCTCGGCCAACATTCATTTCCCATCTCCAATTGATCATGACAACGAGGTGATAAACTTTTTTCTTGAACGGCAGCATTCCCCGAGGTGCAGGTACATCCACAGTGCTGTTAACTTAACGGTTAGGGAGGGAGTGGCAGGATTTTACCCCAGCGACCGTGAAGGAGCAGCAATACATTTCCGAGTCAGGATAGGGTGTGGTTTGGAGGGAGGCTTCCAGGTACTGGTGTCCCCATGTATGAGCTGCCACTGACCTTCTAGATGGTAACTGTTATAGGTTTGTAAATGCTACCTAAGAAGAGCAGATGAAGAAATACTGTTCCCATTGGCAGGGAAATGAAGGATAGTTTTTAATGCGCTGAGTCTTTAGGACCTGGACTGTCTGAGAGTGTGGCAGCGGCAACATCAAATCAGGGTTGTCAAAGGGGAATGGGAAAGGCATCTGAAGAGAAAGGATCTGATGGATTATAAATCAATGACTGGGAAAGAAACGAGATGAACAGAACTTGTACAGGGCAACACACAGGCAAAGGCCGAATAGTCTCTCTCTTTGGATTCTTGGAATAGAATAGAATCCATTCTAAGATTCTATATGTATGAGAGTTGGACTCATTTTCTATCGCTCTGTCTCTCGTATGATATATGAGTGTTTGACTGAGTTTTTCTGAGTGAGTGAGTGAGCGGATCTAAGTGAGTGAAATAGTGAAGGAGTGAATGAGTGAGTAACAGAGGCTAAGTAAGTGATTTGCTCTGAGTGATAGAGTGAGTCTGTGAGTGAATGTATCAGAGTAAGTGATTCAGCATGTTTGAAACTCTGGAATAATGACTAGCGCTGCACCTGGGTGTGTGAGTGAGTTTTTGTGTCTGAGCGAGCCTGTGTGAGTGAGTGAGTCCTTGTTTATGAGTGAGTCGGCAGAAGTGATTGAGACTGGGCGTGTGACTGAGTCCGGTTTAGTGAGTGATTGAGCCTGAGTGTGTGTAAATCTGCTTGAGTGAGTGAGTCTGCATGTGTGAGTGAGTCTGGATATGTAAGTGAGTCTGGGTGAGGGTGTGAGCCTGGTTATGTGAGTGAGTCTGGTTGAGTGAGTGAGTATGCGTGTTTGAGTGAGCTTGTGTGAGTGAGTGAGTCTGGGTGTGTGAGTGAGTTAGGGTGAAGTAGTGATTCAGAGTGAGTGAGTGAGTCTGAGCGTGTCAGTGAGTCAGGATGAGTGAGTGAGTCTGGGTGAGTGAGTCTGAGTGTGTGATCCAATCAGGGACTTTGAGTGAGCCTGAATGAATAAGTAAGTTGAAATGTGTGTGTCAGTCAGGGTGAGTAAGTAGGTGTAAATAAATTCTGGGATAAGAACCAGGACACTGCTAAAGGGAGTGAGTGGGTAAAGACACAGATGCCCTTCTCCTCCATGCACAGAAACCAATGCACAAAACAGGTCAGGATATCAGGAGTTCCGAAATTCTAATGCAACCCATTTCCATCAGAACTATTGCATGAACCTAGCCGAGCCAACACGGAGAGTGTGCAACCAGAGATGAATGCAAGTACATTGTCAGTTAAACCTAGCTTCTTAGCTCAGTCCCGCTCCCCCTCACACCCACACCCACCGCCCCCAACCCCTCCCCCCGCCCCCACCCCGCTACCCCCTCCCCACGCCTCACTTTTAATCTTTACTCCCTGGATTTTGGGTCTGGTCTCTCTGTCTCTGCTTCTGCTTCATAAGAAAAAATGCAAAAAAAAATTCTATCAGTTAATATTGCTTCTCGGCGCATCTTAATGCCCTTGTTTTATTCGTTGTGTTACTAAATGACCCATTTATTTGGTTGAAATTGATATTTTTAACATATACCTTTTTTGTCTTTTACACCCTTATCCTGCTTAAACGACTGATTGGAACATTGAGTGAAAAACAAATGGAATATTGTCCTCACAAAAAAATGGTCGGATGAGTCTGCGCGAGATTGAACTGTTTGTTCAGTAACTGTAACTAATCACCGTCTCCATGGACGTCAAATATAAAACTGGAGGGTTCCGTTCTTCTATTGATAAGGAGCTGCTTTCGCTCTGACACCCACAGCATTACCATCGGAATTAGCTTTTCCAAAGAGAAAGGGAGGATGGATGATAATCTTCTTTCAGAGTTCAGAATATTACTTCTGTTCTTTGATATTGAACGGATTTATTATCCCGTCCTTTCCGCTGTCGTTGTCCCTGGTAGGTTTTTGTATTGGTCTTTTTTTTTAGATATTTTGTCCTTAATTGTAACTGTTCTCTTCCTATTTACTCCTTCCGGTTGTTGAAGCCACTCTATGGAACTATCCGTTTGTTCTCGCTTTTTTGTGAAATACGTGTGTCAGACGCACAAGCTCGATCAATAAGATTCCCATTCACCGGTTGCCTTTGAAAAGGTGAAAGTGAACCAGCATTGCGAAGCTTTTCGCCGTATAGGATGCTGGTACACCTGCAGTGCTGATAGGAAATAAGTCCCAGGACTTTGATCCAGCAGCAATGAAAGGACGATCAAACAGGTTAAAGTCAGGATGAGGTGTGACTTGAGAAAAAAAAGCTTGTTTGTGTCTTAAAGTAAACGAAATTGCCACACAGAAAGAGGCAGTTCCGCCCATCGTGTCTGCAGCGACTATCAAACACCTATCTATTATTTTATGCGTCAGTTGGTCCACTGCTTTGTATGATATTGTGTATAACTTGCTCATCTACCAATTTATTAAATGTAATGTTTCCCGCCTCTCCCAATCTTTCAGGTGGCGAAACTCAGATTCCTTCCTAACCATGAATCATCCAGGGCATGTTTTGAACCTGCTCCTTCAGAGGGCAGAGTTCGGGGGTTTGGAAGGTTCTGTTGAAGGAGCCTTGGTGAGTTGCTGCAGTGTCGATGTCACACACTGCAATCACTGTGCGTCGCTAATGGAGAAAGCCGATGCTAAATGTGATGGATGGGATTCCAATCACGCGTTTTATTTTTGTCCTAATTTTGTTGAACTTCTTGAATGTTGCCGGAGATTACACCATCCAAGTTTTGGAGAATATTCCATCACACCCTGACCCGTGGATTGCCAGTGTTGAAAAGGGTTTATGGAGTCAGGAGGGGAATTACACTGCACAGAATTCACAGTCTCTGATCTGCTCTTGGAACCAAAGTAATTAGATCGCAGACCCCGTTTACATTTTTGGAAATTGTTACCAAGAGGATATTGACAGGGCCGCTTTCAGAGACGACAATTCATTCTATATCAAGTGGAGATCATTGGATTCTATGTTACTGCAGATAGGTGCGTGTGTGCTGAGAATGTTACCTGTCATATTTCAGTCTAAGCCTGAATGTTGCTGGTCCTGCTGCCTATAAACTCGGAATGTTGCAATACCAGTGGAGTTCTGAATGAGTCTGGCATTCTGCATTGATCAGCGGAAAACTCCATTTTCAATATTTTGATAGGAAAGCGGTCATACTTGAAGCAGCTTCTGATGATTGCGCCTCTGGCACTAGCCTGAGGAAGGCGGGCAGCAATGACCTTGGGGTCGGATGTTTCAACTCAAAAAAAAGCCACAACCATTTTCCATTCTGCCAGGTCTTACTCCGACTAGTAGAATGTTATCCGCCTGTTTCCGTTTGCCTCCAGTTGTATTAGAGCTGGCGGATGCCACAGTCCAAACAGCTTCTACAAATACATGAAGAGTAAAAGAGAAACTCGGAAGAGGATAGGATCTCTTAAGGATCAAAAAGGTTACCTATGGGCAGATTCAGAAGAAATGGGTGAGATCCTAAATGAATGTTTCTTATTAGTATTCACTGTTGAGAAAAGTATTGATGTTAGGGAACTTAGGGAAATAAATAGTGATGTCTTGAGCAGTGTACATATAACAGAAATGGAGGTGCCAAAAGTCATAATGCGCATCAAGATAGCTGGTCCCCGGGACCAGCTGAAATGTATCCCAGGACATTGTGGGTTGCTGGGGATGAATTGCAGGTCCACTGTTATTTGCCACTTTGAATGCTTTGGATGATAATTTAGGGGGCATTATTAGCAAGTTTGCGGATGTTGGAAAATTGTTGGAAAAAATTCTTAGGGATAGGATGTATAAGCATTTGGAGCGTTGCGATCTGATTAGGGATACGCAACATGGTTTTGTTCGGCGGAGGTCTTGCCTTACGAATCTGGTAGAATTTTTTGAGGAGGTGACAAAAACGGTTGACGATGGGCGAGCCGTTGATGTCATCTATATGGATTTCACTAAGGCGTTTGACAAAGTCCCTCACGGTAGGCTGTTTGAAAAAGTTCTTGTTTTCCGCAAATCCCCTCTAAATTTGCTGTCCTTCACCTGAATAATAAGCTCCCGGATTCCTGCAAGCGAATAAGATACTTCCTAACCATTAATCATCCATGGCATGTTTTGAACCTGCTCCTTCAGAGGGCAGAGTTCGGGGGTTTGGAAGGTTCTGTTGAAGGAGCCTTGGTGAGTTGCTGCAGTGTCGATGTCACACACTGCAATCACTGTGCGTCGCTAATGGAGAAAGCTGATGCTAAATGTGATGGATGGGATTCCAATCACGCGTTTCTTTTTTGGCCTAATTTTGTCGAACTTCTTGAATGTTGCCGGAGATTACACCATCCAAGTTTTGGAGAGTGTTCCATCACACCCTGACCCGTGGATTGCCAGTGTTGGGAAGGGTTTATGGAGTCAGGAGGGGAATTACGCTGCACAGAATTCACAGTCTCTGATCTGCTCTCGGAGCCAAAGTAATTAGATCGCAGGCCCCGTTTACATTTTTGGAAATTGTTACCAAGAGGATATTGCCAGGGCCGCTTTCAGAGATGACAATTCATTCTATATCAAGTGGAGATCATTGGATTCTATGTTACTGCAGATAGGTGCGTGTGTGCTGAGAATGTTACCTGTCATATTTCAGTCTAAGCCTGAATGTTGCTGGTCCTGCTGCCTATAAACTCGGAATGCTTCAATATCTGTGGAGTTGTGACTGAGTCTGGCATTCTGCATTGATCAGCGGAAAACTCCATTTCCAATATTTTGATAGGAAAGCGGTCATACTTGAAGCAGCTTCTGATGATTGCGCCTCTGGCACTAGCCTGAGGAAGGCGGGCAGCAATGACCTTGGGGTCGGATGTTTCAACTCAAAAAAAAGCCACAACCATTTTCCATTCTGCCAGGTCTGACTCCTACCAATAGAATGTTATCCGCCTGTTTCCCTTTGCCTCCAGTTGTATTAGCGCTAGCTGATGCCACAGTCCAAACAGCTTCTACAAATACATGAAGAGTAAAAGAGAAACTCGGAAGAGGATAGGATCTCTTAAGGATCAAAAAGGTTACCTATGGGCAGATTCACAAGAAATGGGTGAGATCCTAAATGAATGTTTCTTATTAGTATTCACTGTTGAGAAAAGTATTGATGTTAGGGAACTTAGGGAAATAAATAGTGATGTCTTGAGCAGTGTACATATAACAGAAATGGAGGTGCCAAAAGTCATAATGCGCATCAAGATAGCTGGTCCCCGGGACCAGCTGAAATGTATCCCAGGACATTGTGGGTTGCTGGGGATGAATTGCAGGTCCACTGTTATTTGCCACTTTGAATGCTTTGGATGATAATTTAGGGGGCATTATTAGCAAGTTTGCGGATGTTGGAAAATTGTTGGAAAAAATTCTTAGGGATAGGATGTATAAACATTTGGAGCGTTGCGATCTGATTAGGGATACGCAACATGGTTTTGTTCAGGGGAGGTCTTGCCTTACGAATCTGGTGGAATTTTTTGAGGAGGTGACAAAAACGGTTGACGATGGGCGAGCCGTTGATGTCACCTATATGGATTTCAGTAAGGCGTTTGACAAAGTCCCTCACGGTAGGCTGTTTGAAAAAGTTAAAGCACATGGAATACAAGGACAGGTAGCTGGATGGATTGAAAACTGGCTAGGCAATAGGAGGCAGAGAGTAATAGTGGAAGGGTCCTTTTCTGGCTGGAGGTCTGTCTCCAGTGGTGTGCCGCAGGGCTCAGTACTGGTTCCTCTTCTCTTCGTAATATATATAAACAAATTGGAAGAGGGCGTACGTGGTGTGATCAGCAAGTTTGCGGATGACACCAAGATGGCAGGATTAGCGGGTACTGAGGAAGATTGTCAGGTGACACAGCAGGATATGGATAGGTTGGTATATTGGGCAGATAAATGGCAGATGGAATTTAATCCTGACAAATGCGAGGTGAATCATTTTGGAAGGAATAATGCAGGGAGGAGTTACATGATAAAAGGTAGGCCAATTAAGAGTATAGAAATGCAGAGGGACCTGGGAGTGCAAGTGCACAAGTCTCTGAAGGTGTCAACACAGGTCGAGAAGGTTGCAAAGAAAGCTTATAGAATGCTAGCCTTTATAGGAAGGGGTATAGAGTATAAGAGCTGTCGCCTAACGTTTCAGTTGTACAGAACGTTGGTTAGACCGCATTTGGAGTACTGCGTCCAGTTCTGGTCACCTTACTACCAGAAGGACGTGGAGACACTGGAGAGAGTGCAGAGGAGGTTTACCAGGATGCTGCCCGGTATGGAAGGGCTGGGTTATGAGGAAAGATTGGAAAAACTGGGGCTCTTCTCCTTAGAAAGACGGAGAGTAAGGGGGGAGCTGACAGAGGTGTATAAAATAATGAATGGTATAGATAGAGTCAACACTGGCAAGCTTTTCCCTAGACTGTGGACAACTATCACGAGAGGTCACGAGCTAAGGGTGAGGGCGGAGAAGTATAATTTGGATACTAGAGGAAGGTTTTTCACACAGAGGATTGTGGGGGTATGGAATGTGCTCCCAAGTAAGGTGGTGGAGGCAGGCCCTCTGGACTTGTTTAAGGTTTACTTCGATGGACACATGAGTGACACAGGGATGGAGGGTTATTTAAGACGGTTTTAAAAAGGGACAGAGCCTCGGGTCGATACTAGAAATGTAATAGTATATGTTTATGTTTTGTCTCTTTAATCCACAGGTGTTGCTCCACCTTGTTGTCTAACGAGGGGCATGCACACGGTGGGTCGTGCGTGGGCTGCTCTTGGATGTTTCGAGAGTAGCCTAGTGCTTTGTGTCGATGTGTGTGCTTAAATCTGGACCAGCAGACGGGCACCACAACAGCTCAGTGACTATCACTGCTAGCTGTGCAGATACATGGATTTGGGCCTGTGTCTGTGGGAGTTTGCGCATTCTCTCTGTGGTTGCGTGTGTTTTCTCCGGGTGCTCCGGTTTCCTCCCACACCCCAAAGATGTGCTCTTAGGCTGATTGGTGTACCAAAGTGACCCTACACTATTCTCCCCTGAATCTGGCTACAGTAGCGGTACCATTCGCAAACACACGGGGCAAGGTAGGTGTAGGGAAATTCTTTAAAATGGCGGCGCGGGCTCGTTGGGCCGAAGGGCCTGTTTCCTGTGCTGGGTTGTTCTTTGTTCTTTGTTCTTTATGACATCAAGATTGGTGGTATAGTGGACAGTGAAAAAGTTTGTCTAAGATTACAAGGATCTTGATCGACTAGGCCAGTGGGCTGACGAATGACAGATGGTGTTAAATTTCAGTAAATGTGAGGTAATGCATTTTGGGAGATTGAACCAGGGCAGGATTTACTCAGCTAATATCGGGCGTTGAGGGTTATTAGAGGACAAAGAATTCTAGAGGTACAGGTTCATAGCTCCTTGAAGGTGGAGTCACAGGTGTACAGTGAGGTGAAGAAGGTATTCGTCGTTCTTGGTTTCATCGGTCAGAACATTAAATACAGGAGTTGGGACGTCTTGTTGAAGTTGTGCAAGGCAATGGTAAGGCCACACTTGGAACACCTTGTAGAGTTTGGGTCACCCTAATATGCAAATAATATTATTAAACTGGAAAAAGTGCAGAAAAAATACGAGGATACTCCAGGATTGTTGGTTTGCATCATACCGAGAGGCTGGATAGACTGGGACTTTTTTCTCTGGAGCGTAGGAGACTTAAGAGTGATCTTATAGGTGTGTATAAATGAATGGAGAGCATTGATCAACTCGATAGTCAAAACAATTTCCCAAATGAAGGGGAGCCCAAAATAGAGGACAAAGTTTTAAGTTGAAAGGGCAGAGATCCAAAAGGGTTCACAGGGGCAAAATATTTCATTGGGGTGGCGGGGGGGAGATGGTGATTGGCTGGAGTGAGCTGCTGCTAGAGACAGAACTGGAGACGGAGACAATTTTGTCTTTTAAAAAGTGTTTAGACAATTACATGGTTAAGGTGGGTAGAGAAGCATATGGGCCAAACGCGTGTAAATGAGAATTTCTTACTGGTTAAAAAAAGGTGACAAAAAGTTGGATCAAAAGGCGAGATTCCCGTGCCATAAACCTCTCTGATTGTATGACTCTGTGTGCTGCCTTGTTGCCAAGTGGAATTTGATAGCACAAGCTTTTGGAGCACCGCTTCTTTATTACCTGATGAAGGAACGGTGCTCTGAAACCCCGTGCTACCAAATTAACCTGTTCGACTTTAACGTGATGTTATGACACTACTTACTGTGCCTACCCGAGTCCAATGCTGGCAACTCCACATCATATCTCCCCAGAATGTATTTTCCTTGCTGGTTTGCAGTTCCAACAGGAGCACACGGACATCACGATGCTCACAAGGTGCATCATCAGTTGTTTTGGTTTCCATGCACATTACTGCAGAAAATACGGATGCATGGGATGGAAGGTGATTTAGCAGTTTGGATCAGGAATTGGCTAGCTGATAGAAGACAGCGTGTGGTGGTTGATGGGAAATATTCAACCTGGAGTTCAGTTACTAGTGGTGTACCGCAGGGATCCGTTTTTTATAAATGACCTAGATCAGGGTGTAGAAGGATGGGTTAGTACATTTGCTGACAATACCAAAGTTGGAGGAGTTGTGGACAGTGAGGATGGATGTTACGGTTTGCAGAGGGACATAGATAAGCTGCAGAGCTGGGCCGAGAGGTGGCAAATGGAGATTAATGTGGAAAAGTGTGAGGCGATTCACTTTGGAAAGAGTAACAGGATTACAGAATATTGGGCAAATGGAAAGGCTCTTGGTAGTGTGGATCAGTGGAGAGATCTCGGTGTACATGTGCGTAGATCCCTGAAAGTTGGTAACCAGGTTGATAGGGTTGTTAAGAAGGCGTACGGTATGTTAGCTTTTATTGGTAGAGGAACTGAATTTCTGAGCCATGAGGTCATGTCACAGCTGTACAAAACTCTGGTGCGGCCGCACTTGGAGTATTGCGTACAGTTCTGGTCACAGCATTATAAGAAAGATGTGGAGGCACTGGAAAGGGTGCAGAGGAGGTTTATCAGGATGCCGCCTGGTATGACGGGAAGGTCTTGTGAGGAAAGGCTGAGGGACTTGAGGTTGTTTTCATTAGAGGGAAGAAGGTTACGAGGTGACCTATTTGAGGCATACAAGATGATCAGAGGGTTAGATAGATGGACAGTGAGAGCCTTTTTCCTCCAATGGTGATGGCTAATACGAGGAAACATAGCTTTAAATTGAGGGGTGGTAATTATAGGACGCATGTCAGAGGCAGGTACTTTACTCAGAGGGTCGCAAGGGCGTGGAATGCCCTGCCTGCAGCAGTTGTTGACTCGCCAACTTTAAGGGCATTCAAATGGTCATTGGATAGGCATATGGATAATATTGGAATAGTTTAGGTTAGAGGGTCATTAGATTGGTTCCACTGGTCGGCGCAACATCGAGGGCCGAAGGGCCTGTACTGCGCTGGAATGTTCTATGTTCTATGTGATTCATTCTGCAGCTCAGCTTCCACTTACTGGTGTGGATATTTGTCATGTGAGGTGTGATAAACAGGCGGAGTCGAGTTACCACGTATTACGCTTATTTTCCTCTTAGAAATCATAGAAAGAAACCCTACATTGCAGAAGGAAGCCATTCGGCCCTTGGAGCCTGCAGTAACAACTCACACCCAGGCCCTATCCCCGTAACCCTACATATTTAACAAGTTAATCCCCTAACACTAACAGACAAATGATCATGGTTAATCCACCTTACCTGAACACTTATAGACAGTGGAGGAAACCAGAGCACCCGGAGGAAACGCACGCAGACTCAGGGAAAATATGCAAACTCCACACTGACAGTCATCCAAGGCCAGAATTGAACCCGGGGCCTTGGCGTTGTGCGGCAGCAGTGCTGAGAACTGTGCCACCGTCCGGCCACTGCTGGTATTGCATGATGTTCTTTCAGAGACACCACAGTCGAAACGACATTCCCCAATCAAACTTGCACAGATTTTTTTTAAATTAATAAATCACAAAAACAGTGATTGAAAACTCAACATGCATCGACTTGTGGATATCCCATTTGAACTGTTGAACCTTTAGTTTCATTGGGCATAAGCACAAGGAAGTCACTCCAGCTCCCTGCTTCCCGACTTTGCTTTCCGAAATCCTTGTCGCGTTCTTTTTGACCAGGGTATTGCTGATCTGATGTAATATTCACTGCGCTGCCCTATTTTGTACTCTGAAGCTCATGTGAATCGGATTAAATGGTTAATTTATGCTAAACCATCGTTCGCTTCATTTGAGCATGAAATAAACTGTCGGCAGAACTGCGACCATTATCATCCCATTGATGTGTTGGTCCAACTTGCGAAATATTTGATCAGAAACATTGATTTCCAATTAACGGTTCATCGTACAATACTAACGACTCATCCCAGTCTCCCGGATGTAATCACTTCAATCCATCATCATATAAAGTAATGCATTTCCTCATCACAATAAATACTCTCCATTGTAATTTGACTCAGAAGTTCATGTGATGTTTTCTTTGTGTTTTTTTTCCTTCCTCACAGTTAATATGTTGACGATTCTGACCCTCTCTCGGAGAAACTGTGGCCTTTCCAAATGTGTAACTCGTTACCTGGTGGCCATGGCAGCGGCGGATCTGCTTGTCATTGTTATAGACCTGATTTTGAGGCATATCCCAATTGCTTATCGAGGTGAATTTCGATTCATGCGGTACATCCAAGTGTGTAACATCCACGCTGTCCTGCTTTTTGCAGTTACTGACTGTTCTGTCTGGTTCACTGTTGCTTTCACTTTTGATCGCTTTCTGGCAATTTGTTGCCAGAAGATCAAAACTAAATATTGCACAGATAAAATGGCGGCTATGATTCTCGGATCATTGACTGCACTGAGCTGTTCGAAGAATATCTTCTGGTATTTTATGTTTACAGGTCAATATCGAGGTACAAACGTTCCTTGGTTTTGTGATGTATCAACAGACGTTCTGTTTTCAACTGTCTGGTCAGCAATTGAATTCCTTCATTATATTCTAACGCCGTGTGTCCCATTTGTCCTGGTTCTGCTCTTCAATGTGTTAACAGTCAGGCACATTTTATTGAGTAGCAAGGCACGGAAGAGACTCCGGGCTCAGAAGGATGTGCAGAATTCCGGAGACGCAGAGATGCAGAGTCGAAAGAAAAGCATAATTTTACTGCTTGCTATTTCTGGGAACTTCATTCTCTTATGGTCAGTGTTCATGATGTATTCTATATGGAGCCGCATGTGGAATATTGGGTATCAATCTGTATATATTCATAGTTATATACGAGAAGCAGGATTTATGCTTCAACTTCTGAGTTGTTGCACAAACACATGTATTTATGCTGCGACTCAAACTAAGTTCAGGGCACAATTCAAAGATGTGTTGAGGTATCCTATCGCTATAATTGCAAAAAATATCAAAAGATATTAAAAATAGATGTTACTGGAATGAACTGCCAAATCAAATACCAGCTAAACATCTCTCCCCTGCAGATCATCACCCAAATATCAACAGTGGGATCGATCAATGCTCCCCACAGGAGTACTGTGATACTGAGAGAATTCTTTAATTATACTCGCTACAAGAAGATGTGATATAGAATCACCGTAGTCAATCTGGATTCCCAAAGGTGTTTGACAGGCACAGGGGAGATAGTGAGATTGGCACAAGTACAATTGATCTCATCTTAATTCGTACTGTGTCGGTAATAAAGAAACAGGGGAACACATTAGTTTGCCAAGTTGGATTTGTGATAGACTCATAGTTGGCTTTGTTTTCGTTTGCTGTGTCACCAAATTGGTTAAATGAGCTCCAAAAGGTCATCCATGATTGTTGCATCCAGATGGAGGCATAGAGCTGGCTGGGGGAGAGGGTTTCGGGAGACCCTCAGCCTTAGTTTCCGTTTTTGGGAATTCTCAATGAAATCATAATCAACATTTCTTGTGTCCACCTGTTCCTCTCAGTCGCTGCCAATGTATCGAACTGCAATGTATCTTCAAACACTTATTCCAACCCAGATCAATATTGTGAAGCTAAACCTGGTCCAAAACAGGACTTAACGGGCTACATTTCGATTATTTAACGAGTCTCTGAGAAGAATGATCCTGAAGAGAGTGTAGAAACCTTGTGCACATTTGTTCTTAGACATATTATCACACATCCACTGTGAAACTTGTGCAGTTTTGTTTATATCATATTCCCTCATTCTTGCTTTTTGAATGCATACACTTGAAACAATTCTCAGCGTCAGTGCCATCTACAATATACCTTTGCGTTAAACAAGTTTTGCTTTCTGTCTTCCTTGAATGCCTTGTTATCCTTCACATCCTTTAGATCATTTGATCGTTTCAGGCACAAGTACATTTAGTACATATCTTCCCAGAATAGATCTATCACCAATACTGATTCTTAGGGAACACCACTGTTTAATTTCTTTGGCCTTGGAAAACAATTGTTCACTGACAATTTTGTATGTACATGTCCCTGAATTCCATTAAATTCCATTTACAATCGATTAATCACTTTACCAAATGTCACCTGAACGTCAGTATGCATTGATTGACGAACCACAATAACCCACGCATAATCAGCCTGTTTCATTCCTTGAGCAAAGAACACATTTGATGTGTGCACAGAATTTTGAATATATAAATCAAGTCTAGTTTCATGACTACAAGTTTGAATGAGGTCGATGCCAGATACGGATAGGGAATTGCAAAAGGTAATGTTTACTGATTGAACCAGCCATGCAGCCTCGCAACTGAGAAACTTGCACGCTGGAGCACCAGTATTCATACAGTTGCTCACATGTGTCCAGTTGGAAAGCTCTCTGAAGGTACATGAAGTTTGATAGAGCGCCTGTGAACATCCTTCACTGTCTGATTTCACGCTGAACAGGGAGCTGCTCAGTAAAGCTGCATTCACTACGTGGAAAAATATGATAGATTTGGTATTCAAGGTTGCAGTTGCATTTTGCCTTCACAATGTTTCTGTTGCACAATCTCTCTCAAAGCAACATGGAAATATGAAAAACTTGAAAATATATATAGTTTATGGGATGTGGGTGTCGCAGGCTCAGTTTTCCAGCATTCATTCTATCCGGGGTTTTATTAAAGTTCTGTGCAGTTGTTTCTACTGCACAGTAAACAACGTCTGAACAGCGTTGTGATAGAGTAGATTGTGCCTTGCGAATATCAAACCTGCGAGATCGGACTCCAATGTCTACAGGAGAATAAGGAAAGTGAGTGTGTGGGTTTTCTGCATTGGAAAGAATTTCTGCCTAAAGATACAAAATTTTCCAGCCTGGTTCACAACTAGAAGACATCACAATGAGTTTTACATTGGATGACGTATCTGATGGGGGGATCTTATAGAGACTTACAAGATACTGAAGGGGATGGATAGGGTAGAGGTAGAGAGATTCTTCCCGCTGAGAAAGGATAGCAGAACTAGAGGGCACAGCCTCAAAATACGCCGGGGGTCGGGGGTAGTTTAGATCAGACTTGAGGAGGAACTTCTTCACTCAAAGGGTGGTGAATTTGTGGAATTCTCTGCATTTATTGACCATCCAAAATGGCTTTTGCGAAGATAATGGTGAGTTGCTTCTGAACCTACTGCCATCCACGTAACACAGTACAATCTCACTACAAATGTTATTTACCACATGACAAGACTAATTTTATTTACCACATGTCACAGACCAGGACTGCGCGGTTATCCAGTTGTTGCTGCATTTGGAAATAGTCTGAGGAGTCCTGTGAATAGTCCTGAGCAGTGTGCAGTCATCAGTGAACATCCCCAGTTCTGTCCTTAGCATGGAAGAAATGTCATTTCTGAAGCAGCTGAGAAT
Source organism: Carcharhinus amblyrhynchos (assembly GCF_965287045.1). Lineage (NCBI taxonomy): Eukaryota > Metazoa > Chordata > Chondrichthyes > Carcharhiniformes > Carcharhinidae > Carcharhinus > Carcharhinus amblyrhynchos. The sequence goes on along the minus strand of NW_027649819.1, from coordinate 339,138 downwards.
CATTTCACTCAGGGCGTTGCCGTGAGAAAAAAACGCCGAGATTTCCTGAAAATGAGATGAACGACATCCAAAAACGGCAGCCATCTTCCTTTGTGCCAGGTGCGGTTGCTGGAAGACAATCAGCGAATGCAGATTCAATTCAAGACTTGGGTCACCGTTTTTATGGAGTTTGCATTTTCTCCCGGTGACTGTGTGGGTTTCCTCCGGGTGTCCTCGTTTCGTCCCACAGTCCAAAGATGTGCGGGTCAGGTTGGTTGGCCATGCTAAATTGACCGTACTGTCAGGGTGGATTACTAAAGGAGGGTTACGGGGAAAGGGGCTGGGTTGAATTATGGTCGGCACAATGTCAATGGGCCGAATGGACTGCTTCTGTCCTGTAATGGTTCTATGAAACTGGCTTACAGGATTATTTTTCTCTAAAAGATGCACTGAGGTATCGCACAGCTGCGGAAGAACAAGATTGACAACTCAACAGCCCTGGATATAGAATCCTCAGGCAAGATAAGGGAGGAAGTAAAATAGGAGGATGCATTGCATTATTAGTTACTGAGTCCGTTACTGCAGGAAGGAGAGATTATATCTTGGAGGTGGCTTCAGGTGAAGCTTTGTAATTAGCATTTAGGAATAAAAAGGGGCAACCACATTGTTAGATGTTGATTATAGACCCCCAGAGGGTAAGTGGGATATTGAGGAACAAATGTGTGCGCAGTTTGTGGAGGTGTGTAAAAGCAATAACAATACAGTTATTATATTAGGTGGTTTCAACTTTTCCAGCATCATCATGGAAACGGAGTGTTAAGGGATTGGATGGAGCAGATTTCTTGAAGAATGTACGGGAGAATTTGTTAAATCAATAAGTGAGTGGTCCAACACTAGAGTGGCGCAGCGGAAGCGTGCTGCGCCCATAACCCAGAGATCGATGGATCGAAGCCATTCTCTGCTATTGTTCTTTGTTTTGTTTCATAGACTGGAAGTTTGATTTATTATTGTCACATGTGAAAAGAATGCAGTGAAAAGTATAAAAAAAAATGACGAGGTGGCCGAGTGGTTAAAGCGATGGACTGCTAATCCATTGTGCTCTGCATGCGTGGGTTCGAATCCCATCCTCGTCGGTGGTGTATTCGTTCTGTCTCCTTATTCATAGGAAGAGGTATAGAATATAAGAGTAGGAGTCTGATGTTGCAGTTGTATAGAACGTTGGTTAGGCCTCACTTGGAGTACTGTGTCCAGTTATGGTCGCCGTACTACCGAAAGGATGTAGAGATCCTGGAGAGAGTGCAGAGGAGATTTACCAGGATGTTGCCTGGTATGGAAGGGCTGTCTTACGAGGAAAGATTGAATGAACTTGGGCTGTTTTCCCTTGAGAGACGTCGGCTGAGGGGGGATCTAATAGAGGTTTATAAGATTATGAAGGGGATAGATAGAGTAAATGGTGGTAAGCTTTTTCCGCTATTAGAAATGGATAGAACGAGGGGTCACGGGCTTAGGGTGAGGGGGGCTAGGTATAAGACAAATATTAGAGGGCAGTTTTTCACACAAAGGGTAGTGGGGGTGTGGAATGCACTGCCGAGTAAGGTGGTGGAAGCAGGCACGCTAGGGTTGTTTAAGAGTCACTTAGACAGCCATATGAGCGGGCTACATATAGGGGGATATAGTAGGCCTTACTTAACATTGTAAGCCTGGGAATACGTTTTGCCTCAGGGATGTTAGTCTTTGCCTGTTTAATAATGAATTTTTTTGTCTCCACAGGCATTTAAGTCCAGCAAGGGGCATGCATGCGGCAGGTTGTAGTGGGCTGCTCTTGGACGTTGCTTCGGGAGTTGCCTATTGCTTCATGTCGTTAGTGTGCTTAAACTGGACCATCTCGAGGGCAACATGACAGCTCAGAGACTATCTCTGTTGCTGTGCGGACACATGGATTTGGGCCTGTGTCTGTGGGAGTTTGCACGTTCTCCCTGTGGTTGCGTGGGTTTCCTCCGGGTGCTCCGGTTTCCTCCCACATCCCCCAAAGATGTGCTTTTAGGCTGATTGATTGGGTACTAAATTGTCCCTAAATTGGACCTCCCTGATCCTCGCACGTTAGGTGTAGACTAAAATCATGAATAGGTCACTGAGACAGGGGGACGGCGGCGCGGGCTCGTTGGGCCGAAGGGCCTGTTTCCCGTGCTGTGTTGTTCTTTGTTCTTTGTAACACGGGATGGAGCTGTACTAGTCCTAATTCTGGCGAATGAAGCCAGCCGTGTGATCGATATGGTGGTGGAGGGCATTTTCGTGATACAGTTCACAAAATGGTACAATTTAAGCGTGTTACAGCCAAGGAAATCGGCAAGCTGCAAAAGAAGAATAATGGATTTTGAGAGAGTGGATTTCAGTAAAATTAGACAGGATCTGCACAAAGTAACCTGAGAACGGTTTCAAATGGAAAAGTGACAGAAGGACAGTAGGGGGCATTAAAAAAGGAATTGGGGATGGTGGCAACCCACCATGTTCCCTCTCGGTGATAGGAATAACAAGCCCACAGAACAGTGCATGTCCAGATATATTCAGGTTTCAATGAGAAGGAAACGAAAAGCTTTTAGAAAGTTATTATAAATCTTGAATTTAGCTATTTTGCAAGCATTTCCGTTTAATAAGGCAAATAAGGCTAATAATTCATTAAAAAAAACACACACACACTCGTACCAAATGAGACAGAAACAGTGGCAACTCATTAACTCTTTACTGAACTTTAACTCTAACGGAACATTAACTTTCAACTGAACCTTAAATCCTCAACTGCACTTTTCTCTGAATGAAAATCAAGAACTGAAAATAGACTCGACCGAGTTTTGGAAAACTTTGGCTCAGAAAGAAGCTCGGTGTAGAATATATTTTCATCTCTCTGAAGTATCCTGCTGGGTGAAGCTTTGTTGTGACAGTTGGTCTGTTGGAGTTATTGCTGTTAAACAAAGGATTAACGTGAATTTTATCCACAATTGCCCACTTGTTTCCGGAAGATTCTCTATGATCCAGCCAACTGTGCCACCAGAAACCAAACATATGTCTCACACCTCCAGTGAACCTACTCGTGAACTGAACCATGACACTTCACTCAAACTGCACACTCTGCACTGGGCAGCCATAAATCGGAGGTTCAATGCTTGGGTCGATGGAAACAACTTCCCTGATCTCACCAACACTGGAAGCCCCATTTCACAGCTTCCAGACCAGACCCTGTTTAAGACCTGCATCTGAATTTAATCCACAAGTTGATTGAAATTCCCAGCATGCTTAGCTCTCAGCCAGAGCAGCCATTTTAAAACCATTATTGTTAAGTGATTGTTGTAGACGTTTTTTGTTTCTATCCACAAATTACAAGGGAACAAAATCAGTGGAGGCATTAATGAAGTACAGAAAGTGTAGGGTAGACCTTGAGAAAGGAATAAGGAATGCAAAGAGAGGATGTGAGAAAGCTTTGCCTGGGTAAATTTGGGAAAATTCTATGATAATCTAAAAGTATATTGTTGTTCGTCCATCGTCATCGATGAGGACCTCAACACCGTCTGTCATTTTGAGGCTGGTTGTGGTGTGTCCGAAGATGACTGATCAGGGGCAATTCGGGCACGGAATGTCCTGGCAGATGCTGGGCAGAGTTGTGTAGACACTGTAGTTGTTGCGCTGGTGGCTCTGGACTTGCGCAGCTCGCACTTAAGTTGTTCATCAGCAATGCACCTTGCTTCGTGAGCTTGACAGCCTTTGTGGGTGAGGCAGCGCCAGGTAGGGCGGTTTTGTGCCAGCGTTTCCCAGGTGGTCGTGTCAATGTCAAGCGACTTCAGGGAGTACTTGAGTGTGTCTTTGAAACATTTCTTCTGCCCTCCATGCGAGCGTCTTCCAGCAGAGAGGTCCCCAAAAAGGAGCTGCTTGGGTATGCGCTCGTCTGACATACGGATGACATGACCTGCCCACCAGGTCTGTGTTCTCATCAGCAGTGTGTGGACTGATGGTAGACTTGCTCTCGCGAAAACTTCAGTGTCTGGTACTTTGTCTTGCCATCGGATGTGTAATATTCTGCAAAGACAAGTCATGTGGAAATGATTGAGCTGTCTTGCATGCCTTCGATACACAGTCCACGTTTCACAGGCATACAGGAGGGTAGTGAGTATCACGGCGCTGCAGACCTTCAGTTTTGTTGCTGGGCTGATTCCTCGACGTTCCCATACAGTGGAGCGCAGTCTACCAAAAGCGGAACTCGCCTTTGCCATTCTACAGTTAACTTCTGCATCAATAGTCACTGCTTGGGAGAGGATGCTGCCAAGATAAGTGAGCTGGTCCACTGCCTGTATTTTCTGCTCTTTGATTGTGATTATGGGTTCTGTGTACGGTGCATGAGGAGCAGGCTGGTGCATGTCTTCGGTCTTTTTAATGTTGATGGTGAGTCCAAAGTTGTCACAAGCCGTGGAAAATTTGTCCATACTGACTTGCATCTCTGGTTCTGAGCCAGCAGACAGGGCACAGTCATCGGCAAAGAGGAAATCTCTCAGAACAGTCTCCTTCACATTAGTAATAGCTTGAAGTCTCCTCAGGTTGAAAAGCTTCCCACCCACTCTGTACTTGCGGCTGGTTCCAGCAACACTGTCCTGGAAGGCATCATTCAGCATGGCAGTAACCATCATGCTGAACAGTGTGGGTGAGAGCACACAGCCCTCTTTGACGCCATTGGTGACCGGGAATGCCACCCGAAAGCTAGTGAATTTACTATCAAATAAATTGGTTGGTCTTGAACCTGGTGTTGTCAGACTTTTGACTGGGAATGCCTCAGATGATTCTCCGACATCCAATGCTCTGGACATGACGCCATCATGGAACTGGCGTACCATCTGAATGAATTGGGCGGGGGTGGGGGGGGGGAGGCAGCCGAACTTTGACATGATCCTCCACAGGCCTTGTCGGCTTACAGTGTCGGAGGCTTTCGTGAGGTCAACAATGGTTGTGTAGAGCTCGCGATTCTGCTCCTGACACTTCTCAGGGTAATATTCCACGTGTTGACGACGTGGCATCGCCAGATCAAAGGTGTGCCAAAATGTTGATGAATTGAACGAACGTTGATCTCAGGTCAAGAAAAGTGTCGGTACAAATATTAAGATTTGCATTTTTTAAAGTTTCATTGCTCGACAGTATTTTGTCCTTTTTTTATAGTTGGAGAACAACACAAATACAATTTGAAGTAAAAAAATTTCGACAAACTCCCCGTCGGGGAATTGAACCCCGGTCTCCCGCGTGACAGGCGGGGATACTAACCACTATACTAACGAGGAGCTGACGGCTAAAGCGATCATACACATTGTACACTTGTTACTTACACTTCCGGAGCGACAACTCAGTTCTGATGAGATCAGTTCTTTTCCCCAATACGGAGAACCATTTCATGCAGCAAACAGCGGCTTTAACTAACTCATTAAGACTTTTGGATTAGCAGGAAAGAGAATGAGATGGATGCATGAAGAAAAAAACACAAATCAGGTGGAGACAGAAAGGAGCGTTTCCCGTTCATATCAAACCGCATGTTCTTTCTAATTTTGGGGGAAAGACGGGGTGTCTTGAAGTCTGAACATGCTGGACAATCTCAGCTGGTCTCTCTCCACAGATGATGTCAGACCTGCTGAGTTTTTCCAGCATTTTCATTTGTTGTTTCAGATTCCAGCATCGGCAGTATTTTGCTTTTATCTTGTCAAGAAATATGTTTTTTTTCTCCAAACCGCTGGAAGTTTCAAAGTGCTTTACAGCTGAAATGCTTTTCTTTAATTGTATTGTCTTTTTATTGCCCGAGGTGCAGGTGTAGATTGAGCAAAAACATAAAATGTAGTATTTATCATCGTTTGGAAATTTGTTTTTTCGGGAACAATCAACTTTATCCGCGTCCAAAATGCAAAGACTGATAAATGAAAGCTCCGTGAGCCAGACGTGATTTGAACACGCAACCTTATGATGTGGAGTCAGACGCGCTACCATTGCGCCACAAGCTCATAACGCGAGTTCCTTTTTACATCCGGGTTATGTTTGGTGAATTCAAAGCTCACACCGGAAATGTCTCCCTCTTCACTTTCTCGGGATTTAAATCGAATGGAAGAGTAACAGCGAAGCAAAATTAACAAGAAAGCAGAAACACAACATTATCCTACAGGAGAAATGTGTTCCTTGTTCAAGAGGTGATTAGAAAGCGTCCTATTTGTTGGATGAGGTGGCCCAGTGGTTAAGGCGATGGAGTATTAATCCCATGCTTTATATGCATAGGTTCAAATCCCACTTTCGTCGATAATGTATTTTCTGTGTCTCTTTATTGTGAATGAGCTCAATGAGTGAGGTTCCTCGGATGCGGCCTGGGTCAGATTACTGTTAGCGCAGGCTCGATGGGCCGAGTGTCCTTCTTTTGCACTATGGGGATTGTTTGATTTTCGTGGAGGCAGTTTCACTTCTCTGAAAGCATTGATACACCAGTTCCTTATCTAAAAAGCCGACTCCGATGAGTTCCTGACCACAATCTTTGAATATCTCACCAGATAACGATGAGAAGTCCAACGTGTAATTCTTCTGTGCAACAGAGCCGCAGCTGCAACATTTATTCCCCATTCCCATACAACATTGCAGCACACAAACGGGACTTTTGGCCTTTCTTGGCTGTGCCGAACCATTTTTCTGTCTAGTCCCACTTGCCTGCCGCTGAACCATATCCCTCCACACCCCTCTCATCCATGTACCTGCCCAAGTTTTTTCATAAATGTTAAAAGTGAGCCCGCATTTACCACTTCATCCGGCAGCTCATTCCACACCCCCACCACTCTCTGTGTGAAGAAGCCCTCCCCACCCCACCACAATATTCCCTTCAAACTTTTCCCCCTTCACCCTTCACCCATGTCCTCTGCATTTTTTTTCCTCCCCGTAGCCTCAGTTGAAAAAGTCTATTTGCATTCACTCTATCTATACCCATCATAATTTTATACACCTCTATCAAATCTCCCCTCATTCTTCTAAGATCCAGGGAATAAAGTCCTAACGTATTCCATCTTTCTCTGTAACTCAGTTTCTCAAATCCCGGCAACATCCTTGTAAACCTTCTCTGCACTCTTTCAACCTTCCTGTAATTAGGTGACCAAAACTGCGCACAATACTCTAAATTCGGCCTCAGCGATGCCTTATACAACCTCACCATATCATTCCAACTCTTGTAATCAATACTTTGATTTGTAAAGGCCAATGTACCAAAAGCACTCTTTACGACCCTATCTACCTGTGAAGCCACTTTTAGGGAATTATGTATCTATACTCCCAGCTAACTTTGTATGTTCTATCTTGGTTTGTCCTTCCAAAGTGCGATACCTCACACTTGTCTGCACTAAACTCCATCTGCCGTTTTTCAGCCTATTTTTCCAGCTGGTCCAAATCCCTCTGCAAGCTTTGAAAACCTTCCTCACTGTCCACTACTCCTCCAGTCTTTATATCATCAGCAAATTTACTGATCCAATTTACCACATTATCACCCAGATCATTGATATAGATGACAAACAACAATGGACCCAGCACTGATCCCTTGGCACTCCACTAGTAAGACGTCTCACAACACCAGGTTAAAGTCCAACCGATTTATTTGATAGTAAACTCACAAGCTTTCGGTGTTTGCCCCTTCGTCAGGTGAATGGAGAGTTCTGACCTCAGACAGAGCATATAACAGCACACAGTTTACAGATTACTGATTAGAATGCGAGTCTTTACAGCTAACCTGCTATTCAAGTCTTAAAGATGCGGACAATGTAAGTGGAAAGGGCCTTAGGCATAGGTTAAAGAGATGTGTATTGTCTCCAGACAGTGCAGTAAGTGAGGTTTAGCAAACCCAGACAAGTCATGGGGGTTACAGATCGTGCGACATGAACCCAAGATCCCGATTGAGACCCTTCCACATGTGTGTGGAACTTGGCTATCAGTCTCTGCTCAGCGACTCTGCGCTGTCGTGTGTCGTGAAGGCCGCCTTGGAGAACGCTTACCCGAAGGTCAGAGGTCGAATGCCCGTGCTATAAGGCGGCAGCAGCTTCCGATCCACCCTGTCTATTCCTTATATACCGGAATCAGGTCTCCTCTTAGCCTTCACTGCTCTAAATAAAATAGTCTGATCCAATCCAGTCTGTCTTCATAGCTCAAATTCTCCTTCCCACACAACGATCTGCCCACTGGTAAATGGGCCATGTTCTGCTGTAATATATTCTCTGCAATGATTTCTCGGGAACTCTAATCTGCTCCTGGTTTTAATCATTTTCGGAATCTACTTTGAAAAAATATAAAAATGAACCATGGGCTCGTCCGGGATTTGAACCCGGGACCTCTCGCATTTTAATGTTGGGACCCTAAGTGAGAATCATACCCCTAGACCAACGAGCCAACTGCCAGAGCCGAGTGAATGGAAACATCTTTTCAATGTGTCCCACAGCTTATTAACCATCTTTTCGTAACAACATTGTAAAATCAGGAATGTTCCCGAACAATGTTCCATTTCACTGTCTGTTCTGGTGAAGATCAGAAGCAGTGATATCAGTTTTCACCACTCGCCAAGTCGACCTGTGGTTGTAACTCGCCAGTCGCGTCGGTAATCTCATTTTGACAGCCGGATTTGATGTGATTTGATTTATTTTTGTCACATGAAATAGTATACAGTGAAAGGTGTGGTTTCTTGCAGACAAAGCATACCGCACATAGAGAAGGAAAGGAAAAAGTGCTGGATGTAATACCACCTCATCTTTCCACAAGTAAGGGGACCAAAACTGGACACAATATTCCAGTTGTGGCTTCATCAACACAATTGAAACAATATTTCTCTACTTTCTTACTCCAGTTCTTTTGCAATATATGCTTACATTCAATTTGCCTTTTAAAATTATACATTTTACCAGCATACTGACTTTCTGTGATTCTGGACAGAGACAGCCAGATCCCTCTGCCCAGACAGATTTTGAAACTGCTTTCCAGAAGGATAATAATTTGCCTTTCGCGTTTATCCACATTGAACTCCATCTGCCGAAAGCTATCCAATTCTCCGAGTATATCTAGATCCATCTGGAATATTTTTACATCCTCTTCACAGCCTCCTTTCCCACAAATTGTGCATTATTCGCAAATTTTGCCCTGTTACACTCGACAAAAGGAAAACAACGTATTTCTTAACAAGATAAAAGTAAAATCCTGCCGATGCTGGAATCTGAAACAACAAATGAAAATGCTGGAAAAACTCAGCTGGTCTGACATCATCTGTGGAGAGAGACCAGCTGAGATTGTCCAGCATGTTCAGACTTCAAGACACCCCGTCTTTCCTCCAAAATTAAAAAGAACATGCGGTTTGATATGAACGGCAAACGCACCTTTCTGTCTCCACCTGATTTGTGTTTTTTTCTTCATGCATCCATCTCATTCTCTTTCCTGGTAATCCAAAAGTCTTAATGAGTTAGTTAAAGCCGCTGTTTGCTGCATGAAATGGTTCTCCGTATTGGGGAAAAGAACTGATCTCATCAGAACTGAGTTGTCGCTCCGGAAGTGTAAGTGACAAGTGTACAATGTGTATGGTCGCTTCCCCGGTGCGTTCCTCGTTAGTATAGTGGTTAGTATCCCCGCCTGTCACGCGGGAGACCGGGGTTCAATTCCCCGACGGGGAGTTTACCGCAATTTTATTATGTCAAATTGTACTTGTGTTGTTCTCTCACTTTGAAAACAGAAACGAAAAAGACTGTCAAGAAATGAAACTTTCAAAAATGCAAATCTTTACATTTGTACCGACACTTTTCGTGACCTGAGATCAACGTTCGTTCAATTCATCAGCATTTTGGCTCACCTTTCATCTGGCGATGCCACGTAGTCAACACGTCGAATATTAGCCTGATATTAGCACAATGCCAATAAATGCTGTGATTTCATATTTTTCAGTTCTATTTTTGGATGATCCACTGATTCCCAAATCCCTGAAAATACAAAGGAAACCTCCAATGTTTTTCAATTTTGGAAATCCCTTTGAGTCTGTGAGTTGTGAAGATTTCTGCAGCGTGAGGAATGGAATATTAATGCATGATTGTAAGAGCAGGAAGGTTCCGTTCGAGCTGGACAAAATTTTGGTGAGGCCACCGCTGGAGGACAGTGTGCAGTTCCGGTCAAATCACTACAGTGAGGATTTCATTCCACTGGAGAGGGTGCAGTGTCCATTTACCAGAGATCAGATCGTTGCCTGGGGTGGAGAATTTGAGCTATGAGAGAGTCCATGTAGACAACAACCACTGTCCTATTTTCATCAACCATCTTCGTCAGTTCCATGTGAGACACGACCTCCCCTTTACAAAACCATGTTGTTGCTCACTAATACGTCCACTCATTTCCAAGTGGGAAAATATCCTGTCTCGAAGAATCCTCTCCAATAATTTCCCGACCATTGATGTAAGGCTCACCGGCCTGCCATTACCTTGATTGTTGGTGTTATCCTTCTTAAACAAAGGAACAACATAGGCGATTCTCCAATCATCTGGGACCTCCTCTGTAGCTAGTCAGAATACAAAGATTTCTCTCAAGGCTCCAACAATTTCCTCCCTTGTCTCTCTCAGTATTTGGGGTATATCCCATCAGACCTATCTTGTCGACCTTAGTAGTTCTCAAGGGCACCAATACCTTCTCCGTTTTGATCTCAACATGACTCGAACCACCTGCACATCCTTCCCCAGACTCATCATCATACACGTCGTTTCCGGTCAACACTGACGCAAAATAATCATTTAATACTTCGCCCATTTACTCTAGCTCCACGCATAGATTCTCTCCCTTGCCCTTGAGTGGGCCAACCCTCTCCCTGGCTACCCTCTTGCTCGTTAAGTACGTATAAACAGCCCTGGGATTTTCCTTAATCCTGCTGGCCAGTGTATTTTCGTGACCACTTTTAGTCTATTGTTTCATTATATTTTTCATCTTCCTCATCAGATTAAGGAGCGGCACTCCAAAAGCTCGTGTTACCAAATAAATCTGTTGGACGTTAACCTGGTGTCATAATGCTACTTAATGTGCCTACCCCAGTCCAACGTCGGCAATTCCACGTCTGTCTGTGAGATCATGGAATTAATACTGTATCTGTCATCCATGATCTGCATACAGATTTGCTCCTCTATCTCTTTCTCACCACACTTCCCTTTTTCCTTCTCCATCACTTCTGTTCACATTGTATTGAATCATAATTGCCGGTTGTTCTATGTGACTGATGGAGTCACTCTGTCCGTGGTACTGTTGGGGACTCAATGTGTATTTGCCAGTTAGTGGGAGCTGAGAGTGACTGCGGGGTTCATTCCCTCCCTGCGATGCTCTGCCATTTTGGGATTAATGTTGTAACTGTCCTTCTCGGCCTCTATATGAGGGGACTGGGTTTACTTTTACCTATCAGTCTCTGCAACTGCCTGTGGGATTCATCCTCTAATTGTCAGTCTCTGGCTGTGTAAATCAATGTGTACTCTTTAAATATCAGGGAAGGCAGAAAATTACAGCACAGGAGCAGCCCTTCAGCCCTCTGAGCCTCCGCCGACCATGCTGCCCATGTGAACTAAAACCTCCTTTCAGTCTGTGGCACTGAGCCTGCTTTCTGCTCAATGGGCCGAGTGTTGGCGAGTGGAATTAGTTGGGCAGGCCAGGGCATTTCATGCATCACTGTAGATTCGATGGGCCAAAGGGCCTCTTCGACACTCTCCTATTCTCTGATACATGGCCTTACAACCCAAGCTTGGAAAATTATGTATTCATAGATAATGTATTTTGGGTGGGTGTCAGTATAAACTGCAAAAATTTGGTTCATGTCTTAAAACTCACAGTCTGTTTTCCCCGCATGGAATTGTTGATATTTCAAACAGTTTGTCTGAATTTGTTGTGAACGCTGAAAATGCAGTGACTTTTAGAACACTTCATAGAATCATAGAAACCCTACAGTGCAGAAAGAGGCCATTTGGCCCATCGAGTCTGCACCGACCACAATTCCACCCAAGCCCTACCCCCTTATACCTGCCTATTTGCCCCCAATCCCACGAACCGATAACTCTCAGGACATTTCGAGGCAATTTCAGCATTGATTCCCGTGCCGCCCAATATAATTCACTTTTGAGAGAAAAGGTAAACTGGCCCGTACGGGGATCGAACCCGCGACCTTGGCGTTATTAGCACCACGCTCTAACCAGCTGAGCTAACCGGCCGTGAGTAAGTTTGTGGCCACCGATAGTTATCGGGACCGCACGGTAGCATAATGGTTCGCACTGTTGCTTCACAGCTCCAGGGACTTGGGTTCAATTGCAGACTCAGCTCATTGTCTGTATGGAGCTTGCACATTCTCCTCGTGTCTGCATTCAGATCAAACCGCATGTTCCTTTTTTTGAAATTTTGAAGGAAAGGAGGGTGTCTTGAAGTCTGAACATGCTGGGCAATTTCAGCTGGTCTCTCTCCACAGATGATGTCAGGCCTGCTGAGTTTTTCCAACATTTTCATTTGTTGTTCCAGATTCCAGCATCGGCAGTATTTTGAACAAAGAACAAAGAACAACACAGCCCAGGAAACAGCCCCTTCGGCCCAACGAGCCCACGCCGCCATCTTAACAATGTGTTTTTCCTCCTCCACCCTTGACCCGTGTCTCTGCTTCTGGTACCCCCATTGGAAACCAGATTAAGGGGAGAATAATTTAGGGGCAATTTGTGACACCAATCAGCCTAAGAGCACATCTTTGGTGTGTGGGAGGAAACCTGAGCACCCGGAGGAAACCCACGCAACCACAGGGAGAATGCGCAAACTCCCACGACACAGGTCCAAATCCATGTATCTGCACAGCTAGCAGTGATAGTCACTGAGCTGTTGTGGTGCCCATCTGCTGGTCCAATTTTAAGCATACACAAACGACGCGAAGCACTCGGCCACTCTCGAAACATCCAAGAGCAGCCCATGCACAACCCTCCGTGCGTATGCCCCTCGTTCGACAACAAGGTGGACCGACGCACCTGCGGAGTAAAAGAGAAAGAAGTAAACAGACCAGTACTGGGATCGAACCCGCGAACTTGGCATCATTAGCATCACGCGAACCGGCCACAGGTGAGATATCGGCCACAGGCTATTAGTGGGCCAGCACGGTAGCATAATGGTTCGTACTGCTGCTTCACAGCTCCAGGGACCTGGGTTCAATTGGAGGAGTTTGCACATTCTCCTCGTGTCTGCGTGGGTTTCCTCCGGATGCTCCGGTTTCCTCCCACTGTCCAAAGATATGTGGGTTAGGTCGATTGGCCATGCTAAAATTGCCCCTTTGTGCCCTGAGATGCGAAGACTAGAGGGATTAGCGGGTAAAAAATGTAGGGATATTGGGGTAGGACCTGGGTATGATTGTGGTCCGTGCAGACTCGATGGGCTGAAGGGCCTCTTTCTGCACTGTAGGGTTAAAGAAAAACACTTGTCAGAAACATAGTGTGATTTCTATGTGTGTGTTGCCTCATGTTGTTGTTGCTGTTCTTGTTTTTTTTTCAGACTGTGACTGTGTTTTCACTGCCTGGCAATGGAGATAATTAAATAAATGTCTCACGATCGAATTGAATGGTAGAACAGAGTCAACGTGCCATGTGCAATGTCTGTTCTTAATTGCTGTGTTCTGGTGACTGGAAGAGACGGATCGATGGATACTGAGGGAAATATGGTTGGAAATTGCAATGGCAATGGAGGCAATTTCTAACCCAGCTCGTTATATGGGTGGCGCCAAATGAGTGGAGAATTGCAAACGGTAAAGACACCTCTTCAGAAATGGCTGTAAGAATCAGTCCAATCAGTTTCATTGTTGGGCCGAAGGGCCTGTTTCCTGTGCTGTGTTGTTCTTTGTTGTTCAATGTGTAATATTCTCCAAATAATAACTGGAGGGAAAAAATAACACCCACCTGTGCTAATGCACAATGATTCAGGAAAATCCCTAAGTAATCCCATAGTTAATGAACTTGATCGAGATCTTCATGACGGGAATGGAAAAAGTGAGGATTCAAATCCCAGTCCTGACATTGTTTAGGGGAGGCAGTGACATTGGACAAGTAATCCAGAGATTCTGGGTAATGCTGGGAAGCTGGGTTCAAAACCCAAAAGGACAGATGGTGAAATTTTAATTCAAGACAATCCTGGAACTAATTGTCCATTTTTATAAAACCCCATGCGGTTTACTAATGTCCTTTAGGGACCGAAATCTGCAGGAGGAGGGTATTTGAATCAGCAAGTCCAGAGGTAACAAAAGCATGGATGAGGGTTTCAGGTACAGTTGAGATCAGGTATTATCAACAATGTGTGAAGTTACACAGCTGGAAACAGGTGGCCTTGGTGCAGGAACAGATGTGTGGTCAGAATCTCATTTCCAGGTGTAATGATGTGCCAAGGTTATATGGGTTTGTTTCGGCCTCGACAGTGACCAGGGAGAGTGATGGACTCATTGACTGGGAATGGAATTTATGGTGGGACCTTTGGCCTTCCAGATGTTTCATGGGGAATTATCTGCTTATCCAGTACAAGCTGCTGGATAAGCAATCTAATAATTTAATAAGAGGGATTGGTTCTGAGAGCTGACGGTGAGCTGGAACTGGGTATTATCAGCTTACGTGTGAAAACTAACACTGCTCTTCAGATAATGTCACCGAAAGGTGAGGTCTAGAAATAGGAGGGAGCCAAGGTTAGATCCTTCAAGGGTTCGGGAGGTAACAACACAGGAGGGAGAAGAGTAACCATTGCGGGTGATATTGTGCCACTGACCGGAAAGGTAAGAATAGAACGAGGCGAGTGCAGCCTTCCCCAGCTGGATAAGCATAGGACATAGAACATCACAGCGCAGTGCAGGTCCTTCGGCCCTCGATGTTGCGCCGACCAGTGGAACCAATCTAATGACCCTCCAACCTCAACTATTCCAATATTCTCCATATGCCTATCCACTGACCATTTGAACGCCCTTAAAGTTGGTGAGTCCACAACTGCTGCAGGCAGGGCATTCCACGCCCTTACTACCCTCTGAGTAAAGAACCTACCTCTGACATCCGTCCTATAATTACCACCCCTCAATTTAAAGCTATGTCCCCTCGTGTTAGCCGTCACCATCCGAGGAAAAAGGCTTTCACTGTCCACCCTATCTAATCCTCTGATTGTCTTGTATGCCTCAATTAGGTCACCTCGTAACCTTCTTCTCTCTAATGAAAATAAACTCAAGTCCCTCAGCCTTTCCTCATAAGACCTTCCCACCATACCACGCAACATCCTGGTAAACCTCCTCTGCACCCTTTCCAATGCTTCCACATCTTTCTTATAATGCGGCGACCAGAACTGTACGCAATACTCCAAGTGCGGCCGCACCAGAGTTTTGTACAGTTGTAACATGACCTCACAGCTCCGAAAATCATTCCCTCTACCAATAAAAGCTAACATACCGTACATCTTCTTAACAACCTTATCAACCTGCGTGCCAACTTTCAGGGATCTATGCACATGTACCCCGAGATCTCTCTGCTCGTCGACAAAACCAAGAGTCCTTCCATTAGCCCTATATTCTGTACTCCTGTTACTCTAACCAAAGTGAATCACCTCACACTTTTCCGCTTTGGTCTTCTACACTTTGCTCAATCTGTTCTTCACAACAATCCTTGAACTGATGTGATGGGAATTTCTTTCGCTGAGAGAAGCTACAATCCCAACATTGAACATCCTGTTGAATATTCAGGGTCTAAGACAAAGAGGATCGCATTTCCCCCTGAATCTGCTGTGTTTTTCTTCAATGTTCCATTCTCATGACAGTCTGAAAGGATAGCTAGTTAACAGAAGTTTATTCGGTGAACTGTTACCTCCATGACGGCTCGTTGGTCTAGTGGTATGATTCTCGCTTCGGGAGTTCCACTGTATGAATTAGTGAGAGGTCCCGGGTTCAAATCCCGGACGAGCCCTCAGTTGGTGGTAGTTTTGGTTCCAAATGTTGGTGTTTGCAAAAAGAAACACGTTGCGTTTTAGATGGCGGGATGTACATGTCTCGAGATCAAGTTTGAAATCCAGCAACACATCCCGACAATTTTCTCAATGCTGCAAACCAAATGTTTTCAAGAATGTTCACCCACAGAACCAGACTGTAAACTTATCCCAATGAATCAATCGGGGCTGTCCATAGTTTCTCGCGTCAGGGATTCTTGCATCGTTGTATTTTGGTCAGAAAGAAATTGCAGTCTGAATAGCATTCTAGTCAAACTTTTCTGCACTCTTTCTAGTTTAATAATATCCTTTCTATAATAGGGTGACCAGAACTGTACACAGGATGGTGAGGTGAGTGATCATAATAAATCAGACGGTGCCCTGTGTCTTTTTTTATCAATGGTTTACAAAAGAACAGAAACTATGTTAAACCTGAATTCAAATTGGGTTCAGTTTCAAATGGATATTGGTTCCATTTTCTGCAGAGCAAATTATAAGAACATTATATAAGATTTCAGAAGGTGGCAGAAATGTTTCACCAGAATAGTTCAGTTGATGAAAAATTTTATTTATTGAGAATGGTTTGACACACTGCGACTGATCGACTTGGAGAAGAGAAGGTTCTGAGGAAATTTCGCAAAAATATGCAAATCCTCATGGGTCTGGTCAGATGATTGATAGAAATTTGTTCACATTGTTGGCAGGATCGAGAAGCAGAGGGCAGATATTACAAAGAGCAAAGAACAACACAGCACGGGAAACAGGCCCTTCCGCCCAACGAGCCTGCGCCGCCATTTTAACATTATGAGTCCCCTCTCCACCCATGACCCTTGTATTGGAGGTAATCGCCAAAAGAAGCAACAGCAGCATAAAGGAAATGCTGCCAAAGAGAGGGGTCACGGCAGGTTCACTTGAATTCGATTATTATTCCAAAAAGAAAATATGCAGGTTAATACGCAATGATATATTTTTTGTATTCATTCATGGGCGTCACTAGCTGGCCAGCATTTATTGCCCAACCATAATTGCCCGAGTGCAGTTGAGAGTCAACCACATTGCTCTTGCTCTGAAGTCACACGTTGGCCAAACCGGAAATGATGCCAAATTTCGTTCCACCAAGGGCTTTGGTGAACCAGATGGTTCTGCCGGTAATTGACAATGGATGAAAGCATAAATAGATTCTTCATTCCTGATATTTTGTATCGAATTCAAATTCCACCAGCTGCCGTGTTGGGATTCGAGCGCGGGTCCCCAGAGACCCGTCCTTTGAGGGCAGCTTAGAGTCAACCACATTGCGGTTGATCCGGAATAACATATCGGCCAGACCGGGTAAGAATTCTGTCGATTAAAAAATTCAGTTAATTAGAAATTTTTTTACGACAATCGATTCAAGGGCATTAACTCCAGGCATTTTTATTGATGTTGAATTTCAGCATCTGCCGTGGCGGTGGTTGTGTGGGGATGCATGTGAGTGTGTGTGTAAGAGTCATTTTCAGTCTCTGTGGATTAATCCCTTCTTTTCCCTCACAAACACTATGATCCCCTCGCACTTATGAACTCTACTTGAAAAACACTTGTACCCCTGTGACCCTGGGAGTGGTGGGGTGGGGGGGGGGGGCAGTAGTGGGTGGGTGATGTTTGAAGCCAATGCCTCAGGATGCTGAGTGTGAAACAGTCGATTTTAAAGAATGCGTGTCGGAAACTGAAGAGTGAACTTGTCTGTGAGAAGATCACAGAAAAGCTGTGTCTGGAGCTGGGCCCGAGAGACAAGTTTTGGGTTGTCAGTAAATGGAGTCCTGTAATGAAGACACAAAATCAGAAAGAGGAAATGCTGGAAATATTCAGCAGCTCCGAAAGCAGCTGTGGAGAGATATTCCTGTCGCCAGGATGTAACTCTCCAATTGGATACTTCACGTAGCTCAGGTCTGACACTCTCAACACCTTCCTGTAAGGAACAGGTAGGGCGGGAATTGGGTCTTTGTTGATTCGAGCAAACAGAGCAATGCAGCAATGAGAAACTCCTCACCCCCCGGCGGCTTGGGGAAGGATGGGACTCAGATACAGGCCTCTGGCTGGGGTTCAAAAATGGAAGAAAAACACATCGAGTTTTTATTGTTATGACACTGAAGATGGAATTCAAATCGACTTGTGCAGATTCAGGGCTTCGCTCGGGTAGTCAGGGTGGCCGAGCGGTCTAAGGCGCTGCGTTTAGGTCGCAGTCTCTTCTGGAGGCGTGGGTTTAAATCCCTCTCCTGACATTAATTACTTTCTTTTCCCTTCGCCAGACACCATCCACACCCGCGAAATATCTCCCCCGGAATGACAATGGTTTCAGTGGCTCAGGAACAGCGACCTCCGGCAAGTTCCATTCCGAGACACATCCCATCCTGTCTCTGAAATATATCACCGTTTCTGCGGCTGGCTGACAATCCGGGAACTCCTTCCCGAAAAGCAATGTATCAGTACAGACACCACATGGACTGCAGTGGCTCAGGAATGAATTCCCTGAAAAAAAATTCTCGAACAATAATTAATTTTGGGCAACAAATGTTTTCCGGGCCAGCGACACATAGGAATTCTTTCTCGGGTGCGTCTGTCTGTATTCAGACTGTGTTTTGCATTATCTGCCGTTCAATAAGAATTGGGATCTTTCTGATTCTATCAGTTAAACTGTGCCTGTAGAAATCAACTTCCGGAATTAAAACACAGTTTCAAAATTCATTCTGTATCCGACAATCTTTGGAAATGCAACTGACTTTCTACATCCCCTTACTTGAAATCTGCGATTAATTTTCTTCATTCGTTGCTGGGATGTGGGTGTCGCTGGCTGGGCCCGCAATTATTGTCCATCCTAAATTGTCCTTGAAGTGAGCGGATGACAGGTCACCTCAGAGGGCAGCTTCGAGTCACCAAAGTTGCTGTGTGTTGAGGGCCCCATGTCGGTCCAGACGAGGTAAAACATCACTCCTTACAGGACATTAGTGAACCAGTTGTGTTATTTTAAGACGCTCCATTCATGGTCATTATACTTTTAATTCCAGATTTTTTTTATTGATGAGACATTTCACCATTTGCCGTGATGGTGGTGGCTGTGTGTGTGTGTGTGTGTATGTGTGCGTGTGTGTGTGTGTGTGTGTGTGTGTGAGAGAGAGAGAGAGGGAGACAGAGAGAGAGAGAGATTCTCACATAATCAGTCTCTTTGTGAGTGTGGATTAACCTTTTATATGCCCTCACAAACACTGTAATCTTCTTGCTTTTGTCAATTCCTAAGAAGTACTTGTACCTCTGAGGCCCTGGTGGGCGGTTGAGGGGGTGAGGTTTGAAGGCGATGCCGCAGGGTGCTGAGTGTGAGACCAGCCGATTTTAAAGTATGTGTGTAGGAAAGTGAAGAGTGAACTTGTCCGTTTGAAGATCACAGAAAAGCTGTGTCTGGAGCTGGGCCCGAGAGACAAGTTTTGGGTTGTCAGTAAATGAACTCCTGTAATGAAGACACAAAATCAGAAAGAGGAAATGCTGGAAATATTCAGCAGCTCCGAAAGCAGCTGTGGAGAGATATTCCTGTCGCCAGGATGGAACTCTCCAATTGGATACTTCACGTTGCTCAGATCTGACACTCTCAACACCTTCCTGTAAGGAACAGGAAGGGCGGGAATTGGGTCTTTGTTGATTTGAGCAAACAGAGCAATGCAGCAATGAGAAGCTCCTCACCCCCCGGCGGCTTGGGGAAGGATGGGACTCAGATACAGGCCTCTGGCTGGGGTTCAAAAATGGGGGAAAAACGCATCAGGTTTGAAATGTAAATGCTCCAAAAATGGAATTCAATTCGATTTGTGCACAGATTTTGCACTTTGTCTAATGTAGTCAGGGTAATCGATATGTCAAAGGTGCTGTGTTCAGGTCTCACTCTTCTCTAGAGGCCTAGGTTCAAATCCCACTTCGGCCGCTGATTTTTTTTTTCCTTCGCGAGGCACCATCCAAACCCAAGAAATCTCTCAGCACAAGGGCAGCAGAGACAGAGAAACAACCACCACCTGTAAGTTCCACTCGGAGACACACATCATCCTGACTTGGAAACATATCACCGTTCCCATGGCTGGCTCACAATCCTGGAACTCACTCCCTAACAGCAGTCTATGTGTACATACACCACATGGACTGCAGTGTCTCCAGAATGAATTCATTGCCAATTACTCAAAGAAAATTAATTTGGACAATAAATGCTTCCCGGGCCAGTGACACACATACCCCGTATGAATAAAGTATTTTCTTTTTTAAATCACTTCGTGTGACAGAAGGAGAACAGCTGCCTTCAGAGCAGAAAACTGTGTGTGTGAATCACATCTCTATTTTTACACCAAATGTGTATCTGAAAACAGTTAGTGGACCCAGTTCACGTTAAACCGTTAAATATTTAGTTGGGTAGTTCACAGGTACGTTCCAATCCTGGCAGTATCTCCTTTTTCACAAATTCCACCAGATCTGGAATGTATTTCCAGCATTCCGCTGAACCCATTGCGTAGTCGGGCCGGGCTCTGTGGCTTAGTTGGTTAAAGCGCCTGCCTAGTGAGCAGAATAATCCTGTGTTCAAGTCCTAGCGGAGCCTTGATTCTTTTCCAATGATATTTGCAATTGTGCCAGTCACAAAACCTATTTTTCCTTGTCAGTTTTGTCTTTCCCTTCACAGTGGATAATCTCCAACGATGGAAACATTTCGGAACTCCCCACAAATATCTCGGCTATTTGTTGAGATGATCCGGGTATTTTCATCATCTTGCAGTAAAAAATCATTAAATATACTCAGTGTTCTACCAACACAGGTTTCCATTATTTTCTCAGGGAATTCCGAACACAGTCAAATGGCCTGAGAAACACACAATCCCGACAGTGCTGAAGGAGACCATTCCGCCCATCGAGTCTGTACTGACCCTCCGACAGAGAATTGCACATAGGATCTATCCCCGCAGTGCCACACACCCACTCCCCTAATCTTCTGATATAAATACCTTGGGGACGAAGGGACAATCTAACATGGCCAAATCCATTCAACCTGCTCATCTTTGGAATGTGGGAGGAAATCGAATCACCTTGTTTCCTGAGATCATTTGTCTGGGTGAATTCAACTTGAACAGAACTACAGACGTTTGGTACCATCCAGGACAGAGCATCCCGCTTCATTCGCTTCCCATGTATTAAAATTCACTCCCTCCACTACCGACACACAATGGCAGCAGTGTGCACCATCGACACGATGCACTGCAGCAACTCCGTCAAGCTCCTTTGCCAGCACCTTCCAAACCCACGACCACAAGGACCGAGAAGGACAAGCGCAGCAGAAACATCAGAATAACATTAAAAAAGAGACAAGGCTCCGCTGGGATTTGAAGCCAGGGTCGCCTGTTTACTAGGCAGGCGCTTTAACCAACTAAGCCACAGAGCCAGTCACGGCTCTGTGGCTTATTTATCTTCCAAAAGAAATGAAACATCTAATTGAGAAAAAGATGTCACTATTTCTCACCCAACCAGCCAACGTTGTGTCAAACTTTAAGAAAGGTTTGTGATTTCTTCTCGAGTCAGTGGTTTCCCTGGGAGCCGGGTTAACAGAAACAGCATGGAGAGATGGCAGAGCAGGAAATGCCGGTGCTGAAGGTGAATCACATCAATGAAGCAGCGACTGGTTTGTGACTAACTTGATCCATAATCCGATTGTGGTGGGACTCAAACTCATAACCTTTAAGTGACTGAATTACCATCATTTGGAAGTCCAACGCGCCACAGAAACACATGCTAAAATTTTGCTTTACTTGTCCTTAGGTGGATTTTTGACAATGTGGGAACTATTGATAAATTCAGTAATCTCCTAGTTAAAAGGTTAAGGACTGTTAAGAGGGATTTCATTGATTGCAAGTCATGTTGCGACACGTGATGTCTGTTAAAACAGTTGTGGAAATACAGACCTTTTCGTTCTCTATACAGGAAATCTGTCCATCACAGAATGATGCTCCCTCTCTCTCTTCCTCACTTCCCTGTACAGCTTGAAGTCTCATCTCGCAAGCCTGATCGTTGGGAGATACATTCTACTCTATGGGCCACGGGGCTGATCAGAAGCTGTTCCCTATTCCAGTTAAACACCTGCACAGAACACAACGCAAAGCTGGAAGCTGGAAATCTGACAAAAAAAAACAAAAAATGCTGGAAATGCTCAGCAACATCTAATTAACGGAGATTTGTGTAAAACCAGCTCCTGAAGCACAGCACAGCTGCACAGTTTAAAGTTTCCTTTCATCCACAATGGATGCTCCATTCTATGATTTTGAACAATTCAAATTGAGAATGTGCATTGTTTTTCGAGTCGCCACAGCCTGGAAACCACTTCAGGCATTGATGTCACCCTTTGAATTTTAAATTTGTAAATCCATTCTCTATCTTTTTAAAGCTACTGTTGAAACTGTATCCAACACACACTCAGTTCTTTGTGAAAGACAAGGAGAATTGAAGATATATTTGTATAATTTTCCTTTGACTAAATTTGTACAGAAGCAGAAAGGCGGGAATCACACTCAGCTCTTCATGAAACTCACCCGCTAAACATTGAAAGGTGGCAGTGTTTATTCAAGGGATGATTCTTGAACATAGAACATAAAACAGTACAGGCCCTTCGGCCCTCAATGTTGTGCCGAGTTATGTTCAAACCCAAGATCAAGCTATCCCACTCCCTATCATTCTGGAGTGCTCCATGTGCCTATCAATAACCGCTTGAAAGTTCCTAAAGTGTCCGACTCCACTATCACAGCAGCAGTGTATTCCACACCCCAACCACTCTCTGAGTGAAGAATCTACCTCGGACGTCCCTCCTATATCTCCCATCATCAACCTCATAGTTCTGCCCCAAGGGAAAAAAATCTCGGCTTGTGTATCTTTGCAACATTTACAGCTTGTGAGTAAATGACATTTCAGCCACTTGTTACTCATTCAGATGTGAACGAGTAACGAGAAGCGGAAGAAAATAACTGCACCCTGGACGGAAATGTCAAATCATTTTGAAGGAGCCGCCATGTAATTCTTTTTGCTGTTGCTAAAAGCGTACTAGCAGAGAATGGTTTCGATCCATTCTGGGTTACGGGCCCAGAACGCTTCCGCTGCGCCACTCTGCTACTCCAACAGTGTGCTTTCATTTATTATTAATGGAGAATAGAAATGTTGGAACAGTATGCAATCTGGGCAATACAATTGAGCAAGGTGAAACACGATGGGGACTGGGCAGGATAATCCTACCATGGGCAGTGCACTAAGTGAAGATGCGACATTGACTGAGTTGTCAGATGGAGCAGGGAATCCTTGCAGAAGATGTTAAGGAAAGTTGGAGTGCCAAATGTTTAATGATCACTGTACAAGTAGACGGTGAAATGCAGACTTCGGGCTGGATATGGTGTGCCGCAGGGCTCGGTACTAGGACCTCTTCTATTTGTGGTATATATTAATGACTTGGAAGAGGGGGTAGGTGGTGTGATCAGCAAATTTGCTGATGACACTAAGATGGTTGGATTGGCGGGTACTGAGGAGCAGTGCCTGGCAATGCAACAGGACATAGACAGGCTGGTAGATTGGGCAGATAGATGGCAAATGGAATTTAATCCGGAGAAATGCGAGGTGATGCACTTTGGCCGGAATAATGTGGAGGGGAGTTATACGATAAAAGGTAGAACTATCCGGAGTATAGATACGCAGAGAGACCTGGGGGTGCAAGTGCACAAGTCCTTGAAGGTGTCGGCGCAGGTGCAGAATGTGATGAGGAAAGCGTATGGTATGTTAGCCTTCATAGGAAGAGGTATAGAATATAAGAGTAGGAGTCTGATGTTGCAGTTGTATAGAACGTTGGTTAGGCCTCACTTGGAGTACTGCGTCCAGTTCTGGTCGCCGTACTACCGGAAGGATGTAGAGATCCTGGAGAGAGTGCAGAGGAGATTTACCAGGATGCTGCCTGGTATGGAAGGGCTGTCTTACGAGGAAAGATTGAATGAACTTGGGCTGTTTTCCCTTGAGAGACGTCGGCTGAGGGGGGATCTAATAGAGGTTTATAAGATTATGAAGGGGATAGATAGAGTAAATGGTGGTAAGCTTTTTCCGCTATTAGAAATGGATAGAACGAGGGGTCACGGGCTTAGGGTGAGGGGGGCTAGGTATAGGACAAATATTAGAGGGCAGTTTCTCACGCAAAGTGGGTGTGGAATGCACTGCCGAGTAAGGTGGTGGAAGCAGGCACGCTAGGGTTGTTTAAGAGTCACTTAGACAGCCACATGAACGGGCTACATATAGGGGGATATAGTAGGCCTTACTAAACACTGTAGGCTTGGGAATATGTTTTGCCTCAGGGATGTTAGTCTTTGCCTGTTTAATAATGAATTTTTTGTCTCCACAGGCATTTAAGTCCAGCAAGGGGCATGCATGCGGCAGGTTGTAGTGGGCTGCTCTTGGACGTTGCTTCAGGAGTTGCCTATTGTTTCATGTCGTTAGTGTGCTTAAACTGGACCATCTCGAGGGCAACATGACAGCTCAGAGACTATCTCTGTTACTGTGCGGACACATGGATTTGGGCCTGTGTCTGTGGGAGTTTGCACGTTCTCCCCGTGGTTGCGTGGGTTTCCTCCGGGTGCTCCGGTTTCCTCCCACATCCCCAAAGATGTGCTTTTAGGCTGATTGATTGGGTACTAAATTGTCCCTAAATTGGACCTCCCTGATCCTCGCACATTAGGCGTAGACTAAAATCATGAATAGGTCACTGAGACAGTGGGACGGCGGCGCGGGCTCGTTGGGCCGAAGGGCCTGTTTCCCATGCTGTATTGTTCTTTGTTCTTTGTTCTTTGATATTCATGAGTTCTGAGATGGGTGAAGAGACTGTGGCATCTCAGCGTAGTAAAGGTGCAATGGGGATTAGGAAGGGTAAAGGTGTACGCTTTATTTTGTATCGTCTCTCCTCGACCTTCGGACCAAAATGTCTCACTTCACACTTCCTTACATTAATTAAGTTGCATCTGTCACGTGTCTGTCCATTCCACCAGACTGTCTCCATCTTCTTGAAGATTATCAATATCCTTCTTATTAAAGTTCAGAATATTTTCAAGTTTTGCACCACTGGCTAATTTTGAGATTGAAACCTGTGCACCCAGATATAGGTCAGTAATATATAATCAAGAAAAGTAAGTTTCTCTCTATACATCATTCCCAATCAGAAGTAAGTAAAACTTTGTGTAATGTGTGTTTTAATAGGCCTGTACTAATAATTAAACTGTTATATAATGAAATTCTAACTGTGCCAAGCAACAATGATTCAAAATATCACTTAGTTCTAAATGAAATCCCCAACGTCACTAATACTTGAAGTTAAAACGCATAGCCATGCTGATTTATCGGTGTTTAAATGATGAATACAGAGGAAAGCAGAGTCCTGGTGGATTTCGAATTGATATGGCCCACACATTTAGTATTTCGAAATTTCTCCGTCCCAGCTTCAATATAATGTGAACATTGCCTCTCTGTTTTGCCTCTCCCTGATATCTAAACTTTCGTCTATCGGCGTGTGCTGACATCTACTGGCCGCAATAGAGAACTGCAGCAGAGCGGAAGAAAATTCACATTAACTCTCGCTGCTGCAGAGACAGATCAACAGGAATTAATGACTGGAATCAGCATCAAATCCCATGGAGAATTCAATATTAATGTACTTTCCCATGTCGTCAATATAAATTGGAATGTGATCTGACCTGCAGCAGTTGAGTCGATGTATCGGTGTACTAAAGAGAATTCTAGTTAATAAGACGACAGAGAATGAATTTCAGAGATAAGCAGATGCTGTTACATTCAACATTTTGAGTAGAGGGTCGTGTGGAATCATGTACTAATTAAAACAAAATGCCCGTTTCAATTAGGTATCTTCCGGGTAGAATGCGTGCAGATTAGCGTAGGGAAAATTGTGCAAAAGATGTTCTTTCAGGAAGTTGTTGCAGACTCGATGGGCCAAATGGCTTCCTTCTGCAACGCAGAGATTCTGTGCAGAAACATTGTCTCCACTTATGAAGCCAAAGATCCAATCCGCTTTCCGAACGACATGTTCAAAATGTCATCTCACTGTCAAAGGTCTCTCTGAACCTCAGGCCCCTCTGAGCTTGCACCCCGTTTGGAACTGGGCCATTGAGATTCTGTTGCATCTCCCCATCTCGTCCGTCAAAATGCAGCACTGTTTCTGAATGTGGAATTAATAATGTGTCTCTGCTGCAATATCAGTGAGAGTTAGATGAATATATCAAGAGTCGCAGATGACACAGAGATGGGTGGAAGAGCAAAGCGTGCAGAGAACGCTGAAAGTCTACAAAGGGACATTGAATGGGCGAGGGTCTGGCAGATGGAGTACAATGTTGTAAATGTGATGTCATCCATTTTGGTAGGTATAACAGCAAAATGGACTATTATTTGAATGGGAAAAATTGCAGCATTCTGCTCTGCAGAGGGAGCTGGGTATCCTTGTGCAGGAATCTCAAGGAGTTGGTTTGCAGGTGCTGTGGAGTACTGTGTACAGTTTTGGTCCCCTTACTTGAGAAAGGATGAATTTGCATTGGAGGGGTACAGAGGAGATTCATTAGGCTGATTCCGGAGATGAGAGAGTTGGCATATTAGGAGAAACTGAGTAGAATGGAGCTACACTCATTGGCATTCAGAAGAATGAGGGGAGATCTTATCGGACTATGTAAAATTATGAAGGAAATAGATAAGGTAGAAGCAGGGTAATTATTTCCACTGGCGGGTGAAACTAGAACTGGTGGGGTGGGGGGGGCGCGTGGGGGGTGGTGGGGGTTGGGGGTGGTGCGGGATAGCCTCAAACTAAGGGGAAGCGGATTTAGAACTCAGTTGAGGAGGAACTTCTTCACACAAAGTGTTCTGAATCAGAGGAATTCTTTGCCCAGTGAAGCGGTTGAGGCTACCTCATTAAATGTTTTTAAGGCAAGGATAGATCAATTTTTGAACAATAAAGGAATTAAAGGCTATGGTGAGCGGGCGGGTAAGTGGAGCTGAGTCCACGAAAAGATCAGCCATGATGGGTTTGAATGGCGGAGCAGGCTCGAGGGGGCAGATGGCCTACTCCTGCTCCTTGTTCTTATGTTCTTATGAGAGCTGAGACTGCAGCTTCTGTTTCTCCAAAAGAATCTCTCTGGATAAAGCCGGAATTTACAAGGATTTCTGTCACTGAGGCATTGTCTGGCGGTCTGTGTCTCACTGCTCTAACTCACTCTATCCCTCCACCCCCTCTCACCAACTCTATATGAAGGTGGGATCTTGTTGTTTAGTGACTGAGTGCACACAGTCTGTACCTACATCTGATCAAATAGAATTCAGCTTGTGAACAATATCATCGTTTCAACCAGCTCTGGGTTAACCCAGGCACAGCTCTGATTGGCTGCAGCCCCCTGAATCTGGAAAACCGACACTGTGAGCATCGCCGGCCTCAGAGGCTTTCACAGTTACTGAGCTGGGAAACTCCAACTCATCCCCGAGAATCCACATCACAGAGCGTGAGGAGAGGAAAACCTGTCCTGGGAGCTGTCAATCTGAGACACAGTTTGACCTGTCAATGTGCAGATGTGAAGCTGCTCCTTCCATTCCCAATCTGCTATAACCAGGAGTTCCTAACGCCCAATAATGACCAGCTTGCAGCAATGTGTTTGAATGAACACGATGTCATATCATCCAAGCAGCATTTTGAAATGATCATTCAGTGTATTCTGATGAAATTTATTTCTTATGTTCTGTGTGTCATTCCATAAGAATCTTCCCCTGAAATGAGACCTTGTTTTGTCCTTGCGCTCCTGATGCTGTTTTTTTTTTCAATCTGCTCACATTGTGATTTCCCTTGTGGAACCAGAGAAAGGGAACAGCACTGAATCATTCGGCTTATCTTGTCCATGCCAGCCCGAGGGCACCCAGGTGTCCTCTTCAAGCTCACCTTCCTGCACTCGGCCCGGAGCCATGGAGCTGAAAGCATGATGGTGATCCACAGACTTGGCACCAAAATAGCAAAGGAGTTCCGGGTCAGCGGCTGCCGGAAGAAAACGCTTTTAACGATAATATCTGCGAGCAGGACTCGAACCTGCGCGGGGAAACCCCATTGGGTTTCAAATCCAATGACTTAACCACTCGGCCATCGCAGCTCCGCAATCAACGCCCCTAATATAATCACCTCAGTAGCGTTCATGCTAACTTCATCAGGCACCGTTATTGCACAAAGCACGGTGTGTGAGCTGAAATTTGTTCCTCTCCTTTTACTTTGTCTTTTTGTCTCTGACGGAGATCTCATTGATGAGGTCAGAGACTTGTTTTTGTAGGTCAATAATTTTTCAGTAGAAATGAATTAGGTCCGAATAAACACAGGAAGAAGAGAAATCTCTGTTGTATTTCATTATAGTCAAATGTTGTGTTCGCCCTGTTTCGATCCATTCTGTTGAAAACACAGGAGGAAGTGGAAAAGGTTGTACATAAATTGCCAATGCGATGGCGGGGAAACGAACCCGGGTCAACTGCTTGGAAAGCAGCTATGCTCACCACTACACCACCATCGCATGCTCCACGCCGTGGACCCTTATTTGCAATGGTTTTAATTACGGAACTTCCTCAGTTGCTGATTCCATCAGGCACCAGGAGAGCCCGGAGCGCAGTTTGGAAACTGAATTTGCCTTGTCTGGTTGAAGCCACCTTTTTACAATTGTTCCTTACCGGGAACTCATTGATCAATTCTGAGGCCTGTTCTTTCATTTCACAAAGTTTCCACTCAAAGCAAATTGAAGCTGAATTTTCCATTACAAAGATCGTGATGGTGAGGATTTTTAGTGAATTCCATTTTAAGAGCGTCCACCTACTGTTATGACCTGCGATAACTCATTAAAGAAATCAGAACAGTGATGGTCAGGAACTGAGCCTTGGTCAAATGCTCTCACAGTCACCACTCCATCACCATCGCTCACCTGGCTCTGTCACCCACTCTGTAAGAAAGTCCAGCTCTGACAGTGAATCTGGTTCCCTCCAGGTCCAATCGGAGGATGGTCAGAAACTGTCACTGTCAGAAACTCCATTATCAGCGAGTGTGGGATGGTTATTTAACTGGCTGTCACTGGTTGGTGAGGTTGTGATTTACTGTTACCTGTCAGTGCAACAGAAACAAATAAAACTATACAAACACTTAGTTGGGGAAAGGGTTTCTCTTGAGGCACTGGGAGTATTTGTATAATGGATATCTGTTTCTGTTCAGTTTGACGGCTGTGACTTCTGATACACTTTTTTCTTGTATTTTTACCCACGATGTCCTTTCCCATCGCGACCATACTTTTTGTGTTGGCAAAATCCTTCTAACTGTCCTGACTTGAGACAATCCACACCTCTTTAACTTGTGACTATCTCTCTCTCCACCCTTACTGTCTGTATTTTTAACGGCTTGATTACCCGAAAAGATGCGCATTCTAACCATTCTTCTCACTCCAATCTGTAATTATCATACTATTGTGCTCCTGTCTATTTGTCAACCTCCCTCAACTCATCTAAAGAAGGAACAGCGCTCCAAAGCTCGTGATTCCAAAGTTAACCCGGTGTTGTGAGACTTTTTTATTGTGCCCACCTCAGTCCAACTCCGGCACCTCTACATCAACACTAGTGCGAGCAAATCATCTGTTGAGGAAATAGGAAAATGGATCAGAATTGTTGACGTTCCAGTATCCGTCCTCACTGTTCAGAACCTTAACCACGCATTCCAGGTGGAACATTAGTTTCTATATTTCTAATTTCTAGGTGTTATTAAGTTGATAAAGCTGACTGGCATATTGGGCAGACTGAGTGTCTGCGTTACGAAGCATCTCTGTTCAGTCAAGAAACATCACTCGGATTT
This sequence comes from Carcharhinus amblyrhynchos, assembly GCF_965287045.1. Lineage (NCBI taxonomy): Eukaryota > Metazoa > Chordata > Chondrichthyes > Carcharhiniformes > Carcharhinidae > Carcharhinus > Carcharhinus amblyrhynchos. The sequence goes on along the minus strand of NW_027649819.1, from coordinate 309,236 downwards.
CAGTCTCCAGTCATTTTAATTCTTGATCTTGATTTATGCTGATTCTTCTTTTCCATCTCAGCCTCCTATAATGTTCCAATAAAGACCAGTGTAAACTCCAGAAACAGAAAGTCATTCCTCAATGAAACATTTTATAGCCTTCCAGATACAATTTCAGACATTAAACTCAGCTCAATTTTGCTTCAAAATTTCTTTGCAGGTTTCTATCTTATTCTCATGTTTACTCTTGCTTTCCTTTCGGGAGGCACCTGTTTACCATTCTGCCAACATCAACACATTTTAGACACATATCTGGTTTCTGCACCTTTTCCTTTAGACTTACACCAACATCTCTTCTGTTATTGAATCATTCCTGCTCTTCACCTTGTTTCGAAACGGCAGGGAAGAGTTCATTCTCGATTCAGTGATGAGTGATGAATGACAATATATTAACGTTCTGACAGATAATGAGCATTTCCGCCTTTTCCCTGGAACTCTGCACATTCTTCCTTTTTTAAACAACAGTCTAATTCCTTTTGGAATGCTTCAGTTGAACTATCCTCCACTCTCCAGCAGTACAGTCCATACATTAAGCACTCGATGTGTGAAAAACATTTTCCTCGTGTTTTTATTCCCCTCTTTGATAATGACTTTAAATCTCATCTCTTTTATTCCAAGCGTAGGAACAGTTTGTTCCTTTCCATTCTGCCCAGGTGTGTCTTGAGATTTAGTACCTCGATTAAATCTCCTTTCAACATTCAATTCTCCAAGGAAAACAGTGCCGAAGTCTTTAATCCTTTCTCATTAGTGAAGTTTCTCAGTCCTACAAACAATATCATGAACCTTTTCTGCAGTCTCTCAAATGCCTTCACATCCTTCCGATTGTGTGACTTCCGGAATTGGGCACAATACTTCAGCTGTGGATGTTTTAGCGTCTTACATCATCTTAACATAACCTCCTTGTTCATGCACTGGAAGCCCCTGTTAATAAAGAGTACAATTCAATATGCTTTATTAAACTATCTCTCAGTGTATGCTGGTGTCCTATCACTTCATCTGTCGTTACATGTTTCCAGACAATGAATCTTGCTACTTTTGTGTCTGTCTTTCTCCTTTCATAAATGACCTGGATCAGGAAGTGGAGGGATGGGTTAGTAAGTTCGCTGATGACACGAAGGTCGGTGGTGTTGTGGATGGTCTGGAAGTCCTTTTTAGAATGAAGTCTTTTAGAATCCCTACAGTGCAGAAGGAGGCCATTCGGCCCATTGAGTCTGCGCTGACCACCCTGGCCTATCCCCGTAACCCCACGTATTTACCCTAGCTAGTCCCCCAGACACTATGGGGCGATTCAGCACGACCAATCCACCTAACCCATACATCGTAGAGCTAATACTATCTCTAATTTCTCTTGTAAGCCATGGTTTGGCCACCATTCCAGTTTTAGTTTTGGCAACAGATAGGAATAAACAGTTGCTGGAGGTCATGCTTGTGCTCCTTGAATGTTTGCCAATGCCTATCCACCGTCACCACTTTAAGTGACATTTCCCAATCTATCAGGAGAGGGGGTGGGGGTGAGGAAATGGTGGGGGTGATGGAACCAAGGGGTTGAGGGTGACAGAGGGGTGAGGATAACTCAAGGAGGAAGGTTAATGAGGGAAGAGGGTGAGGGAGTGGAAGGCTTGAGGGTCTGAGGGAGGTGATAGTTTGAAGGAGTGAGGATTGGGTTCTAAGGGTGACAGTTTGAGGCTGAGTGAGTGGAGGGTCTGAGGCAGTGGAGGGTTACAGTTTGAGGCTCAGGGACTGGAGGTTGATGGTTTGAGGTTGATTGTTTGAGAGTCTGAAGGAGTTGAGGATTTGAGGGAGGTGAAGGTGACAGTTTGACGGTGAGGGAGTGGAGGGTCAGAGGGAGGAGGGTGAGGGGGTGATAGTTGGAGGGTGATGGTTGGAGGAGGTGGAGGCTGAGGGAGTGACGGTTGGAGGGTGACAGTTGGAGGGTAACGGGGTGGAGGGTCTGAGGGAATGACAGTTGAAGGGTGATGGTTGGGGAGTTGGGGGGTGAGGGGGTGGAGGGTGGGAAGTGGAGGAGTTGAGGGGGTGGGGGTAGGGGTGACAGGGGAGGAGCTGAGGGGGTGGGGGTAGGGTGGGGCAGTGACAGTTGGAGGGGTGGAGGGTGAGGGAGTGACAGTTGAGGGGATGGAGGGTGAGAGGGTGGAGGGTCTGAGGCAGTGACGGTTGGAGGGTGACAGTTGGAGGGGTTGGAGGGTGAGAGGGTGGAGGGTCTGAGGCAGTGACGGTTGGAGGGGGTGGAGAATGGGGGGAGGGTGAGGGAGTGATGGTTGCAGGGGGTGGAGAATGAGGGGGGAGGGTGAGGGAGTGACGGTTGGAGGATGTCAGAAGTTGCAGCAGGACATAAATAGGATGCAGGACTGGGCGGAGAAGTGGCAGATGGACTTCAACGCGGATAAATGTGTAGTCGTCCATTTTGGAAGACCAATGGGATGAACGAGTACACTATCAAGGGCAGGAGTCTTCGTAGTGTTGAAGAGCAGAAGGATCTTGGGGTCCGGGTCCACAAGACTCTTAAATCGGCCTCGCAGGTGGAGGATGTGGTCAAGAAGGCGTATGGTGTACTGGCCTTCATTAATCGGGGGATTGAGTTTAGGAATCGGGAGGTAATGCTGCAACTTTATAAGACCCTTGTCAGGCCTCATTTGGAGTACTGTGCGCAGTTCTAGTCGCCTCACTATAGGAAAGACGTAGAAGCTATTGAAAGGGTACAGAGGAGATTTACAAGGATGTTGCCTGGACTGGGAGGCATGCCTTATGAAGTTAGGTTGAGGGAGCTGGGACTCTTCTCCCTGGAGAGACGAAGGTTGAGAGGCGACCTGATAGAAGTTTATAAAATGTTGAGAGGAATAGATAGGGTGGATTCTCAGAGGCTATTTCCCCGGGTTGAAATGGTCGCTACGAGAGGACACAGATTGAAGGTGCGAGGGGACAAGTACAGAAGTGATGTTAGGGGTAAGTTTTTCACTCAGAGGGTGGTGAGTGAGTGGAATCGGCTGCTGTCAGTGGTGGTGGAGGCGAACTCGCTGGGGTCTTTTAAAAGACTTCTGGATGAGTATATGGGATTTAATGGGATTGGGGGTTATAGATAGGCCTATGGATTGGTAGGTGTTGATGTGATCGGCGCAACTCGTGGGCCGAAGGGCCTGTTTGTGCTGTAGTGTTCTATGTTCTATGTTCTATGTTCAATGCATTCTTGGTGTTATGTAGTGGAATGATGTGATGAAGTGTCAGGACACCAGCATACACGGAGAGATAGTTTAATGATCTGTCCAATGACTGATACACACACACAACCAGCTCCGTCTGCTCCTTTACTTTTGGCTGTCTCCCTATAATCTTCCAAGGAGAATGAATCACTTTACAATCCTCTGCTTTGGATTTGATCTGCAACTTGTCCACTCGTTCCGACAACTTGTTTATCTCCTTTTTGAAGTTTTGCACGATTCTCCTCGCAGTTAACAATGTTTCCAAATTTCACATTGTCCACAAATTCTGAAGTTGTGCCCTGACACCATTAGCTTCTTCACTAATATGTACTGCTGTATTTTCAAAGGCTTTGCAGCTTGTGTGGATATAAAAGTGTTTAACTGCAGATTGAAGCATTTCACGGAAAAGACAACCAATGTAATTACCTGTCTATAATCTTCACGTAAAAATCACAAATATTGCACATTTGCAGTGAAGTGGTTTTATCATTATTGTTTATAGAAATACCAGAAGAATATTTCGATTGCCAAACCTCAGGCCTTTAGGCCCAGCACGCTTCCGCTACACTACTCTACCAGGGAGCGATAAAGCCCTGCTGTCTATAAATGTAGCCAGTCAGGTTTTCAATTCTAGATTGTTTCACACCAGCAGCAGCGTCAGGAGGCTAAGTCTGGCCACATACATCCACGACACAACACCAAGAATGCATTGAAAAGAGAAAGACAGACACAAAAGTAGCAAAATACATTGTCTGGAAACATGTAACGACAGATTAGGTGATAGGAAACCATACACGGAATTGGACAATCAGTCACTGATGTAAAGGAATATTGTGTTGAAAATATATGTTTGCAAATATATTTCCTGCTCTGTAACTGTGCTCTCTGCTGTTTAGTGGTGTTCGCTGTTATTGTGTAACGTGTTTTCCTGTTCGTAAATATATTTCCTGTTTTGTATCTGTTCGCTCTGTTGTTGAGAGGTGTTTTCTGCTGTTGTGTAAAATGCTTCCCTGTTGTTGTACATGTGTGTCTGGCTGTGTAAATATAACCCATTGCGTGTCAATATATTTATCAGTTCTGCTGATAAGTCGCCTGCTCTGTAAACGTTTTCCCTGTTATGTAAAAGTATTCTCCGTGAAGGTGTTTTTTGTTCGGCAAAAAAAATCTTCCCATTCTCTGATGTTCGGTGTCGGGTTAACATGTTGCATTTTGTGTTAAGATATTCGCTGTTCTTGTGTAAAACTCTGGTTAAACTGCAACTGGATAACTATCGCTTCATCTTGACTTCACGTCACCCTCTGTTAGTGAGTGCGATTGGCGAATTCATTGTGTATCCAACACATGTATGTGAGCGAGGTTGATTCTGTATCTGTCAGTCTCAGGTTGTGGTTGCGAGTTTTTACTTGTTTTATTTATTTATGTAAGGTGAGCTCACTGGCTCGGCCAACATTCATTTCCCATCTCCAATTGATCATGACAATGAGGTGATGGACTTTTTTCTTGAACCGCTGATTCCCTGAGGTGCAGGTACATCCACAGTGCTGTTAGCTTAACGGTTAGGGAGGGAGTGGCAGGATTTTACTCCAGCGACCGTGAAGGAGCAGCAATACATTTCCGAGTCAGGATGGGGTGTGGCTTGGAGGGAGGCTTCCAGGTACTGGTGTCCCCATGTATGAGCTGCCACTGACATTCTAGATGGTAACTGTTGTAGGTTTGTAAATGCTACCTAAGAAGAGCAGTTGAAGAGATACTGTTCCCATTGGCAGGGAAATGAAGGATAGTTTTTAGTGTGCTGAGTGTTTAGGACCTGGACTGTCTGAGAGTGTGGCAGAGGCAACATCAAATCAGGGTTGTCAAAGGGGAATGGGAAAGGCATCTGAAGACAAAGGATCTGATGGATTCTAAGTCAATGACAGGGAAAGAAACGAGATGAACAGAGCTTGTACAGGGCAGCTCACAGACAAAGGCCGAATATTCTCTCTCTTTGGATTCTTGGAATAGAATAGAATCTATTCTAAGATTCTATATGTATGAGAGTTGGACTCATTTTCTATCGCTCTGTCTCTCGTATGATATTTGAGTGTTTGACTGAGTTTTTCTGAGTGAGTGAGTGAGCGGATCTAAGTGAGTGAAATAGTGAGGCAGTGAATGAGTGAGTAACAGAGGCCGAGTAAGTGATTTCCTCTGAGTGATAGAGTGAGTCTGTGAGTGAATGTATCAGAGTAAGTGATTCAGCATGTTTGAAACTCTGAAATAATGACTATCGCTGCACCTGGGTGTGTGAGTGAGTTTTTGTGCCTGAGCGAGTCTGAGTGAGTGAGTGAGTCGTTGTTTATGAGTGAGTCGGCAGAAGTGATTGAGACTGGGTGTGTGACTGAGTCTGGTTTAGTGAGTGATTGAGCCTGAGTGTGTGTAAATCTGCTTGAGTGAGTGAGTCTGCATGTGTGAGTGAGCCTGGATATGTAAGTGAGTCTGGGTGAGGGTGTGAGTCTGGTTATGTGAGTGAGTCTGGTTGAGTGAGTGAGTATGGGTGTTTGAGTGAGCTTGTGTGAGTGAGTGAGTCTGGGTGTGTGAGTGAGTTAGGGTGAAGTAGTGAATCTGAGTGAGTGAGTGAGTCTGAGTGTGTCAGTGAGTCAGGATGAGTGAGTGAGTCTGGGTGAGTGAGTCTGAGTGTGTGATCCAATCAGAGCCTTTGAGTGAGCCTGAATGAATAAGTAAGTTTAAATGTGTGTGTGAGTCAGGGTGAGTAAGTATGTGTAAATAAATTATGGGATAAGAACCAGGACACTGCTAAAGGGAGTGAGTGTGGAAAGACACAGATGCCTTTCTCCTCCATGCACAGAAACCAATGCACAAAACAGATCAGGATATGAGGAATTCCGAAATTCTAATGCAACCCATTCCCAACAGAACTATTGCATGAACCCAGCCGAGCCAGCACGGAGAGTGTGCAACCAGAGATGAATGCAAGTACATTGTCAGTTAAACCTAGCTTCTTAGCTCAGTCCCGCTCCCCCTCACACCCACAACCACCGCCTCCACCTCCTCCCCACCACCCACCCCGCTACCCCCTCCCCACTCCTCACTTTTAATCCTCACTCCCTGGTTTTTGGGTCTGGTCTCTCTCTCTCTGCTTCTGCTTCGTAAGCAAAAATGCAAAAAAAAATTCTATCAGTTAATATTGCTTCTTGGCGCATCTTAATGCTCTTGTTTTATTCGTTGTATTACTAAATGACCCATTTATTTGGTTGAAATTGATATTTTTAACATATACCATTTTTGTCTTTTACACCCTTATCCTGCTTAAACGCCTCAATGGAACATTGAGTGAAAAACAAATGGAATATTGTCCTCACAAAAAAATGGTTGGATGAGTCTGCGCGAGATTGAACTGTTTGTTCAGTAACTGTAACTAATCACCGTCTCCATGGACGTCAAATATAAAATTCGAGGGTTCAGTTCTTCTATTGATAAGGAGCTGCTTTCGCTCTGACACCCACAGCATTACCATCGGAATTAGCTTTTCCAAAGAGAAAGGGAGGATGGATGATAATCTTCTTTCAGAGTTCAGAATATTATTTCTGTTCTTTGGTATTGAACGGATTTATTATCCCGTCCTTTCCGCTGTCGTTGTCCCTGGTAGGTTTTTGCATTGGTCTTTATTTTTTAGATATTTTGTCCTTAATTGTAACTGTTCTCTTCCTATTTACTCCTTCCGGTTGTTGAAGTCACTCTATGGAACTATCCATTTGTTCTCGCTTTTTTGTGAAATACGTGTGTCAGACTCACAAGCTAGATCAATAAGATTCCTATTCAGCGGTTGCCTTTGAAAAGGTGAAAGTGAACCAGCATTGCGAAGCTTTTCGCCGTATAGGATGCTGGTACACCTGCAGTGCTGATAGGAAATAAGTCCCAGGACTTTGATCCAGCAGCAACGAAAGGACAATCAAACAGGTTAAAGTCAGGATGAGGTGTGACTTGAGAAAAAAAAACCTTGTTTGTGTCTTAAAATAAACGATTTTGCAGCACGGAGAGAGGCAGTTCAGCCCGTCGTGTGTGCAGCGACTATCAAACACCTATCTATTATTTTATACGTCAATTGGTCCACTGCCTTGTATGATATTGCGTATAACTTGCTCATCTACCTATTTATTAAATGTAATGTTTCCCGCCTCGACCAATCTTTCAGGTGGCAAAACTCAGATTCCCACCTCGTTCTTGTTTTCCGCAAATCCCCTCTAAATTTGCCGTCCCTTACCTGAATAATAAGCTCCGGATTCCTGCAAGCGAATAAGATCCTTCCCAACCATCAATCATCCATGGCATGTTTTGCACCTATTCCTCTAGAGGGCAGAGCTCGGGAGTTTGGGAGGTTCTGTTGAAGGAGCCTTGGTGAGTTGCTGCAGTGTCGATGTCACACACTGCAATCACTGTGCGTCGCTAATGGAGAAAGCTGATGCTAAATGTGATGGATGGGGTTCCAATCACGCGTTTTTTTTTGTCCTAATTTTGTCGAACTTCTTGAATGTTGCCGGAGATTGCACCATCCAAGTTTTGGAGGGTGTTCCATCACACCCTGACCCGTGGATTGCCAGTGTTGAAAAGGATTTATGGAGTCAGGAGGGGAATTACGCTGCACAGAATTCCCAGTCTCTGATCTGCTCTTGGAGCCAAAGTAATTAGATCGCAGACCCCGTTTACATTTTTGGAAATTGTTACCAAGAGGATATTGACAGGGCCGCTTTCAGAGATGACAATTCATTCTATATCAAGTGGAGATCATTGGATTCTATGTTACTGCAGATAGGTGCGTGTGTGCTGAGAATGTTACCTGTCATATTTCAGTCTAAGCCTGAATGTTGCTGGTCCTGCTGCCTATAAACTCAGAATGCTTCAATATCAGTGGAGTTGTGAATGAGTCTGGCATTCTGCATTGATCAGTGGAAAACTCTATTTTCAATATTTTGATAGGAAAACGGTCATAGTTGAAGCAGCTTCTGATGATTGCGCCTCTGGCACTAGCCTGAGGAAGGCGGGCAGCAATGACCTTGGGGTCGGATGTTTCAACTAAAAAAAAGCCACAGTCATTTTCCACTGTGCCAGGTCTTACTCCTACTAATAGAATGTTACCCGCCTGTTTCCCTTTGCCTCCAGTTTTATTAGAGCTAGCTGATGCCACAGTCCAAACAGCTTCTACAAATACATGAAGGGTAAAAGAGAAACTAGGAAAGGGATAGGATCTCTTAAGGATCAAAAAGGTTACCTATGGGCAGATTCACAAGAAATGGGTGAGATCCTAAATGAATGTTTCTTATTAGTATTCACTGTTGAGAAAAGTATTGATGCTAGGGAACTTGGGGAAATAAATAGTGATATCTTGAGCTGTGTGCGTATAACAGAAATGGAGGTGCTGAAAGTCATCATGCACATCAAGATAGATAAATCCCCGGGACCAGATTAAATGTATCCAGGGACATTGTGGGATGCTAGGGACGAAATTGCAGATCCACTGTTATTTGCCACTTATATGAATGCTTTGGATGATAATTTAAGAGGCATTATTAGTAAGTTGCAGATGACATCAAGATTGGTAGTATAGTGGACAGTGAAAAAGTTTGTCTAAGATTACGAGGATCTTGATCGATTAGGCCAGTGGGCTGACGAATGACAGATGGAGTTTAATTTCACTAAATGTGAGGTAATGCATTTTGGGAGATTGAACCAGGGCAGGATTTACTCAGCTAATGTCGGGCGTTGAGGGTTATCATCGAACAAAGAATTGTAGAGGTACAGGTTCATAGCTCCTTGAAGGTGCAGTCACAGGTGTACAGCGAGGTGAGTAAGGCATTTGTCATTCTTGGTTTCATTGGTCAGAACATTAAATACAGGAGTTGGGATGTCTTGTTGAAGTTGTGCTAGACAATGGTAAGGCCACGCTTGGAATACTGTGTACAGTTCGGGTCACCCTATTATGCAAAGTATATTATTAAACTAGAAAGAGTGCAAAAAAAATACGCGGATACTCCCGGGATTGTTGGTTTGTATCATACCGAGAGGCTGGATAGACTGCGACTTTTTTCTCTGGAGCGTCGGAGACTTAGGAGTGATCTTATAGATGACTATAAATGAATGGAGAGCATTGATCAGCTCGATAGTCAAAACATTTTCCCAAATGAAGCGGAGTCCAAAATAGAGGACAAAAGTTTAAGTTGAGGGGGGAGAGATTCAAAAGGGTTCACAGGGGCAAAATATTTCATCGGGGGTGGGGGGGAGAGGTGGAGATTGGCTGGAGTGAGCTGCTGCCAGAGATAGAACTGGATACAATTTTGTCTTTTAAAAAGTGTTTAGACAATTACGTGGTTAAGATGGGTAGAGAAGTATATGGGCCAAACACGTGTAAATGAGACTACCTTACTGGTTAAAAAAAAGTGACATAAAGTTGGATCAAAAGGCGAGATTCCCATGCTGTAAACCTTTCTGATTCTACGACTCTGTGTGCTGCCTTGTTGCCCAGTGGAATTTGATAGCACAAAAGTTTGGAGCACCGCTTCTTTATTACCTGATGAAGGAACGGTGCTCTGAAACCCCGTGCTACCAAATAAACCTGTTCGACTTTAACGTGACGTTATGACACTACTTACTGTGCGTACCCGAGTCCAATGCTGGCAACTCCACATCATATCTCCCCAGAATGTATTTTCCTTGCTGGTTTGCAGTTCCAACAGGAGCACAGGGACATCACGGTGCTCGCAAGGTGCATCATCAGTTGTTTTGGTTTCCATGCACATTACAGCAGAAAATACGAATGCATGGGATTGAAGGTGATTTAGCAATTTAGATCAGGAATTGGCTCGCTGATAGAAGACAGAGTGTGGTGGTTGATGGGAAATATTCAACCTGGAGTTCAGTTACTAGTGGTGTACCGCAGGGATCTGTTTTGGAGCTACTGCTGTTTGTCCTTTCTATAAATGACCTAGATGAGGGTGTAGAAGGATGGGTTAGTAAATTTGCTGACGACACTAAAGTCGTCACTAAAGAGTTGTCGACAGTAGGGATGGATGTTACAGTTTGCAGAGGGACATAGATAAGCCGCAGAGCTGGGCTGAGAGGTGGCAAATGGAGATTAATGTGGAAAAGTGTGAGGTGATTCAATTTGGAAAGAGTAACAGGATTACAGAATATATCGCTAATGGAAGGTAGTGTGGATCAACAGAGAGATCTCGGTGTACATGTGCATAGATCCCTGAAAGTTGGTACCCACATTGATAAGGTTGTTCAGAAGGTGTACGGTGTGTTAGCTTTTATTGGTAGAGGGATTGAATTTCAGAGCCGTGAGGTCATGTCGCAGTTGTACAAAACTCTGGTGCGGCCGCACTTGGAGTATTGTGTACAGTTCTGGTCGCTGCATTATAAGAAAGATGTGGAGGCATTGGAAAGGGTGCAGAGGAGGTTTATCAGGATGCTGCCTGGTATGGTGGGAAGGTCTTATGAGGAAAGGCTGAGGGACTTGAGGTTATTTTCGTTCGAGAGAAGAAGGTTAAGAGGGGACCTAATCGAGGCATACAAGGTGATCAGAGGGTTAGATAGGGTTGGACAGTGAGAGCCTTTTTCCTCGGATGGTTACGGATAACACGAGGAGACATAACTTTAAAGTGAGGGCTGATAATTATAGGACGGATGTCAGAGGTAGGTTCATTACTCAGAGGGTAGTAAGGGCGTGGAATGCCCTGTCTGCAGCAGTTGTGGACTCGCCAACTTTAAGGGCGTTCAAATGGTCAGTGGACAGGTATATGGATAACATTGGAATAGTTTAGGTTAGAGGGTCATTAGATTCGTTCCACAGGTCGGCGCAGCATCGAGGGCCGAAGGGCCTGTACTGCGCTGGAATGTTCTATGTTCTATGTGATTCATTCTGCAGCTCAGCTTCCACTTACTGGTGTGGATAATTGTCATGTGAGGTGTGATATACAGGCAGAATCGCATTTAACACCTGTATTACGCTTACTTTCTTCATAGAAATCATAGAAAGAAACCTACAGTGCAGAAGGAAGCCATTCGGCCCTTGGAGCCTGCAGTAACAACTCACACCCAGGCCCTATCCCCGTAATCCTACATATTTAACAAGTTAACCCCCCAACACTAACAGACAAATTACCATGGTCAATCCACCTTAGCTGAACACGTATAGAGAGTGGAGGAAACCAGAGAACCCAAAGGAAAACCACGCAGACACAGGGAAAATATGCAAACTCCACACTGCCTGTCATCCAAGGCCAGAATTGAACCCGGGGCCTTGGCGTTGTGCTGCAGCAGTGCTGAGAACTGTGCCACCGTTCGGCCACTGCTGGTATTGCATGATGTCCTTTCAGAAACACCACAGTCGAAACGACATTCCCCAATCAAACTTGCACAGATTTTTTTTAAATTAATAAATCACAAAAACAGTGATTGAAAACTCAACATGCATCGACTTGTGAATATCCCATTTGAAGTGTTGAACTTAAGGCCTTCCCTTTAGTTTCATTGGGCATCAGCACAAGGAAGTCACTCCGGCTCCCTGCTTCCCTACTTTGCTTTCCGAAATCCTTACTGCGTTCTTTTTGACCAGGGTATTGCTGATCTGATATAATATTCACTGCGCTGCCCTATTTTGTACTCTGAAGCTCACCTGAATCGGATTAAATGGTTAATTTATGCTAAATCATCGTTCACTTCATTTGAGCATGAAATAAACTGTCGGCAGAACAGCGACCATTATCATCCCATTGATGTGTTGGTCCAACTTGCGAACTATTTGATCAGAAACATTGATTTTCATTTAACGGTTCATCGTACAATACTAACGACTCATCCCAGTATATCCACGTCTCCCGGATGTAATCACTTCAATACATCATCATATAAAGTAATGCATTTGTTCATCGCAATAAATACTCTCCATTGTAATTTGATTCAGAAGTTCATGTGATGTTTTCTTTGTGTTTTTTTTCCTTCCTCACAGTTAACATGTTGACGATTCTGACCCTCTCTCGGAGAAACTGTGGCCTTTCCAAATGTGTAACTCGTTACCTGGTGGCCATGGCAGCGGCGGATCTGCTTGTCATTATTATAGACCTGATTTTGAGGCATATCCCAACTGCTTATCCACGTGAATTTCGATTCATGCAGTACATCCAAATGTGTAACATCCACGCTGTCCTGCTTTTCGCAGTTACTGACTGTTCTGTCTGGTTCACTGTTGCTTTCACTTTTGATCGCTTTCTGGCAATTTGTTGCCAGAAGATCAAAACTAAATATTGCACAGATAAAATGGCGGCTATGATTCTCGGATCATTGACTGCACTGAGCTGTTTGAAGAATATCTTCTGGTATTTTATGTTTACAGGTCAATATCGAGGTACAAACGTTCCTTGGTTTTGTGATGTATCAACAGGCGTTCTGTTTTCAACTGTCTGGTCAGCAATTGAACTCCTTCATTATATTCTAACACCGTGTGTCCCATTTGTCCTGGTTCTGCTCTTCAATGTGTTAACCGTCAGACACATTTTATTGAGTAGCAAGGCACGGAAGAGACTCCGGGCTCAGAAGGATGTGCAGAATTCCGGAGACGCAGAGATGCAGAGTCGAAAGAAAAGCATAATTTTACTGCTTGCTATCTCTGGGAACTTCATTCTCTTATGGTCAGTGTTCATGATGTATTCTACATGGAGCCGCATGTGGAATATTGGGTATCGATCTGTATATATTCATAGTTATATACGAGAGGCGGGATTTATGCTTCAACTTCTGAGTTGTTGCACAAACACATGTATTTATGCTGTGACTCAAACAAAGTTCAGGGCACAATTCAAAGATGTATTGAGGTATCCTATCGCTATAATTGTAAAAAGCATCAAATTATGTTAAAAATAGATGTTACTGGAATGAACTCCCAAACCAAATTGCAGCTAAACATCTCTCCCCTGCAGATCATCACCCAAATATCAACAGTGGGGTCGATCAATTCTCCCCACAGGAGTACTATGATACTGAGAGAATTCTTTAATTATACTCGTTACAAGAAGATGTGATATAGAATCTCCGTGGTCAATCTGGATTCCAAAGGTGTTTGACAGGCACAGGGGAGGTAGTCAGATTGGCACAAGTACAATTGATCTCATCTTAATTCGTACTTTGTCGGCAATAAAGAAACGAGGGATCACATTAGTTTGCCAAGTTGGATTTGTGATGGAGTCATAGTTGGCTTTGTTTTCGTTTGCTGTGTCATCAAATTGGTTAAATGAATTCCAAAATGTCATCCGTGATTGTTGCGTCCAGATGGAGGCTCGGGGGGGAGGGTTTCAGGAGACCACGACCTTAGTTTCCGTTTTTGGGAATTCTCAATAAAATCATAATCAACATTTCCTGTGTCCACCTGTTCCTCTCAGTCACTGCCAATCTGTCTAACTGCAATGTATCTTCAAACACTTATTCCAACCCAGATCAATATTGTGAAGCTAAACCTGGTCCAAAACAGGACTTAACAGGCTACATTTCGATTATTTAACGAGTCTCTGAGAAGAATGATCCTGAAGAGAGTATAGAAACCTTGCGCACATTTGTTCTTAGACATATTACCACACATCCACTGTGAAACTTGTGCAGTTTTGTTTATATCATATTCCTTCATTCTTGCTTTTTGAATGCATACACTTGAAACAATTCTCAGCGTCAGTGCCATCTGCAATATACCTTTGCGTTAAACGAGTTTTGTTTTCTGTCTTCCTTGAATGCCTTGTTATCCTTCACATCCTTTAGATCATTCGATCGCTTCAGACACAAGTACATTTAGTACATATCTTCCCAGAATAGATCTATCACTAATACTGATTCTTAGGGAACACCACTGTTTAATTTCTTTGGCCTTGGAAAACAATTGTTCACTGACAATTTTGTATATACAAGCCCCTAAATTCCATTAAATTCCATTTACAATCGATTAATCACTTTACCAAACGTCACTTGAAAGTCAATATGCATCGATTGACGAACCACAATAACCCACACATAATCAGCCTGTTTTATTCCTTGAGTAAGGAACACATTTGATGTGTACACAGAATTTTGAATATATAAATCAAGTCTAGTTTCATGACTACAAGTTTGAATGAGGTAGATGCCAGATATGGATAGGGAATTGCAAAAGGTAATGTTTACTGATTGAACCAGCCACGCAGCCTCGCAGTTGAGAAACTTGCACGCTAGAGCACCAATATTCACACAGTTGCTCACATGTGTCCAGTTGGAAAGCTCTCTAAAGGTACATGAAGTTTGATAGAGCGCCTGTGAGCACCCTTCACTGTCTGATTTCACGCTGAACAGGGAACTGCTCAGTGAAGCTGCATTCACTACGTGGAAAAATATGATAGAGTTGATATTCAAGAGTGCAGTTGCATTTGGCCTTCACAACGTTTCTGTTGCACAAACTCTGTCAAAGCAATATGGAAATATGGAAAACTTTAAAATATATATAGTTTATGGGATGTAGACGTCGCTGGTTCTGTTTTCCAGCATTCATTCTATCTGGGGTTTTAATAAAGTTCTGCGCAGTTGTTTCTACTGCACAGTAAACAACGTCTGAACAGCGTTGTGATAGAGTCGATTGTGCCTTGCGAATATCAAACCTGCGAGATCGGATTCCAATGTCTACAGGAGAATAAGGAAAGTGAGTGTGTGGCTTTTCTGCATTGAAAAGAATTTCTGCCTAAAGATACAAAATTTGCCAGCCTTGTTCACAATTACAAGAAGTCACAACGAGTTTTACATTGTATATTGTATTTGATGGGAGGGGCCTGATAGACACTTACAAGATAATGAAGGGGATGGATAGGGTAGAGGTAGAGAGATTCTTCCCGCTGACAAAGGATAGCAGGACTAGAGGGCACAGCCTCAAGATAAGCTGGGGGGCGGGTAGTTTAGATCGGAGTTGAGGAGGAACTTCTTCACTCAAAGGGTAGTGAATCTCTGGAATTCTCTGCATTTATTGCCCATCCAAAATGGCTTTTGCCAAGATAATGTTGAGCTGCTTCAGAACCTACTGCCATCCGCGTAACACGGTGCAATCTCACTACAAATGTTATTTACCACATGACAAGACTAATTTTATTTACCACATGTCACAGACCAGGACTGCGCGGTTATCCAGTTCTTGCTGCATTTGGAAATAGTCTGAAGAGTCCTCTGAATAGTCCTGAGCAGTGTGCAGTCATCAGTGAACATCCCCACTTCTGCCCTGACCATGGAAGAAAAGTCATTTCTGAAGCAGCTGAGAATCATTTCACTCAGGGCGTTGCCGTGAGAAAAAAACGCCGAGATTTCCTGAAGATGAGCCGAACAACATCCAAAAACGGCAGCCATCTTCCTTTGTACCAGGTGCGGTTGCTGGAAGACAATCAGCGAATTCAGATTCAATTCAAGACTTGGGTCACCGTTTTTATGGAGTTTGCATTTTCTCCGCGTGACTGTGTGGGTTTCCTCCGGGTGTTCTCGTTTCGTCCCACAGTCCAAAGATGTGCGGGTTAGGTTGATTGGCCATACTAAATTGACCATACTGTCAGGTGGATGAGTAAACGAGGGTTTCGGGGAAAGGGGCTGGGTTGAATTATATAGAGCATAGAACATAGAACATTGAACATTACAGCGCAGAACAGGCCCTTCGGCCCACGATGTTGCGCCGACCAGTTAAAAAACAATGACCCTCTAACCTAAACCAATCCCTTTTCATCCATAAACCTATCCACGGATCTCTTAAACGCCCCCAAACTAGGCGCATTTACAACTGCAGCAGACAGGGCATTCCAATCCCTCACCACCCTCTGGATAAAGAGCCTACCCCTGACATCCGTCCTATAACTACCCCCCCTTAATTTAAAGCCATGCCCCCTCGTGCTAGCTTTCTCCATCCGAGGAAAAAGGCTATCACTATCCACCCTATCTAAACCTCTAATCATCTTATATGTTTCAATAAGATCCCCTCTTAGCCGCCTTCTTTCTCGCGAAAACAACCCCAAATCCCTCAGTCTCTCCTCATAGGACCTCCCCTCCATACCAGGCAACATCCTGGTAAACCTCCTCTGCACACTCTCCAAAGCCTCCACATCCTTCCTATAATGTGGGGACCAGAACTGCACGCAATACCCCAAGTGCGGCCGCACCAGAGTTGTGTACAGATGGCCTACTCCTGCTCCTATTTCTTATGTTCTTATGTTCTTGCATCTCTGGTTCTGAGCCAGCATACAGGGCACAGTCATCGGCAAAGCGGAAATCTCTCAGAACAGTCACCTTCACATTAGTAATAGCTTGAAGTCTCCTCAGGTTGGAAAGCTTCCCACCCACTCGGTACTTGAGGCTGATTCCAGCAACACTGTCCTGGAAGGCATCATTCAGCGTGGCAGTAAACATCATGCTGAACAGTGTGGGTGCGAGCACACAGCCCTGTTTCACTCCATTGGTGACTGGGAATGCCTCAGAGGATTCTCCGCCATCCAGTACTCTGGACATGACGCCATCATGGAACTGGCGTACCATCTGAATGAATTGGGGTGGGGGGCGGGCAGCCGAACTTTGACATGATCCTCCACAGGCCTTGTCGGCTTCCAGTGTCGGAGGCTTTCGTGAGGTCACCAAAGATTGTGTAGAGCTCGCGATTCTGCTCCTGACACTTCTCAGGGTAATATTCCACGTGTTGACTACGTGGCATCGCCAGATCAAAGGTGAGCCAAAATGCTGATGAATTGAACGAACGATGATCTCAGGTCACGAAAAGTGTCGGTACAAATGTAAGGATTTGCATTTTTGAAAGTTTCATTTCTTGACAGTCTTTGTTTCTGTTTTCAAAGTTAGAAAACAACACAAGTACAATTTGACGTAATAAGATTATGATAAACTCCCCGTCGGGGAATTGAACCCCGGTCTCCCGCGTGATAGGCGAGGATACTAACCACTATACTAACGAGGAACTGACAGTTGCAGCAACCATACACATTGTACACTTGTCATTTTCACTTCCGGAGCGACAACTCAGTTCTGACGAGATCAGTTGTTTTCCCCAATACGGAGAACCATTTCATGCAGCAAACAGCGGCTTTAACTAACTCATTAAGACTTTTGGATTAGCAGGAAAGAGAATGAGATGGATGCATGAAGAAAAAACACAAATCAGGTGGAGACAGAAAGGAGCGTTTGCCGTTCATATCAAACCGCATGTTCTTTTTAATTTTGGAGGAAAGACGGGGTGTATTGAAGTCTGAAATGCTGGACAATCTCAGCTGGTCTCTCTCCACAGATGATGTCAGACCTGCTGAGTTTTTCCAGCATTTTCACTTGTTGTTTCAGATTCCAGCATCGGCAGGATTTTGCTTTTACCTTGTCAAGAAATGCATTTTTTTCTCTCCAAACCGCTGGAAGTTTCAAAGTGCTTTACAGCTGAGATGCTTTTCTTTAATGATATTGTCTTTTTATTGCCCAAGGTACAGGTGCAGATTGAGCAAATACATAAAATATAGTATCTATCATAGTTTGGAGATTTGTTATTTCGGCAACAATCAACTTTATCCGGATCTAAAATCCAAAGACTGATGAGTAAGAGTTGCTTGAGCCTGACGTGATTTGAATACACAATCTTCTGATCTGGAGTCAGACGCGCTACCGCTGCGCAACAAGCTCATAACTTTTGCAGTTCTTCTACATCTGTGTTATTTTTGGTGAATTCAAAACTCAAACAGGGAATTGTCTCCCTCTTTACTTCCTCGGGATTGAAATCGAATGGAAGAGGAACAGCGAACCAAAATTAACGAGAAAGCAGAAACACAACTTATCCGACAGGAGAAATGTGCTCTTTGTTCAAGAGGTGATTCGAAAGCTTGTCACTCTGTGATGAGGTGGTCGAGTGGGTAAGGCGATGGATTGCTAATCTATTGTGCTCTGCACGCGTGGGTTCGAATCCCATTCTCGTCGATGTTGTATCTTTTATGCTTCTTCATTGAAGTTGAACTCAATCTGGGGATGCGGCATGCCAGGGAAATGCTGATGAAGTATTCGAGAGCACTTCAGATATTCTCAGCCTTGCCCCTCGGCTGAGGTGTGGTCATCCTGAGACGACATCCTCAGCAGTAAACCCTCCCTGTTAAGATTAGGGCTCAGTGGAAGGTAATTTGGGAATATGCTGACTTCGCCATTATTTTCATTCAGACTGTGTTTCTTGTTTTCATTATCTGCTGCTGTGTGAGGATTGGGATCTTTCTGATTCTGTCTGTGGAACTGTGCGTGCACAAGCGATTTGTTCTGACAGTTCCCGGAACTGTAAATTAGCTTGGAATCCATTCTGTATTTGCAATCTCTGGGATTGTAAACGAGTTGATTGATCTCCTCATTTTGAATCTCCGATGTACTTTTCTCAGCGTCGCTGACTAGGCCATTGGACAGTGATTACATTTCAAAAATACTTCATTGTCATTAACATATTTTGGGGCGTCCAGTGGTTCTGAAAGAGCTACAGAAATTTCAGTAGAACTCCAATAGGACACAGACACTTTTTTATTCATTCATGGAACCTGGGTGTCACTGGCTGGGCAGCATTTATTGCCCAAAACTCGCAGCCCGAGGACAGTTTAGAGTCAACTACATTGCTGTGGATCTGGAGTCACATGTGGGCCAGACCGGGCAAGGACGGTAGGTTTTGTTCCCTAAGGGGCATTAGAACATAGAACATAGAACATTACAGCGCGGAACAGGCCCTTCGGCCCACAATGTTGCGCCGACCAGTCTTATTTTTAAAAAAAAACATTGACCCACTAATCTAAACCACTCCTTTTTCGTCCATAAACCTATCCACCAATCTCTTAAACGCCCCCAAACTAGGCGCATTTACAACTGCAGCAGGCAGGGCATTCCAGTCCCTCACCACCCTCTGGGTAAAGAACCAACCCCTGACATCCGTCCTATAACTACCCCCCATTAATTTAAAGCCATGCCCCCTCGTGCTAGATTTCTCCATCCGAGGAAACAGGCTATCACCATCCACCCTATCTAAACCTCTAATCATCTTATATGTTTCTATAAGATCCCCTCTTAGCCGCCTTCTTTCCAGTGAAAACAACCCCAAATCCCTCAGTCTCTCCTCATAGGACCTCCCCTGCATACCAGGCAACATCCTGGTAAACCTCCTCTGCACCCTCTCCAAAGCCTCCACATCCTTCCTGTAATGTGGGGACCAGAACTGCACACAGTACTCCAAGTGCGGCCGCACCAGAGTTGTGTACAGTTGCAACATGACGCTGCGACTCCTAAATTCAATCCCCCTACCAATAAACGCCAAGACACCGTATGCCTTCTTAACAACCTTATCTACTTGATTCCCAACTTTCAGGGATCTATGTACACATACACCTAGATCCCTCTGCTCCTCCACTCTATTCAAAGTCCTCCCGTTAGCCCTATACTCAACACATCTGTTATTCCTACCGAAATGGATTACCTCACACTTCTCCGCATTAAACTCCATCCGCCACCTCGCGGCCCAGCTCTGCAACCTGTCCAAGTCACCCTGCAAACTTCGACACCCTTCCTCACAATCTACCACACCTCCGACTTTGGTGTCATCAGCAAACTTACTAATCCACCCAACTATACCCTCATCCAGATCATTAATAAAGATTACGAACAGCAGTGGCCCCAAAACAGATCCCTGAGGCACACGACTCGTAACCGAACTCCATGATGAATAATTACCATCAACCACCACCCTCTGTCTCCTATCTGCTAACCAATTCCTGATCCAAGTACCTAAATTACCACCAATCCCATACATCTGCATTTTCTGCAGAAGCATACCATGGTGAACCTTATCAAACGCCTTACTAAAATCCATATATACCACATCTACTGCCTTACCCCTATCCACCTCTTTGGTCACCTTCTCAAAGAACTCAATATGGTTAGTAAGGCACGACCTTCCCGCTACAAAACCATGCTGACTATCTCTAATCAATTCATTAATCTCCAAATAACTATAAATCCTATCCCTAATAATTCTTTCTAAAACCTTGCCCACTACAGAAGTAAGACTCACTGGTCTATAATTCCCAGGGAAGTCTCTGCTCCCCTTCTTAAACAACGGGACAACATTAGTTTATCATATAAGTTTTTCCGATGATGGTCAGTCATTTCATGGTCAGCAGTAGATTATTGATTACAGATTTTTTTTATTAAATTCAAATTTCACCAACTGAAATGGCAAGATGCGAGATCTAGAGTATTAGCTGAGTTTCTGGATTAATATTCCAGTGATAATACCACAAAACCTAATTGTTTATAAAGTTTGTGTTCTCAGCACCTCTTCAGAATCATAGAATCATACGGTGTGGAAGGAGGTCATTTGGCCCATAGCCTCCAAAATTCCCTCAAACCGACCGCTTTCATAGCTGACAGTCTTTGTGGCTTAGTTAGTTAAGGCACCTGTTCAGTAAGCAGGAGTCATCCTGGGTTCAAGTGATATTTGGCTTCCATTTTCCCCGGAAAACCTCGATCTGTACTAAATGGATTTTATATGCAACCAGAGTATTACACAAGAAGGGAGAATCCCAGCGGAGCCTCGATTCGTTCCCAATGATATTTGCAATTGTGCCAGTCACAAAATCCATTTCTGCTTGTCAGTTTTGTCTTTCCTTTCACAGTGGATAATCTCCAACGATGGAAAAATCTTGAGACTCTCCACCAAAACTTCCACTATTTGTTGAGATGATCCAGGTATTTTCATCACCTTGCAGTTAAAAAAAATTTCACCTGCAATAAACCCAATGCTGTAAGTTCTACCAACGCATATTTCCATTATTTTCTCAGGGAATTCCGAACGCAGTCAAATGGCCTGAGAAACACACAATCCCGACAGTGCTCAAGGAGACCGTTCTGCCCATCGAGTCTGTACTGACCCTCCGACAGAGAATTGCACATAGGATCTATCCTCGCAGTGGCACACACCCACTCCGCTAACCTACTGATGGAAATACCTTGGGGGCGAAGGGACAATCTAACATGGCCAAATCCATTCAACCTGCTCATCTTTGGAATGTGGCAGGAAATCGAATCACCTTGTTTCCTGAGATCATTTGTCTGGGTGAATTCAACTGGAACAGAACTATAGAAGTTTGGCACCATCCAGGACAGAGCATCCCGCTTCACTCACTCCACTACCGACACACAATGGCAGCAGTGTGCACCATCGAAACGATGCACTGCAGCAACTCAGTCAAGCTCCTTTGCCAGCACCTTCCAGACCCACGACCACAAGGACCGAGAAGGACAAGCGCAACAGAAACATCGGAATAAGATTGAAAAAGAGCCAAGGCGCTGCTGGGATTTGAACCCAGGATCTCCTACTTACTAGGCAGGCGCTTTAACCAACTAAGCCACAGAGCCTGTCGCTGCTGTTGGTGGGTTCAGCGGAATGCTGGAAATACGTTCCAGATCAGGTGGTATTTGTGAAAAAGGACATACTGCCAGGTTGTAGGACACTGATATTTATTTATTGATTGTAGCTATTTATAAGTTGTTGTTGCGTGTGTGCGTTCCTTAATCTTATTTATCTTCCAAAAGAAATGAAATATCTAATTGAAAAAAGATGTTACTGTAAGGGGAAGTTGATGCAATTTTTGAGAAAGCGGGCTGACAGAGCGGAAAATCGAGAAGTGAAATATGCTGTATAAACGCTTTGCAGGGGCAGGTGCTTAAAAACAAGTATGAAATCAGTTGCTCGCAGTCAAAGTAGTCATGGGTTGGGTATGATAAAGAAGCGGTTACTGCGAACCATAAAAAGGAGGAATAGGCGCCAAAGATAGAACAAGGGAAGGGAGATGTAGGAGGGTGAAGCTAGCTGAGCAGTTCACGATAAGGGAGCGTGGAAACCAAGGACAAAACTAGCTGAGCAGTTCACGATAAGGAAGCGCGGCGCGGGAGCCAATTAACAAGGGAAGGGAGATGTATGATAAACTGCATAGGCATGTAAGGCAGAATCATGTATTGTGTGTGTGTGTGTACCTGCGGGACTGCACCCTTTCTTGCAAGATTGAATAAACTGACGTAGAATGACTCCGCCGTGTCTTTGATTTCAAGAGCAGGGGGGGAAAGGGAAGTGGGATCGGTGTCCCCAGAGGTGTCTCTTTGGATGGGCTCGACGGTTGAAACCTAACGGTGACAACTAAGCCGATCGAGTTCCCCCCCCTCAAAGATTGAGTCAGTTGGTCGGGTGTAATCCATACAAACTGACTGGCCTCGGGTTGGGTACCTCCTACTTCTCACACAAATTGGGGGCTCGTCCGGGATCCTGAATTATAACGGGGACCTCTCGCGGGGGGACCAACTCGGTGGAATAAGACGCGTCTGGTATATATTTATGCCTAGGAACGCCGTTTTGGTCCCCGGGTGGAGAGATCTGAAACCACTCGATTGAGATAATTCTGGACCCTAGGAAGGAAATCACACGGATGAGTAGGGGAGAAGGACTGTGACGGGGACCTGTAAAAAGGAAAGGGGGTACACACACAGGCAGAAGTCAGACAACTCCGTGCACGGATCAAGGTAAGAAATTTCTCTCGGAATTTGGATTCGGGCTAGTGAGAGTTATTATCTACCTTGTTGACTTCATGGTTATGACAGTATGATCTGAGAGTGTGGGTGATTCATACTCAAGACGACTACTGGAGACTAACCATGGGAAATAGGTCGTCCCGAAGACGGGACGGGGAACCTAGGAGGAAGGATAAGAAGGAGGAAATACCCCCAGATAGCCCATTAGGTATGAAGTTACAAAATTGGGACTATGGGACGAAGACGAAAAATCTGGACAAAACGGTTATGATAAAATATTGTTGTTTTACATGGACAGCAGAACCAATCCGGGCACCGTCAGTATTCTGGCCAAAATACGGATCGGACGAGGATTGGGTCTGCCAACTCTTAAATTTATATGTAAATGGTAAACCATCACCCAGCCCGGAGGAAATCAAATACGCGGCTTGCTGGGTGGGAGCGATACCTGGGTGGCCCCTGTCTGTCCCACTATATCCTGTGATCCAGCAAACACAGGGTAAACCGAGACCCTGGGAGGTTATGTGATGAGGGAGCAGAGGAAAGTAGAATAAGGGAAGTGTCCCTGGAGGCACTGGAGTTTGTGGATGGGTCACGAAGTATATAGATGGATCAGCGTGAATGGGATGGACCTACAATTGGTCTGAGCAGAAAGAGTAGAGAGAAGTATGTCAGTGGAACTGCGAACCCTGACATAGGCTTTTACTGAGATGCGGGGAGAACATTAATAGCGGTTATGTATTTGGAATTGTGCATGACTATATGACTGTTTGAGAGAGAAAGGGATTTGTCATGACATGAGGCACCCGAATCAAACATGGTCAAATTTATTAGAGGCCAGTGAGCTCCCATCAGTAAAGGGTTAAAAAGAGACAAGCAGGCTGACTCTGTATGGTACAGAGAGAGAGAGAGAGGGAGAGTGTAACTGTGTAATCGAGACCCTCATGTGATGTAATAGGTATAGCCAATCAAAGTGAATTGCTTTAAGTTTAATAAATTATGTAGGGATCGGACAGAGATTTGAATTCTGCCAAGTGGGAAAGGTGGCATTACATTGCATCTTAAAGTTGTAAGGAGAGTTAACCATTTAGGCACACAGTAGATTTGATTTTGTACTTGCCTGTGTTGGTTACAAAGGCAGAGCTGCAGAAATAATTAAACATGTAGATTGCACATTAGAATGCTTTCAGTATTTCTTCGTGCGTCTGTGCTCCAAGTGATGTTTTGTTTTATTGTACCAGAATTGTAAGAATGTGCAAGGGTCTTGATTTAGTGAGGATATTTAAAGGTGATAAAAATAAATCTTATTTTGGATTTTCTGAATCAGGCTTTGTTAAATAAACTGCTGTACTTTGACTCACAATTAGTCTCAGAGGAATCTTTACCTACAAGAATTGGTGCGGCCACAACCGGAGCTCCGGAATAGATTACGAAATTTAAGGGAGTGAATCAAAGTGCAGTAGGGGCTCACCTGTGATGAAAAAGTGTGAGTGTGTGTGAGAGGTCTGAGCTGAGCACGTACAGACAAGGAGGCATCTGTCTTTACACCCAGCCTTAGACCAGTTGTTAAGAGGGGTAGCCCCCTACGCGAAGTTCAGGAGTTTGAAGTGAGTGTAAAGGCTAGAGAAGGATGCCTGGGATGTGATGTTCAGACGTGAGTAAGAAAGAATCTGTCTGAGAGATCGCCGGAGTAGAAGGGAAAGCCGGCTTAATAGTGTGAGCTTAAGGGTGTAAGCTCACGAGTGTAAGTGGTGGTACGGAGGGCACTAAACACCCCTAACAGGTATCACCAGACTCTGAGAAGAGCGACCTAGGGGTGGGATCCATTTCACCCACTAGATCAACAATGGAAATGATTGGAAAAAGGACAGAACTAAGATAATTGGAATTCTCTTAGTTTGAATTAATTAAACAGGTTTAAACCGGATTAATTGAACAGGTCTCAGTCTTGGGTAAAAAAAAAATTGGGCTGACGACAAGGGGAAAATTAAAACAACAGAATCACAGATTAGAGAGTTAGAAAAGAGAAACCAAACAAAGAAAATAGCAGTATTGTTAATACATTAGTTAACTGGACTAATTGAACAAGTAGACACTTCCACTAAGAAGTGGAGTGGGGATAAAAAGATTAAGGAATTAGAATTCAGAGTAAGGGAACTGGAGAAACAAAACTAAGTGTTAGAAGACTACTGCGGGGGGACATTACCTCCCTCCCCCGGCAGTATGACCATGAAACTTACAGCACCTGGGGGCGACTTTAATACTGAGGAGAAGGTCTGTAACCTTGCTCCGGTAACGAGGGGAGGAACAGTGAATAATCCATTGACCAATTTAAATATTTCACACCAGGGAAAGACATCAGATCCTGGTGTCACTGAGAAAACTCCAGCCCTGGAGTTCAAATGCCAAATTTTGGTATTATCATTGTCCCACAAAGTACTTATAGTATTAGATATAGCTAACGAGTTCTCGTCCATCCCCTTGAACTTGAACTCACAGGATAAGTTTTTCTTTATAGTAGACGATAAGCACGGATGTTATATTTGGGACATTTTAATATCCCAAGGGATCAAGGAGAGGCCTGTGGACAAGCTAGCCGATGAAATAGCAAAAAGAAAGCAGCCCTAAACCCACAACCAATTAGGATGCAGGCCCTTATTTCCCTAATGCCCCGGGGAGCGAATCCAATCTTTACAGAAAAGGAAAAAGAGGAGCTGACTGAGATGGGAGCTAGGGAAACTGGGGAAGGAAAATGGGTACTGCCAGATGGAAGAGAAATGATAAATAAACAAGTAATGGGGGAAATCATGGCCCACTTACATCAGGGAAGAACTCGAACAAATAGTGCCTAGATATGGTTTGGTAGAGAATGTAGATTCTCATCAGGGAAGACATTTTACATCAAAACTGCTACAAGGGATAATGAAAGGATTAGGAATATCATGGGACTTCCACACCCCCTGGCATCCCCCGTCCTCGGGCAAGGTCGAGCGGATGAACCAGACCCTTAAAAAAACAGCTCACGAAACTCACTACTGAAACTGGGCTGCCCTGGACTAAGTGCCTTCCCCTAGCTCTCCTACAAATACGAACGCAACCGCGGCGCGATTTAGGTGACTCCCCGTATGAAATGTTGTTCGGTCTCCCCTTTAATGGACCGAGGGGGGAGTTACCCCTCTTCGAGTCTAGAGACGTATTTATACGAAAATATGTTGAGGCCTTGGAATCTGTCCTGTCTCGTTTACGTCAACAGGGACTCCTGGCACAGACGCCGCCTCTAGAATTCGCGGTTCACACTATCAAGGCGGGACAGTGGGTCCTAATTAAGAACTGGAAACTACGAACATTGGAGCCGATCTGGGACGGCCCCTTCTTGGTACTACTGATTACAGAGACTGCTATACGGACGGCTGAGAGAGGCTGGACGCATTACACCAGAGTTAAGGGACCGGTACCGGCTCCAGCGGAGGAGACGTCAACTCTTAGCGATCACTTTACAGAGGCGGAGCATATTACAGAGCACTAAGTGGACAATATTCTGAAATGAACTCTGATCACAATACTGAAATGCTACTAATATTGCTAATAATGTGGATAAAGTTTCTGGGGAGGGGCTTGGGAGCTATGGCGCGGGAAAATCAGGAAGCGGTTGATAGGTGGTATGAGGAAGAAGCGGCCCTCGCAGGCAAAATATATTCGCTCACCATAAACGAAGCACCCCAGGTGCAGGTAATAGAGATTTATCTCTGCCGGATGGTGCCATGCGAGACCGTGGGGGAACGTGACCAGACTGCAGTAAACCTTGAAAGGCAGAAGGGATACCAGGGAAAGAGGATGGAATTGTATTTCCTGGGAAAAGGGCTAGGTGAGGGTATATCACTCGGGGTTAGGGAACGTGTCTCGTTAATTCCACGGGCCATCCTCCCTAGGAATTGCGGGCTGAACCAGTGTAATCCGTTATACCTCACCGTGAGGCAGACGGAATGGATGGTGGGAAATAGGTATGGGAACCTGGACAATGAAGTACGAGGGGTAAGAGTTAGGGGGGATAGATTGTGCTGCGTACGGATCACGGTCCAGAAGGCGGTAGCTGGCAGTTCCCCGGTTCTATGGAAGGAGACATCCGTCTCGGAAAGTTCCGAAGGGGTCAGGGTGATAAAGATAAAAGATCTCAAGGAGACTATTGAAATAGAAACGGGGTTCGGAGAAACGAATGCCTGGATTGAATGGGTCAGGTATACGGTCAAAAGCCTCGAAAAAGGCAACTGTTATGCCTGCACGGGCAGTAGGCCGACTCCACAGGTAGTTCCCTTCCCGTTGGGATGGGATAGGGAGCCACAACAGATGGAATGCCTGGTGAGATTATATCAACACCGGACGGCCTGGGATGATCCCACCTGCCAATCCCTGGGCCTGACGTTTCCCCCTGTGAGATCCAACAGGGAATCGCAGCCCCCAGTGTTCTCTGGGGTATTAGGGACACATCACACTTGTGTTTCCCGGACTGGGAACAGACTGGACAGGCAGGTGGGCACCTTTGACAGATGCGGTACGATCAAAAAGGTCAGTGACGACACGGGGGAAGGGAATTATTCCCAAATCCAGGTCCCCCGAGCTGACCTCTGGTGGTACTGTGGAGGAAGGACTTTGCGACCAACGTTACCCCGGAGATGGACAGGGACCTGCGCGATAGTCCAATTAGTTGTCCCATTCACCCTGGCATTCGAACACCAGGAACCCCGTAGGGATCGGCGAACAGAG
The DNA here is from genome assembly GCF_965287045.1 of Carcharhinus amblyrhynchos. Classification (NCBI taxonomy): domain Eukaryota; kingdom Metazoa; phylum Chordata; class Chondrichthyes; order Carcharhiniformes; family Carcharhinidae; genus Carcharhinus; species Carcharhinus amblyrhynchos. The sequence continues at coordinate 281,601 of NW_027649819.1, read as the reverse complement.
AGGAGCTTACCCACCTCTTTTGACGACCGGGTCTATTTAGACAATATAGGAGTCCCCAGGGGGGTTCCCGATGAATATAAGGCTAGCAACCAGATAGCGGCGGGGTTTGAGTCTCTGTTCTGATGGGTGACCATCAATAAGAATGTGGATTGGATCAACTACATCTACTATAACTAGCAGCGATTTATTAATTACACCCGCGATGCAGTGAAGGGAATCGCGGCGCAGCTTGATGCCACCAGCAGAATGGCATGGGAAAACAGGCTAGCCTTAGACATGATCCTGGCAGAGAAAGGCGGGGTCTGTGTCATGATAGGGGCACAGTGTGGTACCTTCATCCTGAACAACACCGCCCCTGATGGGTCAATCACTAGGGCTTTAGAAGGACTAACGACTCTGGCTGAGGAGATGGCTGAAAATTCAGGAGTGGATACTGACCTTGCTGGGTGGTGGGAGACATGGTTCGGGAAATGAAAAGGAGTCGTAGTATCCGTCCTCATCTCCTTTATAGTGGTAGCAGGGGTGTTGACCGCCTTAGGGTGCTGTGTTATCCCTTGCATACGGGGTCTGACACAGAGGCTCATTGAAACAGCTCTGACTAAACGCGATATCCTGGATGGACGGGTAATAGGCATACACTTAGAAACAGAGGAGGGACAGGGCCTCCTAGACACCAAAGGTGGAGATGGCACCTGGGACGAACGAGCCCACATAATGCTTGAGGGATGGAAACAGGAGGTGGAAGTCAAAAATTGCAGCGCGTAAGGAAAAGCAGGGGGGATTGTAAGGGGAAGCTGATGCAATTTTTGAGAAAGCGGGCTGACAGAGCGGGAAATCGAGAAGTGAAATATGCTGTATAAACGCTTTGCAGGGGCAGGTGCTTAAAAACAAGTATGAAATCAGTTGCTCGCAGTCAAAGTAGTCATGGGTTGGGTATGATAAAGAAGCGGTTACTGCGAACCATAAAAAGGAGGAATAGGCGCCAAAGATAGAACAAGGGAAGAGAGATGTAGGAGGGTGAAGCTAGCTGAGCAGTTCACGATAAGGAAGCGCGGCGCGGGAGCCAATTAACAAGGGAAGGGAGATGTATGATAAACTGCATAGGCATATAAGGCAGAATCATGTATTGTGTGTGTGTGTGTACCTGCGGGACTGCACCCTTTCTTGCAAGATTGAATAAACTGACGTAGAATGACTCCGCCGTGTCTTTGATTTCAAGAGCAGGGGGAGAAAGGGAAGTGGGATCGGTGTCCCCAGAGGTGTCTCTTTGGATGGGCTCGACGGTTGAAACCTAACGGTGACAACTAAGCCGATCGAGTTCCCCCCCCCCCCCCCCAAAGATTGAGTCAGTTGCTCGGGTGTAATCCATACAAACTGACTGGCCTCGGGCTGGGTACCTCCTACTTCTCACACATTACTATTTCCAACCCAACCAGCGAGCGTTGTGTCAAACTTTAAGAAAGGTTTGTGATTTATTCTCGAGTCAGTGGTTTCCCTGGGAGCCGGGTTAACAGAAACAGCATGGAGAGATGGCAGAGCAGGAAATGTCGGTGCCGAAGGTGAATCACATCAATGAAGCAGCAACTGGTTTGTAACTAACCTGATCCATAATCCGATTGTGGTGGGACTCAAACTTTGAATGGCTGAAGTGCCATTATTGAGCAGTCCAACGCGCCACAGAGACACATGGATTTCCCGGTATAGTCAGTATAACTTGGAATTTGCTATTACCTTGAGCAGTTGAGTCGACCAGCATCGATGTCCAAAAGGGAAATCTAGTTGATGAGACGATGGAGAATGAATTTCAGAGATAAGCAGTTGCTGTTACATTGAAGATTTTGAGTAGAGGATCGTGTGGAATCATGTACTAATTAGAACAAAAGGCCCGGTTTCAATCCGGTATTTTCTGGGTAGAACGTGTACAGATTTGCAAAGTCTCTCAGATAGATTTATAATGAATATCACACACATATGTCACACCAGAGACAGATCGATACAGAATGAGTCCAACACTCATACATCTAGAATCTTAGAATGGATACAACAAAGAGAGGGAGACCATTCGGCCCTTATTTTGTGTGCTGGTCTTTACAAGAACAACTCGGCTCATCCCTTTCCCAGTTCTTGTCTCATAACCCTGTAAATCCCTTCAATTCAGGTGTTGATCCCATTCCTCCTTGTCAGTCCTGATTTGATGCTGCCTCTGCCACACCCTCAGGCAGTGCATTCCAGGTCCTAAACACTCAGCGCATTAAAACCCATCCTTCTCTCCTCTGCAATGGGAACAATATTTCTTCATCTTCTCTTCTTAGACTGCACCCACTAACCCATCACCTCTACCATCTCGAAGGACAATGGCAGCAGACACATGGGAGCACCAGCAACGCAAGCTCCACGCCCCCCCCCTCTCTCCCACCCACTCGGCCTCGAACCCACTCACCGTCCCGACTTGGAAATCCATCCCAGCGTCTTCACTGTCGCAGCGGCAAAACACTGAAACACTGTGAGGCTGACAGCACCGTGGCTGTTCCCTCACCTCAGGGACTGCAGCAGTTTAAGAAAGCAGCAAACCACCACCTACTTAAGGCCAGTTAGGGATTGGTAATGAATGCTGGCCTAGTCAGTGATACCCACCTCTCGAAATGAATAAAGCAAATAAAAACTCGCAACTACAACCGGAGACAGAGAGACACAGAACAAATCTCACTCACACGCATGTGTTGGATACGATATGAATCACCCAATCACATTCCCTAACAGAGGGTAAAAGGCAGTCGAAATTGGGCGATCGTTATCCACTTGCAGTTTAACCAGAGTTTTGTACAAGAACAGAGAAGATCTTGACACAACATTTTAACCCAACATGGAACATCATGAGATCAGATAATTAACATTTTGCTGAACAGAAAACACCTTCACGGAGAATATTTTGACACAACAGGGAACACGTTTACAGTGGTGATGGAACAGTTTAACGGTAACTGTGAAGCAGTTGTGACTTTTACCTGGAGAACACCAATTGATATTTGGCTTCCCTTTTCAGCGAAAAACCTCGATCTGTACTAAATGGATTTTATATGCAACCAGAGTATTACACAAGAAGGGAGAACATCTTAACACAACATGCAACAATTTACTGACAAAAAAAAATCCTCACGGAGAATCTTCTTCACACAACAGGGAACACGTTTGTCAGAGAAGGGGACAATAAACAGAACAGAAGGAAAAAATATTTACAGAGCCAGAAACACAACAACAGGGAAGCATTTTACACAACAGCAGAAAAAAACACTCAACAACATTTGAGACAGTTACCTGGGTAAGACTGGTCTGGAGAGATATTGGCAAAACACCGATAATTGGGAATAACTCCGAGGGAAAAAAAACTGGGCGGCATGGACACTTTGGGCCGAAGGGCCTGTTTCCATGCTGTAACCCTCTATATCATAGAGCACAGCAGGAAATATATTTACAAACAGTGAAACACTTTGCACAACAACAGTGAACATCTTTGAACAATAGTTCAAAGCAGGACAGCTGCGCAGCAGGAAATATCCTTACAAGAATATATTTGCAACAGAAAACTAATTTAACATGTGAGTGGTCAATTCCGGGTCCTGCCGGTTTCTCGGAACCTTTATCTGTCGCCACACGTGTACAAACAGTCTCTTTCGCTGCTTTTGTGCGTGTCTTTCTCTGTCCATTGCATTCTTGGTGTTCTGCAGTGGAATTGTGTGGCCTGACTGAAGCTCCCTCACACTCGTGCTGGAGTTAAACAACAATGTGAAAGTGAATATCTGAATGGCTACATTGATAGGCAGCAGAGGGGAGCTGGATTTACCAGAGCAAAGTGACGCAGCGGAAGTGTGCTGGACTGATAATTCAGAGGTTGATGCATCAAAGCCATTCTCTGCTATTTTCTGTTAACGATGATAACAAAACCACTTGACAACAATTCTGCAACATTTCCGTGGGATATACAAGCATTTGCATTGGCTCCGCTTTTCTGTTTTCACCCTCAAACTGCAGTAAATCACATTGATCTGCGCACAAGCTGTAGATACTGTGAACATGCACCAGGATATATTAGTGACCGAGGTCATGGTGTGCAGGGCACAATTTCAGAATTTGTGGATGATGTGAAAGTTGGGAGCATTGTGAACTCTGAGGAGGATAGTGTAAAACTGCAAAAAGGACAGAGACAAGTTGACGGAATGAGTGGACAAGTTACAGATGAAATTCAAAGCTGAGAATTGTGAAGTGATTCATTCTGGTAGGAAGATTATAGACAGACAATGAAAAGTAAAAGGACCTGGATTTAATTCTGGCCTTCGGTGACTGTACGTATTTTCCACATTTTCTCTGTGCCCACTTGGCTTTCATAGAACATAGAACATAGAACATTACAGCGCAGAACAGGCCCTTCGGCCCACGATGTTGCGCCGACCAGTTACAAAAACAATGACCCACTTTCTTCCGGGTGCTCTGGTTCCCCCCACACTCCATTGATAGGGTAAATGGACTTACCATGCTAAATTTCCCCTCATGTCTCCCAGTATGTTTAGATTAGGAGGATTAACAGGGTAAATATGTCCGGTTGTGTGGATAGGTCAGAGAATCAGTGCACACTCAATGGGCCGAATGGCCACCTTCTGCACTGTAGGGATTTAATGATAGAGATTTTCATATTCCAGTCAAGAGTTCATCAAGAACCCGATTCAGTGCCTAATGTACATATCTTTGGAAACAAAAGCAACATTTAACACGGCCAATCCACCTAAACTGCACCTCGTTGAACTACGGAGCAAACCAGAGCACCCAGAGGAAACCCACGGGGGAGAATGTGGAAAATTAGCAAAGGGTCAGAACCAAAGTCAGGTGTCGGAGCGATGAGGCGGGGGAGTGGGATTGGATAGAATGTTGTTTCAATAATGCCAAATGGCGACACATTACAGCGGGTAGCTCGTTGGTCTAGGGGTATGATTCTCGCTTTGGGTGTAGTATTAAAATGCGAGAGGTCCCGGGTTCAAATCCCGGACGAGCCCTGCAATTTTTTTATTAAAGATAATTCTTTGCAATGAAAGTGGCGACAATAAGTGAAAGCCAAAGCAGTGTTTACCTCCAGAGAACTCATTGCAGAGAAAATATCTCTGCAGAACTCGAAAAGCAACCATACGGCCTGACAGAACTGGGAATCCCAGTCAGATTTTAATTTTTCCATGTTTTAGTTTGATTCCTGTGCTCCAAGTGAACCGTGAGTATTGGTGAGTTTCAGCAGTCCTGTTGAGGGTAAATTTGGAATCAGACGACGGACACACGGACAGAGGAAATAAGGGCAGAAGAAGGCCATTCGGCCTAACAAAACTGTCCCGCCATTCACTAAGATCATGGCTGATCTGTTTGTGTTTCGATTTCCACATTTCCATCATTCAGCTCGTTATTAAACCTCTTCCTGAGGAGATTAGATTTTCCCCCACAGAATTGTATTAATCTATTTGCTACAAAGCCTGTTCCTCCATTCGGGAGCATCAATAATTTATTAAGATCACACAAAAAAAGATTGATTTCTTGAGGGGAGAGTAATATAATGAGATGAGAAAATTTAATGAACAAAACAACAAGGAAATACATTCTGAGAAAGCGCCCTGCAATGTTTGCAAGAAAATGCAGAGCTTTCAGCTGAAGAAGGAAATCTCAGTTTGCTGGAATTTCGACCAGATTTCTGCATAAAACGACCGCGACAGGACTCGAACCCGTAATCTTCTGATATCATCGTTGCCATGATTACCGAAGTCAGACGCCTTATCCGTTAGGCCACGCGGTCAACAGACACAATACAGCCCCAAATATTAGCGCCATGTGAATAACTGCCGTGATTATATTTATTTTCAGTTCTGTTTTTAGTTATATCTCTGATTCCTAAATGCCAAAAACATTGAAGCGGATTACCCAGAGTTTGTCAACAGCAGAAATCTAAACTCCACTTCTAACATTCTTGGCTGCCTGTCTGTAGAGTTTGCACGCTCTCCCCGTGTCTGTGTGGGTTTCCTTCCAGTGCGCCGGTTTCCTCCCATCCCCAACTATGTGCAAATTAGGTGGATTGGCCAGGCTAAATTGACCCTTTATTGTTAGGGGGAATTAGCAGAGTAATTACGTGGGGAGACAGGGAGGGATTCTCTGTCGGAGAGTCGGTGGAGAATATCTGGGCCGAATGGCCTCCTTCCGCACTATCGGGATGCTATGCCTCCTGCACTTCCTGTCTTCAATCTTCAATGCCTGTCCCCGAATCCTTCTGCTAGCAGCTAATGCAGCAACTTCCCCCTGTGTACCTTAGTTCAATATGTTCTACTCTTTTACACCTCTCTTCCAGCGCCACTCAATCCCTTTTGCTGCAAAGAGAGAAACTCCGAGTTATCCAGCCATACCTTGGAGTTAAAATCCCTCACCACTGGATCCAAAACAGTAAATCTCCTTTCCCCCTTCAGAAGGACTCTCACACACTTTGTAAAGTGTGGTTACCGGGTCTGGGAGCAATCCTAAAACAGCTCAGTTAATCAGAGCTTCATAAAGATTGAGCAGGGCTTCCCAGTTTTTATACTCAGTATCTCCAGTTATGAAGCCAAACATCCAATCCGCCTTCCTGACGGCTGTGCACAATTTTGGTCCCCTTATTTGCGAAAGGATATGATGGTCCCGATGGGAGTACAGAGAAGGTTCACCAGGTTGATACCGGAGATAAGGGGGTTAGCATATGAGGAGAGATTGAGTAGATTGGGCCTGTGCTCGTTGGAGTTTAGAAGGCTGAGGGGTGATCTTATAGAGACATATAAAATAATGAAGGGGCTAGATAGGATCGAGGTAGAGAGATTCTTTCCACTTAGAAAGGAAACCAGAAGTAGAGGGCGCAGCCCCAAAATAAAGGCGGGAGGGGGAGGGGGGGTCAGTTTAAAACAGAGTTGAGGAGGAACTTCTTCTCTCAGAGGGTGGCGAAACTCTGGAATTCTCTTCCCATTAAAGTGGTGGAGGCTGCCTCGTTGAATATGTTTAAGTCACGGGTAGGTAGATTTCTGATCGATAAGGGAATTAAGGGTTATGGGGAGAAGGCGGTTAAGTGGAACTGATCCACTTCAGATCAGCCATGATCTTATTGAATGGTGGGGCAGGCTCGAGGGGCTAGATGGCCTAATCCTCCTCCGAGTTCTTATGTTCTTATGAGAGCCGAGAATGCAGCTTTTGTTTCTCCAAGTAAATCTCTCTGGATAAAGCTGGAATTTATAGGGATTTCTGTCACTGACGGATTTCTGGCGGTTTGTGTCTCACTGCTCTAACTCACTCTATCCCTCCATACCTTCTCATTAACTCTATATGAAGGCGGGATCTTGTTGTTTAGTGACTGAGTGCACACAATCTGTATCTACATCTGATCAAATAGAATTCAGCTTGTGAACAATATCATCGTTTTAACCAGCTCTGGGTGAACCCAGGCACAGCTCTGATTGGCTGCAGCCCCCTGAATCTGGGGAACAGACACTGTGAGCATCCCCGGCCTCAGAGGCTTTCACAGTTACTGAGCTGGGAAACTCCAACTCATCCCCGAGAATCCACAGCACAGAGCGAGAGGAGAGGAAAACCTGTCCTGGGAGCTGTCAATCTGAGACCTGTCAATGTGCAGATGTGAAGCTGCTCCTTCCATTCCCAATCTGCTATAACCAGGAGTTCCTGACGCCCAATAATGACCAGCTTGCAGCAATGTGTTTGAATGAACACGATGTCATATCATCCAAGCAGCATTTTGAAATGATCATTCAGTGTATTCTGATGAAATTTATGTCTTATGTTCTGTGTGTCATTCCATAAGAATCTTCCTCTGACATCAGACCTTGTTTTGTCCTTGCGCTCCTGATGCAGTTTTTTTCCAATCTGCTCACATTGTGATTTCCCTCATGGAACCAGAGAAAGGGAACAGCACTGAATCATTCGGCTTATCTTGTCCATGCCAGCCCGAGGGCACCCAGGGGTCCTCTTCAAGCTCACCTTCCTGCACTCGGCCCGGAGCTATGGAGCTGAAAGCATGATGGCCATCCAAATACTTGGCACCAAAATACTAGAAGAGTTCTGGCTCTGCGGCTGACGGAAGAAAACACTTTTTAATGATAATCGCTGCGAGCGAGGACTCGAACCTACGCGGGGAAACCCCATTGCATTTACTAATCCAACGCCTTAACCACTCGGCCACCGCAGCTCCGCAAGTCACACTCGGAATATAATCACCTCAGTACCGTTCATACTAACTTCATCAGGCACCGTTATTGGACAAAGCACAGTGCGTGAGCTGAAATTTGTTCCTCTACTTTTACTTTGTCTTTTTGTCTCTGACGGCGAACTCATTGATTAGGTCAGAGACTTGTGTTTGTAGCTCAATAATTTTGCAGTAGAAATGAGTTAGGTCCGAATAAACACAGGAAAAAGAGAAATCTCTATTGTATTTCATTGTTGTCAAATGTTGCGTCCGCCCTGTTTCGATCCACTCTGTTGAAAATGGAAGGAAAAGACGTAATTGAATTGCTAATGCGATGGCCGGGAATCGAACGCGCCACAACTGCTTGGAAGGCAGCTATGCTCACCACCATACCACCAGCGCCCGCCGTGCAGAAGCGGTTCTTATTTGCAATAGTTTTAATTATGGAACTTCCTCAGTTGCTGATTCCATCAGGCACCAGGAGAGCCCGGAGCGCAGTTTGGAAACTGAACTTGGCTTGTCTGGTTGAAGCCACCTTTTTACAATTGTTCCTGACTGGGAACTCATTGATCAATTCTGAGGCCTGTTCTTTCATTTCACAAAGTTTCCACTCAAAGCAAATTGAAGCTGAATTTTCCATTACAAAGATCCTGATGGTGAGGATTTTTAGTGAATTTCATTTTAAGAGTGTCCACCTACTGTTATGACCTGCGATAACTAATTAAATAAATCAGAACAGTGATGGTCAGGAACTGACCCTTGGTCAAATGCTCGCACAGTCACCACTCCATCACCATCGCTCACCTGGCTCTGTCACCCACTCTGTAAGAAAGTCCAGCTCTGACAGTGAATCTGGTTCCCTCCAGGTCCAATCGGAGGATGGTCAGAAACTGTCACTGTCAGAAACTCCATTATCAGCGAGTGCGGGGTGATTATTTAACTGGCTGTCACTGGTTGGTGAGGTTGTGATTTACTGTTACCTGTCAGTTCAGGAGAAACAAATAAAACTATACAAACACTTAGTTGGGGAAAGGGCTTCTCTTGAGGCACTGGGAGTGTTTGCATAATGGATATCTGGTTCTGTTCAGTTTGACGGCTGTGACTTCTGATCCACTTTTTCTTGTATTTTTCCCCCACGATGTCCTTTCCCATCGCGACCATACTTTTTGAGTTGGCAAAATCTTTCTAACTGTCCTGACTTGAGACAATCCACACCTCTTTAACTTGTGACTATCTCTCTCTCCACCCTTACTGTCTGTATTTTTAACGGCTTGATTACCCGAAAAGATGCGCATTCTAACCATTGTTCTCACTCCAATCTGTAATTATCATTCTATTGTGCTCATATCGATTTGTCAACCTCCCTCAACTCATCTAAAGAAGGAACAGCGCTCCAAAGCTCGTGATTCCAAAGGTAACCCGGTGTTGTGAGACTTTTTTATTGTGCCCACCTCATTCCAACGCCGGCACCTCTACATCAACACCAGTGCGAGGAAATCATCTGTTGAGGAAATAGGAAAATGGATCAGAATTGATGACGTTCCATTATCCGTCCTCACTGTTCAGAGCCTTAACCACGCATTCCAGGTGGAACATTAGTTTCCATATTTCTAATTTCAAGGTGTTATTATGTTGATAAAACTGTCTGTCATATTGGGCAGACTGAGTAACTGCGTTATGAAGCATCTCTGTTCAGTCAAGAAACTTCACTCGGATTTCAGTCTCCAGTCATTTTAATTCCTGATCTTGATTTATGCTGATTTTTTTTTCCATCTCAGCCTCCTATAATGTTCCAATAAAGCCCAGTGTCAACTCCAGAAACAGAAAGCCATTCCTCAATAAAACATTTTATCGCCTTCCAGATACAATTTCAGACATTAAACTCAGCTCCATTTTGCTTCGAATTTTCTTTGCAGGTTTCTATTTTATTCTCATGTTTACTCTTGCTTTCCTTTCGGGAGGCACCTGTTTATCATTCTGCCAACATCAACACATTTTAGACACATATCTGTTTTCTTCACCTTTTCCTTTAGTCTTACACCATCTCCTCTGTTATTGAATCATTCCTGCTCTTCACCTTGTTTCGAAACGGCAGGGAGCAGTTCATTCTCGATTCAGTGATGAGTGATGAATAACAATATATTAACGTTCTGACAGATAATGAGCATTTCCGCCTTTTCCCTGGAACTCTGCACATTCTTCCCTTTTTTAAATAACAGTCCAATTCCCTTTGGAATGCTTCAGTTGAACTATCCTCCACTCTCCAGCAGTACATTCCATACATTAAGCACTCGAAGTGTGAAAAACATTTTCCTCGTGTTTCTATTCCCCCCTTTGATAATGACTTTAAATCTCATCTCTTTTATTCCAGGCGTAGGAACAGTTTATTCCTATCCATTCTGCCCAGGTGTGTCTTGAGATTTAGTACCTCGATTAAATCTCCTTTCAACATTCAATTCTCCAAGGAAAACAGTGCCAAACTCTCTAATCCTTTCTCATTAGTGAAGTTTCTCAGTCCTACAAACAATACCATGAACCTTTTCTGCAGTCTCTCAAATGCCTTCACATCCTTCCGATTGTGTGACTTCCGGAATTGGACACAATACTTCAGCTGTGGATGTTTTAGTGTTTTAGATCATTTGAATATAACCTCCTTGTTCATGCACTCAAAGCCTCTGTTAATAAAGGGTACAATTCAAAATGCTTTATTAAACTATCCCTCCACCTGTCTTGGTCTGTCCAATGACTGATACACATACACAACTAGTTCCGTCTGCTCCTTTACTTTTTGTTATCTCCCTATAATCTTCCAAGGAGAATGAATCACTTTACAATCCTCTGCTTTGGATTTCATCTGCAACTTGTCCACTCGTTCCGACAACTTGTTTATCTCCTTTTTGAAGTTTTGCACGATTTTCCTCGCAGGTAACAATGTTTCCAAATTTCACATTGTCCACAAATTCTGAAGTTGTGCCCTTACACCATTAGCTTCTTCACTAATATGTACTGGTGCATTTTCAAAGGCTTTGCAGCTTGTGTGGATATAAAAGTGTTTTACTGCAGATTGAAGCATTTCACGGAAAAGACAACCAGTGTAATTACCTGTCTATAATCTTCACGTAAAATTCACAAATATTGCACATTTGCAGTGAAGTGGTTTTATCATTATTGTTTATAGAAATACCAGAAGAATATTTCGATTGACAAACCTCAGGCCTTTAGGCCCAGCACGCTTCCGCTACACGGCTCTACGACGGAGCGATAAAGCCCTGCTGTCTATAAATGCAGCCAGTCAGGTATTCAATTCTAGATTGTTTCACACCAGCAGCAGCGTCAGGAGATTAAGTCTGGATACATAATTCCACTACACAACACCAAGAATGCATTGAAAAGAGAAAGACAGACACAAAAGTAGCAAGATACATTGTCTGCAAACATGTAACGACAGATGAAGTGATAGGAAACCAGCAGACACGGAATTGGACAATCAGTCACTGATGTAAAGGAATTTTGTGTTGAAAATATATGTTTGTAAATATATTTCCTGCTCTGTAACTGTGCTCTCTGCTATTTAGTGATGTTCACTGTTATTGTGTAACGTGTTTTCCTGTTTGTAAATATATTTCCTGTTTTGTATCTGTTCTATCTGTTGTTGAGAAGTGTTTTATGCTGTTGTGTAAAATTCTTCCCTGTTGTTGTAAATGTGTGACCGGCTGTGTAAATATGACCCATTGCGTGTCAATATATTTCTCAGTTCGGCTGACATGTCGCCTGCTCTGTAAACGTTTTCCCTGTTATGTCGAAATATTCTCCGTGAAGGTGTTTTCTGTTCGGCAAAAAAATACTCTGATGTTCGGTGTCGGGTTAACATGTTGCATTTTGTGTTGAGATGTTCGCTGTTCGTGTGTAAAACTCTGGTTAAACTGCAACTGGATAACTATCGCTTCATCTTGACTTCATGTCACCCTCTGTTAGTGAGTGTGATTGGCGAATTCATTGTGTATCCAACATATGTATGTGAGCGAGGTTGATTCTGTATCTGTTAGTCTCAGGTTGTGGTTGCGAGTTTTTACTTGTTTTATTTATTTATGTGAGGTGAGCTCACTGGCTCGGCAAACATTCATTCCCCATCTCCAATTGATCATGACAATGAGGTGATAAACTTTTTTCTTGAACCGCTGCATTCCCCGAGGTGCAGGTACATCCACAGTGCTGTTAGCTTAACGGTTAGGGAGGGAGTGGCAGGATTTTACCCCAGCGACCGTGAAGGAGCAGCAATACATTTCCGAGTCAGGATGGGGTGTGGCTTGGAGGGAGGCTTCCAGGTACTGGTGTCCCCATGTATGAGCTGCCACTGACATTCTAGATGGTAACTGTTATAGGTTTGTAAATGCTACCTAAGAAGAGCAGTTGAAGAAATACCGTTCCCATTGGCAGGGAAATGAAGGATAGTTTTTAATGTGCTGAGTCTTTAGGACCTGGACTGTCTGAGGGTGTGGCAGAGGCAACATCAAATCAGGGTTGTCAAAGGGGAATGGGAAAGGCATCTGAAGAGAAAGGATCTGATGGATTATAAGTCAATGACTGGGAAAGAAACGAGATGAACAGAGCTTGTACAGGGCAACACACAGACAAAGGCCGAATATTCCCTCTCTTTGGATTCTTGGAATAGAATAGAATCTGTTCTAAGATTCTATATGTATGGGAGTTGGACTCATTTTCTATCGCTCTGTCTCTCGTATGATATATGAGTGTTTGACTGAGTTTTTCTGAGTAAGTGAGTGAGCGGATCCAAGTGAGTGAAATAGTGAGGCAGTGAATGAGTGAGTAACAGAGGCCGAGTAAGTGATTTCCTCTGAGTGATAGAGTGAGTCTGTGAGTGAATGTATCAGAGTAAGTGATTCAGCATGTTTGAAACTCTGAAATAATGACTATCGCTGCACCTGGGTGTGTGAGTGAGTTTTTGTGCCTGAGCGAGTCTGTGTGAGTGAGTGAGTCCTTGTTTATGAGTGCGTCGGCAGAAGTTCTAGAGACTGGGTGTGTCACTGAGTCTGGTTGAGTGAGTGATTGAGCCTGAGTGTGTGTAAATCTGCTTGAGTGAGTGAGCCTGCATGTGTGAGTGAGTCTGGATGTGTAAGTGAGTCTGGGTGAGGGGGTGAGTCTGGTTATGCGAGTGAGTCTGGTTGAGTGAGTGACTGAGCCTGAGTGTGTGTAAATCTGCTTGAGTGAGTGAGTCTGCATGTGTGAGTGAGTCTGGATATGTAAGTGAGTCTGGGTGAAGGTGTGAGTCTGATTATGTGAGTGAGTCTGGGTGAGTGAGTGAGTATGGGTGTTTGAGTGAGCTTGTGCGAGTGAGTCTGGGTGTGTGAGTGAGTTCGGGTGAAGTAGTGATTCTGAGTGAGTGAGTGAGTCTGGGTGAGTGAGTGAGTATGGGTGTTTGAGTGAGCTTGTGCGAGTGAGTCTGGGTGTGTGAGTGAGTTAGGGTGAAGTAGTGATTCTGAGTGAGTGAGTGAGTCTGAGTGTGTAAGTTAGACAGGATGAGTGAGTGAGTCTGGGTGAGTGAGTCTGAGTGTGTGATCCAATCAGAGCCTTTGAGTGAGCCTGAATGAATAAGTAAGTTGAAATGTGTGTGTGAGTCAGGGTGAGTAAGTATGTGTAAATAAATTATGGGATAAGAACCAGGACACTGCTAAAGGGAGTGAGTGTGGAAAGACACAGATGCCCTTCTCCTCCATGCACAGAAACCAATGCACAAAACAGGTCAGGATATGAGGAATTCCGAAATTCTAATGCAACCCATTTCCAACAGAACTATTATGAACCTAGTTGAGCCAGCATGGAGAGTTTGCAACCAGAGATGAATGCAAGTACATTGTCAGTTAAACCTAGCTTCTTAGCTCAGTCCCGCTCCCCCTCACACCCACACCCACCGCCCCCACCCCCTCCCCCCACACACCCCGCTACCCCCTCCCCACTCCTCACTTTTAATCCTCACTCCCTGGTTTTTGGGCCTGGTCTCTCTCTCTCTCTGCTTCTGCTTCATAAGCAAAAATGCAAAAAAAAATTCTATCAGATAATATTGCTTCTTGGCGCATCTTAATGCTCTTGTTTTCTTCGTTGTATTACTAAATGACCCATTTATTTGGTTGAAATTGATATTTTTAACATATACCATTTTTGTCTTTTACACCCTTATCCTGCTTAAACGACTCAATGGAACATTGAGTGAAAAACAAATGGAATATTGTCCTCACAAAAAAATGGTTGGATGAGTCTGCGCGAGATTGAACTGTTTGTTCAGTAACTGTAACTAATCACCGTCTCCATGGACGTCAAATATAACACTGGAGAGTTCAGTTCTTCTATTGATAAGGAGCTGCTTTCGCTCTGACACCCACAGCATTACCATCGGAATTAGCTTTTCCAAAGAGAAAGGGAGGATGGATGATAATCTTCTTTCAGAATTCAAAATACTATTTCTGTTCTTTGGTATTGAACGGATTTATTATCCCGTCCTTTCCGCTGTCGTTGTCCCTGGTAGGTTTTTGTATTGGTCTTTTTTTTAGATATTTTGTCCTCAATTGTAACTGTTCTCTTCCTATTTACTCCTTCCGGTTGTTGAAGCCACTCTATGGAACTATCCATTTGTTCTCGCTTTTTTGTGAAATACGTGTGTCAGACTCACAAGCTAGATCAATGAGATTCCCATTCACCGGTTGCCTTTGGAAAGGTGAAAGTGAACCAGCATTGCGAAGCTTTTCGCCGTATAGGATGCTGGTAACCTGCAGTGCTGATAGGAAATAAGTCCCAGGACTTTGATCCAGCAGCAATGAAAGGACGATCAAACAGGTTAAAGTCAGGATGAGGTGTGACTTGACAAAAGAAAAGCTTGTTTCTGTCTTAAAGTAAAAGATTTTGCAACACAGAAGGAGGCAGTTCAGCCCATCGTGTCTGCAGCGACTATCAAACACCTGTCTATTATTTTATACGTCAATTGGTCCACTGCCTTGTATGATATTGTGTATAACTTGCTCATCTACCTATTTATTAAATGTAATGTTTCCCGCCTCGACCAATCTTTCAGGTGGCGAAACTCAGATTCCCACCTCGTTCGTGTTTTCCGCAAATCCCCTCTAAATTTGCTGTCCCTTACCTTAATAATAAGCTCCCAGATTACTGCAAGCGAATAAGTTACTTCCTAACCATGAATCATCCAGGGCATGTTTTGAACCTGCTCCTTCAGAGGGCAGAGTTCGGGGGTTTGGGAGGTTCTGTTGAAGGAGCCTTGGTGAGTTGCTGCAGTGTCGATGTCACACACTGCTATCACTGTGCGTCGCTAATGGAGAAAGCTGATGCTAAATGTGATGGATGGGATTCCAATCACGCGTTTATTTTTGTCCTAATTTTGTCGAACTTCTTGAACGTTGCCGGAGATTACAGCATCCAAGTTTTGGAGAGTATTCCATCACACCCTGACCCGTGGATTGCCAGTGTTGAAAAGGATTTATGGATTCAGGAGGGGAATTACGCTGCACAGAATTCACAGTCTCTGATCTGCTCTTGGAACCAAAGTAATTAGATCGCAGACCCCGTTTACATTTTTGGAAATTGTTACCAAGAGGATATTGACAGCGCCGCTTTCAGAGATGACAATTCATTCTACATCAAGTGGAGATCATTGGATTCTATGTGACTGCAGATAGGTGCGTGTGTGGTGAGAATGTTACCTGTCATATTTCAGTCTAAGCCTGAATGTTGCTGGTCCTGCTGCCTATAAACTCGGAATGCTTCAATATCAGTGGAGTTGTGAATGAGTCTGGCATTCTGCATTGATCAGCGGAAAACTCCGTTTTCAATATTTCCATAGGAAAGCGGTCATACTTGAAGCAGCTTCTGATGATTGCGCCTCTGGCACTAGCGTGAGGAAGGCGGGCAGCAATGACCTTGGGGTCGAATGTTTCAACTCAAAGAAAAAGCCACAACCATTTTCCATTGTGCCAGGTCTGACTCCTACTAATAGAATGTTATCCGCCTGTTTCCCTTTGCCTCCAGTTGTATTAGAGCTAGCTGATGCCACAGTCCAAACAGCTTCTACAAATACATGAAGAGGGAAAGAGAAACTAGGAAGAGGATAGGATCTCTTAAGGATCAAAAATGTCACCTATGGGCAGATTCACAAGAAATGGGCGAGATCCTAAATGAATGTTTCTTGTTAGTATTCACCGTTGAGAAAAGTATTGATGTTAGGGAACTTGGGGAAATAAATAGTGATATCTTGAGCAGTGTACATATAACAGAAATGGAGGTGCTGAAAGTCATCATGCGCATCAAGATAGATAAATCACCGGGACCAGATTAAATGTATCCCAGGACATTGTGGGATGCCAGGGACGAAATTGCAGGTCCACTGTTATTTGCCACATATATGAATGCTTTGGATGATAATATAGGAGGCATGACTCATTGTTCCGTGGGAGCATTGAAGAGAGGCTGAGATTTGAGAGTGGAGAGCTGTGGGTGAGTAAAAGTGACTTTTTCTTTTAGAAACTAACTTTATGTTTTAGTGGGTTTTTTTGATTGTTTTTTTTTAAGTTTGACCCCGGTTTGACCCCGGAAGTAGTTGCGAGGGCACTCGGGTCGCGTTTTTTTTTTACACCTTTAAAAGTTTACTCACCTCGGGGGTCCAGCCTCATTGTTCCGTGGGAGCATTGCAGAGAGGCTGCGATTTGAGAGTGGAGAGCTGTGGGTGAGTAAAAGTGACTTTTTCTTTTAGAAACTAACTTTATTTTTTAGTGGGTTTTTTTTGATTGTTTTTTTTAAAGTTTGACCCCGGTTTGACCCCGGAAGTAGTTGCGAGGGCACTCGGGTCGCGTTTTTTTTTTACCCGACTATAAATTAGACCGGAGGGGTTTCCCGATACTCTACACGGGTAGAGTATCCCAGCCCTCCCCCCTCCCCTAACCTAAAAAAAAGAGAGAGAGAGAGAGAGGGGCTCTGTCTGAGAGCTGGTAAGACTGCTTTTGTATTTGTGTGTGCTGTAAGTGCATTGGCTCACAGGGCCAAAGAGATAAGGTAAGTTGTAAGTTTTTTTTTCCTTTTTCCCTTTGGGTTGCTATAAGGGGTAAATATGAGTGTGAGACCTGTATGTTGTTGCCAATGCAACATGTGGGAGGTCTTGGAGGCTCCTGGCCTGCCAGACATCCACACCTGTGCTCGGTGTGTGGAGTTGCAGGCCCTACGAAACCAGGTTAAGGAGCTGCAAATGCAGCTCGAGGACCTTCGGCTAGTTAGGGAGAGTGAGGACGTTATAGAAAGGAGCTACCAGCAGGTAGTCACACCAGGGCAACGGGATGAGGGCACTTGGGTTACCATTAGGAAGGGGAAAACACGGGTGATGGGGAGCACTCCGGTGGATGTCCCCCTTCAAAATAAGTACTCTGGCCTGAGTACTACTGGGGGGGACAGCTCATCTGAGGGAGGAAGCGATGGCCAGCTCTCTGGAGCTGAGCCAGTGAGCCAAAAAATCAAAAAGGGAAGCAGAAAGGTAGTATTAATAGGGGACTCCACAGTGAGGGGCGCAGACAGGCGTTTTTGTGGACGTAGAAGGGAGTCGCGGATGGTGGTTTGTCTCCCTGGGGCTGGGATCCAGGATGTCTCTGGGCGGGTCCCAGACATCCTGAAAGGGGAGGGTGAGGAACCGGAGGTAGTAGTACATATAGGTACTACTGATGTAGGTAAGAAGAGGGAGGCACTTGTGAAAAAGGACTATAGGGAACTGGGTAGGCAGCTGAGGAAGAGAAAAGCGAAGGTAGTAATCTCAGGATTGCTGCCTGTGCCAAGGGAGAATGAGGGAAGAAATGAAATGAGGTGGAGGGTGAATGCGTGGCTGAGGGACTGGTGTAGAGGGCAGGGATTTCGGTTCCTAGATCACTGGGACCTCTTTAGGGGTAGGTGGGACCTCTATAGTAGGGACGGGTGGCACTTAAATACCAGGGGGACTAGTATCTTGGCGGGAAGACTGGCTAAGGCTACCGGGGGGACTTTAAACTAGAAAGGATGGGGGGAGGGAACTGTGTTGGGGAAACTGGGACGGAGGAGGTTCGCTCCCAGGTAGGGGAGGACCGCAGGCAGTATGCGAGGGAGGTTAGACAGGTGGTGGAGATGGGAAATGCCCAGACTGAGGGGCTGAAGTGTATATATTTTAATGCAAGGAGTATAGTGAATAAGGTAGATGAGCTTAGGGCGTGGATAGCTGTTTGGGATTGTGATGTGGTGGCCATTACGGAGACTTGGATGTCTCAGGGACAGGACTGGGTACTTCAGGTGCCAGGCTTCAGGTGCTTCAGGAAGGACAGGGAGGGTGGCAGAAGGGGTGGTGGCGTGGCACTGTTGATCAGGGATAGTGTCATGGCTACAGAGAAAGAGGATGTCGTGGAGGGATTGTCTACAGAATCTCTGTGGGTGGAAGTTAGGAACAGCAAAGGGTCAAAAACTTTGCTGGGTGTAATCTATAGGCCGCCCAATAGTGACAGGGAAGTTGAAGTGCAAATAGGGAAACAGATTCTGGAGAGATGTTTTAATAACAGAGTTGTCGTGATGGGAGACTTCAATTTCCCAAACATCGACTGGAATATCCCTAGGGTAAGGGGTTTGGATGGGGAGGAGTTTGTTAGGTGTGTTCAGGAGGGTTTCCTGACGCAGTATGTGGACAAGCCTACGAGGGGAGAGGCTGTACTTGACCTGGTACTGGCGAATGAACCAGGGCAGGTGACAGATCTTTCGGTAGGAGAGCATCTTGGATATGGTGACCATAATTCTATCTCCTTCACAATTGCGTTGGAACGAGATAGGATCAGGCAGGCTAGGAAGGTGTTTGTCTGGGGTAAGGGGAGATACGAAGAAGTCAGGAAGTTACTTGGACAAATAAACTGGAAGGAGGCGTTCTTAGGGAAAAGTACCGAAGGAAGGTGGCAGATATTCAAGGAATGTGTGTCTGGAGCTCTGAATGACAACGTTCCGATGAGACGAGGGGGTTTTGGTGGGTCGAGGGAACCGTGGTGCACAAAGGATGTGTTGAACCTAGTCAGGAAGAAAAGGAAGGTGTACAAGAGGTTCAGGGAATTAGGAGATGTTAAAGATCTTGAGGAGTATAAGGACTGTAGGAGGGAACTTAAAAGGGAAATTAGGAGAGCCAGAAGGGGTCATGAGAAGACCTTGGCGAGTAAGATTAAGGAGAATCCCAAGGCCTTCTATAAATATGTGAAAGGTAAAAGGATAAGAAGAGAAGGGATAGGACCGATAAAAGGTGAGGGGGGAAAGGTTTGTGTGGAACCAGAAGAAATGGCGGAGGTGCTTAACGAGTACTTCGCCTCAGTATTCACGGTGGAAGCCGATCTGGGAGATTTTGTTATGGATTTGCAGCAGATGGAAAGGATTGAGTACGTGAATATTAAGGAGGAGGATGTGTTGGAACTTTTGAATTCTATCAAGGTAGATAAGTCGCCGGGACCAGATGGGATGTACCCCAGGATACTGTGGGAGGCGAGGGAAGAGATTGCAGAACCCCTGGCGATGATCTTTGCGTCGTCAATGGAGACGGGAGAGGTTCCAGAGGATTGGAGGATTGCGGATGTAGTTCCTATTTTTAAGAAAGGGAACAGAGATAGCCCGGGAAATTACCGACCGGTGAGTCTGACCTCAGTGGTTGGTAAGCTGATGGAGAGGCTTCTGAGGGACAAGATTTACGAACATTTGGAGAGGTTTGACATGATCAGGAATAGTCAGCATGGATTTGTCAAGGGCAGGTCGTGCCTTACAAGCCTAGTTGAGTTCTTCGATAATGTGACTGAACACATTGACGAAGGAAGTGCCGTGGACGTAGTGTACATGGACTTCAGCAAGGCGTTTGATAAGGTCCCCCATGCAAGACTTCTTGAGAAGGTGAGAGGGCATGGGATCCAAGGGCCTTTGGCCTTGTGGATCCAGAACTGGCTTGCCTGCAGAAGGCAGAGAGTGGTTGTGGATGGGGCTTTTTCTGAACGGAGGTCAGTCACCAGCGGAGTGCCTCAAGGATCTGTTCTGGGACCCTTGTTGTTTGTCATTTTCATAAATGACCTGGATGAGGAAGTGGAGGGATGGGTAAGTAAGTTCGCTGATGACACGAAGGTCGGTGGTGTTGTGGATGATCTGGAAGGATGGCAAAAGTTGCAGCAGGACATAGATAGGATGCAGGACTGGGCGGAGAAGTGGCAGATGGACTTCAACGCGGATAAATGTGTTGTCGTCCATTTTGGCAGAACCAACGGGATGAACGAGTACACTATTAAGGGCAGAAGTCTGAGTAGTGTTGAGGAGCAGAAGGATCTTGGGGTCCGGGTCCACAGGACTCTTAAATCGGCCTCGCAGGTGGAGGAGGTGGTCAAGAAGGCGTATGGTGTACTGGCCTTCATTAATCGAGGGATTGAGTTTAGGAGTCGGGAGGTAATGCTGGAACTTTATAAGACCCTTGTCAGGCCTCATTTGGAGTATTGTGCGCAGTTCTGGTCGCCTCACTATAGGAAAGATGTAGAAGCTATTGAAAGGGTGCAGAGGAGATTTACAAGGATGTTGCCTGGACTGGGAGGCATGCCTTATGAAGTTAGGTTGAGGGAGCTGGGACTCTTTTCCCTGGAGAGACGAAGGTTGAGAGGCGACCTGATAGAAGTTTACAAAATGTTGAGAGGAATAGATAGGGTGGACTCTCAGAGGCTATTTCCCCGGTTTGAAATGGTCGCTACGAGAGGACACAGATTTAAGGTGCGGGGAGGGAGGTTCAGAAGTGATGTTAGGGGTAAGTTTTTCACTCAGAGGGTGGTGAGTGAATGGAATCGGCTGCCGTCAGTGGTGGTGGAGGCGAACTCGCTGGGGTCTTTTAAAAGACTTCTGGATGAGTAAATGGGGTTTAATGAGATTGAGGGTTATAGATAGGTCTGTAGGTTGGTAGGTGATGTGGTCGGCGCAACTTGTGGGCCGAAGGGCCTGTTTGTGCTGTAGTGTTCTATGTTCTATGTCCTATGACTAGTAAGTTTGCAGATGACATCAAGATTGGTGGTTTCATGGACAGTGAAAAATTTTGTCTAAGATTACAAGGATCTTGATCGATGAGGCAAGTGGGCTGATGAATGACAGATGGAGTTTAATTTCACTAAATGTGAGGTACTGCATTTTGGGAGATTGAACCAGGGCAGGATTTACTCAGCTAATGTCGGGCGTTGAGGGTTATTATCGAACAAAGAATTGTAGAGGTACAGGTTCATAGCTCCTTGAAGGTGCAGTCACAGGTGTACAGCGAGGTGAATAAGGCATTTGTCATTCTTGGTTTCATTGGTCAGAACATTAAATACAGGAGTTTGGACGTCTTGTTGAAGTTGTGCTAGACAATGGTAAGGCCACACTTGGAATACTGTGTACAGTTCGGGTCACCCTATTATGCAAAGTATATTATTAAACTAGAAAGAGTGCAAAAAAAAGGAGGGTAGAACATAGAACATAGAACATAGAACATTACAGCGCAGAACAGGCCCTTCGGCCCACGATGTTGCGCCGACCAGTTACAAAAACAATGACCCACTAGCCTATACCAATCCCTTTTCGTCCATAAACCTATACTCCCGGGATTGTTGGTTTGCATCATACCGAGAGGCTGGATAGACTGGGACTTTTTTTTCTGGAGCGTCGGAGACTTCGGAGTGATCTTATAGATGACTATAAATGAATGGAGAGCATTGATCAGCTCGAGAGTCAAAACATTTTCCCAAATGAAGGGGAGTCCAAAATAGAGGACAAAGGTTTAAGTTGAGAGGGGAGAGATTCGAAAGGGTTCACAGGGGCAAAATATTTCATGGGGGGGGTAGGGGGAGGTGGTGATTGGCTGGAGTGAGCTGCTGCCAGAGACAGAACTGGATACAATTTTGTCTTTTAAAAAGTGTTTAGACAATTACGTGGTTCAGATGGGTCGAGAAGCATAAGGGCCAAATGCATGTAAATGAGACGACTTTACTGGTTAAAAAGAAGTGACATAAAGTTGGGTCAAAAGGCGAGATTCCCATGCTGTAAATCTCTCTGATTCTACGACTCTGTGTGCTGCCTTGTTGTCAAGTGGTATTTGATAGCACAAGCTTTTGGAGCACCGCTTCTTTATCACCTGATGAAGGAACGGTGTTCTGAAACCCCGTGCTACCAAATAAACCTGTTCGACTTTAACGTGATGTTCTGACACTACTTACTGTGCCTACCCCAGTCCAATGCTGGCAACTCCACATCATATCTCCCCAGGATGCATTCTCCTTGCTGGATTGCAGTTCCAACAGGAGCACACGGACATCACGATGCTCACAAGGTGCATCATCAGTTGTTTTGGTTTCCATGCACATTACTGCAGAAAATACGGTTGCATGGGATGGAAGGTGATTTAGCAATTTGGATCAGGAATTGGCTAGCTGATAGAAGACAGAGTGTGGTGGTTGATGGGAAATATTCAACCTGGAGTTCAGTTACTAGTGGTGTACCGCAGGGATCTGTTTTGGAGCTACTGCTGTTTGTCCTTTCTATAAATGACCTAGATGAGGGTGTAGAAGGATGGGTTAGTAAATTTGCTGATGACACTAAAGTCGGAGGAGTTGTAAACATTGAGGATTGATATTACGGTTTGTAGAGGGACACAGATAAGCTGCAGAGCTGGGCTGAGAGGTGGCAAATGGAGATTAATGCGGAAAAGTGTGAGGTGATTCACTTTGGAAAGAGTAACAGGAGTACAGAATATAGGGCAAACAGAAGGACTCTTGGTAGTGTGGATCAGCGGAGAGATCTCGGTGTACATGTGCATAGATCCCTGAAAGTTGGCGCTCAGGTTGATGAGGTTGTTAAGAAGGCGGACGGTGTGTTAGCTTTTATTGGTAGAGGGATTGAATTTCAGAGCCGTGAGGTCATGTCGCAGTTGTAAAAAAACTCTGGTGCGGCTGCACTTGGAGTATTGCGTACAGTTCTGGTCGCCGCATTATAAGGAAGATCTGGAGACATTGGAAAGGGTGCAGAGGAGGTTTATCAGGATGTTGCCTGGTATGGTGGGAAGGTCTTGTGAGGAAAGGCTGAGGGACTTGAGGTTGTTTTCGTTCGAGAGAAGAAGGTTAAGAGGTGACCTAATCGAGGCATACACGGTGATCAGAGGGTTAGATAGGGTGGACAGTGAGAGCCTTTTTCCTCGGGTGGTGACGGATAACACGAGGAGACATAACTTTAAATTGAGGGCTGATAATTATAGGAGGGATGTCAGAGATAGGTTCTTTATTCAGAGGGTAGTAAGGGCGTGGAATGCCCTGTCTGCAGCAGTTGTGGACTCGCCAACTTTAAGGGCATTCAAATGGTCAGTGGATAGGCATATGGATAACATTGGAATGGTTTAGGTTAGAGGGTCATTAGATTGGTTCCACTGGTCGGCGCAACATCGAGGGCCGAAGGGCCTGTACTGCGCTGTAATGTTCTATGTTCTATGTGTTTCATTCTGCAGCTCAGCTTCCACTTACTGGTGTGGATATTTGTCATGTGACGTGTGATAAAAAGGCGGAGTCGAGTTATCCTGTATTACGCTTATTTTCCACTCAGAAACCAAAGAAAGAAGCCCTCCAGTGCAGAAGGAAGCCATTCGGCCCTTGGACCCTGCAGTATCAACTCACTCGCAGGCCCTATACCCGTAACCCTACATATTTAGCAAGTTAATCCCCCAACACTAACAGACAAATTATCATGGGCAATCCACCTTACCTGTACACTCATAGACAGTGGAGGAAACCAGAGAACCTGAAGGAAACCCACGCAGACACAGGGAAAATATGCAAACTCCACACTGACAGTCATCCAAGGCCAGAATTGAACCCGGGGCCTTGGCGTTGTGCGGCAGCAGTGCTGAGAACTGTGCCACCGTCCGGCCACTGCTGGTATTGCATGATGTTCTTTCAGAGACACCACAGTCGAAACGACATTCCCGAATCAAACTTGCACAGATTTTTTTTAAATTAATAAATCACAAAAACAGTGATTGAAAACTCAACATGCATCGACTTGTGGATATCCCATTTGAACTGTTGAACTTAAGGCCTTCCCTTTAGTTTCATTGGGCATAAGCACAAGGAAGTCACTCCAGCTCCCTGCTTCCCTACTTTGCTTTCCGAAATCCTTATCGCGTTCTTTTTGACCAGGGTATTGCTGATCTGATATAATATTCACTGTGCTGCCCTATTTTGTACTCTGAAGCTCACCTGAATCGGATTAAATGGTTAATTTATGCTAAATCATTGTTCACTTCATTTGAGCATGAAATAAACTGTCGGCAGAACAGCGACCATTATCACCCCATTGATGTGTTGGTCCGACACATATTTGATCAGAAACATTGATTTTCATTTAACGGTTCATCGTACAATACTAACGACTCATCCCAATCTCCCGGATGTAATCACTTCAATACATCATCATATAAAGTAATGCATTTGCTAATCACAATAAATACTCTCCATTGTAATTTCACTCAGAAGTTCATGTGATGTTTTCTTTGTGTTTCTTTTCCTTCCTCACAGTGAATATGTTGACGATTCTGACCCTCTCTCGGAGAAACTGTGGCCTTTCCAAATGTGTAACTCGTTACCTGGTGGCCATGGCAGCGGCGGATCTGCGTGTCATTATTATAGACCTGATTTTGAGGCATATCCCAACTGCTTATCAACGCGAATTTCGATTCATGCGGTACATCCAAATGTGTAACATCCACGCTGTCCTGCTTTTCGCAGTTACTGACTGTTCTGTCTGGTTCACTGTTGCTTTCACTTTTGATCGCTTTCTGGCAATTTGTTGCCAGAAGATCAAAACTAAATATTGCACAGGTAAAATGGCGGCTATAATTCTAGGATCATTGACTGCACTGAACTGTTTGAAGAATATCTTCTGGTATTTTATGTTTACAGGTCAATATCGAGGTACAAACGTTCCTTGGTTTTGTGATGTGTCAACAGATGTTCTGTTTTCAACTGTCTGGTCAGCAATTGAATTCCTTCATTATATTCTAAGCCCGTGTGTCCCATTTGTCCTGGTTTTGCTCTTCAATGTGTTAACAGTCAGGCACATTTTATTGAGTAGCAAGGCACGGAAGAGACTCCGGGCTCAGAAGGATGTGCAGAATTCCGGAGACGCAGAGATGCAGAGTCGAAAGAAAAGCATAATTTTACTGCTTGCTATCTCTGGGAACTTCATTCTCTTATGGTCAGTGTTCATGATGTATTCTATATGGAGCCGCATGTGGAATATTGGGTATCAATCTGTATATATTCATAGTTATATACGAGAAGCAGGATTTATGCTTCAACTTCTGAGTTGTTGCACAAACACATGTATTTATGCTGCGACTCAAACTAAGTTCAGGGCACAATTCAAAGATGTATTGAGGTATCCTATCGCTATAATTGCAAAAAATATCAAAAGATATTAAAAATAGACGTTACTGGAATGAACTGCCAAATCAAATACCAGCTAAACATCTCTCCCCTGCAGATCATCACCCAAATATCAACAGTGGGATCGATCAATTCTCCCCACAGGAGCACTGTGATACTGAGAGAATTCTTTAATTATACTCGCTACAAGAAGATGTGATGTAGAATCACCGTGGTCAATCTGGATTCCCAAAGGTGTTTGACAGGCACAGGGGAGATAGTCAGATTGGCACAAGTACAATTGATCTCATCTTAATTCGTACTGTGTTGGTAATAAAGAAACGGGGGAACACATTAGTTTGCCAAGTTGGATTTGTGATAGACTCATAGTTGGCTTTGTTTTCGTTTGCTGTGTCATCAAATTGGTTAAATGAGCTCCAAAAGGTCATCCATGATTGTTGCATCCAGATGGAGGCAGAGAGCTGGCTGGGGGAGAGGATTTCGGGAGACTCTCAGCCTTAGTTTCCGTTTTTGGGAATTCTCAATGAAATCATAATCAACATTTCTTGTGTCCACCTGTTCCTCTCAGTCGCTGCCAATGTGCCGAACTGCAATGTATCTTCAAACACTCATCACTTATTCCAACCCAGATCAATATTGTGAAGCTAAACCTGGTCCAAAACAGGACTTAACGGGCTACACTTCGATTATTTAACGAGCCACCGAGAAGAATGATCCTGGACGGAGTGTAGAAACCTGGTGCACGTTTGTTCATAGACGTATTATCACACATCCACTATAAAACATGTGCAATTTTGTTTATATCATATTCCCTCATTCTTGCTTTTTAAATGCATACACTTGAAACAATTCTCAGCGTCAGTGCCATCTGCAATATACCTTTGCGTTAAACCAGTTTTGCTTTCTGTCTTCCTTGAATGCCTTGCTATCCTTCACATCCTTTAGATCATTTGATCACTTCAGACACAAGTACATTTAGTACATATCTTCCCAGAATAGATCTATCACTAATACCGATTCTTAGGGAACACCACTGTTTAATTTCTTTGGTCTTGGAAAACGATTGTTCACTGACAATTTTGTGTGTACATGTCCCTGAATTCCATTAAATTCCATTTACAATTTACTAGTAAAGCCTCAGAGGATTCTCTGGCCATCATGCCATCGTGGGACTGGCGTACCATCTGAATGCATTTGGGGAGGTAGCCGAACTTTGACATGATCCTCCACAGGCCTTGTCGGCTTCCAGTGTCGGAGGCTTTCGCGAAGTCAGCAAAGGTTGTGTAGAGCTCGCGATTCTGTTCCTGACACTTCTCAGGGTAATATTCCACGTGTTGACTACGTGGCATCGCCAGATCAAAGGTGAACCAAAATGCTGGTGAATTGAACGAACGTTGATCTCAGGTCACGAAAAGTGTCGGTAAAAATGTAAAGATTTGCATTTTTGAAAGTTTCATTATTTGACAGCCTTTTTCGTTTCTGTTTCAAAGTTGGAGAACAACACAAGTACAATTTGAAGTAATAAAATTGCGATAAACTCCCCGTCGGGGAATTGAACCCCGGTCTCCCGCGTGACAGGCGGGGATACAAACCACTATACTAACGAGGAAATAGCAGCTAACGCGACCATACGCATCGTACGCTTGTCATTTTCACTTCCGGAGCGACAACTCAGTTCTGACGAGATCAGTTATTTTCCCCAATGCGGTGAACCATTTAATGCAGCAAACAGCGGCTTTAACAAACTCATTAAGACTTTTGGATTAGCAGGAAAGAGAATGAGATGGATGCATGAAGAAAAAACACAAATCAGGTGGAGAAAGAAAGGTGCGTTTGCCGTTCATATCAAACCGCATGTTCTTTTTAATTTTGGAGGAAAGACGGGGTGTCTTGAAGTCTGAACATTCTGGACAATCTCAGCTGGTCTCTCTCCACAGATGATGTCAGACCCACTGAGTTTTTCCAGCATTTTCATTTGGAACATCGAACATAGAACACCACAGCACAAACAGGCCCTTCGGCCCACTAGTTGCGCCGATCACTTATACACCTGCTAAGCCATAGACCTATCTGTAACCCCCAATCCCATTAAATCCCATATACTCATCCAGTAGCCTTTTAAAAGACCCCAGCGAGTTCGCCTCCACCACCACCGACGGCAGCCGATTCCACTCACTCACCACCCTCTGAGTGAAAAACTTACCCCTAACATCTCCTTTGTTGTTTCAGATTCCAGCATCGGCAGGATTTTGTTTTTATCTTGTCTCGAAATGTTTTTTTTCTCCAAAACCGCTGGAAGTTTCAAAGTGCTTTACAGCTGAAATGCTTCTCTTTAATTATATTGTCTTTTCATTGCCCGAGGTACAGGTGCAGATTGAGCAAAAACATAAAATATAGTATCTACCAGAGTTTGGAGATTTGTTTTTTCGGCAACAAACCACTTTATCCGGATCCAAAATCCAATGAGTAAGAGTTATTTCAACACGCAACTTTCTGATCTGGAGTCAGACGCGCTACCGTTGCGCTACAAGCTCACACCGCTAAGGACCCTTCTACATCTCTGTTATTTTTGGTGAATTCAAAACTCAAACAGGGAGTTGTTTCCCTCTTTCCTTTCTCGGGATTGAAATCGAATGGAAGAGGAACAACGAACCAAAGTTAAAGAGAAAGCAGAAACACAACATTATCTGACAGGAGAAATGTGTTCTTTGTTCAAGAGGTGATTAGAATGTCCGTTACTGTATGACGAGGTGGCCGAGTGGTTAAGGCGATGGACTGCTAATCCGTTGTGCTCTGCACGCGTGGGTTCAAATCTCATCCTCGTCGATGTTGCATATTCTGTGCCCCCTTTTTGAAGTTGAACTCAATCTGTGAAGTTCCGGGGATGCGGCGTATAATAGAAATGCTGGCGAACTATTCGAGAGCACGTTAGATTTTCTCAGCTTTGCCCTTCGGCTGAGATGTGGTTATCCTCCGACTGCATCCTTACCAGTAAACCCTCCCTGTTGAGATTAGGGCTGAGTGGATGGTAATGTGGGAATATGCTGACTTCGCCTTTATTTTCATTCAGACTGTGTTCCTTTTTTTCATTATCTGCTGCTGTGTGAGGATTGGGATCTTTCTGATTCTGTCTGTGGAACTGTGCGTGTACAAGCGATGAGTTCTGACAGTCAGCTCCCGGAACTGTAAATTAGCTTGGAATCCATTCTGTATTTGCAATCTCTGCGATTGTAAACGAGTTGATGGATTTCCTCATTTTGAATCTCCGGTGGACTTTTCTCAGCGTCGCTGACTGGGCCATTGGACAGTGATTACATTTCAAAAATACTTCATTGTCATTAACATACTTTGGGACGTCCTGTGGTTTTGAAAGAGCTACAGAAATTTCAGTAGAACTCCAATAGGACACAGACACTTTTTTATTCATTCATGGAGCCTGGGTGTCACTGGCTGGGCAGCGTTTATTGCCCAAAACTCGCAGCCCGAGGACAGCTGAGAGTCAACTACATTGCTGAGGATCTGGAGTCACATGTGGGCCAGACCGGGCAAGGACGGTAGGTTTTGTTCCCCAAAGGGCATTAGTTTATCATATAAGTTTTTCTGATGATGGTCAGTCATTTCATGGCCAGCAGTAGATTATTGATTACAGATTTTTTTTATTAAATTCAAATTTCACCAACTGAAATGGCAAGATTCGAGATCTAGAGTATTAGCTGAGTTTCTGGATTAATATTCCAGTGATAATACCACACAACCTAATAGTTTATAAAGCTTGTGTTCTCAGCACCTCGTCAGAATCATAGAATCATACGGTGTGGAAGGAGGTCATTTGGCCCATAGCCTCCAAAATTCCCTCAAACAGACCGCTTTCATAGGTGACAGGCTCTGTGCCTTAGTTGTTTAAAGCGCCTGCTCAGTAAGCAGGTAGATCCTGGGTTCTTGATTCTTTCCCAATGATATTTGCAATTGTGCCAGTCACAAAATCCATTTCTGCTTGTCAGTTTTGTCTTTCCCTTCACAGTGGATAATCTCCAACGATGGAAAAACTTTGAGACTCTCCACCAAAACTTCCACTATTTGTTGAGATGATCCAGGTATTTTCATCATCTTGCAGTTAAAAAAAATTTCACCCGCGATAAACCCAATGCTGTAAGTTCTACCAACACACATTTCCGTTATTTTCTCAGGGAATTCCGAACACAGTCAAATGGCCTGAGAAACACACAATCCCGACAGTGCTCAAGGAGACCGTTCTGCCCATCGAGTCTGTACCGACTCTCCGACAGAGAATTGCACATAGGATCTATCCTCGCAGTGCCACACACCCACTCCGCTAATCTAGTGATGGAAATACCTTGGGGGCGAAGGGACAATCTAACATGGCCAAATCCATTCAACCTGCTCATCTTTGGAATGTGGGAGGAAATCGAATCACCTTGTTTCCTGAGATCATTTGTCTGGGTGAATTCAACTTGAACAGAACTACAGAAGTTTGGCACCATCCAGGACATCCGCTTCATTCGCTTCCCATGTATAAAAATTCACTCCCTCCACTACCAACACGCAATGGCAGCAGTGTGCACCATCTGCACGATGCACTGCAGCAACTCAGTAAAGCTCCTTTGCCAGCACCTTCCAAACCCACAACCACAAGGATCTGGAAGGAGAAGCGCAACAGAAAGATCAGAATAACATTGAAAAAGGCTCCGCTGGAATTTGAACTCAAGATCCCCTACTTATAAGGCATACGCTTTAACCAACTAAGCCACAGAGTCATTTCTGTGGGTGGGTTCAGCGGAATGCTGGAAATACGTTCCAGATCTGGTGGTATTTGTGAAAAAGGAGATACTGCCAGGTTGGAGGACACTGATATTTATTTATTGATTGTAGTTATTTATAAGTTGTTGTTGCGTGTGTGCGTTCCTTAATCTTATTTATCTTCCATAAGAAATGAAATATCTAATTGAAAAATGATGTTACTATTTCTAACCCAACCAGCGAACGTTGTGTCAAACTTTAAGAAAAGGTTTGTGATTTATTCTCGAGTCAGTGGTTTCCCTGGGAGCCGGGTTAACAGAAACAGCATGGAGAGATGGCAGAGCAGGAAATGTCGGTGCCGAAGGTGAATCACATCAATGAAGCAGCAACTGGGTTGTTACTAACCTGATCCATAATCCGATTGTGGTGGGACTCAAACTCACAACCTTTAAGGGATTGAATTACCATCATTTGGAAGTCCAACGCGACACAGAGACACATGCTGAAATTTTACTTTACTTGTCCTGAGATGGATTTTTGACACTGTGGAAACTATTGATAAATTCAATAATCTCCTAGTTAAAAGGTTAAGGACTGTTAAGAGGGATTTCATTGATTGCAAGTCATGTTGGGACATCTGATGTCTGTTAAAACAGTTGTGGAAATACAGACCTTTCCGTCCTCTAGAAAGGAAATCTGTCCATCACAGAATGATGCTCCCTCTCTCTCTCTTCCTCACTTCCCTGCACAGCTTGAAGTCTCATCTCGCAGGCCTGATAGTTGGGAGATACATTCTACTCTATCTGTCACAGGGCTGATCAGAAGCTATTCCCTGTTCCAGTTAAACACCTGCACAGAACACAACACAAAGCTGGAAGCTGGAAACCTGACAAAAAAATCAAAAAATGCTGGAAATGCTCAGCAGGTGAGGCAACATCTCATTAACGGAGATTTGTGTAAAACCAGCTCCTGAAGCACAGCACAGCTGCACAGTTTAAAGTTTCCTTTCATCCACAATGCATGCTCCATTCTATGATTTTGAACAATTCAAATTGAGAACGTGTATTGTTTTTCGAGTCGCCACAGCCTGGAAACCACTTCAGGCATTGAGGTCACCCTTTGAATTTTAAATTTGTAAATCCATTCTCTATCTTTTTAAAGCTACTGTTGAAACTGTATCCAACACACACTCAGTTCTTTGTGAAAGACAAGGAGAATTGAAGATATATTTGTATAATTTTCCTTTGACTAAATTTGTACAGAAGCAGAAAGGCGGGAATCACACTCAGCTCTTCATGAAACTCACCCGCTAAACATTGAAAGGTGGCAGTGTTTATTCAAGGGATGATTCTTGAACATAGAACATAGAACAGTACAGGCCCTTCGGCCCTCAATGTTGTGCCGAGTTATGTTCAAACCCAAGATCAAGCTATCCCACTCCCAATCATTCTGGAGTGCTCCATGTGCCTATCAATAACCGCTTGAAAGTTCCTAAAGTGTCCGACTCCACTATCACAGCAGCAGTGTACTTCACACCCCAACCACTCTCTGAGTGAAGAATCTACCTCGGACGTCCCTCCTATATCTCCCATCATCAACCTCATAGTTCTGCCCCAAGGGAAAAAAATCTCGGCTTGTGTATCTTTGCAACATTTACAGCTTGTGTCTGTTTGTGAGTAAATGACATTTCAGCCATTTGTTACTCATTCAAATGTTAACTAGTAACGAGAAGCGGAAGAAAATAACTGCACCCTGGCCGGAAATGTCAAATCATTTTGAAGGAGCCGCCATGTAATTCTTTTTGCTGTTGCTAAAAACGTACTAGCAGAGAATGGTTTCGATCCATCGACCTCTGGGTTATGGGCCCAGCACGCTTCCGCTGCGCCACTCTGCCACTCCAATACTGAGCTTTCATTTATTATTAATGGAGAATAGAAATGTTGGAACAGTGTGCAATCTGGGCAATACAATTGAGCAAGGTGAAACACGATGGGGACTGGGCAGGATAATCCTACCATGGGCAGTGCACTAAGTGAAGATGCGACATTGACTGAGTTGTCAGACGGAGCAGGGAATCCTTGCAGAAGATGTTAAGGAAAGTTGGAGTGCCAAATGTTTAATGATCACTGTACAAGTAGACGGTGAAATGCAGACTTCGGGCTGGATATTCATGAGTTCTGAGATGGGTGAAGAGACTGTGGCATCTCAGCGTAGTAAAGGTGAAATGGGGATTAGGAAGGGTAAACG
This sequence comes from Carcharhinus amblyrhynchos, assembly GCF_965287045.1. Lineage (NCBI taxonomy): Eukaryota > Metazoa > Chordata > Chondrichthyes > Carcharhiniformes > Carcharhinidae > Carcharhinus > Carcharhinus amblyrhynchos. The sequence goes on along the minus strand of NW_027649819.1, from coordinate 248,877 downwards.
TGTACGCTTTATTTTGTATCGTCTCTCCTCGACCTTCGGACCAACATGTCTCACTTCACACTTCCTTACATTAATTAAGTTGCATCTGTCACGTGTCTGTCCATTCCACCAGCCTGCCTACATCTTCTTGAAGATTATCCATATCCTTCTTATTAAAGTTCAAAACATTTTCAAGTTTTGCACCACTGGCTAATTTTGAGATTGAAACCTGTGCACCCAGATATAGGTCAGTAATATATAATCAAGAAAAGTAAGTTTCTCTCTATACACCATTCCCAATCAGAAGTAAAACTTTGTGTAATGTGTGTTTTAATAGGCCTGTACTAATAATTAAACTGTTATATAATGAAATTCTAACTGTGCCAAACAACAATGATTCAAAATATCACTTAGTTCTAAATGAAATCCCCAACGTCACTAATACTTGAAGTTAAAACGCATAGCCATGCTGATTTATCGGTGTTTAAATGATGAATACAGAGGAAAGCAGCGTCCTGGTGGATTTCGAATTGATATGGCTCACACATTTAGTATTTCGAAATTTCTCCGTCCCAGCTTCAATATAATGTGAACGTTGCCTCTCTGTTTTGCCTCTCCCTGATATCTAAACTTTCGTCTATCGGGGTGTGCTGACATCTACTGGCCGCCATAGAGAACTGCAGCAGAGCGGAAGAAAATTCACATTAACTATCGCTGCTGCAGAGACAGATCAACAGGAATTAATGACTGGAATCAGCATCAAATCCCATGGAGAATTCAATATTAATGTACTTTCCCATGTCGTCAATATAAATTGGAATGTGATCTGACCTGCAGCAGTTGAGTCGATGTATCGGTGTACTAAAGAGAATTCTACTTAATAAGACGACAGAGAATGAATTTCAGAGATAAGCAGATGCTGTTACATTCAACATTTTGAGTAGAGGGTCGTGTGGAATCATGTACTAATTAAAACAAAATGCCCGTTTCAATTAGGTATCTTCCGGGTAGAATGCGTGCAGATTAGCGTAGGGAAAATTGTGCAAAAGATGTTCTTTCAGGAAGTTGTTGCAGACTCGATGGGCCAAATGGCTTCCTTCTGCAACGCAGAGATTCTGTGCAGAAACATTGTCTCCACTTATGAAGCCAAAGATCCAATCCGCTTTCCGAACGACATGTTCAAAATGTCATCTCACTGTCAAAGGTCTCTCTGAACCTCAGGCCCCTCTGAGCTTGCACCCTGTTTGGAACTGGGCCATTGAGATTCTGTTGCATCTCCCCATCTCGTCCGTCAAAATGCAGCACTGTTTCTGAATGTGGAATTAATAATGTGTCTCTGCTGCAATATCAGTGAGAGTTAGATGAATATATCAAGAGTCGCAGATGACACAGAGATGGGTGGAAGAGCAAAGCGTGCAGAGAACGCTGAAAGTCTACAAAGGGACATTGAATGGGCGAGGGTCTGGCAGATGGAGTACAATGTTGTAAATGTGATGTCATCCATTTTGGTAGGTATAACAGCAAAATGGACTATTATTTGAATGGGAAAAATTGCAGCATGCTGCTCTGCAGAGGGAGCTGGGTATCCTTGTGCAGGAATCTCAAGGAGTTGGTTTGCAGGTGCTGTGGAGTACTGTGTACAGTTTTGGTCCCCTTACTTGAGAAAGGATGAATTTGCATTGGAGGGGTACAGAGGAGATTCATTAGGCTGATTCCGGAGATGAGAGAGTTGGCATATTAGGAGAAACTGAGTAGAATAGAGCTACACTCATTGGCATTCAGAAGAATGAGGGGAGATCTTATCGGACTATGTAAAATTATGAAGGAAATAGATAAGGTAGAAGCAGGGTAATTATTTCCACTGGCGGGTGAAACTAGAACTGGTGGGGTGGGGGGGGGGGGCGTGGGGGGTGGTGGGGGTTGGGGGTGGTGCGGGATAGCCTCAAACTAAGGGGAAGCGGATTTAGAACTCAGTTGAGGAGGAACTTCTTCACACAAAGTGTTCTGAATCAGAGGAATTCTCTGCCCAGTGAAGCGGTTGAGGCTACCTCATTAAATGTTTTTAAGGCAAGGATAGATCAATTTTTGAACAATAAAGGAATTAAAGGTTATGGTGAGCGGGCGGGTAAGTGGAGCTGAGTCCACGAAAAGATCAGCCATGATGGGTTTGAATGGCGGAGCAGGCTCGAGGGGGCAGATGGCCTACTCCTGCTCCTAGTTCTTATGTTCTTATGAGAGCTGAGACTGCAGCTTCTGTTTCTCCAAAAGAATCTCTCTTGATAAAGCCGGAATTTACAAGGATTTCTGTCACTGAGGCATTGTCTGGCGGTCTGTGTCTCACTGCTCTAACTCACTCTATCCCTCCACCCCCTCTCACCAACTCTATATGAAGGTGGGATCTTGTTGTTTAGTGACTGAGTGCACACAATCTGTACCTACATCTGATCAAATAGAATTCAGCTTGTGAACAATATCATCGTTTCAACCAGCTCTGGGTTAACCCAGGCACAGCTCTGATTGGCTGCAGCCCCCTGAATCTGGGGAACAGACACTGTGAGCATCGCCGGCCTCAGAGGCTTTCACAGTTACTGAGCTGGGAAACTCCAACTAATCCCCGAGAATCCACAGCACCGAGCGAGAGGAGAGGAAAACCTGTCCTGGGAGCTGTCAATCTGAGACACAGTTTGACCTGTCAATGTGCAGATGTGAAGCTGCTCCTTCCATTCCCAATCTGCTATAACCAGGAGTTCCTAACGCCCAATAATGACCAGCTTGCAGCAATGTGTTTGAATGAACACGATGTCATATCATCCAAGCAGCATTTTGAAATGATCATTCAGTGTATTCTGATGAAATTTATTTCTTATGTTCTGTTTGTCATTCCATAAGAATCTTCCTCTGAAATGAGACCTTGTTTTGTCCTTGCGCATCTGATGCTGTTTTTTTTCAATCACATTGTGATTTCCCTCATGGAACCAGAGAACGGGAACAGCACTGAATCATTCGGCTTATCTTGTCCATGCCAGCCCGAGGGCACCCAGGTGTCCTCTTCAAGCTCACCTTCCTGCACTCGGCCCGGAGCCATGGAGCTGAAAGCATGATGGTGATCCACAGACTTGGCACCAAAATTGCAGAAGAGTTCCGGGTCAGCCGCTGCCGGAAGAAAACGCTTTTAACGATAATCGCTGCGAGCAGGACGCGAACCTGCGTGGGGAAACCCCATTGGATTTTTAATCTAACGCCTTAACCACTCGGCCATCGCAGCGCCGCAATTTACGCCTCTAATATAATCACCTCAGTAGCGTTCACACTAACTTCATCAGGCACCGTTATTGCACAAAGCACAGTGTGTGAGCTGAAATTTGTTCCTCTACTTTTACTTTGTCTGTTTGTCTCTGGCGGAGAACTCATTGATTAGGTCAAAGACTTGTTTTTGTAGCTCAATAATTTTTCAGTAGAAATGAGTTAGGTCCGAATAAACACAGGAAAAAGAGAAATCTCGATTGCATTTCATTATAGTCAAATGTTGTGTCCGCCCTGTTTCGACCCACTCTGTTGAAAATGGAAGAGAAAGTGGAAAAAGTCGTAATTAAATTGCCAATGCGATGGCCGGGAATTGAACCCGGGTCAACTGCGTGGAAAGCACCTATGCTCACCACTATACCACCATCCCTCACCGTGCGTAACTAGCCCTTATTTGCAATAGTTTTAATTACGGAACTTCCTCAGTTGCTGATTCCATCAGGCACCAGGAGAGCCCGGAGCGCAGTTTGGAAATTGAACTTGGCTTGTCTGGTTGAAGCCACCTTTTTACAATTGTTCCTTACTGGGAACTCATTGATCAATTCTGAGGCCTGTTCTTTCATTTCACAAAGTTTCCACTCAAAGCAACTTGAAGCTGAATTTTCCATTACAAAGGTCGTGATGGGGAGGATTTTTAGTGAATATCATTTTAAGAGTGTCCACCTACTGTGATAACTAACCTGCGATAACTAATTAAAGAAATCAGAACAGTGATGGTCAGGAACTGACCCTTGGTCAAATGCTCGCACAGTCACCACTCCATCACCATCGCTCACCTGGCTCTGTCACCCACTCTGTAAGAAAGTCCAGCTCTGACAGTGAATCTGGTTCCCTCCAGGTCCAATCGGAGGATGGTCAGAAACTGTCACTGTCAGAAACTCCATTATCAGCGAGTGTGGGATGATTATTTAACTGGCTGTCACTGGTTGGTGAGGTTGTGATTTACTGTTCCCTGTCAGTTCAAGAGAAACAAATAAAACTATACAAACACTGAGTTGGGGAAAGGGCTTCTCTTGAGGCACTGGGAGTATTTGTATAATGGATATCTGGTTCTCTTCAGTTTGACGGCTGTGACTTCTGATTCACTTTTTTCTTGTATTTTTACCCACGATGTCCTTTCCCATCGCGACCATACTTTTTGTGCTGGCAAAATCCTTCTAACTGTCCTGACTTGAGACAATCCACACCTCTTTAACTTGTGACTATCTCTCTCTCCACCTTTACTGTCTGTATTTTTAACGGCTTGATTACCCGAAAAGATGCGCATTCGAACCATTGTTCTCACTCCAATCTGTAATTATCATTCTATTGTGCTCGTATCTATTTGTCAACCTCCCTCAACTCATCTAAAGAAGGAACAGCGCTCCAAAGCTCGTGATTCCAAAGTTAACCCGGTGTTGTGAGACTTCTTTATTGTGCCCACCTCATTCCAACGCCGGCACCTCTACATCAACACTAGTGCGAGGAAATCATCTGTTGAGGAAATAGGAAAATGGATCAGAATTGATGACGTTCCATTCTCCGTCCTCACTGTTCAGAGCCTTAACCACGCATTCCAGGTGGAACATTAGTTTCCATATTTCTAATTTCAAGGTGTTATTATGTTGATAAAACTGTCTGTCATATTGGGCAGACTGAGTGACTGCGTTATGAAGCATCTCTGTTCAGTCAAGAAACATCACTCGGATTTCAGTCTCCAGTCATTTTAATTCTTGATCTTGATTTATGCTGATTTTTTTCCATCTCAGCCTCCTATAATGTTCCAATAAAGCCCAGTGTAAACTCCAGAAACAGAAACTCATTCCTCAATAAAACATTTTATCGCCTTCCAGATACAATTTCAGACATTAAACTCAGCTCCATTTTGCTTCAAATTTTCTTTGCAGGTTTCTATCTTATTCTCATGTTTACTCTTGCTTTCCTTTCGGGCGGCACCTGTTTATCATTCTGCCAACATCAACACATTTTAGACACATATCTGGTTTCTTCACCTTTCCCTTTAGACTTACACCAAAATCTCTTCTGTTATTGAATCATTCCTGCACTTCACCTTGTTTCGAAACGGCAGGGAACAGTTCATTCTCGATTCAGTGATGAGTGACGAATGACAATATATTAACGTTCTGACAGATAATGAGCATTTCCGCCTTTTCCCTGTAACTCTGCACATTCTTCCCTTTTTTAAATAAGAGTTAAATTCCTTTTGGAATGCTTCAGTTGAACTATCCTCCACTCTCCAGCAGTACATTCCATACATTAAGTACTCGATATGTGAAAAAGATTTCCCTCCTGTTTCTATTCCCCCCTTTGATAATGACTTGAAATCTCATTAATTTTATTCCAGGCGTAGGAACAGTTTGTTCCTTTCCATTCTGCCCAGGTGTGTCTTGAGATTTAGTACCTCGATTAAATCTCCTTTCAACATTCAATTCTCCAAGGAAAACAGTGCCAAACTCTCTCAACCTTTCTCAATAGTGAAGTTTCTCAGTCCTACAAACAATATCATGAACCTTTTCTGCAATCTCTCAAATGCCTTCAGATCCTTCCGATTGTGTGACTTCCGGAATTGGACACAATACTTCAGCTGTGGATGTTTTAGTGTTTTAGATCATTTGAACATAAGCTCCTTGTTCATTCACTTGAAGCCCCTGTTAATAAAGGGTACAATTCAATATGCTTCATTAAACTATCTCTCACTGTATGCTGGCGTCCTATCATTTCATCTGTCGTTACATGTTTCCAAACAATGAATTTTGCTACTTTTGTGTCTGTCTTTCTCCTTTCATTGCATTCTTGGTGTTATGTAGTGGAATGATGTGATGATGTGTTAGGACACCAGCATACACGGAGAGATAGTTTAACGGTCTGTCCAATGACTGATACACACACACAACCAGCTCCATCTGCTCCTTTACTTTTTGCTGTCTCTCTGTAATCTTCCAAGGAGAATGAATCACTTTACAATCCTCTGCTTTGGATTTCATCAGCAACTTGTCCACTCGTTCCGACAACTTGTTTATCTCCTTTTTGAAGTTTTGACGATTCTCCTCGCAGTTAACAATGTTTCCAAATTTCACATTGTCCACAAATTCTGAAGTTGTGCCCTTACACCATTAGCTTCTTCACTAATATGTACTGGTGCATTTTCAAAGGCTTTGCAGATTGTGTGGATATAAAATTGTTTTACTGCAGATTGAAGCATTTCACGGAAAAGACACCCAATTTAATTACCTGTCTATAATCTTCACGTAAAAGTCACAAATATTGCACATTTGCAGTGAAGTGGTTTTATCATTATTGTTTATAGAAATACCAGAAGAATATTTCGATTGACAAACCTCAGGCCTTTGGACTCCCCACGCTTCCGCTACACTACTCTACCACGGAGCGATAAAGCCCTGCTGTCCATAAGTGTGGCCAGTCAGGTATTCAATTCTAGATTGTTTCACACCAGCAGCAGCGTCAGGAGGCTAAGTCTGGCCACATAATACCACTACACAACACCAAGAATGCATTGAAAAGAGAAAGACAGACACCAAAGTAGCAAGATACATTGTCTGGAAACATGTAACGACAGATGAAGTGATAGGGAACCAGCATACACGGAATTGGACAAGCAGTCACTGATGTAAAGGAATTTTGTGTTGAAAATATATGTTTATAAATATATTTCCTGCTCTGTAACTGTGCTCTCTGCTGTTCAGAGGTTTTCACTGTTATTGTGTAAGGTGTTTCCCTGTTTGTAAATATATTTCCTGTTTTGTATCTGTTCTATCTGTTGTTGAGAGGTGTCTTCTGCTGTTGTGTAAAATACTTCCCTGTTGTTATAAATGTGTGTCCGGCTGTGTAAATATGACCCATTGCGTGTCAATATATTTCTCAGTTCTGCTGATATGTCGCCTGCTCTGTAAACCTTTTCCCTGTTATGTAAAAATATTCTCCGTGAAGGTGTTTTCTGTTCGGCAAAAAAACTTCCTGTTCTCTGACGTTCGGTGTCGGGTTAACATGTTGCATTTTTTGTTCAGATGTTCGCTGTTCTTGTGAAAAATTCTGGTTAAACTGCAACTGGATAACTGTCGCTTAATCTTGACTTCATGTCACCTTCTGTTAGTGAATGTGATTGGCGAATTCATTGTGTATCCAACACATGTATGTGAGCGAGGTTGATTCTGTATCTGTCAGTCTCAGGCTGTGGTTGCGAGTTTTTACTTGTTTTATTTATTTATGTAAGGTGAGCTCACTGGCTCGGCCAACATTCATTCCCCATCTCCAATTGATCATGACAACGAGGTGATAAACTTTTTTCTTGAACCGCTGCATTCCCTGAGGTGCAGGTACATCCACAGTGCTGTTAGCTTAACGGTTAGGGAGGCAGTGGCAGGATTTTGCCCCAGCGACCGTGAAGGAGCAGCAATACATTTCCGAGTCAGGATGGGGTGTGGCTTGGAGGGAGGCTTCCAGGTACTGCTGTCCCCATGTATGAGCTGCCACTGACATTCTAGATGGTAACTGTTATAGGTTTGTAAATTCTACCTAAGAAGAGCAGATGCAGAAATACTGTTCCCGTTGGCAGAGGAATGAAGGGTAGTTTTTAATGTGCTGAGTGTTTAGGACCTGGACTGTCTGAGAGTGTGGCAGAGGCAACATCAAATCAGGGTTATCAAAGGGGAATGGGAAAGGCATCTGAAGAGAAAGGATCTGATGGATTATAAATCAATGACTGGGAAAGAAACGAGATGAACAGAACTTGTACAGGGCAACACACAGACAAAGGCCGAATCGTGTCTTTCTTTGGATTCTTGGAATAGAATAGAATCCATTCTAAGATTCGATATGTATGAGAGTTGGACTCATTTTCTATCGCTCTGTCTCTCGTATGATATATGAGTGTTTGACTGAGTTTTTCTGAGTGCGTGAGTGAGCGGATCTAAGTGAGTGAAATAGTGAGGCAGTGAATGAGTGAGTAACAGAGGCCGAGTAAGTGATTTCCTCTGAGTGATAGAGTGAGTCTGTGAGTGAATGTATCAGAGTAAGTGATTCAGCATGTTTGAAACTCTGAAATAATGACTATCGCTGCACCTGGGTGTGTGTGAGTTTTTGTGCCTGAGCGAGTCTGAGTGAGTGAGTGAGTCGTTGTTTATGAGTGAGTCGGAAGAAGTGATTGAGACTGGGTGTGTGACTGAGTCCGGTTTAGTGAGTGATTGAGCCTAGTGTGTGTAAATCTGCTTGAGTGAGTGAGTCTGCATGTGTGAGTGAGTCTGGATATGTAAGTGAGTCTGGGTGAGGGTGTGAGTCTGGTTATGAGAGTGAGTCTGGTTGAGTGAGTGAGTATGGGTGTTTGAGTGAGCTTGTGTGAGTGAGTGAGTCTGGGTGTGTGAGTGAGTTAGGATGAAGTAGTGATTCTGAGTGAGTGAGTGAGTCTGAGTGTGTCAGTGAGTCAGGATGAGTGAGTGAGTCTGGGTGAGTGAGTCTGAGTGTGTGATCCAATCAGAGCCTTTGAGTGAGCCTGAATGAATAAGTAAGTTGAAAAGTGTGTGCGAGTCATGGTGAGTAAGTATGTGTAAATAAATTATGGGATAAGAACCAGGACACTGCTAAAGGGAGTGAGTGTGGAAAGACACAGATGCCTTTCTCCTCCATGCACAGAAACCAATGCACAAAACAGGTCAGGATATGAGGAATTCCGAAATTCTAATGCAACCCATTTCCAACAGAACTATTGCATGAACCTAGCCCAGCCAGCACGGAGAGTGTGCAACCGGAGATGAATGCAAGTACATTGACAGTTAAACCTAGCTTCTTAGCTCAGTCCCGCTCCCCCTCACACCCACACCCACCGCCTCCACCTCCTCCCCACCACCCACCCCGCTACCCCCTCCCCACTCCTCACTTTTCATCCTCACTCCCTGGTTTTTGGGCCTGGCCTCTCTCTCTCTGCTTCTGCTTCATCAGCGAAAATGCAAAAAAAAATTCTATCAGTTAATATTGCTTCTTGGCGCATCTTAATGCTCTTGTTTTATTCGTTGTATTACTAAATTACCCATTTATTTGGTTGAAATTGATATTTTTAACATATACCTTTTTTTGCCTTTTACACCCTTATCCTGCTTAAACGACTCAATGGAACATTGAGTGAAAAACAAATGGAATATTGTCCTCACAAAAAAATGGTTGGATGGGTCTGCGCGAGATTAATCTGTTTGTTCAGTAACTGTAACTAATCACCGTCTCCATGGACGTCAAATATGACACTGGAGGGTTCAGATCTTCTATTGATAAGGAGCTGCTTTCGCTCTGACACCCACAGCATTACCATCGGAATTAGCTTTTCCAGAGAGAAAGGGAGGATGGATGATAATCTTCTTTCAGAGTTCAGAATATTATTTCTGTTCTTTGATATTGAACGGATTTATTATCCCGTCCTTTCCGCTGTCGTTGTCCCTGGTAGGTTTTTGTATTCGTCTTTTTTTTAGATATTTTGTCCTTAATTGTAACTGTTCTCTTCCTACTTACTCCTTCCGGTTGTTGAAGTCACTCTATGGAACTATCCATTTGTTCTCACTTTTTTGTGAAATACGTGTGTCAGACTCACAAGCTCGATCAATGAGATTCCCATTCACCGGTTGCCTTTGGAAAGGTGAAAGTGATCCAGCATTGCGAAGCTTTTCGCCGTATAGGATGCTGGTACACCTGCAGTGATGATAGGAAATACGTCCCAGGACTTTGATCCAGCAGCAATGAAAGGACGATCAAACAGGTTAAAGTCAGGATGAGGTGTGACTTGAGAAAAGAAAAGCTTGTTTGTGTCTTAAAGTTGACGATTTTGCAGCACGGAGAGAGGCAGTTCAGCCCATCGTGTCTTCAGCGACTATCAAACACCTATCTATTATTTTATGCGTCAATTGGTCCACTGCCTTGTATGATATTGCGTATAACTCGCTCATCTACCTATTTATTAAAGGTAATGTTTCCCGCCTCTCCCAATCTTTCAGGTGGCGAAACTCAGATTCCCACCTCGTTCTTGTTTTCCGCAAATCCCCTCTAAATTTGCTGTCCCTTACCTGAATAATAAGCTCCCGGATTCCTGCAAGCGAATAAGATCCTTCCTAACCATTAACCATCCATGGCATGTTTTGAACCTGCTCCTTCAGAGGGCAGAGTTCGGGGGTTTGGGAGGTTCTGTTGAAGCAGCCTTGGTGAGTTGCTGCAGTGTCGATGTCACACACTGCAATCACTGTGCGTCGCTAATGGAGAAAGCTGATGCTAAATGTGATGGATGGGATTCCAATCACGCGTATTTTTTTGACCTAATTTTGTCGAACTTCTTGAATGTTGCCGGAGATTGCACCATCCAAGTTTTGGAGAGTGTTCCATCACACCCTGACCCGTGGATTGCCAGTGTTGAAAAGGGTTTATGGATTCAGGAGGGGAATTACGCTGCACAGAATTCACAGTCTCTGATCTGCTCTTGGAGCCAAAGTAATTATATCGTAGACCCCGTTTACATTTTTGGAAATTGTTACCAAGAGGATATTGACAGGGCCGCTTTCAGAGATGACAATTCATTCTATATCAAGTGGAGATCATTGGATTCTATGTGACTGCAGATAGGTGCGTGTGTGGTGAGAATGTTACCTGTCATATTTCAGTCTAAGCCTGAATGTTGCTGGCCCTGCTGCCGATAAACTCGGAATGCTTCAATATCAGTGGAGTTGTGAATGAGTCTGCCATTCTGCATTGATCAGCGGAAAACTCCATTTCCAATATTTTGATAGGAAAGCGGTCATACTTGAAGCAGCTTCTGATGATTGCGCCTCTGGCAATAGCCTGAGGAAGGCGGGCAGCAATGACCTTGGGGTCGGATGTTTCAACTCAAAAAAAAGCCACAACCATTTTCCATTGTGCCAGGTCTCACTCCTACTAATAGAATGTTATCCGCCTGTTTCCCTTTGCCTCCAGTTGTATTAGCGCTAGCTGATGCCACAGTCCAAATAGCTTCTACAAATACATGAAGAGTAAATGAAAAACTAGGAAGAGGATAGGATCTCTTAAGGATCAAAAAGGTTACCTATGGGTAGATTCACCAGGAATGGGCGAGATCCTAAATGAATGTTTCTTATTACTATTCACTGTTGAGAAAAGTATTGATGTTAGGGAACTTGGGGAAATAAATAGTGATGTCTTGAGCAGTGTACATACAACAAAAATGGAGGTGCAGAAAGTCATAACGCGCATCAAGATCGATAGTCCCCGGGGCCAGATGAAATGTATCCCGGGTTATTGTGGGAAACTAGGGACGAAATTGCAGGTCAACTGTTATTTGCAGCTTACATGAATGCTTTGGATGATAATATAGAATTCATTGCTAGGAAGTTTGCAGATGACATCAAGATTGGTGGTTTCATGGACAGTGAAAAATTTTGTCTAAGATTACAAGGATCTTGATCGATTAAGCCAGTGGGCTGACGAATGACAGATGGAGTTTAATTTCAGCAAATGCGAGGTAATGCATTTTGGGAGATTGAACCAGAGCAGGATTTACTCAGCTAATGTCGGGCGTTGAGGGTGATTATAGGACGAAGAATTGTAGGGGTACAGGTTCATAGCTCCTTAAAGGCGTGGTCACAGGTGTACAGCGAAGTGAATAAGGCATTTGTCATTCTTGGTTTCATCGGTCAGAACATTAAATAGAGGAGTTGGGATGTCTTGTTGAAGTTGTGCAAGGCAATTGTATGGCCACACTTGGAATACCTTGCACAGTTCGGATCACCCTAATATGCAAATAATATTATTAAACTGGAAAAAGTGTAGAAAAAATACGAGGGTACTCCAGGATTGTTGGTTTGCATCATACCGAGAGGTTGGATAGACTGGGATTTTTTCTCTGGCGCGTAGGAGGCTTAGGACTGATCTTATAGATGTCTATGAATGAATGGAGAGCATTGATCAGCTCGATAGTCAAAACAGTTTCCCAAATGAAGGGGAGACCAAAATAGAGGACAAAGGTTTAAGTTGAGAGGGGAGAGATTCAAAAGGGTTCACAGGGGCAAAAGATTTCATTTTGCTGGGCTGGTGATTGGCTGGAGTGAGCTGCTGCCAGAGACAGAACTGGAGATGGATACAATTTTGTCTTTTAAAAAGTGTTTAGACAATTACGTGGTTAAGATAGGTACAACAGCATATGGGCCAAACGCGTGTAAATGAGACTACCTTACTGGTTAAAAAAAAGGGTGACATAAAGTTGGATCAAAAGGCGAGATTCCCATGCTGTAAACCTTTCTGATTCTATGACTCTGTGTGCTGCCTTGCTGCCAAGTGGAATTTGATAGCACAAGCTTTTGGAGCACCGCTCCTTTATTACCTGATGAAGGAACAATGCTCTGAAACCCCGTGCTACCAAATAAACCTGTTCAACTTTAACGTGGTGTTGTGGCACTACTTCCTGTGCCTACCCCAGTGCAATGCTGGCAACTCCACATCATATCTCCCCAGAATGTATTCTCCTTGCTGGATTGCAGTTCCAACAGGGGCACAGGGACATCACGATGCTTGCAAGGTGCATCATCAGTTGTTTCAGTTTCCATGCACATTACAGCAGAAAATACGGATGCATGGGATTGAGGGTGATTTAGCAGGCTGGATCAGGAATTGGCTAGCTAATAGAAGACAGAGGGTGGTGGTTGATGGGAAATATTCAACCAGGAGTTCAGTTACAAGTGGTGTACCGTAGGGATCTGTTTTGGGGCCACTGCTGCTTGTCCTTTCTATAAATGACCTAGATGAGGGTGTAGAATGATGGGTTAGTAAATTTGCTGACGACACTAAAGTCGTCACTAAAGAGTTGTAGACAGTGAGGATGGATGTTACAGTTTGCAGAGGGACATAGACAAGCTGCAGAGCTGGGCTGAGAGGTGGCAAATGGAGTTTAATGCGGAAAAGTGTGAGGTGATGCACATTGGAAAGAGTAACAGGATTACAGAATATTGGTGAAATGAAAAGGCTCTTGGTAGTGTGGATCAGCAGAGAGATCTCGGTGTACATGTGCATAGATCCCTGAAAGTTGGCACCCAGGTTGATAGGGTTGTTAAGAGGGCGTACAGTGTGTTAGCTTTTATTGGTGTTGGGATTGAATTTTGGAGCCGTGAAGTCATGTTGCAACGGTACAAAACTCTGGTGGGGCCGCACTTGGAGTATTGTGTACAGTTCTGGTCGCCGCATTATCAGGAAGATGTGGAGGCATTGGAAAGGGTGCAGAGGAGGTTTACCAGGATGTTGCCTGGTATGGTGGGAAGGTCTTGTGAGGAAAGGCTGAGGGATTTGGGGTTGTTTTCGTTAGAGAGAAGGTTACGAGGTGACCTAATTGAGGCATACACGATGATCAGAGGGTTAGATAGATGGACAGTGAGAGCCTTTTTTCCTCCGATGGTGATGGCTAACACGAGGGGACAAAGCTTTAAATTAAGGGGTGGTAATTATAGGACGGATGTCAGAGGTAGGTTCCTTACTCAGAGGGTCGTAAGGGCGTGGAATGTCCCGTCTGCAGCAGTTGTGGGCTCGCCAACTTTAAGGGCACTCAAATGGTCATTGGATAGGCATATGGATAATATTGGAATGATCTAAGTTCGAGGGTCATTAGATTGGTTCCACTGGTCGGCGCAACACTGAGGGCCGAAGGGCCTGTACTGCGCTATGATGTTCGATGTTCTATGTGATTCATTCTGCAGCTCAGCTTCCACTTACTGGTGTGGATATTTGTCATGTGAGGTGTGATAAACAGGCGGAGTCGAGTTACCACTTATTACGCTTATTTTCCTCTTAGAAATCATAGAAAGAAACCCTACATTGCAGAAGGAAGCCATTCGGCCCTTGGAGCCTGCAGTAACAACTCACACCCAGGCCCTATCCCCGTAACCCTGCATATTTAACAAGTTAATCCCCCAACACTAACAGACAAATTATCATGGGCAATCCACCTTACCTGTACACTCATCGACAGTGGAGGAAACCAGAGAACCTGGAGGAAACGCACGCAGACACAGGGAAAATATGCAAACTCCACACTGACAGTCATCCAAGGCCAGAATTGAACCCGGGGCCTTGGTGTTGTGCGGCAGCAGTGCTGAGAACTGTGCCACCGTCCGGCCACTGCTGGTATTGCATGATGTTCTTTCAGAGACACCACAGTCGAAACGACATTCCCGAATCAAACTTGCACAGATTTTTTTAAATTAATAAATCACAAAAACAGTGATTGAAATCTCAACATGCATCGACTTGTGGATATCCCATTTGAACTGTTGAACTTGAGGCCTTCCCTTTAGTTTCATTGGGCATCAGCACAAGGAAGTCATTCCAGCTCCCTGCTTCCCTACTTTGCTTTCCGAAATCCTTATCGCGTTCTTTTTGACCAGGGTATTGCTGATCTGATATAATATTCACTGTGCTGCCCTATTTTGTACTCTGAAGATCACGTGAATCGGATTAAATGGTTAATTTATGCTAAATCATCGTTCACTTCATTTGAGCATGAAATAAACTGTCGGCAGAACAGCGACCATTATCATCCCATTGATATGTTGGTCCAACTTGCGAAATATTTGATCAGAAACATTGATTTCCATTTAACGATTCATCGTACAATACTTACAACTCATCCCAGTATATCCACGTCTCCCGGATGTAATCACTTCAATACGTCATCATATACAGTAGTGCATTTGCTAATCACAATGAATACTCTCCATTGTAATTTCACTCAGAAGTTCATGTGATGTTTTCTTTGTGTTTTTTTTCCTCACAGTGAATATGTTGACGATTCTGACCCTCTCTCGGAAAAATTGTGGCCTTTCCAAATGTGTAACTCGTTACCTGGTGGCCATGGCAGCAGCGGATCTGCTTGTCATTATTATAGACCTGATTTTGAGGCATATCCCAATTGCTTATCGAGGTGAATTTCGATTCATGCGGTACATCCAAGTGTGTAACATCCACGCTGTCCTGCTTTTCGCAGTTACTGACTGTTCTGTCTGGTTCACTGTTGCTTTCACTTTTGATCGCTTTCTGGCAATTTGTTGCCAGAAGATCAAAACTAAATATTGCACAGATAAAATGGCGGCTATGATTCTCGGATCATTGACTGCACTGAGCTGTTTAAAGAATATCTTCTGGTATTTTATGTTTACTGGTCAATATGCAGGTACAAATGTTCCTTGGTTTTGTGATGTATCAACAGCTGTTCTGTTTTCAACTGTCTGGTCAGCAGTTGAATTCCTTCATTATATTCTAACGCCATGTGTCCCATTTGTCGTGGTTCTGCTCCTCAATGTGTTAACAGTCAGACACATTTTATTGAGTAGCAAGGCACGGAAGAGACTCCGGGCTCAGAAGGATGTGCAGAATTCCGGAGACACAGAGATGCAGAGTCGAAAGAAAAGCATAATTTTACTGCTTGCTATCTCTGGGAACTTCATTCTCTTATGGTCAGTGTTCATGATGTATTCTATATGGAGCCGCATGTGGAATATTGGGTATCGATCTGTATATATTCATAGTTATATACGAGAAGTGGGATTTATGCTTCAACTTCTGAGTTGTTGCACAAACACATGTATTTACGCTGTCACTCAAACGAAGTTCAGGGCACAATTCAAAGATGTATTGAGGTATCCTATCGCTATAATTATAAAAAATATCAAATGATGTTAAAAATAGACGTTATTGGAATGAACTCCCGAACCAAATTCCAGCTAAACATCTCTCCCCTGCAGATCATCACCCAAATATCAACAGTGGGATCGATCAGTTCTCCCCACAGGAGTACTTTGACACTGAGAGAATTCTTTAATTATACTCGCTACAAAAAATTGTGATATAGAATCACCGTGGTAAATCTGGATTCCCAAAGGTGTTTGACAGGCACAGGGGAGATAGTCAGATTGGCGCAAGTCCAATTGATCTCATCTTAATTCGTACTGTGTCGGCAATAAAGAAACGGGGGAACACATTAGTTTGCCAAGTTGGATTTGTGATGGAGTCATAGTTGGCTTTGTTTTCGTTTGCTGTGTCATCAAATTGGTTAAATGAGCTCCAAAAGGTCATCCATGACTGTTGCATTCGGATGGAGGCATGGAGCTGGCTGGCGGGGAGGGTTTCTGGAGACCACGGCCTTAGTTTCCGTTTTTGGGAATTCTCAATGAAATCATAATCAAAATTTCTTGTGTCCACCTGTTCCTCTCAGTCACTGCCAATCTGTCTAACTGCAATGTACCTTCAAACACTCATCACTTATTCTCACCCAGATCAATATTGTGAATCTAAACCTGATCCAAAACAGGACTTAACAGGCTACATTTCGATTATTTAGCGAATCTCTGAGAAGAATGATCCTGAAGACAGTGTAGAAACCTGGTGCACATTTGTTCTTCGACATATTATCACACATCCACTATGAAACTTGGGCAGTTTTGTTGATATCGTATTCCCTCATTCTTGCTCTTTAAATGCATACACTTGAAATAATTCTCAGCGTCAGTGCCATCTGCAATATACCTTTGCGTTAAATGAGCTTTGCTTTCTGTCTTCCGTGAATGCTTTGTTATCCTTCACATCCTTGAGATCATTTGATCGCTTCAGACGCAAATACATTTCGTACATACTTCCCAGAATAGATCTATCACTAATACCGATTCTTAGGGAACACCACTGTTTAATTTCTTTGGCCTTGGAAAACAATTGTTCACTGACAATTTTGTATATACAAGTCCCTGAATTCCATTAAATTTCATTTACAATCGATTAATCACTTTACCAAATGTCACTTGAACGTCAATATGCATCGATTGTCGAACCACAATAACCCACGCATAATCAGCCTGTTTCATTCCTTGAGTAAGGAACACATTTGATGTGTGCACAGAATTTTGAATATATAAATCAAGTCTAGTTTCATGACTACAAGTTTGAATGAGGTAGATGCCAGATATAGAACAAATGCAGGTGGAGGATGAGAAAGTAGGGCCCCAAACCTGTGTCCTCTGTCTGAACAGAGGGGAATACGATAGGATGAGAGAGGAACTGGTGAATGTAGATTGGGGGCGCAGGTTGGTCGGTAGGACGGCTGAGGAACAGTGGAGGATTTTTAAGGAGATCTTTTTCAGTACTCAGCAGAAATATATTCTGATGGTAAAGAAGGAATGTAGGAGAAGGGATAACCAGCCATGGTTATCTAAGGAAATAAAGAGCAAAGAACAAAAACAGCCCGGGAAACAGGCCCTTCGGCCCAACGAGCCCACGCTGCCATTTTAACATTCCCAGTCCCCCCTCCACCCATGACCCTTATCTATGCTTATGGCATTCCACATTGAAGGAAACTAATTCAGAGACAATTTATTCCTGCCAATCAGCCTCATAGCACATCTTTGGGGTGTGGGAGGAAACCGGAGCACCCAGAGAAAACCCATGCAAGCACGGAGAGAATGCGCAAACTCCCACAGACACCGACCCAAATCCATGTATCTGCACAGCAAACAGTGATAGTCACTGAGCTGTCGTGTTGCCCAGCATCTGGTCCAGTTTAAGCACACACTAACGACATGAAGCACTAGGCCAATCTCGAACATTCAAGAGCAGCCCTAGTACGACACATCGCGCGTATGCCCCTCGTTGGACAACAAGGCGGACCGACTTAAAACCTGTGAATTGAAAGAGGAAAACATTAGTATCATTCCACATCCTTTGACATTACCAGGGACGCCCCAATGCTAATGAACCTTATTTAAAACAATCTCCTATATCCTCCCATCTCCAACCCACTCATGTGCCTGTCTAAGTAACTCTTAAACAACTCCAGCGTGCCTGCCTCCACCACCTTACTTGGCAGAGCATTCCATACCCCCACTACCCTCTGTGTGAAAAACCTCCCTCTAATATCCGTGTTATACCTCTCCCCCCTCACCCTAAGCCCGTGGCCCCTCGTACTATCGTAGGAAAAAGCTTGCGTCTGTTTACTGTATCTATACCCTTCATAATCCTATATACCTCTATTAGATCCCTCCTCAGTCGCCGTCTTTCAAGGGAAAACAGCCCCAATTTGCTCAATCTTTCCTCATAACCCAATCCTTCCATACCAGGCAACATCCTGGTAAACCTCCTCTGCACTGTCTCCAGGGTCTCCACGTCCTTCTGATAGTAAGGCGACCAGAACTGGATGTAGTACCCTAAATGCAGCCTAACCAATGTTCGATACAACTGCAGCATTAGACTCCAGCTCTTATACTCTATACCCGTTCCTATAAAGGCTCGGATATGGATAGGGAATTGCAAAAGGTAATGTTTACTGATTGAACCAGCCATGCAGCCTCGCAATTGAGAAACTTGCACGCTGGAGCACCAATATTCACACAGCTGCTCACATGTGTCCCGTTGGAAAGCTCTCTGAAGGTACATGAAGTTTGATAGAGCGCCTGTGAGCACCCTTCACTGTCTGATTTCACGCTGAACAGGGAACTGCTCAGTAAAGCTGCATTCACTACGTGGAAAAATATGATAGAGTTGATATTCAAGGTTGCAGTTGCATTTTGCCTTCACAATGTTTCTATTGCACAGTCTCTCTCAAAGCAACATGGAAATATGGAAAACTTTAAAATATATATAGTTTATGGGATGTAGATGTCGCTGGTTCAGTTTTCCAGCATTCATTCTATCTGGGGTTTTATTAAAGCTCTGTGCAGTTGTTTCTACAGCACAGTAAACAACGTCTGAACAGCGTAGATTGTGCCTTGCGAATATCAAACCTGCGAGATCGGACTCCAATGTCTACAGGAGAATAAGAAAAGTGAGTGTGTGGCTGTTCTGCATTGGAAAGAATTTCTGCCTAAAGATACAAAATTTGCCAGACTTGTTCACAATTACAAGAAGTCACAACGAGTTTTACATTGTATATTGTATTTGATGGGAGGGGCCTGAGAGACACTTACAAGATAATGAAGGGGATGGATAGGGTAGAGGTAGTGAGATTCTTCCCGCTGAGAAAGGATAGCAGAACTCGAGGGCACAGCCTCAAAATACGCCGGGGGTGGGGGGTAGTTTAGACCAGACTTGAGGAGGAACTTCTTCACTCAAAGGGTGGTGAATTTCTGGAATTCTCCGCATTTATTGACCATCCAAAATGGCTTTTGCGAAGATAATGGTGAGTTGCTTCTGAACCTACTGCCCTCCGCGTAACACGGTACAATCTCACTACAAATGTTATTTCCCGCATGACAAGACTACTTTTATTTACCACATGTCACAGACCAGGACTGCGCGGTTATCCAGTTCTTGCTGCATTTGGAAATAGTCTGAGGAGTCCTGTGAATAGTCCTGAGCAGTGTGCAGTCAGCAGTGAACATCCCCAGTTCTGCCCTGACCATGGAAGAAATGTCATTTCTGAAGCAGCTGAGAATCATTTCACTCAGGGCGTTGCCGTGAGAAATAAAACGCCAAGATTTCCTGAAAATGAGATGAACAACATCCAAAAACGGCAGCCATCTTCCTTTGTGCCAGGTGCGGTTGCTGGAAGACAATCAGCGAATGCAGATTCAATTCAAGACTTGGGTCACCGTTTTTATGGAGTTCGCATTTTCTCCCGGTGACTGTGTGGGTTTCCTCCGGGTGTTCTCGTTTCGTCCCACAGTCCAAAGATGTGCGGGTCAGGTTGGTTGGCCATGCTAAATTGACCGTACTGTCAGGGTGGATTACTAAAGGAGGGTTACGGGGAAAGGGGCTGGGTTGAATTATGGTAGGCACAATGTCGATGGGCCGAATGGACTGCTTCTGTCCTGAAATGGTTCTATGATACAGGCTTACATGATTATTTTTCTCTAAAAGATGCACTGAGGTATAGTACAGCTGCGGAAGAACAAGATTGACAACTCAACATTCCTGGATATAGAATCTTCAGGCAAGATAAGGGAGGAAGTAAAATAGGAGGATGCATTGCATTATTAGTTACTGAGTCCGTTACTGCAGGAAGGAGAGATTATATCTTGGAGGTGGCCTCAGGTGAAGCTTTGTAATTAGCGTTTAGGAATAAAAAGGGGCAACCACATTGTTAGATGTTGATTATAGACCCCCAGAGGGTAAGTGGGATATTGAGGAACAAATGTGTGCACAGTTTGTGGAGGTGTGTAAAAGCAATAACAATACGGTGATTATATTTGGTGGTTTCAACTTTTCCAGCATCATCATGGAAATGGAGTGTTAAGGGATTGGATGGAGCAGATTTCTTGAAGAATGTACGGGAGAATTTGTTAAATCAATAAGTGAATAGTCCAACACGGGAAGGAACTGTACTCGTCCTAATTCTGGCGATTGAAGCCGTGTGATCGATATGGTGGTGGAGGGCATTTTAGTGATACAGTTCACAAAATGGTACAACTTAAGCTTGTTAGAGCCAAGGAAATCGGCAAGCTGCAAAAAAAATGGATTTTGAGAGAGCGGATTTCAGTAAAATTAGACAGGACCTGGACAAAGTAACCTGAGAACGGTTTCAAATGGAAAAGTGACAGAAGGACAGTAGGGGGCATTAAAAAAGGAATTGGGGATGGTGGCAGCCCACCATGTTCCCTCTCGGTGATAGGAATAACAAGCCCACAGAACAGTGCATGTCCAGATATATTCAGGTTTCAATGAGAAGGAAAGGAAAAGCTTTTAAAAAGTTATTATAAACCTTTAATTTAACTATTTTGCAAGCATTCCCGTTTAATAAGGCAAACAAGGCTAATAATGCATTAAAAACACACACAGCTCGTACCAACTGAGACAGAAACAGTTGCAACTCATTAACTCTTTACTGAACTTTAACTCTAACGGAACATTAACTTTCAACTGAACCTTAAATCTTCAACTGCACTTTTCTCTGAATGAAAATCAAGAATTGAAAATAGACTCTACCGAGTTTTGGAAAACTTTGGCTCAGAAAGAAGCTCGGTGTAGAATCTATTTTCATCTCTCTGAAGTATCCTGCTGGGTGAAGCTTTGTTGTGATAGTTGGTCTCTTGGAGTTATTGCTGCTAAACAAAGGATTAACGTGAATTTTATCCACGATTGCCCACTTGTTTCCGGAAGATTCTCTATGATCCAGCCAACTGTGCCACCAGAAACCAAACATATGTCTCACACCTCCAGTGAACCTACTCGTGAACTGAACCACGACACTTCAGTCAAACTGCACACTCTGCACAGGGCAGCCATAACTCGGAGGTTCAATGCTTGGGTCGATGTAAACAACTTCCCTGATCACACCAACACTAGAAGCCTCAGTTCACAGCTTCCAGACCAGACCCTGTTTAAGACCTGCATCTGAATTTAATCCACAAGTTGATCAAAATTCCCAGCATGCTTAGCTCTCAACCAGAGCAGCCATTTTAAAACCATTATTGTTAAATGATTGTTGTCGACGTTTTTTGTTTCTATCCACAAAGCACAAGGGGACAAAATCAGTGGAGGCATTAATGAAGTACAGAAAGTGTAGGGTAGACCTTGAGAAAGGAATAAGGAATGCAAAGAGAGGATGTGAGAAAACTTTGTCTGGTTAAATTTGGGAAAATTCTATGATAATCTAAAAGTATATTGTTGTTCGTCCATCGTCATCGATGAGGACCTCAACACCGTCTGTCATTTTGAGGCTGGTTGTGGTGTGTCCGAAGATGACTGATCAGGGGCAATTCAGGCACGGAATGTTCTGGCACATATTGGACAGACTTGTGTAGACACTGTAGTTGTTGCGCTGGTGGTTCTGAACTTGCGCCGCTCGCGCTAAGTTGTGCTTCAGCAATGCACCTTGCTTCGTGAGCTTGACAGCCCTTGTGGATGAGGCAGTCCCAGGTAGGGCGGTTTTGTGCCAGCGTTTCCCAGGTGGTCGTGTCAATGTCAAGCGACTTCAGGGAGGCTTTGACTTTGTCTTTGAGAGGTTTCTTCTGCCCTCCATGTGAGCGTCTTCCAGCAGAGAGTCCCCCAAAAAGGAGCTACTTGGATATGCACTCGTCTGACATCCGGGTGATATGACCTGCCCACTGGGTCTGTGCTCTCATCGGCAGTGTGTGGACTAATGGTAGACTTGCTCTAGAGAGAACTTCAGTATCTGGTACTTTGTGTTGCCATCTGATGTGTAATATTCTGCAAAGACAAGTCATGTGGAAATGATCGAGCTGTCTTGCATGCCTTCGATACACAGTCCACGTTTCACAGGCATACAGGAGGGTAGTGAGTACCGCGGCGCTGTAGACCTTCAGTTTTGTTGCTGTGCTGATTCCTCGACGATCCCATACAGTGGAGCGCAGTCTACCAAAAGCGGAACTCGCCTTTGCTATTCTACAGTTAACTTCTGTATCAATAGTCACTGCTTGGGAGAGGGTGCTGCCAAGATAAGTGAGCTGGTCCACTGCCTGTAGTTTCTGCCCTTTGATTGTGATTATGGGTTCTGTGTACGGTGCATGAGGAGCAGGCTGGTGCATGTCTTCGGTCTTTTTAATGTTGATGGTGAGTCCAAAGTTGTCACAAGCCGTGGGAAATTTGTCCATACTGACTTGCATCTCTGGTTCTGAGCCAGCAGACAGGGCACAGTCATCGGCAAAGAGGAAATCTCTCAGAACAGTCTCCTTCACATTAGTAATAGCTTGAAGTCTCCTCAGGTTGAAAAGCTTCCCACCCACTCTGTACTTGAGGCTGATTCCAGCAACACTGTCCTGGAAGGCATCATTCAGCATGGCAGTAAACATCATGCTGAACAGTGTGGGTGAGAGCACACAGCCCTCTTTGACGCCATTGGTGACCGGGAATGCCACCCGAAAGCTAGTGAATTTACTATCAAATAAATTGGTTGGTCTTGAACCTGGTGTTGTCAGACTTTTGACTGGGAATGCCTCAGATGATTCTCCGCCATCCAGTGCTCTGGACATGACGCCATCATGGAACTGGCGTACCATCTGAATGAATTTGGCGGGGTGGGGGGGGGGTGGGGAGGCAGCCGAACTTTGACATGATCCTCCACAGGCCTTGTCGGCTTCCAGTGTCGGAGGCTTTCGTGAGGTCAACAAAGGTTGTGTAGAGCTCGCGATTCTGCTCCTGACACTTCTCAGGGTAATATTCAACGTGTTGACGACGTGGCATCGCCAGATCAAAGGTAAGCCAAAATGTTGATGAATTGAACGAACGTTGATCTCAGGTCAAGAAAAGTGTCGGTACAAATATTAAGATTTGCATTTTTTAAAGTTTCATTGCTCGACAGTATTTTTTCCTTTTTTTATAGTTGGAGAACAACACAAATACAATTTGAAGTAAAAAAATTGCGGTAAACTCTCCGTCGGAGAATTGAACCCCGGTCTCCCGCGTGACAGGCGAGGATACAAACCACTATACTAACGAGGAACTGGTAGCCTAAGCGACCATACACATTGTACACTTGTTACTTACACTTCCGGAGCGACAACTCAGTTCTGATGAGATCAGTTCTTTTCCCCAATACGGAGAACCATTTCATGCAGCAAACAGCGGCTTTAACTAACTCATGAAGACTTTTGGATTAGCAGGAAAGAGAATGAGATGGATGCATGAAGAAAAAAACACAAATCAGGTGGAGACAGAAAGGTGCGTTTGCCGTTCATATCAAACCGCATGTTCTTTTTCATTTTGGGGGAAAGTCTTGGAGTCTGAACATGCTGGACAATCTCAGCTGGTCTCTCTCCACAGATGATGTCAGACCTGCTGAGTTTTTCCAGCATTTTCATTTGTTGTTTCAGATTCCAGCATCGGCAGTATTTTGCTTTTATCTTGTCAAGGAATATGTTTTTTTTCTCCAAACCGCTGGAAGTTTCAAAGTGCTTTACAGCTGAAATGCTTTTCTTTAATTATATTGTCCTTTTATTGCCCGAGGTGCACGTGCAGATTGAGCAAAAACATTAAATGTAGTATCTATCATCGTTTGGAAATTTGTTTTTTCGGGAACAATCAACTTTATCCGCGTTCAAAATCCAAAGACTGATAAACGAAAGCTCCGTGAGCCGGACGTGATTTGAACACGCAACGTTCTGATCTGGAGTCAGACGCGCTACCGTTGCGCCACAAGCTCATAACGCGAGATTCTTTTTACATCCGGGTTATGTTTGGTGAATTCAAACTCACACCGGAAATGTCTCCCTCTTTACTTTCTCGGGATTTAAATCGAATGGAAGAGTAACAGCGAAGCAAAATTAACAAGAAAGCAGAAACACAACATTATCCTACAGGAGAAATGTGTTCCTTGTTCAAGAGGTGATTAGAAAGACACTTGTTTGTAGGATGAGGTGGCCCAGTTGTTAAGGCGATGGTGTGCTGATCCCATCCTCTACATGCATAAGTTCAAATCCCACTTTCGTCCATTATGTATTTTCTCTGTCTCTTTATTGTGAATGAGCTCAATGAGTGAGGTTCCTCGGATGCGGCCTGGGTCAGATTACTGTTAGCGCAGGCTCGATGGGCCGAGTGTCCTTCTTTTGCACTATGGGGATTGTTTGATTTTCGTGGAGGCAGTTTCACTTCTCTGAAAGCATTGATACACCAGTTCCTTATCTAAAAAGCCGACTCCGATGAGTTCCTGACCACAATCTTTGAATATCTCACCAGATAACGATGAGAAGTCCAACGTGTAATTCTTCTGTGCAACA
Source organism: Carcharhinus amblyrhynchos (assembly GCF_965287045.1). Taxonomy (NCBI): domain Eukaryota; kingdom Metazoa; phylum Chordata; class Chondrichthyes; order Carcharhiniformes; family Carcharhinidae; genus Carcharhinus; species Carcharhinus amblyrhynchos. The sequence continues at coordinate 223,915 of NW_027649819.1, read as the reverse complement.
GAGCCGCAGCTGCAACATTTATTCCCCATTCCCATACAACATTGCAGCACAGAAACGGGACTTTTGGCCTTTCTTGGCTGTGCCGAACCATTTTTCTGTCTAGTCCCACTTGCCTGCCGCTGAACCATATCCCTCCACACCCCTCTCATCCATGTACCTGTCCAAGTTTTTTCATAAATGTTAAAAGTGAGCCCGCATTTACCACTTCATCCGGCAGCTCATTCCACACCCCCACCACTCTGTGTGAAGAAGCCCTCCCCACCCCACCACAATATGCCCTTTAAACTTTTCCCCCTTCACCCTTCACCCATGTCCTCTGCATTTTTTTTCCTCCCCGTAGCCTCAGTTGAAAAAGTCTATTTGCATTCACTCTATCTATACCCATCATAATTTTATACACCTCTATCAAATCTCCCCTCATTCTTCTAAGATCCAGGGAATAAAGTCCTAACCTATTCAACCTTTCTCTGTAACTCAGTTTCTCAAATCCCGGCAACATCCTTGTAAACCTTCTCTGCACTCTTTCAACCTTCCTGTAATTAGGTGACCAAAACTGCACACAATACTCTAAATTCGGCCTCAGCGATGCCTTATACAACCTCACCATATCATTCCAACTCTTGTAATCAATACTTTGATTTGTAAAGGCCAATGCACCAAAAGCACTCTTTACGACCCTATCTACCTGTGAAGCCACTTTTAGGGAATTATGTATCTACACTCCCAGATAACTTTGTATGTTCTATCTTGGTTTGTCCTTCCAAAGTGCGATACCTCACACTTGTCTGCACTAAACTCCATCTGCCGTTTTTCAGCCCATTTTTCCAGCTGGTCCAAATCCCTCTGCAAGCTTTGAAAACCTTCCTCACTGTCCACTACTCCTCCAGTCTTTATATCATCAGCAAATTTACTGATCCAATTTACCACATTATCACCCAGATCATTGATATAGATGACAAACAACAATGGACCCAGCACTGATCCCTTGGCACTCCACTAGTAAGACGTCTCACAACACCAGGTTAAAGTCCAACCGATTTATTTGATAGTAAACTCACAAGCTTTCGGTGTTTGCCCCTTCGTCAGGTGAATGGAGAGTTCTGACCTCAGACAGAGCATATAACAGCACACAGTTTACAGATTACTGATTGGAATGCGAGTCTTTACAGCTAACCTGCTATTCAAGTCTTAAAGATGCGGACAATGTAAGTGGAAAGGGCCTTAGGCATAGGTTAAAGAGATGTGTATTGTCTCCAGACAGTGCAGTAAGTGAGGTTTAGCAAACCCAGACAAGTCATGGGGGTTACAGATCGTGCGACATGAACCCAAGATCCCGATTGAGACCCTTCCACATGTGTGTGGAACTTGGCTATCAGTCTCTGCTCAGCGACTCTGCGCTGTCGTGTGTCGTGAAGGCCGCCTTGGAGAACGCTTACCCGAAGGTCAGAGGTCGAATGCCCGTGCTATAAGGCAGCAGCAGCTTCCGATCCACCCTGTCTATTCCTTATATACCGGAATCAGGTCTCTTCTCAGCCTTCACTGCTCTAAATAAAATAGTCTGATCCAATCCAGTCTGTCTTCATAGCTCAAATTCTCCTTCCCACACAACGATCTGCCCACTGGTAAATGGGCCATGTTCTGCTGTAATATATTCTCTGCAATGATTTCTCGGGAACTCTAATCTGCTCCTGGTTTTAATCATTTTCGGAATCTACTTTGAAAAAATATAAAAATAAACCCTGGGCTCGTCCGGGATTTGAACTCGGGACCTCTCGCATTTTAATGTGGGGACCCTAAGGGAGAATCATACCCCTAGACCAACGAGCCAACTGCCAAAGCCATTTGCATGGAAACATCTTTTCAATGTGTCCCACAGCTTATTGACCATCTTTTCGTAACAACATTGTAAAATCAGGAATGTTCCCGAACAATGTTCCATTTCACTGTCTGTTCTGGTGAAGATCAGAAGCAGTGATATCAGTTTTCACCACTCGCCAAGTCGACCTGTGGTTGTAACTCGCCAGTCGCGTCGGTAATCTCATTCTGACAGCCGGATTTGATGTGATTTGATTTATTTTTGTCACATGAAATAGTACACAGTGAAAGGTATGGTTTGTTGCAGACAAAGCATACCGCACATAGAGAAGGAAAGGAAAAAGTGCTGGATGTAATACCACCTCATCTTTCCACAAATAAGGGGACCAAAACTGGACACAATATTCCAGTTGCGGCTTCATCAACACAATTGAAACAATATTTCTCTACTTTCTTACTCCAGCTCTTTTGCAATATATGCTTACATTCAATTTGCCTTTTAAAATTATACAGTTTACCCGCAAACTGACTTTCTGTGATTCTGGACAAAGACAGCCAGATCCCTCTGCCCAGACAGATTTTGAAACTGCTTTCCAGAAGGATAATAATTTGCCTTTCGCGTTTATCCGCATTGAACTCCATCTGCCAAAAACTATCCAATTCACCGAGTATATCTAGATCCATCTGGAATATTTTTACATCCTCTTCACAGCCTCCTTTCCCACAAATTGTGCATTATTCGCAAATTTTGTCCTGTTACACTCGACAAAAGGAAAACAACGTATTTCTTGACAAGATAAAAGTAAAATCCTGCCGATGCTGGAATCTGAAACAACAAATGAAAATGCTGGAAAAACTCAGCAGGTCTGACATCATCTGTGGAGAGAGACCAGCTGAGATTGTCCAGCATGTTCACACTTCAAGACACCCCGTCTTTCCTCCAAAATGAAAAAGAACATGCGGTTTGATATGAACGGCAAACTCACCTTTCTGTCTCCACCTGATTTGCGTCTTTTTCTTCATGCATGCATCTCATTCTCTTTCCTGCTAATCCGAAAGTCTTAATGAGTTAGTTAAAGCCGCTGTTTGCTGCATGAAATGGTTCTCCGTATTGGGGAAAAGAACTGATCTCATCAGAACTGAGTTGTCGCTCCGGAAGTGTAAGTGACAAGTGTACAATGTGTATGGGCATGATCAGCAGTAGTTCATCGTGAGTATAGGGGTTAGTATCCCCGCCTGTCACGCGGGAGACCGGGGTTCCATTCCCGGACGGGGAGTTTAGCGTAATTTTATTATGTCAAATTGAACTTGTGTTGTTCTCTAACTTTGAAAACAGAAATGAAAAAGACTGTCAAGAAATGAAACTTTCAAAAATGCAAATCTTTACATTTGTACCGACACTTTTCGTGACCTGAGATCAACGTTCGTTCAATTCATCAGCATTTTGGCTCACCTTTGATCTGGCGATGCCACGTAGTCAACATTTCGAATATTACCCTGATATTAGCACAATGTCAATAAATGCTGTCATTTCGTATTTTTCAGTTCTATTTTTGGATGATCCACTGATTCCCAGATCCCTGAAAATACAAAGGAAACCTCCAATGTTTTTCAATATTGGAGATCCCTTTGAGTCTGTGAGTTGTGAAAATTCATGCAGCGTGAGGAATGGAATATTAATGCATAATTGTAAGAGCAGAAAGGTTCAGTTCGAGCTGGACAACATTTTGGTGAGGCCACCGCTGGAGGACAGTGTGCAGTTCCGGTCAAATCACTTCAGTAAGGATTTTATTCCACTGGAGAGGGTGCAGTGTCCATTTACCAGTGACCAGATCGGAGACTGAGATGGAGAATTTGAGCTCTGAAGAGAGTCCATGTAGACAACATTCACTGTCCTATTCTCATCAACCATCTTCGTCACTTCGTTGAAACACACATTCATGTTCGTGAGACACGACCTCCCCTTTACAAAACCATGTTGCCTCTCACTAATATGTCCACTCATTTCCAAAGTGGGAAAATATCCTGTCTCGAACAATCCTCTCCAATAATTTCCCGACCATTGATGTAAAGCTCACCGGCCTGTAATTACCTGGATTATTCGTGTTATCCTTCTTAAACAAAGGAACAACATCGGCGATTCTCCGATTATCTGGGACCTCCTCTGTAGCCAGTCAGAATACAAAGATTTCTCTCAAGGCTCCAACAATTTCCTCCCTTGTCTCTCAGTATTTGGGGTATATCCCATCAGACCTATCTTGTCGACCTTAATATTTCTCAGGGGCACCAATACCTTCTCCGTTTTGATCTCAACATGATTCAAACCACCTGCACATCCTTCCCCAGACTCATCATCATACACGTCGTTTTCGGTCAACACTGACGCAAAGTGCTCATTTAATACTTCACTCATTTACTCTGGCTCCACGCATAGATTCTCTCCCTTGCCCTTGAGTGGGCCAACCCTCTCCCTGGCTACCCTCTTGCTTATTATGTATGTATAAACAGCCCTGGGATTTTCCTTAAACCTGCTGGCCAGTGTTTTTTGCGTGACCACTTTTCGTCTATTGTTTCACTACATTTGTCATCTTCCTCATCAGGTTAAGGAGCGGCACTCCAAAAGCTCGTGTTACCAAATAAATCTGTTGGACTTTAACCTGGTGTCATGATGCTACTTAATGTGCCCACCCCAGTCCAACGTCGGCAACTCCGCGTTGGTCTGTGACACAATGGGATTAATGTTGTATCTGTCATCCATGATATGCATACAGATTTGCTCCTCTATCTCTTTCTCACCACACTTCCCTTTTCCCTTCTCTATCACTTCTGATCACATTGTATTGAATAGAAATTGCGTGGTGTTCTATGTGACTGATGGAGTCACTCTGTCCGTGGTACTGTTGGGGACTCAATGTGTATTTGCCAGTTAGTGGGAGCTGAGAGTGACTGCGGGGTTCGTTCCCTCCCTGCGATGCTCTGCCATTTTGGGATTAATGTTGTAACTGTCCTTCTCGGTCACTATATGAGGGGACTGGGTTTACTTTTACCTATCAGTCTCTGCAACTGCCTGTGGGATTCATCCTCTAATTGTCAGTCTCTGGCTGTGTAAATCAATGTGTACTCTTTAAATATCAGAGAAGGCAGAAAATTACAGCACAGGAGCAGCCCTTCAGCCCTCTGAGCCTCCGCCGACCATGCTGCCCATGTGAACTAAAACCTCCTTTCAGTCTGTGGCACTGAGCCTGCTTTCTGCTCAATGGGCCGAGTGTTGGCGAGTGGAATTAGTTGGGCAGGCCAGGGCATTTCATGCATCACTGTAGATTCGATGGGCCAAAGGGCCTCTTCCACACTATCCTATTCTCTGATACATGGCCTTACAACCCAAGCTTGGAAAATTATGTATTCATAGATAATGTATTTTGGGTGGGTGTCAGTATAAACTGCAAAAATTTGGTTCATGTCTTAAAACTCACAGTTTGTTTTCCCCGCATGGAATTGTTGATATTTCAAACACTTTGTCTGAATTTGTTGTGAACGCTGAAAATGCAGTGACTTTTAGAACACTTCATAGAATCATAGAAACCCTACAGTGCAGAAAGAGGCCATTTGGCCCATCGAGTCTGCACCGACCACAATTCCACCCAACCCTACCCCCTGATACCTGCCTATTTGCCCCCAATCCCACGAATCGATACCTCTCAGGACGTTTCGAGGCAATTTCAGCATGGATTCCCGTGCCGCCCAATATAATTCACTTTTGAGGGAAAAGGTAAACTGGCCCGTGCGGGGACCGAACCCGCGACCTTGGCGTTATTAGCACCACGCTCTAACCAGCTGAGCTAACCGGCCGCGAGTGGAGTTGTGGCCACCGACGGTTATCGGGGCAGCACGGTAGCATAATGGTTCGCATTGTTGCTTCACAGCTCCAGGGACCTGGGTTCAATTCCAGACTCAGGTCATTGTCTGTATGGAGCTTGCACATTCTCCTCGTGTCTGCGTTCAGACCAAACCGCATGTTCCTTTTTTTAAATTTTGAAGGAAAGGAGGGTGTCTTGAAGTCTGAACATGCTGGGCAATTTCAGCTGGTCTCTCTCCACAGATGATGTCAGGCCTGCTGAGTTTTTCCAACATTTTCATTTGTTGTTCCAGATTCCAGCATCGGCAGTATTTTGAACAAAGAACAAAGAACAACACAGCCCAGGAAACAGCCCCTTCGGCCCAACGAGCCCACGCCGCCATCTTAACAATGTGTTTTTCCTCCTCCACCCTTGACCCGTGTCTCTGCTTCTGGTACCCCCATTGGAAACCAGATTAAGGGGAGAATAATTTAGGGGCAATTTGTGACACCAATCAGCCTAAGAGCACATCTTTGGTGTGTGGGAGGAAACCTGAGCACCCGGAGGAAACCCACGCAACCACAGGGAGAATGCGCAAACTCCCACGACACAGGTCCAAATCCATGTATCTGCACAGCTAGCAGTGATAGTCACTGAGCTGTTGTGGTGCCCATCTGCTGGTCCAATTTTAAGCATACACAAACGACGCGAAGCACTCGGCCACTCTCGAAACATCCAAGAGCAGCCCATGCACAACCCTCCGTGCGTATGCCCCTCGTTCGACAACAAGGTGGACCGACGCACCTGCGGAGTAAAAGAGAAAAAAGTAAACAGACCAGAACTGGGAACCAACCCGCGACCTTGGCATCATTAGCATCACGCTAACCGGCCACAGGTGAGCTATCGGCCACAGGCTATTAGTGGGCCAGCACGGTCGCATAATGGTTCGTACTGCTGCTTCACAGCTCCAGGGACCTGGGTTCAATTGGAGGAGTTTGCACATTCTCCTCGTGTCTGCGTGGGTTTCCTCCGGATGCTCCGATTTCCTCCCACTGTCCAAAGATATGTGGGTTAGGTCGATTGGCCATGCTAAAATTGCCCCTTAGTGCCCTGAGATGCGAAGACTAGAGGGATTAGCGGGTAAAAAATGTAGGGATATTGGGGTAGGACCTGGGTATGATTGTGGTCCGTGCAGACTCGATGGGCTGAAGGGCCTCTTTCTGCACTGTAGGGTTAAAGAAAAACACTTGTCAGAAACATAGTGTGATTTCTATATGTGTGTTGCCTCATGTTGTTGTTGCTGTTCTTGTTTTTTTTCAGACTGTGACTGTGTTTTCACTGTCTGGCAATGGAGATAATTAAATAAATGTCTCACGATCGAATTGAATGGTAGAACAGAGTCAACGTGCCATGTGCAATGTCTGTTCTTAATTGCAGTGTTCTGGTGACTGGAAGAGACGGATCGATGGATACTGAGGGAAATATGGTTGGAAATTGCAATGGCAATGGAGGCAATTTCTAACCCAGCTCGTTATATGGGTGGCGCCAAATGAGTGGAGAATTGCAAACGGTAAAGACACCTCTTCAGAAATGGCTGTAAGAATCAGTCCAATCAGTTTCATTGTTGGGCCGAAGGGCCTGTTTCCTGTGCTGTGTTGTTCTTTGTTGTTCAATGTGTAATATTCTCCAAATAATAACTGGAGGGAAAAAATAACACCCACCTGTGCTAATGCACAATGATTCAGGAAAATCCCTAAGTAATCCCATAGTTAATGAACTTGATCGAGATCTTCATGACGGGAATGGAAAAAGTGAGGATTCAAATCCCAGTCCTGATACTGTTTGGGGGAGGCAGTGACATTGGACAAGTAATCCAGAGATTCTGGGTAATGCTGGGAAGCTGGGTTCAAAACCCAAAAGGACAGATGGTGAAATTTTAATTCAAGACAATCCTGGAACTAATTGTCCATTTTTATAAAACCCCATGCGGTTTACTAATGTCCTTTAGGGACCGAAATCTGCAGGAGGAGGGTATTTGAATCAGCAAGTCCAGAGGTAACAAAAGCATGGATGAGGGTTTCAGGTACAGTTGAGATCAGGTATTATCAACAATGTGTGAAGTTACACAGCTGGAAACAGGTGGCCTTGGTGCAGGAACAGATGTGTGGTCAGAATCTCATTTCCAGGTGTAATGATGTGCCAAGGTTATATGGGTTTGTTTCGGCCTCGACAGTGACCAGGGAGAGTGATGGACTCATTGACTGGGAATGGAATTTATGGTGGGACCTTTGGCCTTCCAGATGTTTCATGGGGAATTATCTGCTTATCCAGTACAAGCTGCTGGATAAGCAATCTAATAATTTAATAAGAGGGATTGGTTCTGAGAGCTGACGGTGAGCTGGAACTGGGTATTATCAGCTTACGTGTGAAAACTAACACTGCTCTTCAGATAATGTCACCGAAAGGTGAGGTCTAGAAATAGGAGGGAGCCAAGGTTAGATCCTTCAAGGATTCGGGAGGTAACAACACAGGAGGGAGAAGAGTAACCATTGCGGGTGATATTGTGCCACTGACCGGAAAGGTAAGAATAGAACGAGGCGAGTGCAGCCTTCCCCAGCTGGATAAGCATAGGACATAGAACATCACAGCGCAGTGCAGGTCCTTCGGCCCTCGATGTTGCGCCGACCAGTGGAACCAATCTAATGACCCTCCAACCTCAACTATTCCAATATTCTCCATATGCCTATCCACTGACCATTTGAACGCCCTTAAAGTTGGTGAGTCCACAACTGCTGCAGGCAGGGCATTCCACGCCCTTACTACCCTCTGAGTAAAGAACCTACCTCTGACATCCGTCCTATAATTACCACCCCTCAATTTAAAGCTATGTCCCCTCGTGTTAGCCGTCACCATCCGAGGAAAAAGGCTTTCACTGTCCACCCTATCTAATCCTCTGATTGTCTTGTATGCCTCAATTAGGTCACCTCGTAACCTTCTTCTCTCTAATGAAAATAAACTCAAGTCCCTCAGCCTTTCCTCATAAGACCTTCCCACCATACCACGCAACATCCTGGTAAACCTCCTCTGCACCCTTTCCAATGCTTCCACATCTTTCTTATAATGCGGCGACCAGAACTGTACGCAATACTCCAAGTGCGGCCGCACCAGAGTTTTGTACAGTTGTAACATGACCTCACAGCTCCGAAAATCATTCCCTCTACCAATAAAAGCTAACACACCGTACATCTTCTTAACAACCTTATCAACCTGCGTGCCAACTTTCAGGGATCTATGCACATGTACCCCGAGATCTCTCTGCTCGTCGACAAAACCAAGAGTCCTTCCATTAGCCCTATATTCTGTACTCCTGTTACTCTAACCAAAGTGAATCACCTCACACTTTTCCGCTTTGGTCTTCTACACTTTGCTCAATCTGTTCTTCACAACAATCCTTGAACTGATGTGATGGGAATTTCTTTCGCTGAGAGAAGCTACAATCCCAACATTGAACATCCTGTTGAATATTCAGGGTCTAAGACAAAGAGGATCGCATTTCCCCCTGAATCTGCTGTGTTTTTCTTCAATGTTCCATTCTCATGACAGTCTGAAAGGATAGCTAGTTAACAGAAGTTTATTCGGTGAACTGTTACCTCCATGACGGCTCGTTGGTCTAGTGGTATGATTCTCGCTTCGGGAATTCCACTGTATGAATTAGTGAGAGGTCCCGGGTTCAAATCCCGGACGAGCCCTCAGTTGGTGGTAGTTTTGGTTCCAAATGTTGGTGTTTGCAAAAAGAAACACGTTGCGTTTTAGATGGCGGGATGTACATGTCTCGAGATCAAGTTTGAAATCCAGCAACACATCCCGACAATTTTCTCAATGCTGCAAACCAAATGTTTTCAAGAATGTTCACCCACAGAACCAGACTGTAAACTTATCCCAATGAATCAATCGGGGCTGTCCATAGTTTCTCGCGTCAGGGATTCTTGCATCGTTGTATTTTGGTCAGAAAGAAATTGCAGTCTGAATAGCATTCTAGTCAAACTTTTCTGCACTCTTTCCAGTTTAATAATATCCTTTCTATAATAGGGTGACCAGAACTGTACACAGGATGGTGAGGTGAGTGATCATAATAAATCAGACGGTGCCCTGTGTCTTTTTTTATCAATGGTTTACAAAAGAACAGAAACTATGTTAAACCTGAATTCAAATTGGGTTCAGTTTCAAATGGATATTGGTTCCATTTTCTGCAGAGCAAATTATAAGAACATTATATAAGATTTCAGAAGGTGGCAGAAATGTTTCACCAGAATAGTTCAGTTGATGAAAAATTTTATTTATTGAGAATGGTTTGACACACTGCGACTGATCGACTTGGAGAAGAGAAGGTTCTGAGGAAATTTCGCAAAAATATGCAAATCCTCATGGGTCTGGTCAGATGATTGATAGAAATTTGTTCACATTGTTGGCAGGATCGAGAAGCAGAGGGCAGATATTACAAAGAGCAAAGAACAACACAGCACGGGAAACAGGCCCTTCCGCCCAACGAGCCTGCGCCGCCATTTTAACATTATGAGTCCCCTCTCCACCCATGACCCTTGTATTGGAGGTAATCGCCAAAAGAAGCAACAGCAGCATAAAGGAAATGCTGCCAAAGAGAGGGGTCACGGCAGGTTCACTTGAATTCGATTATTATTCCAAAAAGAAAATATGCAGGTTAATACGCAATGATATATTTTTTGTATTCATTCATGGGCGTCACTGGCTGGCCAGCATTAATTGCCCAACCATAATTGCCCGAGTGCAGTTGAGAGTCAACCACATTGCTCTTGCTCTGAAGTCACACGTTGGCCAAACCGGAAATGATGCCAAATTTCGTTCCACCAAGGGCTTTGGTGAACCAGATGGTTCTGCGGTAATTGACAATGGATGAAAGCATAAATAGATTCTTCATTCCTGATATTTTGTATCGAATTCAAATTCCACCAGCTGCCGTGTTGGGATTCGAGCGCGGGTCCCCAGAGACCCGTCCTTTGAGGGCAGCTTAGAGTCAACCACATTGCGGTTGATCCGGAATAACATATCGGCCAGACCGGGTAAGAATTCTGTCGATTAAAAAATTCAGTTAATTAGAAATTTTTTTACGACAATCGATTCAAGGGCATTAACTCCAGGCATTTTTATTGATGTTGAATTTCAGCATCTGCCGTGGCGGTGGTTGTGTGGGGATGCATGTGAGTGTGTGTGTAAGAGTCATTTTCAGTCTCTGTGGATTAATCCCTTCTTTTCCCTCACAAACACTATGATCCCCTCGCACTTATGAACTCTACTTGAAAAACACTTGTACCCCTGTGACCCTGGGAGTGGTGGGGTGGGGGGGGGGCAGTAGTGGGTGGGTGATGTTTGAAGCCAATGCCTCAGGATGCTGAGTGTGAAACAGTCGATTTTAAAGAATGCGTGTCGGAAACTGAAGAGTGAACTTGTCTGTGAGAAGATCACAGAAAAGCTGTGTCTGGAGCTGGGCCCGAGAGACAAGTTTTGGGTTGTCAGTAAATGGAGTCCTGTAATGAAGACACAAAATCAGAAAGAGGAAATGCTGGAAATATTCAGCAGCTCCGAAAGCAGCTGTGGAGAGATATTCCTGTCGCCAGGATGTAACTCTCCAATTGGATACTTCACGTTGCTCAGGTCTGACACTCTCAACACCTTCCTGTAAGGAACAGGTCGGGCGGGAATTGGGTCTTTGTTGATTCGAGCAAACAGAGCAATGCAGCAATGAGAAACTCCTCACCCCCCGGCGGCTTGGGGAAGGATGGGACTCAGATACAGGCCTCTACCTGGGGTTCAAAAATGGAAGAAAAACACATCGAGTTTTTATTGTTATGACACTGAAGATGGAATTCAAATCGACTTGTGCAGATTCAGGGCTTTGCTCGGGTAGTCAGGGTGGCCGAGCGGTCTAAGGCGCTGCGTTTAGGTCGCAGTCTCTTCTGGAGGCGTGGGTTCAAATCCCACTCCTGACATTAATTACTTTCTTTTCCCTTCGCCAGACACCATCCACACCCGCGAAATATCTCCCCCGGAATGACAATGGTTTCAGTGGCTCAGGAACAGCGACCTCCGGCAAGTTCCATTCCGAGACACATCCCATCCTGTCTCTGAAATATATCACCGTTTCTGCGGCTGGCTGACAATCCGGGAACTCCTTCCCGAAAAGCAATGTATCAGTACAGACACCACATGGACTGCAGTGGCTCAGGAATGAATTCCCTGAAAAAAAATTCTCGAACAATAATTAATTTTGGGCAACAAATGTTTTCCGGGCCAGCGACACATAGGAATTCTTTCTCGGGTGCGTCTGTCTGTATTCAGACTGTGTTTTGCATTATCTGCCGTTCAATAAGAATTGGGATCTTTCTGATTCTATCAGTTAAACTGTGCCTGTAGAAATCAACTTCCGGAATTAAAACACAGTTTCAAAATTCATTCTGTATCTGACAATCTTTGGAAATGCAACTGACTTTCTACATCCCCTTACTTGAAATCTCCGATTAATTTTCTTCATTCGTTGCTGGGATGTGGGTGTCGCTGGCTGGGCCCGCAATTATTGTCCATCCTAAATTGCCCTTGAAGTGAGCGGCTTGATAGGTCACCTCAGAGGGAAGCTTCGAGTCACCAAAGTTGCTGTGTGTTGAGGGCCCCATGTCGGTCCAGACCAGGTAAAACATCACTCCTTACAGGACATTAGTGAACCAGTTGTGTTATTTTAAGACGCTCCATTCAAGGACATTATACTTTTAATTCCAGATATTTTATTATTGATGAGACATTTCACCATTTGCCGTGATGGTGGTGGCGGTGTGTGTGTGTGTGTGTGTGTGTGTCTGTGTGTGTGTCTGTGTGTGTGGGAGAGAGAGAGAGAGAGAGATTCTCACATAATCAGTCTCTTTGTGAGTGTGGATTAACCTTTTATATGCCCTCACAAACACTGTAATCTTCTTGCTTTTATCAATTCCGAAGAAGTACTTGTACCTCTGAGACCCTGGTGGGCGGTTGAAGGGTGGGGTGAGGTTTGAAGGCGATGCCGCAGGGTGCTGAGTGTGAGACCAGCCGATTTTAAAGTATGTGTGTAGGAAAGTGAAGATTGAACTTGTCCGTTTGGAGATCACAGAAAAGCTGTGTCTGGAGCTGGGCCCGAGAGACAAGTTTTGGGTTGTTAGTAAGTGAACTCCTGTAATGAAGACACAAAATCAGAAAGAGGAAATGCTGGAAATATTCAGCAGCTCCGAAAGCAGCTGTGGAGAGATATTCCTGTCGCCAGGGTGTAACTCTCCAATTGGATACTTCACATTGCTCAGATCTGACACTCTCAACACCTTCCTGTAAGGAACAGGTAGGGTGGGAATTGGGTCTTTGTTGATTTGAGCAAACAGAGCAATGCAGCAATGAGAAGCTCCTCACCCCCCGGCGGCTTGAGGGAAGGATGGGACTCAGATACAGGCCTCTGGCTGGGGTTCAAAAATGGGGGGAAAACGCATCAGGTTTGAAATGTAAATGCTCCAAAAATGGAATTCAATTCGATTTGTGCACAGATTTTGCACTTTGTCTAATGTAGTCAGGATAATCGATATGTCAAAGGTGCTGTGTTCAGGTCGCAGTCTTCTCTGGAGGCCTAGATTCAAATCCCACTTCTGACGCTGATTTTTTTTCCTTCGCGAGGCACCATCCAAACCCAGGAAATCTCTCAGCACAAGGGCAGCAGAGACAGAGAAACAACCACCACCTGTAAGTTCCACTCGGAGACACACATCATCCTGACTTGGAAACATATCACCGTTCCCATGGCTGGCTCACAATCCCGGAACTCCCTCCCTAACAGCAGTCTATGTGTACATACACCACATGGACTGCAGTGTCTCCAGAATGAATTCATCGCCAATTACTCAAAGAAAATTAATTTGGACAATAAATGCTTCCCGGGCCAGTGACACACATACCCCGTATGAATAAAGTATTTTCTTTTTTAAATCACTTCGTGTGACAGAAGGAGAACAGCTGCCTTCAGAGCAGAAAACTGTGTGTGTGAATCACATCTCTATTTTTACACCAAATGTGTATCTGAAAACAGTTAGTGGACCCAGTTCATGTTAAACTGTTAAATATTTAGTTGGATAGTTCACAGGTACGTTCCAATCCTGGCAGTATCTCCTTTTTCACAAATTCCACCAGATCTGGAATGTATTTCCAGCATCCCGCTGAACCCATTATGTAGTCGGGCCGGGCTCTGTGGCTTAGTTGGTTAAAGCGCCTGCCTAGTAAGCAGAATAATCCTGGGTTCAAGTCCTAGCGGAGCCTTGATTCTTTTCCAATGATATTTGCAATTGTGCCAGTCACAAAACCTATTTTTCCTTGTCAGTTTTGTCTTTCCCTTCACAGTGGATAATCTCCAACGATGGAAACATTTCGGAACTCCCCACAAATATCTCGGCTATTTGTTGAGATGATCCGGGTATTTTCATCATCTTGCAGTAAAAAATCATCTAAATATACTCAATGTTCTACCAACACAGGTTTCCATTATTTTCTCAGGGAATTCCGAACACAGTCAAATGGCCTGAGAAACACACAATCCCGACAGTGCTGAAGGAGACCATTCTGCCCATCGAGTCTGTACTGGCCCTCCCACAGAGAATTGCACATAGGATCTATCCCCGCAGTGCCACACACCCACTCCCCTAATCTACTGATATAAATACCTTGGGGACGAAGGGACAATCTAACATGGCCAAATCCATTCAACCTGCTCATCTTTGGAATGTGGGAGGAAATCGAATCACCTTGTTTCCTGAGATCATTTGTCTGGGTGAATTCTACTTGAACAGAACTACAGACGTTTGGTACCATCCAGGACAGAGCATCCCGCTTCATTCGCTTCCCATGTATAAAAATTCACTCCCTCCACTACCAACACACAATGGCAGCAGTGTGCACCATCGACACGATGCACTGCAGCAACTCCGTCAAGCTCCTTTGCCAGCACCTTCCAAACCCACGACCACAAGGACCGAGAAGGACAAGCGCAGCAGAAACATCAGAATAACATTAAAAAAGAGACAAGGCTCCGCTGGGATTTGAACCCAGGGTCTCCTGCTTACTAGGCAGGCGCTTTAACCAACTAAGCCACAGAGCCGGTCATGGCGGCGGGTGGGTTCAGCGGAATGCTGGAAATATGTTCCAGATCTGGTGGTATTTGTGAAAAACGAGATACTGCCAGGTTGTCGGACACTGATATTTATTTATTGATTGCAGTTATTTATAAGTTGTTGTTGCGTGTGTGCCTTCCTTAATCTTATTTATCTTCCAAAAGAAATGAAACATCTAATTGAGAAAAAGATGTCACTATTTCTAACCCAACCAGCCAACGTTGTGTCAAACTTTAAGAAAGGTTTGTGATTTATTCTCGAGTCAGTGGTTTCCCTGGGAGCCGGGTTAACAGAAACAGCATGGAGAGATGGCAGAGCAGGAAATGCCAGTTCTGAAGGTGAATCACATCAATGAAGCAGCGACTGGTTTGTGACTAACCTGATCCATAATCCGATTGTGGTGGGACTCAAACTCATAACCTTTAAGTGACTGAATTACCATCATTTGGAAGTCCAACGCGCCACAGAAACACATGCTAAAATTTTGCTTTACTTGTCCTTAGGTGGATTTTTGACAATGTGGGAACTATTGATAAATTCAATAATCTCCTAGTTAAAAGGTTAAGGACTGTTAAGAGGGATTTCATTGATTGCAAGTCATGTTGCGACACGTGATGTCTGTTAAAACAGTTGTGGAAATACAGACCTTTTCGTTCTCTATACAGGAAATCTGTCCATCACAGAATGATGCTCCCTCTCTCTCTTCCTCACTTCCCTGTACAGCTTGAAGTCTCATCTCGCAAGCCTGATAGTTGGGAGATACATTCTACTCTATGGGCCACGGGGCTGATCAGAAGCTGTTCCCTATTCCAGTTAAACACCTGCACAGAACACAACGCAAAGCTGGGAGCTGGAAATCTGACAAAAAAAAACAAAAAATGCTGGAAATGCTCAGCAACATCTAATTAACGGAGATTTGTGTAAAACCAGCTCCTGAAGCACAGCACAGCTGCACAGTTTAAAGTTTCCTTTCATCCACAATGGATGCTCCATTCTATGATTTTGAACAATTCAAATTGAGAATGTGCATTGTTCTTCGAGTCGCCACAGCCTGGAAACCACTTCAGGCATTGATGTCACCCTTTGAATTTTAAATTTGTAAATCCATTCTCTATCTTTTTAAAGCTACTGTTGAAACTGTATCCAACACACACTCAGTTCTTTGTGAAAGACAAGGAGAATCGAAGATATATTTGTATAATTTTCCTTTGACTAAATTTGTACAGAAGCAGAAAGGCGGGAATCACACTCAGCTCTTCATGAAACTCACCCGCTAAACATTGAAAGGTGGCAGTGTTTATTCAAGGGATGATTCTTGAACATAGAACATAAAACAGTACAGGCCCTTCGGCCCTCAATGTTGTGCCGAGTTATGTTCAAACCCAAGATCAAGCTATCCCACTCCCAATCATTCTGGAGTGCTCCATGTGCCTATCAATAACCGCTTGAAAGTTCCTAAAGTGTCCGACTCCACTATCACAGCAGCAGTGTACTTCACACCCCAACCACTCTCTGAGTGAAGAATCTACCTCGGACGTCCCTCCTATATCTCCCATCATCAACCTCATAGTTCTGCCCCAAGGGAAAAAAATCTCGGCTTGTGTATCTTTGCAACATTTACAGCTTGTGTCTGTTTGTGAGTAAATGACATTTCAGCCATTTGTTACTCATTCAAATGTTAACTCGTAACGAGAAGCGGAAGAAAATAACTGCACCCTGGACGGAAATGTCAAATCATTTTGAAGGAGCCGCCATGTAATTATTTTTGCTGTTGCTAAAAACGTACTAGCAGAGAATGGTTTCGATATATCGACCTCTGGGTTATGGGCCCAGCACGCTTCCGCTGCGCCACTCTGCTCCTCCAACCCTGGGCTTTCATTTATTATTAATGGAGAATAGAAATGTTGGAACAGTATGCAATCTGGGCAATACAATTGAGCAAGGTGAAACACGATGGGGACCGGGCAGGATAATCCTACCATGGGCAGTGCACTAAGTGAAGATGCGACATTGACTGAGTTGTCAGATGGAGCAGGGAATCCTTGCAGAAGATGTTAAGGAAAGTTGGAGTGCCAAATGTTTAATGATCACTGTACAAGTAGACGGTGAAATGCAGACTTCGGGCTGGATATTCATGAGTTCTGAGATGGGTGAAGAGACTGTGGCATCTCAGCGTAGTAAAGGTGCAATGGGGATTAGGAAGGGTAAAGGTGTACGCTTTATTTTGTATCGTCTCTCCTCGACCTTCGGACCAACATGTCTCACTTCACACTTCCTTACATTAATTAAGTTGCATCTGTCACGTGTCTGTCCATTCCACCAGCCTGTCTCCATCTTCTTGAAGATTATCAATATCCTTCTTATTAAAGTTCAAAATATTTTCAAGTTTTGCACCACTGGCAAATTTTGAGATTGAAACCTGTGCACCCAGATATAGGTCAGTAATATATAATCAAGAAAAGTAAGTTTCTCTCTATACACCATTCCCAATAAGAAGTAAAACTTAGTGTAATGTATGTTTTAATAGGCCTGTACTAATAATTGAACTGTTATATAATGAAATTCTAACTGTGCCAAGCAACAATGATTCAAAAT
This sequence comes from Carcharhinus amblyrhynchos, assembly GCF_965287045.1. Lineage (NCBI taxonomy): Eukaryota > Metazoa > Chordata > Chondrichthyes > Carcharhiniformes > Carcharhinidae > Carcharhinus > Carcharhinus amblyrhynchos. Next base: position 206,466 of record NW_027649819.1, on the reverse strand, counting down.
ATCACTTAGTTCTAAATGAAATCCCCAACGTCACTAATACTTGAAGTTAAAACGCATAGCCATGCTGATTTATCGGTGTTTAAATGATGAATACAGAGGAAAGCAGCGTCCTGGTGGATTTCGAATTGATATGGCCCACACATTTAGTATTTCGAAATTTCTCCGTCCCAGCTTCAATATAATGTGAACATTGCCTCTCTGCTTTGCCTCTCCCTGATATCTAAACTTTCGTCTATCGGGGTGTGCTGACATCTACTGGCCGCAATAGAGAACTGCAGCAGAGCGGAAGAAAATTCACATTAACTCTCGCTGCTGCAGAGACAGATCAACAGGAATTAATGACTGGAATCAGCATCAAATCCCATGGAGAATTCAATATTAATGTACTTTCCCATGTCGTCAATATAAATTGGAATGTGATCTGACCTGCAGCAGTTGAGTCGATGTATCGGTGTACTAAAGAGAATTCTAGTTAATAAGACGACGGAGAATGAATTTCAGAGATAAGCAGATGCTGTTACATTCAACATTTTGAGTAGAGGGTCGTGTGGAATCGTGTACTAATTAAAACAAAATGCCCGTTTCAATTAGGTATCTTCCGGGTAGAATGCGTGCAGATTAGCGTAGGGAAAATTGTGCAAAAGATGTTCTTTCAGGAAGTTGTTGCAGACTCGATGGGCCAAATGGCTTCCTTCTGCAACGCAGAGATTCTGTGCAGAAACATTGTCTCCACTTATGAAGCCAAAGATCCAATCCGCTTTCCGAACGACATGTTCAAAATGTCATCTCACTGTCAAAGGTCTCTCTGAACCTCAGGCCCCTCTGAGCTTGCACCCTGTTTGGAACTGGGCCATTGAGATTCTGTTGCATCTCCCCATCTCGTCCGTCAAAATGCAGCACTGTTTCTGAATGTGGAATTAATAATGTGTCTCTGCTGCAATATCAGTGAGAGTTAGATGAATATATCAAGAGTCGCAGATGACACAGGGATGGGTGGAAGAGCAAAGCGTGCAGAGAACGCTGAAAGTCTACAAAGGGACATTGAATGGGCGAGGGTCTGGCAGATGGAGTACAATGTTGTAAATGTGATGTCATCCATTTTGGTAGGTATAACAGCAAAATGGACTATTATTTGAATGGGAAAAATTGCAGCATGCTGCTCTGCAGAGGGAGCTGGGTATCCTTGTGCAGGAATCTCAAGGAGTTGGTTTGCAGGTGCTGTGGAGTACTGTGTACAGTTTTGGTCCCCTTACTTGAGAAAGGATGAATTTGCATTGGAGGGGTACAGACGAGATTCATTAGGCTGATTCCGGAGATGAGAGAGTTGGCATATTAGGAGAAACTGAGTAGAATAGAGCTACACTCATTGGCATTCAGAAGAATGAGGGGAGATCTTATCGGACTATATAAAATTATGAAGGAAATAGATAAGGTAGAAGCAGGGTAATTATTTCCACTGGCGGGTGAAACTAGAACTGGTGGGGTGGGGGGGGGGGGGGGGGCGTGGGGGGTGGTGGGGGTTGGGGGTGGTGCGGGATAGCCTCAAACTAAGGGGAAGCGGATTTAGAACTCAGTTGAGGAGGAACTTCTTCACACAAAGTGTTCTGAATCAGAGGAATTCTCTGCCCAGTGAAGCGGTTGAGGCTACCTCATTAAATGTTTTTAAGGCAAGGATAGATCAATTTTTGAACAATAAAGGAATTAAAGGTTATGGTGAGCGGGCGGGTAAGTGGAGCTGAGTCCACGAAAAGATCAGCCATGATGGGTTTGAATGGCGGAGCAGGCTCGAGGGGGCAGATGGCCTACTCCTGCTCCTAGTTCTTATGTTCTTATGTTCTTATGAGAGCTGAGACTGCAGCTTCTGTTTCTCCAAAAGAATCTCTCTGGATAAAGCCGGAATTTACAAGGATTTCTGTCACTGAGGCATTGTCTGGCGGTCTGTGTCTCACTGCTTTAACTCACTCTATCCCTCCACCCCCTCTCACCAACTCTATATGAAGGTGGGATCTTGTTGTTTAGTGACTGAGTGCACACAATCTGTACCTACATCTGATCAAATAGAATTCAGCTTGTGAACAATATCATCGTTTCAACCAGCTCTGGGTAACCCAGGCACAGCTCTGATTGGCTGCAACCCCCTGAATCTGGGGAACAGACACTGTGAGCATCGCCGGCCTCAGAGGCTTTCACAGTTACTGAGCTGGGAAACTCCAACTCATCCCCGAGAATCCACAGCACCGAGCGAGAGGAGAGGAAAACCTGTCCTGGGAGCTGTCAATCTGAGACACATTTTGACCTGTCAATGTGCAGATGTGAAGCTGCTCCTTCCATTCCCAATCTGCTATAACCAGGAGTTCCTAACGCCCAATAATGACCAGCTTGCAGCAATGTGTTTGAATGAAGACGATGTCATATCATCCAAGCAGCATTTTGAAATGATCATTCAGTGTATTCTGATGAAATTTATTTCTTATGTTCTGTGTGTCATTCCATAAGAATCTTCCCCTGACATCAGACCTTGTTTTGTCCTTGTGCTCCTGATGCTGTTTTTTTTCAATCACATTGTGATTTCCCTCATGGAACCAGAGAAAGGGAACAGCACTGAATCATTCGGCTTATCTTGTCCATGCCAGCCCGAGGGCACCCAGGTGTCCTCTTCAAGCTCACCTTCCTGCACTCGGCCCGGAGCCATGGAGCTGAAAGCATGATGGTGATCCACAGACTTGGCACCAAAATTGCAGAAGAGTTCCGGGTCAGCGGCTGCCGGAAGAAAACGCTTTTAACGATAATCGCTGCGAGCAGGACTCGAACCTGCGCGGGGAAACCCCATTGGATTTCTAATCTAACGCCTTAACCACTCGGCCATCGCAGCGCCGCAATTTACGCCGCTAATATAATCACCTCAGTAGCGTTCACACTAACTTCATCAGGCACCGTTACTGCACAAAGCACAGTGTGTGAGCTGAAATTTGTTCCTCTACTTTTACTTTGTCTGTTTGTCTCTGGCGGAGAACTCATTGATTAGGTCAAAGACTTGTTTTTGTAGCTCAATAATTTTTCAGTAGAAATGAGTTAGGTCCGAATAAACACAGGAAAAAGAGAAATCTCGATTATATTTCATTATCGTCAAATGTTGTGTCCGCCCTGTTTCGACCCACTCTGTTGAAAATGGAAGAGAAAGTGGAAAAAGTCGTAACTAAATTGCCAATGCGATGACCGGGAATCGAACCCGGGTCAACTGCTTGGAAGGCAGCTATGCTCACCACTATACCACCATCGCTCACCGCGCATAACTAGCCCTTATTTGCAATAGTTTTAATTACGGAACTTCCTCAGTTGCTGATTCCATCAGGCACCAGGAGAGCCCGGAGCGCAGTTTGGAAATTGAGCTTGGCTTGTCTGGTTGAAGCCACCTTTTTACAATTGTTCCTTACTGGGAACTCATTGATCAACTCTGAGGCCTGTTCTTTCATTTCACAAAGTTTCCACTCAAAGCAACTTGAAGCTGAATTTTCCATTACAAAGGTCGTGATGGGGAGGATTTTTAGTGAATATCATTTTAAGAGTGTCCACCTACTGTGATAACTAACCTGCGATAACTAATTAAAGAAATCAGAACAGTGATGGTCAGGAACTGACCCTTGGTCAAATGCTCGCACAGTCACCACTCCATCACCATCGCTCACCTGGCTCTGTCACCCACTCTGTAAGAAAGTCCAGCTCTGACAGTGAATCTGGTTCCCTCCAGGTCCAATCGGAGGATGGTCAGAAACTGTCACTGTCAGAAACTCCATTATCAGCGAGTGTGGGATGATTATTTAACTGGCTGTCACTGGTTGGTGAGGTTGTGATTTACTGTTCCCTGTCAGTTCAAGAGAAACAAATAAAACTATACAAACACTGAGTTGGGGAAAGGGCTTCTCTTGAGGCACTGGGAGTATTTGTATAATGGATATCTGGTTCTCTTCAGTTTGACGGCTGTGACTTCTGATTCACTTTTTTCTTGTATTTTTACCCACGATGTCCTTTCCCATCGCGACCATACTTTTTGTGCTGGCAAAATCCTTCTAACTGTCCTGACTTGAGACAATCCACACCTCCTTAACTTGTGACTATCTCTCTCTCCACCTTTACTGTCTGTATTTTTAACGGCTTGATTACCCGAAAAGATGCGCATTCTAACCATTGTTCTCACTCCAATCTGTAATTATCATTCTATTGTGCTCGTATCTATTTGTCAACCTCCCTCAACTCATCTAAAGAAGGAACAGCGCTCCAAAGCTCGTGATTCCAAAGGTAACCCGGTGTTGTGAGACTTTTTTATTGTGCCCACCTCATTCCAACGCCGGCACCTCTACATCAACACTAGTGCGAGGAAATCATCTGTTGAGGAAATAGGAAAATGGATCAGAATTGATGACGTTCCATTATCCGTCCTCACTGTTCAGAGCCTTAACCACGCATTCCAGGTGGAACATTAGTTTCCATATTTCTAATTTCAAGGTGTTATTATGTTGATAAAACTGTCTGTCATATTGGGCAGACTGAGTGACTGCGTTATGAAGCATCTCTGTTCAGTCAAGAAACATCACTCGGATTTCAGTCTCCAGTCATTTTAATTCTTGATCTTGATTTATGCTGATTTTTTTTTCCATCTCAGCCTCCTATAATGTTCCAATAAAGCCCAGTGTAAACTCCAGAAACAGAAAGTCATTCCTCAATGAAACATTTTATCGCCTTCCAGATACAATTTCAGACATTAAACTCAGCTCCATTTTGCTTCGAATTTTCTTTGCAGGTTTCTATTTTATTCTCATGTTTATTCTTGCTTTCCTTTCGGGAGGCACCTGTTTATCATTCTGCCAATATCAACACATTTTAGACACATATCTGGTTTCTTCACCTTTTCCTTTAGACTTACACCAACATCTCTTCTGTTATTGAATCATTCCTGCTCTTCACCTTGTTTCGAAACGGCAGGGAAGAGTTCATTCTCGATTCAGTGATGAGTGATGAATGACAATATATTAACGTTCTGACAGATAATGAGCATTTCCGCCTTTTCCCTGGAACTCTGCACATTCTTCCCTTTTTTAAATAAGAGTCAAATTCCTTTTCGAATGCTTCAGTTGAATTATCCTCCACTCTCCAGCAGTACATTCCATACATTAAGTACTCGATGTGTGAAAAAGATTTCCCTCCTGTTTCTATTCCCCCCTTTGATAATGACTTTAAATCTCATCTCTTTTATTCCAGGCGTAGGGACAGTTTGTTCCTTTCCATTCTGCCCGGGTGTGTCTTGAGATTTAGTACCTCGATTAAATCTCCTTTCAACATTCAATTCTCCAAGGAAAACAGTGCCAAACTCTCTCAACCTTTCTCAATAGTGAAGTTTCTCAGTCCTACAAACAATATCATGAACCTTTTCTGCAGTCTCTCAAACGCCTTCACATCCTTCCGATTGTGTGACTTCCGGAATTGGACACAATACTTCAGCTGTGGATGTTTTAGTGTTTTAGATCATTTGAACATAACCTCCTTGTTCATGCACTCAAAGCCTCTGTTAATAAAGGGTACAATTCAATATGCTTTACTAAACTATCCCTCCACCTGTCTTGGTCTGTCCAATGACTGATACACATACACAACCAGTTCCGTCTGTTCCTTTACTTTTTGCTGTCTCCCTATAATCTTCCAAGGAGAATGAATCACTTTACAATCCTCTGCTTTGGATTTCATCAGCAACTTGTCCACTCGTTCCGACAACTTGTTTATCTCCTTTTTGAAGTTTTGCACCATTCTCCTTGCAGTTAACAATGTTTCCAAATTTCACATTGCCCACAAATTCTGAAGTTGTGCCCTGACACCATTAGCTTCTTCACTAATACGTACTGGTGCATTTTCAAAGGCTTTGCAGCTTGTGTGGATATAAAAGTGTTTTACTGCAGATTGAAGCATTTCCCGGAAAAGACAACCAATGTAATTACCTGTCTATAATCTTCACGTAAAAGTCACAAATATTGCACATTTGCAGTGAAGTGGTTTTATCATTATTGTTTATAGAAATACGAGAAGAATATTTCGATTGACAAACCTCAGGCCTTTAGGCCCAGCACGCTTCCGCTACACGACTCTACTACGGAGCGATAAAGCCCTGCTGTCTATAAAGTCAGGTATTCAATTCTAGATTGTTTCACACCAGCAGCAGCGTCAGGAGGCTAAGTCTGGCCACATAATTCCACGACACAACACCAAGAATGCATTGAAAAGAGAAAGACAGACACAAAAGTAGCAAGACACATTGTCTGGAAACATGTAACGACAGATGAAGTGATAGGAAACCAGCATACACGGAATTGGACAATCAGTCACTGATGTAAAGGAATTTTGTGTTGAAAATATATGTTTGCAAATATATTTCCTGCTCTGTAACTGTGCTCTCTGTTGTTTAGTGATGTTCACTGTTATTGTGTGAAGTGTTTTCCTGTTTGTAAATATATTTCCTGTTTTGTATCTGTTCTATCTGTTGTTGAGAAGTGTTTTATGCTGTTGTGTAAAATTCTTCCCTGTTGTTGTAAATGTGTGTCCGGCTGTGTAAATATGACCCATTGCGTGTCAATATATTTCTCAGTTCTGCTGATATGTCGCCTGCTCTGTAAACGTTTTCCCTGTTATGTCAAAATATTCTCCGTGAATGTGTTTTCTGTTCGGCAAAAAAATACTCTGATGTTCGGTGTCGGGTTAACATGTTGCATTTTGTGTTGAGATGTTCGCTGTTCTTGTGTAAAACTCTGGTTAAACTGCAACTGGATAACTATCGCTTCATCTTGACTTCATGTCACCCTCTGTTAGTGAGTGTGATTGGCGAATTCATTGTGTATCCAACACGTGTATGTGAGCGAGGTTGATTCTGTATCTGTTAGTCTCAGGTTGTGGTTGCGAGTTTTTACTTGTTTTATTTATTTATGTAAGGTGAGCTCACTGGCTCGGCCAACATTCATTCCCCATCTCCAATTGATCATGACAATGAGGTGATGGACTTTTTTCTTGAACCGCTGCATTCCCCGAGGTGCAGGTACATCCACAGTGCTGTTAGCTTAACGGTTAGGGAGGGAGTGGCAGGATTTTGCCCCAGCGACCCTGAAGGAGCAGCAATACATTTCCGAGTCAGGATGGGGTGTGGCTTGGAGGGAGGCTTCCAGGTACTGGTGTCCCCATGTATGAGCTGCCACTGACATTCTAGATGGTAACTGTTATAGGTTTGTAAATGCTACCTAAGAAGAGCAGTTGAAGAAATACCGTTCCCATTGGCAGGGAAATGAAGGATAGTTTTTAATGTGCTGAGTCTTTAGGACCTGGACTGTCTGAGAGTGTGGCAGGGGCAACATCAAATCAGGGTTGTCAAAGGGGAATGGGAAAGGCATCTGAAGAGAAAGGATCTGATGGATTATAAATCAATGACTGGGAAAGGAACGAGATGAACAGAGCTTGTACAGGGCAACTCACAGACAAAGGCCGAATATTCCCTCTCTTTAGATTCTTGGAATAGAATAGAATCTGTTCTAAGATTCTGTATGTATGGGAGTTGGACTCATTTTCTATCGCTCTGTCTCTCGTATGATATATGAGTGTTTGACTGAGTTTTTCTGAGTGAGTGAGTGAGCGGATCTAAGTGAGTGAAATAGTGAGGCAGTGAATGAGTGAGTAATAGAGGCCGAGTAAGTGATTTCCTCTGAGTGATAGAGTGAGTCTGTGAGTGAATGTATCAGAGTAAGTGATTCAGCATGTTTGAAACTCTGAAATAATGACTATCGCTGCACCTGGGTGTGTGAGTGAGTTTTTGTGCCTGAGCGAGTCTGAGTGAGTGATTGAGTCCTTGTTTATGACTGAGTCGGCAGAAGTGATTGAGACTGGGTGTGTGACTGAGTCTGGTTTAGTGAGTGATTGAGCCTGAGTGTGTGTAAACCTGCTTGAGTGAGTGAGTCTGCATGTGTGAGTGAGTCTGGATGTGTAAGTGAGTCTGGGTGAGGGTGTGAGTCTGGGTGAGGGTGTGAGTCTGGTTATGTGACTGAGTCTGGTTGAGTGAGTGATTGAGCCTGAGTGTGTGTAAATCTGCTTGAGTGAGTGAGCCTGCATGTGTGAGTGAGTCTGGATGTGTAAGTGAGTCTGGGTGAGGGTGTGAGTCTGGTTATGTGAGTGAGTCTGGTTGAGTGAGTGACTGAGCCTGAGTGTGTGTAAATCTGCTTGAGTGAATGAGTCTGCATGTGTGAGTGAGTCTGGATATGTAAGTGAGTCTGGGTGAAGGTGTGAGTCTGATTATGTGAGTGAGTCTGGGTGAGTGAGTGAGTATGGGTGTTTGAGTGAGCTTGTGCGAGTGAGTCTGGGTGTGTGAGTGAGTTAGGGTGAAGTAGTGATTCTGAGTGAGTGAGTGAGTCTGGGTGAGTGAGTGAGTATGGGTGTTTGAGTGAGCTTGTGCGAGTGAGTCTGGGTGTGTGAGTGAGTTAGGGTGAAGTAGTGATTCTGAGTGAGTGAGTGAGTCTGAGTGTGTAAGTTAGAAAGGATGAGTGAGTGAGTCTGGGTGAGTGAGTCTGAGTGTGTGATCCAATCAGAGCCTTTGAGTGAGCCTGAATGAATAAGTAAGTTGAAATGTGTGTGTGAGTCAGGGTGAGTAAATAGGTGTGAATAAATTATGGGATAAGAACCAGGACACTGCTAAAGGGAGTGAGTGTGTAAAGACACAGATGCCCATCTCCTCCATGCACAGAAACCAATGCACAAAACAGGTCAGGATATGAGGAATTCCGAAATTCTAATGCAACCCGTTTCCAACAGAACTATTATGAACCTAGTTGAGCCAGCATGGAGAGTTTGCAACCAGAGATGAATGCAAGTACATTGTCAGTTAAACCTAGCTTCTTAGCTCAGTCCCGCTCCCCCTCACACCCACACCCACCGCCCCCACCCCCTCCCCCCACACACCCCGCTACCCCCTCCCCACTCCTCACTTTTAATCCTCACTCCCTGGTTTTTGGGCCTGGTCTCTCTCTCTCTGCTTCTGCTTCATAAGCAAAAATGCAAAAAAAAATTCTATCAGATAATATTGCTTCTTGGCGCATCTTAATGCTCTTGTTTTATTCGTTGTATTACTAAATGACCCATTTATTTGGTTGAAATTGATATTTTTAACATATACCATTTTTGTCTTTTACACCCTTATCCTGCTTAAACGACTCAATGGAACATTGAGTGAAAAACAAATGGAATATTGTCCTCACAAAAAAATGGTTGGATGAGTCTGCGCGAGATTGAACTGTTTGTTCAGTAACTGTAACTAATCACCGTCTCCATGGACGTCAAATATAACACTGGAGAGTTCAGTTCTTCTATTGATAAGGAGCTGCTTTCGCTCTGACACCCACAGCATTACCATCGGAATTAGCTTTTCCAAAGAGAAAGGGAGGATGGATGATAATCTTCTTTCAGAATTCAAAATACTATTTCTGTTCTTTGGTATTGAACGGATTTATTATCCCGTCCTTTCCGCTGTCGTTGTCCCTGGTAGGTTTTTGTATTGGTCTTTTTTTTAGATATTTTGTCCTCAATTGTAACTGTTCTCTTCCTATTTACTCCTTCCGGTTGTTGAAGCCACTCTATGGAACTATCCATTTGTTCTCGCTTTTTTGTGAAATACGTGTGTCAGACTCACAAGCTAGATCAATGAGATTCCCATTCACCGGTTGCCTTTGGAAAGGTGAAAGTGAACCAGCATTGCGAAGCTTTTCGCCGTATAGGATGCTGGTAACCTGCAGTGCTGATAGGAAATAAGTCCCAGGACGTTGATCCAGCAGCAATGAAAGGACGATCAAACAGGTTAAAGTCAGGATGAGGTGTGACTTGACAAAAGAAAAGCTTGTTTCTGTCTTAAAGTAAAAGATTTTGCAACACAGAAGGAGGCAGTTCAGCCCATCGTGTCTGCAGCGACTATCAAACACCTATCTATTATTTTATACGTCAATTGGTCCACTGCCTTGTATGATATTGTGTATAACTTGCTCATCTACCTATTTATTAAATGTAATGTTTCCCGCCTCGACCAATCTTTCAGGTGGCGAAACTCAGATTCCCACCTCGTTCGTGTTTTCCGCAAATCCCCTCTAAATTTGCTGTCCCTTACCTTAATAATAAGCTCCCAGATTACTGCAAGCGAATAAGTTACTTCCTAACCGTGAATCATCCAGGGCATGTTTTGAACCTGCTCCTTCAGAGGGCAGAGTTCGGGGGTTTGGGAGGTTCTGTTGAAGGAGCCTTGGTGAGTTGCTGCAGTGTCGATGTCACACACTGCTATCACTGTGCGTCGCTAATGGAGAAAGCTGATGCTAAATGTGATGGATGGGATTCCAATCACGCGTTTATTTTTGTCCTAATTTTGTTGAACTTCTTGAACGTTGCCGGAGATTACAGCATCCAAGTTTTGGAGAGTGTTCCATCACACCCTGACCCGTGGATTGCCAGTGTTGAAAAGGATTTATGGAGTCAGGAGGGGAATTACGCTGCACAGAATTCCCAGTCTCTGATCTGCTCTTGGAGCCAAAGTAATTATATCGCAGACCCCGTTTACATTTTTGGAAATTGTTACCAAGAGGATATTGACAGGGCCGCTTTCAGAGATGACAATTCATTCTATATCAAGTGGAGATCATTGGATTCTATGTTACTGCAGATAGGTGCGTGTGTGGTGAGAATGTTACCTGTCATATTTCAGTCTAAGCCTGAATGTTGCTGGTCCTGCTGCCTATAAACTCGGAATGCTTCAATATCAGTGGAGTTGTGAATGAGTCTGGCATTCTGCATTGATCAGCGGAAAACTCCGTTTTCAATATTTCCATAGGAAAGCGGTCATACTTGAAGCAGCTTCTGATGATTGCGCCTCTGGCACTAGCCTGAGGAAGGCGGGCAGCAATGACCTTGGGGTCGAATGTTTCAACTCAAAGAAAAAGCCACAACCATTTTCCATTGTGCCAGGTCTGACTCCTACTAATAGAATGTTATCCGCCTGTTTCCATTTGCCTCCAGTTGTATTAGAGCTAGCTGACGCCACAGTCCAAACAGCTTCTACAAATACATGAAGAGGGAAAGAGAAACTAGGAAGAGGATAGGATCTCTTAAGGATCAAAAATGTCACCTATGGGCAGATTCACAAGAAATGGGCGAGATCCTAAATGGATGTTTCTTGTTAGTATTCACCGTTGAGAAAAGTATTGATGTTAGGGAACTTGGGGAAATAAATAGTGATATCTTGAGCAGTGTACATGTAACAGAAATGGAGGTGCTGAAAGTCATCATGCGCATCAAGATAGATAAATCACCGGGACCAGATTAAATGTATCCCAGGACATTGTGGGATGCCAGGGACGAAATTGCAGGTCCACTGTTATTTACCACATATATGAATGCTTTGGATGATAATATAGGAGGCATGACTAGTAAGTTTGCAGATGACATCAAGATTGGTGGTTTCATGGACAGTGAAAAATTTTGTCTAAGATTACAAGGATCTTGATCGATGAGGCAAGTGGGCTGATGAATGACAGATGGAGTTTAATTTCACTAAATGTGAGGTACTGCATTTTGGGAGATTGAACCAGGGCAGGATTTACTCAGCTAATGTCGGGCGTTGAGGGTTATTATCGAACAAAGAATTGTAGAGGTACAGGTTCATAGCTCCTTGAAGGTGCAGTCACAGGTGTACAGCGAGGTGAATAAGGCATTTGTCATTCTTGGTTTCATTGGTCAGAACATTAAATACAGGAGTTTGGACGTCTTGTTGAAGTTGTGCTAGACAATGGTAAGGCCACACTTGGAATACTGTGTACAGTTCGGGTCACCCTATTATGCAAAGTATATTATTAAACTAGAAAGAGTGCAAACAAAAAGGAGGGTACTCCCGGGATTGTTGGTTTGCATCATACCGAGAGGCTGGATAGACTGGGACTTTTTTTTCTGGAGCGTCGGAGACTTCGGAGTGATCTTATAGATGACTATAAATGAATGGAGAGCATTGATCAGCTCGAGAGTCAAAACATTTTCCCAAATGAAGGGGAGTCCAAAATAGAGGACAAAGGTTTAAGTTGAGAGGGGAGAGATTCGAAAGGGTTCACAGGGGCAAAATATTTCATGGGGGGGGTAGGGGGAGGTGGTGATTGGCTGGAGTGAGCTGCTGCCAGAGACAGAACTGGATACAATTTTGTCTTTTCAAAAGTGTTTAGACAATTACGTGGTTCAGATGGGTCGAGAAGCATAAGGGCCAAATGCATGTAAATGAGACGACCTTACTGGTTAAAAAGAAGTGACATAAAGTTGGGTCAAAAGGCGAGATTCCCATGCTGTAAATCTCTCTGATTCTACGACTCTGTGTGCTGCCTTGTTGTCAAGTGGTATTTGATAGCACAAGCTTTTGGAGCACCGCTTCTTTATCACCTGATGAAGGAACGGTGTTCTGAAACCCCGTGCTACCAAATAAACCTGTTCGACTTTAACGTGATGTTCTGACACTACTTACTGTGCCTACCCCAGTCCAATGCTGGCAACTCCACATCATATCTCCCCAGGATGCATTCTCCTTGCTGGATTGCAGTTCCAACAGGAGCACACGGACATCACGATGCTCACAAGGTGCATCATCAGTTGTTTTGGTTTCCATGCACATTACTGCAGAAAATACGGTTGCATGGGATGGAAGGTGATTTAGCAATTTGGATCAGGAATTGGCTAGCTGATAGAAGACAGAGTGTGGTGGTTGATGGGAAATATTCAACCTGGAGTTCAGTTACTAGTGGTGTACCGCAGGGATCTGTTTTGGAGCTACTGCTGTTTGTCCTTTCTATAAATGACCTAGATGAGGGTGTAGAAGGATGGGTTAGTAAATTTGCTGATGACACTAAAGTCGGAGGAGTTGTAAACATTGAGGATTGATATTACGGTTTGTAGAGGGACACAGATAAGCTGCAGAGCTGGGCTGAGAGGTGGCAAATGGAGATTAATGCGGAAAAGTGTGAGGTGATTCACTTTGGAAAGAGTAACAGGAGTACAGAATATAGGGCAAACAGAAGGACTCTTGGTAGTGTGGATCAGCGGAGAGATCTCGGTGTACATGTGCATAGATCCCTGAAAGTTGGCGCTCAGGTTGATGAGGTTGTTAAGAAGGCGGACGGTGTGTTAGCTTTTATTGGTAGAGGGATTGAATTTCAGAGCCGTGAGGTCATGTCGCAGTTGTAAAAAAACTCTGGTGCGGCTGCACTTGGAGTATTGCGTACAGTTCTGGTCGCCGCATTATAAGGAAGATCTGGAGACATTGGAAAGGGTGCAGAGGAGGTTTATCAGGATGTTGCCTGGTATGGTGGGAAGGTCTTGTGAGGAAAGGCTGAGGGACTTGAGGTTGTTTTCGTTCGAGAGAAGAAGGTTAAGAGGTGACCTAATCGAGGCATACAAGGTGATCAGAGGGTTAGATAGGGTGGACAGTGAGAGCCTTTTTCCTCGGGTGGTGACGGATAACACGAGGAGACATAACTTTAAATTGAGGGCTGATAATTATAGGAGGGATGTCAGAGATAGGTTCTTTATTCAGAGGGTAGTAAGGGCGTGGAATGCCCTGTCTGCAGCAGTTGTGGACTCGCCAACTTTAAGGGCATTCAAATGGTCAGTGGATAGGCATATGGATAACATTGGAATGGTTTAGGTTAGAGGGTCATTAGATTGGTTCCACTGGTCGGCGCAACATCGAGGGCCGAAGGGCCTGTACTGCGCTGTAATGTTCTATGTTCTATGTGTTTCATTCTGCAGCTCAGCGTCCACTTACTGGTGTGGATATTTGTCATGTGACGTGTGATAAAAAGGCGGAGTCGAGTTATCCTGTATTACGCTTATTTTCCACTCAGAAACCAAAGAAAGAAGCCCTCCAGTGCAGAAGGAAGCCATTCGGCCCTTGGACCCTGCAGTATCAACTCACTCGCAGGCCCTATACCCGTAACCCTACATATTTAGCAAGTTAATCCCCCAACACTAACAGACAAATTATCATGGGCAATCCACCTTACCTGTACACTCATAGACAGTGGAGGAAACCAGAGAACCTGAAGGAAATCCACGCAGACACAGGGAAAATATGCAAACTCCACACTGACAGTCAGCCAAGGCCAGAATTGAACCCGGGGCCTTGGCGTTGTGCGGCAGCAGTGCTGAGAACTGTGCCACCGTCCGGCCACTGCTGGTATTGCATGATGTTCTTTCAGAGACACCACAGTCGAAACGACATTCCCCAATCAAACTTGCACAGATTTTTTTTAAATTAATAAATCACAAAAACAGTGATTGAAAACTCAACATGCATCGACTTGTGGATATCCCATTTGAACTGTTGAACTTAAGGCCTTCCCTTTAGTTTCATTGGGCATAAGCACAAGGAAGTCACTCCAGCTCCCTGCTTCCCTACTTTGCTTTCCGAAATCCTTATCGCGTTTTTTTTTGACCAGGGTATTGCTGATCTGATATAATATTCACTGTGCTGCCCTATTTTGTACTCTGAAGCTCACGTGAATCGGATTAAATGGTTAATTTATGCTAAATCATCGTTCACTTCATTTGAGCATGAAATAAACTGTCGGCAGAACAGCGACCATTATCATCCCATTGATGTGTTGGTCCGACACATATTTGATCAGAAACATTGATTTTCATTTAACGGTTCATCGTACAATACTAACAACTCATCCCAATCTCCCGGATGTAATCACTTCAATACATCATCATATAAAGTAATGCATTTGCTAATCACAATAAATACTCTCCATTGTAATTTCACTCAGAAGTTCATGTGATGTTTTCTTTGTGTTTCTTTTCCTTCCTTACAGTTAATATGTTGACGATTCTGACCCTCTCTCGGAGAAACTGTGGCCTTTCCAAATGTGTAACTCGTTACCTGGTGGCCATGGAAGCGGCGGATCTGCTTGTCATTATTATAGACCTGATTTTGAGGCATATCCCAACTGCTTATCAACGCGAATTTCGATTCATGCGGTACATCCAAATGTGTAACATCCACGCTGTCCTGCTTTTCGCAGTTACTGACTGTTCTGTCTGGTTCACTGTTGCTTTCACTTTTGATCGCTTTCTGGCAATTTGTTGCCAGAAGATCAAAACTAAATATTGCACAGGTAAAATGGCGGCTATAATTCTAGGATCATTGACTGCACTGAACTGTTTGAAGAATATCTTCTGGTATTTTATGTTTACAGGTCAATATCGAGGTACAAACGTTCCTTGGTTTTGTGATGTGTCAACAGATGTTCTGTTTTCAACTGTCTGGTCAGCAATTGAATTCCTTCATTATATTCTAAGCCCGTGTGTCCCATTTGTCCTGGTTTTGCTCTTCAATGTGTTAACAGTCAGGCACATTTTATTGAGTAGCAAGGCACGGAAGAGACTCCGGGCTCAGAAGGATGTGCAGAATTCCGGAGACGCAGAGATGCAGAGTCGAAAGAAAAGCATAATTTTACTGCTTGCTATCTCTGGGAACTTCATTCTCTTATGGTCAGTGTTCATGATGTATTCTATATGGAGCCGCATGTGGAATTTTGGGTATCAATCTGTATATATTCATAGTTATATACGAGAAGCAGGATTTATGCTTCAACTTCTGAGTTGTTGCACAAACACATGTATTTATGCTGCGACTCAAACTAAGTTCAGGGCACAATTCAAAGATGTGTTGAGGTATCCTATCGCTATAATTGCAAAAAATATCAAAAGATATTAGAAATAGACGTTACTGGAATGAACTGCCAAATCAAATACCAGCTAAACATCTCTCCCCTGCAGATCATCACCCAAATATCAACAGTGGGATCGATCAATTCTCCCCACAGGAGCACTGTGATACTGAGAGAATTCTTTAATTATACTCGCTACAAGAAGATGTGATGTAGAATCACCGTGGTCAATCTGGATTCCCAAAGGTGTTTGACAGGCACAGGGGAGATAGTCAGATTGGCACAAGTACAATTGATCTCATCTTAATTCGTACTGTGTTGGTAATAAAGAAACGGGGGAACACATTAGTTTGCCAAGTTGGATTTGTGATAGACTCATAGTTGGCTTTGTTTTCGTTTGCTGTGTCATCAAATTGGTTAAATGAGCTCCAAAAGATCATCCATGATTGTTGCAGCCAGATGGAGGCGTGGCGCTGGCTGGGGGAGAGGGTTTCGGGAGACCCTCAGCCTTAGTTTCCGTTTTTGGGAATTCTCAATGAAATCAGAATCAACATTTCTTGTGTCCACCTGTTCCTCTCAGTCGCTGCCAATGTGTCGAACTGCAATGTATCTTCAAACACTCATCACTTATTCCCACCCAGATCAATATTGTGAAGCTAAACCTGGTCCAAAACAGGACTTAACGGGCTACACTTCGATTATTTAACGAGCCACCGAGAAGAATGATCCTGGACAGAGTGTAGAAACCTGGTGCACGTTTGTTCTTAGACGTATTATCACACATCCACTATGAAACATGTGCAATTTTGTTTATATCATATTCCCTCATTCTTGCTTTTTAAATGCATACACTTGAAACAATTCTCAGCGTCAGTGCCATCTGCAATATACCTTTGCGTTAAACCAGTTTTGCTTTCTGTCTTCCTTGAATGCCTTGTTATCCTTCACATCCTTTAGATCATTTGATCACTTCAGACACAAGTACATTTAGTACATATCTTCCCAGAATAGATCTATCACTCATACCGATTCTTAGGGAACACCACTGTTTAATTTCTTTGGTTTTGGAAAACGATTGTTCACTGACAATTTTGTGTGTACATGTCCCTGAATTCCATTAAATTCCATTTACAATTTACTGGTAAAGCCTCAGAGGATTCTCTGCCATCCAGTACTCTGGCCATCATGCCATCGTGGGACTGGCGTACCATCTGAATGCATTTGGGGAGGTAGCCGAACTTTGACATGATCCTCCACAGGCCTTGTCGGCTTCCAGTGTCGGAGGCTTTCGCGAAGTCAACAAAGGTTGTGTAGAGCTCGCGATTCTGTTCCTGACACTTCTCAGGGTAATATTCCACGTGTTGACTACGTGGCATCGCCAGATCAAAGGTGAACCAAAATGCTGGTGAATTGAACGAACGTTGATCTCAGGTCACGAAAAGTGTCGGTAAAAATGTAAAGATTTGCATTTTTGAAAGTTTCATTATTTGACAGCCTTTTTCGTTTCTGTTTCAAAGTTGGAGAACAACACAAGTACAATTTGAAGTAATAAAATTGCGATAAACTCCCCGTCGGGGAATTGAACCCCGGTCTCCCGCGTGACAGGCGGGGATACAAACCACTATACTAACGAGGAAATGGCAGCTAACGCGACCATACGCATCGTACACTTGTCATTTTCACTTCCGGAGCGACAACTCAGTTCTGACGAGATCAGTTATTTTCCCCAATGCGGTGAACCATTTAATGCAGCAAACAGCGGCTTTAACAAACTCATTAAGACTTTTGGATTAGCAGGAAAGAGAATGAGATGGATGCATGAAGAAAAAACACAAATCAGGTGGAGAAAGAAAGGTGCGTTTGCCGTTCATATCAAACCGCATGTTCTTTTTAATTTTGGAGGAAAGACGGGGTGTCTTGAAGTCTGAACATTCTGGACAATCTCAGCTGGTCTCTCTCCACAGATGATGTCAGACCCACTGAGTTTTTCCAGCATTTTCATTTGGAACATCGAACATAGAACACCACAGCACAAAAACAGGCCCTTCGGCCCACTAGTTGCGCCGATCACTTATACACCTGCTAAGCCATAGACCTATCTGTAACCCCCAATCCCATTAAATCCCATATACTCATCCAGTAGTCTTTTAAAAGACCCCAGCGAGTTCGCCTCCACCACCACCGACGGCAGCCGATTCCACTCACTCACCACCCTCTGAGTGAAAAACTTACCCCTAACATCTCCTTTGTTGTTTCAGATTCCAGCATCGGCAGGATTTTGTTTTTATCTTGTCTCGAAATGTTTTTTTTCTCCAAAACCGCTGGAAGTTTCAAAGTGCTTTACAGCTGAAATGCTTCTCTTTAATTATATTGTCTTCTCATTGCCCGAGGTACAGGTGCAGATTGAGCAAAAACATAAAATATAGTATCTACCAGAGTTTGGAGATTTGTTTTTTCGGCAACAAACCACTTTATCCGGATCCAAAATCCAATGAGTAAGAGTTAGTTGAGCCTGATGTGATTTGAACACGCAAACTTTCTGATCTGGAGTTAGACGCGCTACCGTTGCGCTACAAGCTCACATCACAAAAAGCCCTTCTACATCTCTGTTATTTTTGGTGAATTCAAAACTCAAACAGGGAGTTGTTTCCCTCTTTCCTTTCTCTGGATTGAAATCGAATGGAAGAGGAACAACGAACCAAAATTAAAGAGAAAGCAGAAACACAACATTATCTGACAGGAGAAATGTGTTCTTTGTTCAAGAGGTGATTAGAACGTCCGTTACTGTATGACGAGGTGGCCGAGTGGTTAAGGCGATGGACTGCTAATCCATTGTACTCTGCACGCGTGGGTTCAAATCCCATCCTCGTCGATGTTGCATATTCTGTGCCCCTTTTTTGAAGTTGAACTCAATCTGTGAAGTTCCGGGGATGCGGCGTATAATAGAAATGCTGGCGAACTATTCGAGAGCACGTTAGATTTTCTCAGCTTTGCCCTTCGGCTGAGATGTGGTTATCCTCCGACTGCATCCTTACCAGTAAACCCTCCCTGTTGAGATTAGGGCTGAGTGGATGGTAATGTGGGAATATGCTGACTTCGCCTTTATTTTCATTCAGACTGTGTTCCTTTTTTTCATTATCTGCTGCTGTGTGAGGATTGGGATCTTTCTGATTCTGTCTGTGGAACTGTGCGTGTACAAGCGATGAGTTCTGACAGTCAGCTCCCGGAACTGTAAATTAGCTTGGAATCCATTCTGCATTTGCAATCTCTGCGATTGTAAACGAGTTGATGGATTTCCTCATTTTGAATCTCCGATGGACTTTTCTCAGCGTCGCTGACTGGGCCATTGGACAGTGATTACATTTCAAAAATACTTCATTGTCATTAACATACTTTGGGACGTCCTATGGTTTTGAAAGAGCTACAGAAATTTCAGTAGAACTCCAATAGGACACAGACACTTTTTTATTCATTCATGGAGCCTGGGTGTCACTGGCTGGGCAGCGTTTATTGCCCAAAACTCGCAGCCCGAGGACAGCTGAGAGTCAACTACATTGCTGTGGATCTGGAGTCACATGTGGGCCAGACCGGGCAAGGACGGTAGGTTTTGTTCCCCAAAGGGCATTAGTTTATCATATAAGTTTTTCCGATGATGGTCAGTCATTTCATGGCCAGCAGTAGATTATTGATTACAGATTTTTTTTATTAAATTCAAATTTCACCAACTGAAATGGCAAGATGCGAGATCTAGAGTATTAGCTGAGTTTCTGGATTAATATTCCAGTGATAATACCACACAACCTAATAGTTTATAAAGCTTGTGTTCTCAGCACCTCGTCAGAATCATAGAATCATACGGTGTGGAAGGAGGTCATTTGGCCCATAGCCTCCAAAATTCCCTCAAACAGACCGCTTTCATAGGTGACAGGCTCTGTGGCTTAGTTGTTTAAAGCGCCTGCTCAGTAAGCAGGTAGATCCTGGGTTCTTGATTCTTTCCCAATGATATTTGCAATTGTGCCAGTCACAAAATCCATTTCTGCTTGTCAGTTTTGTTTTTCCCTTCACAGTGGATAATCTCCAACGATGGAAAAACTTTAAGACTCTCCACCAAAACTTCCACTATTTGTTGAGATGATCCAGGTATTTTCATCATCTTGCAGTTAAAATAAATTTCACCCGCGATAAACCCAATGCTGTAAGTTCTACCAACACACATTTCCATTATTTTCTCAGGGAATTCCGAACACAGTCAAATGGGCTGAGAAACACACAATCCCGACAGTGCTCAAGGAGACCGTTCTGCCCATCGAGTCTGTACCGACTCTCCGACAGAGAATTGCACATAGGATCTATCCTCGCAGTGCCACACACCCACTCCGCTAATCTACTGATGGAAATACCTTGGGGGCGAAGAGACAATCTAACATGGCCAAATCCATTCAACCTGCTCATCTTTGGAATGTGAGAGGAAATCGAATCACCTTGTTTCCTAAGATCATTTGTCTGGGTGAATTCAACTTGAACAGAACTACAGAAGTTTGGCACCATCCAGGACAGAGCATCCCGCTTCATTCGCTTCCCATGTATAAAAATTCACTCCCTCCACTACCAACACGCAATGGCAGCAGTGTGCACCATCTGCACGATGCACTGCAGCAACTCAGTAAAGCTCCTTTGCCAGCACCTTCCAAACCCACAACCACAAGGATCTGGAAGGAGAAGCGCAACGGAAAGATCAGAATAACATTGAAAAAGGCTCCGCTGGAATTTGAACTCAAGATCCCCTACTTATAAGGCATACGCTTTAACCAACTATGCCACAGAGTCATTTCGGTGGGTGGATTCAGCGGAATGCTGGAAATACGTTCCAGACCTGGTGGTATTTGTGAAAAAGGAGATACTGCCAGGTTGGAGGACACTGATATTTATTTATTGATTGTAGTTATTTATAAGTTGTTGTTGCGTGTGTGCGTTCCTTAATCTTATTTATCTTCCATAAGAAATGAAATATCTAATTGAAAAATGATGTTACTATTTCTAACCCAACCAGCGAACGTTGTGTCAAACTTTAAGAAAGGTTTGTGATTTATTCTCGAGTCAGTGGTTTCCCTGGGAGCCGGGTTAACAGAAACAGCATGGAGAGATGGCAGAGCAGGAAATGTCGGTGCCGAAGGTGAATCACATCAATGAAGCAGCAACTGGTTTGTTACTAACCTGATCCATAATCCGATTGTGGTGGGACTCAAACTCACAACCTTTAAGTGACTGAATTACCATCATTTGGAAGTCCAACGCGACACAGAGACATGCTGAAATTTTACTTTACTTGTCCTTAGATGGATTTTTGACAATGTGGAAACTATTGATAAGTTCAATAATCTCCTAGTTAAAAGGTTAAGGACTGTTAAGAGGGATTTCATTGATTGCAAGTCATGTTGGGACATCTGATGTCTGTTAAAACAGTTGTGGAAATACAGACCTTCTCGTCCTCTATACAGGAAATCTGTCCCTCACAGAATGATGCTCCCTCTCTCTCTTTCTCTTCCTCACTCCCCTGTACAGCTTGAAGTCTCATCTCGCAGGCCTGATAGTTGGGAGATACATTCTACTCTATCTGTCACGGGGCTGATCAGAAGCTGTTCCCTTTTCCAGTTAAACACCTGCACAGAACACAACGCAAAGCTGGGAGCTGGAAACCTGACAAAAAAACAAAAAATGCTGGAAATACTCAGCAGTTGAGGCAACATCTAATTAACGGAGATTTGTGTAAAACCAGCTCCTGAAGCACAGCACAGCTGCACAGTTTAAAGTTTCCTTTCATCCACAATGGATGCTCCATTCTATGATTTTGAACAATTCAAATTGAGAATGTGTATCGTTTTTCGAGTCGCCACAGCCTGGAAACCACTTCAGGCATTGATGTCACCCTTTGAATTTTAAATTTGTAAATCCATTCTCTATCTTTTTAAAGCTACTGTTGAAACTGTATCCAACACACACTCAGTTCTTTGTGAAAGACAAGGAGAATTGAAGATATATTTGTATAATTTTCCTTTGACTAAATTTGTACAGAAGCAGAAAGGCGGGAATCACACTCAGCTCTTCATGAAACTCACCCGCTAAACATTGAAAGGTGGCAGTGTTTATTCAAGGGATGATTCTTGAACATAGAACATAGAACAGTACAGGCCCTTCGGCCCTCAATGTTGTGCCGAGTTATGTTCAAACCCAAGATCAAGCTATCCCACTCCCAATCATTCTGGAGTGCTCCATGTGCCTATCAATAACCGCTTGAAAGTTCCTAAAGTGTCCGACTCCACTATCACAGCAGCAGTGTATTCCACACCCCAACCACTCTCTGAGTGAAGAATCTACCTCGGACGTCCCTCCTATATCTCCCATCATCAACCTCATAGTTCTGCCCCAAGGGAAAAAAATCTCGGCTTGTGTATCTTTGCAACATTTACAGCTTGTGTCTGTTTGTGAGTAAATGACATTTCAGCCATTTGTTACTCATTCAAATGTTAACTAGTAACGAGAAGCGGAAGAAAATAACTGCACCCTGGCCGGAAATGTCAAATCATGTTGAAGGAGCCGCCATGTAATTCTTTTTGCTGTTGCTAAAAACGTACTAGCAGAGAATGGTTTCGATCCATCGACCTCTGGGTTATGGGTCCAGCACGCTTCCGCTGCGCCACTCTGCTACACCAACCCTGGGCTTTCATTTATTATTAATGGAGAATAGAAATGTTGGAACAGTATGCAATCTGGGCAATACAATTGAGCAAGGTGAAACACGATGGGGACTGGGCAGGATAATCCTACCATGGGCAGTGCACTAAGTGAAGATGCGACATTGACTGAGTTGTCAGATGGAGCAGGGAATCCTTGCAGAAGATGTTAAGGAAAGTTGGAGTGCCAAATGTTTAATGATCACTGTACAAGTAGACGGTGAAATGCAGACTTCGGGCTGGATATTCATGAGTTCTGAGATGGGTGAAGAGACTGTGGCATCTCAGCGTAGTAAAGGTGCAATGGGGATTAGGAAGGGTAAAGGTGTACGCTTTATTTTGTATCGTCTCTCCTCGACCTTCGGACCAACATGTCTCACTTCACACTTCCTTACATTAATTAAGTTGCATCTGTCACGTGTCTGTCCATTCCACCAGCCTGTCTCCATCTTCTTGAAGATGTTCAATATCCTTCTTATTAAAGTTCAGAATATTTTCAAGTTTTGCACCACTGGCTAATTTTGAGATTGAAACCTGTGCACCCAGATATAGGTCAGTAATATATAATCAAGAAAAGTAAGTTTCTCTCTATACATCATTCCCAATCAGAAGTAAGTAAAACTTTGTGTAATGTGTGTTTTAATAGGCCTGTACTAATAATTAAACTGTTATATAATGAAATTCTAACTGTGCCAAACAACAATGATTCAAAATATCACTTAGTTCTAAATGAAATCCCCAACGTCACTAATACTTGAAGTTAAAACGCATAGCCATGCTGATTTATCGGTGTTTAAATGATGAATACAGAGGAAAGCAGCGTCCTGGTGGATTTCGAATTGATATGGCCCACACATTTAGTATTTCGAAATTTCTCCGTCCCAGCTTCAATATAATGTGAACATTGCCTCGCTGTTTTGCCTCTCCCTGATATCTAAACTTTCGTCTATCAGAGTGTGCTGACATCTACTGGCCGCAATGGAGAACTGCAGCAGAGCGGAAGAAAATTCACATTAACTATCGCTGCTGCAGAGACAGATCAACAGGAATTAATGACTGGAATCAGCATCAAATCCCATGGAGAATTCAATATTAATGTACTTTCCCATGTCGTCAATATAAATTGGAATGTGATCTGACCTGCAGCAGTTGAGTCGATGTATCGGTGTACTAAAGAGAATTCTAGTTAATAAGACGACAGAGAATGAATTTCAGAGATAAGCAGATGCTGTTACATTCAACATTTTGAGTAGAGGGTCGTGTGGAATCATGTACTAATTAAAACAAAATGCCCGTTTCAATTAGGTATCTTCCGGGTAGAATGCGTGCAGATTAGCGTAGGGAAAATTGTGCAAAAGATGTTCTTTCAGGAAGTTGTTGCAGACTCGATGGGCCAAATGGCTTCCTTCTGCAACGCAGAGATTCTGTGCAGAAACATTGTCTCCACTTATGAAGCCAAAGATCCAATCCGCTTTCCGAACGACATGTTCAAAATGTCATCTCACTGTCAAAGGTCTCTCTGAACCTCAGGCCCCTCTGAGCTTGCACCCTGTTTGGAACTGGGCCATTGAGATTCTGTTGCATCTCCCCATCTCGTCCGTCAAAATGCAGCACTGTTTCTGAATGTGGAATTAATAATGTGTCTCTGCTGCAATATCAGTGAGCGTTAGATGAATATATCAAGAGTCGCAGATGACACAGAGATGGGTGGAAGAGCAAAGCGTGCAGAGAACGCTGAAAGTCTACAAAGGGACATTGAATGGGCGAGGGTCTGGCAGATGGAGTACAATGTTGTAAATGTGATGTCATCCATTTTGGTAAGTATAACAGCAAAATGGACTATTATTTGAATGGGAAAAATTGCAGCATGCTGCTCTGCAGAGGGAGCTGGGTATCCTTGTGCAGGAATCTCAAGGAGTTGGTTTGCAGGTGCTGTGGAGTACTGTGTACAGTTTTGGTCCCCTTACTTGAGAAAGGATGAATTTGCATTGGAGGGGTACAGAGGAGATTCATTAGGCTGATTCCGGAGATGAGAGAGTTGGCATATTAGGAGAAACTGAGTAGAATAGAGCTACACTCATTGGCATTCAGAAGAATGAGGGGAGATCTTATCGGACTATATAAAATTATGAAGGAAATAGATAAGGTAGAAGCAGGGTAATTATTTCCACTGGCGGGTGAAACTAGAACTGGTGGGGTGGGGGGGGGCGTGGGGGGTGGTGGGGGTTGGGGGTGGTGCGGGATAGCCTCAAACTAAGGGGAAGCGGATTTAGAACTCAGTTGAGGAGGAACTTCTTCACACAAAGTGTTCTGAATCAGAGGAATTCTCTGCCCAGTGAAGCGGTTGAGGCTACCTCATTAAACGTTTTTAAGGCAAGGATAGATCAATTTTTGAACAATAAAGGAATTAAAGGTTATGGTGAGCGGGCGGGTAAGTGGAGCTGAGTCCACGAAAAGATCAGCCATGATGAGTTTGAATGGCGGAGCAGGCTCGAGGGGGCAGATGGCCTACTCCTGCTCCTAGTTCTTATGTCCTTATGAGAGCTGAGACTGCAGCTTCTGTTTCTCCAAAAGAATCTCTCTGGATAAAGCCGGAATTTACAAGGATTTCTGTCACTGAGGCATTGTCTGGCGGTCTGTGTCTCACTGCTCTAACTCACTCTTTCCCTCCACCCCCTCTCACCCACTCTATATGAAGGCGGGATCTTGTTGTTTAGTGACTGAGTGCACACAATCTGTACCTACATCTGATCAAATAGAATTCAGCTTGTGAACAATATCATCGTTTCAACCAGCTCTGGGTTAACCCAGGCACAGCTCTGATTGGCTGCAGCCCCCTGAATCTGGGGAACAGACACTGTGAGCATCGCCGGCCTCAGAGGCTTTCACAGTTACTGAGCTGGGAAACTCCAACTCATCCCCGAGAATCCACAGCACAGAGCGAGAGGAGAGGAAAACCTGTCCTGGGAGCTGTCAATCTGAGACACAGTTTGACCTGTCAATGTGCAGATGTGAAGCTGCTCCTTCCATTCCCAATCTGCTATAAACAGGAGTTCCTAACGCCCAATAATGACCAGCTTGCAGCAATGTGTTTGAATGAACACGATGTCATATCATCCAAGCAGCATTTTGAAATGATCATTCAGTGTATTCTGATGAAATTTATTTCTTATGTTCTGTTTGTCATTCCATAAGAATCTTCCTCTGAAATGAGACCTTGTTTTGTCCTTGCGCATCTGATGCTGTTTTTTTTCAATCTGCTCACATTATGATTTCCCTCATGGAACCAGAGAAAGGGAACAGCACTGAATCATTCGGCTTATCTTGTCCATGCCAGCCCGAGGGCACCCAGGTGTCCTCTTCAAGCTCACCTTCCTGCACTCGGCCCGGAGCCATGGAGCTGAAAGCATGATGGTGATCCACATACTTGGCACCAAAATAGCAGAAGAGTTCCGGGTCAGCGGCTGCCGGAAGAAAACGCTTCTAGCGATAATCGCTGCGAGCAGGACTCGAACCTGCGCGGGGAAACCCCATTGGATTTCTAATCCAACGCCTTAACCACTCGGCCATCGCAGCGCCGCAATTTACGCCTCTAATATAATCACCTCAGTAGCGTTCACACTAACTTCATCAGGCACCGTTATTGCACAAAGCACAGTGTGTGAGCTGAAATTTGTTCCTCTACTTTTACTTTGTCTGTTTGTCTCTGGCGGAGAACTCATTGATTAGGTCAAAGACTTGTTTTTGTAGCTCAATAATTTTTCAGTAGAAATGAGTTAGGTCCGAATAAACACAGGAAAAAGAGAAATCTCTATTGTATTTCATTATAGTCAAATGTTGTGTCCGCCCTGTTTCGACCCACTCTGTTGAAAATGGAAGAGAAAGTGGAAAAAGTTGTAATTAAATTGCCAATGCGATGGCCGAGAATCGAACCCGGGTCAATTGCTTGGAAGGCAGCTATGCTCACCACTATGCCACCATCGCTCACCGTGCATAACCAGCCATTATTTGCAATAGTTTTAATTATGGAACTTCCTCAGTTGCTGATTCCATCAGGCACCAGGAGAGCCCGGAGCGCAGTTTGGAAACTGAACTTGGCTTGTCTGGTTGAAGCCACCTTTTTACAATTGTTCCTTACTGGGAACTCACTGATCAATTCTGAGGCCTGTTCTTTCATTTCACAAAGTTTCCACTCAAAGCAAATTGAAGCTGAATTTTCCATTACAAAGATCGTGATGGTGAGGATTTTTAGTGAATTTCATTTTAAGAGTGTCCACCTACTGTTGTGACCTGCGATAACTCATTAAAGAAATCAGAACAGTGATGGTCAGGAACTGACCCTTGGTCAAATGCTCGCACAGTCACCACTCCATCACCGTCGCTCAACTGGCTCTGTCACCCACTCTGTAAGAAAGTCCAGCTCTGACAGTGAATCTGGTTCCCTCCAGGTCCAATCGGAGGATGGTCAGAAACTGTCACTGTCAGAAACTCCATTATCAGCGAGTGTGGGATGATTATTTAACTGGCTGTCACTGGTTGGTGAGGTTGTGATTTACTGTTACCTGTCAGTGCAGGAGAAACAAATAAAACTATACAAACACTTAGTTGGGGAAAGGGCTTCTCTTGAGGCACTGGGAGTATTTGTATAATGGATATCTGCTTCTGTTCCGTTTGACGGCTGTCACATCTGATACACTTTGATTCTTGTGTTTTTTTTTCCCGCGATACCCTTTCCCTATCGCGACTTGTCATTTTTATTTGCTCGTTTGCTTAAATGTTGAACTGAAACCAATTGGAATTGGCCTATTATTTCACCAAGAAACACTTTCTACTCTGAACACTCTTTGTTGCAGTGTGAGCGCTGCAGCTGGGGATCTATGGCACAAAGAATGGCATGTAGGACTTCTCATCATTGTTTTATTTAACTTGATTTGATTTATTATTGTCACATGTATTAGTATACAGTAGAAGGTATTTTTTCTTGTGTGCTGTGGAGACAAAACATACTGTTCATAGAGAAGGAAAGGTGAGACTGCAGAATGTAGTGTCACAATCATAGCTAGGGTGTCGAGAAAAGTCAACTCAATGTAAGGAAGGTCCATTCAGAGGTCTGATGGCAGCAGGACAGAAACTGTTCTTGAGTCGGTTGGTAGGTGACCCCAGACTGTTGTACACATTTTTCCCGATGGAAGAAGATGGAAGAGAGAAGATTGTCTGGTGAAACATTCAAACTTTGCCTGTATCCTCATAACCCCACATATTTACCGTGCTAATCCCCCTGACACTGAGGGACTATTTAGCATGGCCAATCCCGCTAATACGGCGCTAATTTTCATGGCTGAGCTGCCGATTCTGGAAAGACAAAATGTGCCATTCGGGCCGCAAATGAAGCTGGAGTCTGCTTTGGATCTTCTGAAACCACATGTTTCCCTGGTGGCAAACTCCTGTCCAAAACTGGGGCTTTGATTTGAATCGATCGTCAGCTCGAGTTTCTCACCGGATTCGAAATATGGGAATGTGGAATTGTTCTGGAACATTCACCCCTCAAGCCTGTGTGTCCAAACTTCATTTTGGTTCTGTGAACCTCAAAACACTGAGGTTCACCGGCAATAAAGAGACAGAACAAACACATCAGCGACGAGAATGGGATTCGAAACCACGCGTGCAGAGCACAATGGATTAGCAGTCCATCGCCTTAACCACTCGGCCACCTCGTCATACGGTGACTACTCCCCAAACCACCTCTTGTGTTTTAACATCCGTAACAAAGAACACATTTCTCCCGCAGGGAGATTTACATCCATTTGATGTAAATCCAGAGAAAGTAGAGAGACAGTTCACCTCTCTGCTCCCGGTTTGGTTTTGAATTCACCGAACATGACCCTGATGTAAAACAGAGCAAGTGCTGTGAGTTTGTGGAGCAACAGGAGAGAGTCTGACCTCCCAGTGGAGGGCTGTGTGTCCGAATCACGGAGCTTTTCTGTGTCGGTCTTTGGATTTTGGTTGTTCCTGAAATGACAAATTCCAAAACTGGGATAGAAATGAAATTTTAGGGATGATCCGATTCTCATGCTTAATTAATTTTTATACACTTTTATATTTGAACAATGTGTGAGGAATATGATTTGTCCATTGTTTGTAAAATTAAAGCAAGGTTCCCAGTCCCAGTTGTTTCTGGGGGCCATCAATGGGGAGAGCGGACTGGCTGTGATTTAACCAGAGGATTCACACCTCAGGAGAGGAACAAGACTGAGAAGGTGGAGCCTTCATGATCAATCTCAACTGAACCGGGAATCGATCCCGCGCCGTTGGCTGAATAAACTGTCCAGCCAATGGAGACAAATGCTCTGGGCTACTCATTAATGAAAACTAAGACCACCACTGTTTCTGTTTGATGGAGTGAGTATGTGATAGCAGAGGATGGTTTTGATCCATCGACCTCTGGGTTATGGGCCCAGCACGCTTCCGCTGCGCCACTCTGCTCCCAAAGACAACCCCTCCCTGCTTATTACTGCTGCCCTAGAGCCAGGAATCTATTCACTGTCTCTTTTTATTACAAACAAGGCCCTGGGAAGCTCACCCTGGCTGGATATTAACACGTAACATCACCCCGAATGTAACAGACAGAGAAAAAACACACAGAAAAACAGTAAAAGACTATTAGGACACACTCACAATGAGAGACAGAAAATATTCGAGCAAACCAGCAAGATACTGAGATGGGAAAACTGATTATGTATGAAAAGGGATTTTCTGTTACACAAAGATAGGCCCTGTATTGAAGTGTATGTTGTGTTGTGTAACTGTGCTCTCTGCTGTGTAACTGTTCTCTCTGTTTGGAACTGTGACTCTCCCGTTGACAGATCTTCACTGTGGTTCTGACAAATTCTTCCCTGTTGTGTAAATGTGTTCCGGGTTTGTAAATATCATCCGTCTTGAGCAGAAGTTTTCCTTTTGTGTGAAATGTTCTCTGTTGTTCTGTGAAGATGTTTTCTGTGGAAAAGAATCGACGAAAATTTCAAGGCCGCCATTTCTGAGGCTTGCTTTCAATTCCAGCATTGTTTGGGCCGAATGGCCTCCTCCTGTTTCTGTTTTCTATCCATGTGCCTATGTGTTAAATCAGTGAATTTGAATATCACCAGCTGCCATGGTGGGATTTACTCCGTGTCCCCAAAGATTAGCGCGGGCCCCTGGATTACCAGCCCAGTGACATCACCTTTCGTCCCTGTAAACAAAAACAGTTCATTCAGCTCAGCATTAAACCTCTTCCTGAGGAGATTAGAATTCCTGCCACAGAATTTCAATTCGCCGATTGATGCAAAGCATTTTGTTCTAGGTTGGAACATTAACAATTTATCCAGCTCAAACATACATTGTGGAACAGTTCTGACCGCAAATAATGAGATAAGTGAGAATTAAATGAACAAAGTTACAAGGAAAATAATTCTGAGAAAGCTGTTTGGAAGAAATAGTGGATTTCAGTTAACGGACGAGGGCATTGGACTTTTATTTCCAAATGTCTTTATTGATGTCAAATGTCACCATCTGCCATGGTGGTGGTGGTGGTGTGTGTGTGTGTGTGTGTGTGTGTGTGAGAGAGAGAGAGAGAGAGATTCTCACATAATCAGTCTGTTTGTGAATATGAATTAATCCTTCATGTTCCCTCATAAACACGGTGATCCCTTGTCTTTGTGAATTCCTCAGATACACTTGTACCACTGAGACTCTGCTGTGGGGGTGGAGGGTGGGGTGAGGTTTGAAGGCAATGCCGCAGTGTGAAAACAGACGGTTTTATAGCAGGGAAGTGAAAAGTGAACTTGTCTGTGTGAAGATCACAGAAAAGCTCTGTCTGGCGCTGCGACCAAGAGACAAGTTTTGGGTTGTCAGTAAATGAACTCCTGTAATGAAAGCTCAAAATCAGAAAGAGGAAATGCTGGAAATATTCAGCAGCCCCGAAAGCAGCTGTGGAGAAATATCCCTATCGCCAGGATGTAACCCTTCAATTGCAGAGTTCACATTGCTCAGATCTCTCAATCTTAGCACCTTCGGGCAAGGAACGGGTAGAGCGGGAGTTGGGTCTGTGTTGACTTGAGCAAACAGAGCAATGCACAAACCCAGTAAACAGGAGATCCCTGTTTCAAATCCCAGAGAGAACTTTGAGGTCTTCCAAGTGATCAGTGCAATTGTACAAGTCACAATATCCCATCCTTGCTAATCAATATTGTCTTTCCCTTTACAGTGGATGATCTACAGAGATAAAACATATTTCGAGACTCCCCACAAATATCTCTACTATTTATTTACACGATCCGGGTATTTTCATCATTCGCAGAGAAAAATAATCTGCAATAAATCTAATGCTGTGAATTCATAAATACAGCTTTCCTTTTTTTCTGTCTCTCAGGGAATTTCTAACACCGTCGAATGGTCTTAGAGTCATACAATCCCAACAGTGCTGAAAGAGACCGTTCTGTCCATCGAGTTTGTACCAACTCTCCAACAGAGAATCGCACACTGGACCTATCCCCACAGCGCCACGCATCCACCCCGGTAATCTACCCATACAAACACCTTGGGGAACAAGGGGCAATCCAGCATGGCCTATCCACCCAACTTGCTCATCTTTGGACTGTGGGAGTAAAGCAGATGACTTGGTTTCCTGAAATAATTTGCCTGGGTCAATATAGATTGAACAGAACTACAGAAGGTTAGCACCATCCAGGACAAAGCATCCCACTTCATTCGCTTCCCAAGCATTAAAAATTCACTCCCTCCACTCCCGACACACAATGACAGTAGTGTGCACCATCTGCACGATGCAGCAACTCAGCAAGGCTACTTTTCCAGCAGCTCCCAAACCCATGACTACGACAGCCTGGAAGGACAAGCGCAGCAGACACATCAGAATAACACCCCTACATTTCAGGGCACTGATATTTATTTATTGATTTGTAAATTGCTGTTGTGTGTGTGTGTTCTTTAACTATTTTTATCTTCCATAAGAAGTGAAATATCGAATTGAGAAAGATGTTACTATTTCTAACCCAACCAGCGAACGTTGTGTCAAACTCTAAGAAAGGTTTGTGATTTATTCTCGAGTCAGCGGTTTCCCTGGGAGCCGGGTTAACAGACACAGCATGGAGAGATGGCAGAGCAGGAAATGTCGGTGCCGAAGGTGAATCACATCAATGAAGCAGCAACTGGCTTGCTCCGAATCTGATCAAAAATCCGACTCTGGTGGGACTCGAATCCACAACATTTGAATGGCTAGTTTAATTATTTAGAAGTGTAACGCGCTTTCCATTGCGCCACAGAGCGGGAGTTTACTTTCCTGCTCCATCTATGGATCTTTGACACTGTAGAAGCTATTCATAAGTTCAACAATCTCACACTTTAAACAACAAGAACTGTTAAGAATATGGTGTTACAGACATAACTAGGGTGTAGAGAAAGATCAACTTCATGCGAGATAAGTCCATTCAAGGTGAATTCAGATGTTCGGGATCCAGTCACAGAGGGAGGTGCCGAGGCCCAGGACACAGAGTTTGGAGAGGAGTTTTGTGGGAATAATAGTGTTGAAGGCTGAGCTGTAGTCAATAAATAGGAGTCTGACATAGGTGTCCTTGTTATCGAGGTGTTCCAGGATTCTGTGCAGGGCCAGGGAAATGGTGTCTGCTGTGGAGCTTTTGTGGCGGTTGGTACTGGCCTGTTAGACAGCTAGTCATTGTCCCGTGAGATGTTCAATGGTTGCGCGTCCAAATCTCATCGGAGTCCACTTTTGGGTAAAGTTTGAAGAAATTAGGGACTGGTGTGTCAATCAATCTTCTCAGAGAAATAAAACTGCCGCCTGGAACTTCATAGAATGCCTACAGTGTAAAAGGACGACATTCGGCCCACCAAGCCTGTACTGACAACAATCCCACCCAGACTGTATCCCCGTGACCCCACATGTTTACCATGCTAATCCCCCTGACACTAAGGGGCTATTTAGCATGGCCAATCCCGCTAATACAGCACTAATTTTCATGGCTGACCTGCCGATTCTGGAAAGACAAAACCTTGCCACTGGCGTCTGCTTTGGAGCTTCTAAAACAACATTTTTGCAGGGTGGTGAACTCGTGTCCAAAGCAGGTAACCTGACTTGAATCGAGTTTCTCCGAGGATGAGATTTGTGGGAATGTGGAATTATTCTGGAACATTCACCCCTCAAGCCTGTGTCCCCAAAATTCATCTTGATTCTGTGAACCTCAAAACAAGCCATCAGTTGGGGGGTTCAGAGAAAATGCATCACCGACGAGGATGGGATTCGAACCCACGCGTGCAGAGCACAATGGATTAGCAGTCCATCGCCTTAACCACTCGGCCACCTCGTCACACAATGTTTTGGCACCAAACCTTTACACAGGGTCATCTGGACTCGAAATGTCAGCTCTTCTCTCTCCTTGCGGATGCTGCCAGACCCGCTGAGATTTTCCAGCGTTTTCTCTGTTGACTTCTCACCAAACCAGCTCTTGTGTTTTAACACCCGTAACAAACAACATATTTCTCCCGCAGGATCATGTTGTGTTGCTGTTTACTCCTTAATCTCGGTTGGCTGTTACTCTTCCATTCCATGTCTAACCACAGAAAGTAAAGAGGGAGACAGTTCCATTCCCTGGGCCCAGTCTGATTTTGAATTGACTGAACATAACCCGGGTGTAAAAAGTAGCAAGTAGTGTGAGCTTGTGGCGCAATGGTAGCGCGCCTGACTCCAGATCAGAAGGTTGCGTGTTCAAATCACGTCAGGCTCATGAAGCTTTTCTGGGTCGGATTTTGTATCTGGGTAAAGTTAATTTGTTCCCGGAATGACAAATTTCAAAACGATTGTAGAAATGATATTTCAGGTATGTTTCTGGTTCGCATGCTCAGATTATTTTTTGCACAGTTTTATATCTGAAACAATGTGTCAGAATTGTGAGGTGTTCATTTCTTGCAAAGTTAAAGCAAGGTCCACACTCTCAGATGTTTCTGTGGGTCATCAAAGGAGAGAGAGCTGACTGGTGGTGATTTAACAGGATAATTCATACCTCAGGAGAGGAGCAAGGATAAAAACGATCTCAGACGATACAGGAATTAATCCCGAGCTACTGGCTGAATAAAATGCCCAGCCAACTGAGCTAAACACTTATTTGATAAAAGGGGAACTCTCCGAAAGTTCATGCTGCCAAATAAACCTGCTGGGCTTTAACCTGGTGTTGTGAGATTACTTACTGTGAACCTGGGATAAATGTGCTGTGTTCCCCGTTAATGAAAATCAAGATGATGAAGCAAATTTACTGGCGAGAAAACTCGGACTCACCTTTGGGCAGCAGCCGAATGTTACTATTTGATGTTAGTAAGACCTCCTCCAGCAGCTGCGATGGCCGAGTGGTTAAGGCGTTGGACTTGAAATCCAATGGGGTTTCCCCACGCAGGTTTGAGCCCTGCTCGCAGCGGTTCTGATACACAGTGTTTCCAAATTACAATTTGTTTAGTGGGGTAACCACTAAAAAAACATAGTGTGGGGAAGCTCAGTGGTTATCACTGCTGCTTCACAGCTCCAGGGACCTGGGTTCGATTCCCGGCCTGGGTCACTGTCTGTGTGGAGTTTGCACATTCTCCTCGTGCCTGTGTGGGTTTTCTCCCACAGTCCAAAGATGTGCGGGTTAGGTTGATTGGCCTTGCTAAAAATTTTCCTTAATGTCCTGAGATGAGTAGGTTAGAGGGATGAGTGGGGAAAATATGGGGGTAGGGCCTGGGTGGGATTGTGGTCCGTGCAGACTCAATGGGCAGAATGGCCTCTTGTGGCACTGTATGATTTCTATGATAACAGACGATGGTTTTGATCCATCGCTTCTTGGTTTTGGGTCTAGCTTCTGCTGTGCCACTCTGCCCCGAACGTTACCACTTCCTTCATCGATGTGACTGAACACATTGACGAAGGAAGAGCAGTGGATGTGGTTTACATGGACTTCAGCAAGGCATTTGATAAGGTCCCCCATGCAAGACTTCTTGAGAAGGTGAGAGGGCATGGGATCCAGGGGGCTTTGGCCTTGTGGATCCAGAACTGGCTTGCCTGCAGAAGGCAGAGAGTGGTTGTGGATGGGTCTTTTTCTGCATAGAACATAGAACATAGAACATTACTGCGTAGAACAGGCCCTTCGGCCCACGATGTTGCGCTGACCAATTAAGAGAAAAGCAATGACCCTCTAACCTAAACCAATCCCTTTCCATCCATAAACCTATCCACGCACCTCTTAAACGCCCCCAAACTAGGCACATCTACAACTGCAGCAGGCAGGGCATTCCAATCCCTCATCAGCCTCTGGGTAAAGAACCTACCCCTGACATCCGTCCTATAACTACCCCCCCTTAATTTAAAGCTATGCCCCCTCGTGCTAGCTTTCTCCATCCGAGGAAAAAGGCTATCACTGTCCACCCTATCTAAACCTCTAATCATCTTGTATGTTTCAATAAGGTCTCCTCTTAGCCACCTTCTTTCTAACGAAAACAACCCCAAATCCCTCAGTCTCTGTTCATAGGACCTGCCCTCCATACCAGGCAACATCCTGGTAAACCTCCTCTGCACCCTCTCCAATGCCTCCACATCCTTCCTATAATGTGGGGACCAAAACGGTACATAATACTCCAAGTGTGGACGCACCAGAGTTTTGTACAGTTGCAACATGACTTTGGACGCATGGAGGTCAGTCACCAGTGGAGTGCCCCAGGGGTCTGTTCTACGACCCTTGCTGTTTGTCATTTTCATAAATGACCTGGATGAGGAAGTGGAGGGATGGGTTAGTAAGTTGGCCGACGATATGAAGGTTGGTGCTGTGGATAGTCTGGAGGGATATCAAAAGTTGCAGCGGGACATAGATAGGATGCAAGACTGGGCGGAGAAGTGGCAGATGGACTTCAACGAGGAAAAATGTGTTGTGGTCCATTTTGGCAGGACCAACGGGATGCAGGAGTACAATATCAAGGGTAGGAGTCTTAGCAGTGTTGAGGAGCAGAAGGATCTTGGGGTCCGGGTCCATAGGACTCTTAAATCGGCCTCGCAGGTGGAGGATGTGGTCAAGAAGGCGTATGGTGTACTGGCCTTCATTAATCGAGGGATTGAGTTTAGGAGTCGGGAGGTAATGCTGCAACTTTATAAGACCCTTGTCAGACCCCACTTGGAGTACTGTGTGCAGTTCTGGTCGCCTCACTACAAGAAGGATGTGGAGGCTATTGAAAGGGTGCAGAGGAGATTTACAAGGATGTTGCCTGGATTGGGAGGCATGCCTTCTGAGGATAGGTTGAGGGAGCTCGGTCTCTTCTCCCTGGAGAGACGAAGGTTGAGAGGCGACCTGATAGAGGTTTATAAAATGTTGAGAGGTATAGATAGGGTGGATTCTCAGAGGCTATTTCCCAGGGCTGAAATGGTCGCTACGAGAGGACACAGGTTTAAGGTGCCTCGGAGCAGGTACAGAGATGTTAGGGGTAAGTTTTTCACTCAGAGGGTGGTGAGTGAGTGGAATCGGCTGCCGTCGGTGGTGGTGGAGGCGAACTCACTGAGGTCTTCTAAGAGACTTTTGGATGAGTACATGTGATTTAATGGGATTGAGGGTTATAGATACGCCTAGGAGATAGGGATATGATCAGTGCACCTTGTGGGCCGAATGGCCTGTTTGTGCTGTAGTTTTTCTATGTTCTATTATATTAAGTAGTCTGGTTGGAGGATTCCATCCAATGAAATACAACACAAATGCCCAACTTTCAGTGAAGTATTAGCAAGGTTAAATTAATCCGGATTTACAAAGTGCCTCAGAGACTGGGAGACAAATAATAAATCCACACTCACATTGTGAAGAAGGATTTGGAGATGCCAGCGTTGGACTGGGGTGGGCGCAGTAAGAAGTTTCACAACACCAGGTTAAAGTCCAACAGATTTATTTGAAATCACAAGCTTCCCAAGTGCTGCTCCTTCATCTTTTGAGTGGCGAGATTGGTTTCAGAAACTGGGCATTTATAGACAAAGGCACCATTACAAGGTAGGAATGTGAGTCTTTCCAGGGAATCAAGAATTTACAGGCACAGAAAATGCGAGTCGAGGGAGGGATGATCACGGGTTAAAGAGGTTAGTTGTATTTTGCAAGTCTAGGCCAAATGGTGGGGTTATATGTAGTGTGATAAGGACTCGGTAGCATGGTGGTTAGCACTACTGTTTCAGAGCTCCAGGGTCCTGGGTTCGATTCTCGGCTCGAGTCACTGTCTGTGTGGAGTTTGCACATTCTCCTCGTGTCTGTGTGGAGTTTGCTCATTCTCCTCATGTCTGTGTGTGTTTCCTCCGGGTATTCCGGTTTCCTCCCACAGTCTGAAGAGATGTGCGGGTTAGGTTGATTGGCCATGCTAAGAAATTGCCCCTTAGTGTCCAGGGAGGCGTAGGTTAGAGGGATTAGTGGGTGTAATATGTGGGGGTAGGGTCTGGGTGGGATTGTACTCAGTGCAGACTCGATGGGCTGAAGGGCCTCTTTCTGCACTGGAGGGATTCTGTGAGCTGTCAGGATTTTGCTCACTCACTCAGCCTATCTATATCCACCTGCAAGCTCCTTATATCCTCTTTCACAAAATAATTTCCTTCCTTTGTGTCATCTGCACTCAACTAAAGCACGATAGGAATCACAAAAGTTTGGGGCCCCAGGACAGAGCCCTGGATGTGATTCCACTCATCACATCCTGCCAAACAAAACAAAAAGAGCACTGTAGGGATTCTATGAAAAGGTGGGAATCGTGTCCATACCAAATGCCCAACTTTCAGTAAAGTATTAGCAAGGTTAAATTTCTCCAGATTTACAAAGTGCCTCAGAGACTGGGAGATAAATAATAAGTCCACACTCACATTGTGAAGAAGGATTTGGAGATGTTATATAGATATATTTTTCACATTGACAGTTGATAGCTTTGGATTTTTAGATCTAACATTTCAAGCATATATTTGTTTGAAAGCCAAAGAACAACCAATCGCCACTCCACTAATCAGCAGAGAGATTAACAAAATACATAATTATATTCACAATTATATTCTGGAATGCAAAGCAGGACAGTGGATCCACAGTTCGAACTGCTTCCTCACAGCACAAGGGGCCCAGGTTCAATTCTCAGCCTGGGAAACTGTCCTTGTGGAGCCCGGATCTTCTCCCCGTGTCTGCGTAGGTTTCCTCTCGGTGTTCTGGTTTTCATCCACAGCCGGAGAGGTGAGATGGTTCGGTGTATTGGTCAGGAAAATCCTCCAGAAGTATACCCGGAGAGCCGCCAGGGTATGGCTTCTCAAGGCTTTTCAGTTTAACTTCATTGCAGTATTAACGTGAACCAACAAATAAATTGAAAAAAAAATGATAGCAGTTTTGGAGATTTAAAATTGTTCAGTTATATATAATACAACTGGAAAACACACTTTGGCATCTCCTTTTTGCCACCCCACTTCCACATTAATCAGTGTGGTTTTATTTATGCATCGGACAAGCTTCACTTGTCAAGAAGGCGTATGGGATGTTGGCCTTCATAGCGAGGGGGATAGAATATAAAAGTAGGGAGGTCTTGCTGCAACTGTACAGGGCACTGGTGAGGCCGCAGCTGGAGTACTATGTGCAGTTTTGGTCGCCACACTTGCGCAAGGATATCTTGGCCTTGGAGGGAGTGCAGAGGAGGTTCATTCAGCTGATACTGGAGATAAGAACATAAGAACATAAGAAATAGGAGCAGGAGTAGGCCATCTAGCCCCTCAAGCCTGCCCCGCCATTCAATAAGATCATGGTTGATCTGTCGTGTCTCAGTTCCACATCCCCGCCCTCTCCCCATAACCCTTAATCCCCTCGCTTATCGAAAACCTATCAACCCGTGTCTTAAAAATATTTAGTGAGGCAGCCTCCACCACTTCAATGGGCAGAGAATTCCAGAGATTCACCACCCTTTGAGTGAAGAAGTTCCTCCTCAACTCCTTTCTAAACCGCAGCAAGACCTCCCTACTTTTATATTCAATCCCCCTCGTTATGAAGGCCAGCATCCCATTCGCCTTCCTGACCACCTGCTGCACCTGCAGGCTGGGTTTTTGCGACTCATGCACAAGGACCCCCAGGTCCCTCTGCACCGTCGCCTGCTGCAGTTTTTGGCCATGTTGAGGGGATTGGACTATGAAGAGAGGCTGAATAGACTGGGCCTGTACTCGTTGGAGTTTAGAAGGATGAGGCGGGTTCTTATAGAGATGTATAAGATAATGAAGGGGATGGATAGGGTAGAGGTAGAGAGATTCTTCCCGCTTAGAAAGGATAGCAGGACTAGAGGGCAGAGCCTCAAGATAAGGGGGGAGCAGTTTAGAACGGAGTTGAGGAGGAACTTCTTCAGTCAAAGGGTGGTGAATCTCTGGAATTCTCTGCCCGTTGAAGTGGTGGAGGCTGCCTCGCTGAATATATTGAAGTCACGGGTAGATAGGTTTCTGATAGACAGGGGAATTAAGGGGAGAAAGCGGGAAAGTGGAACTGATCCACTATCAGATCCGCCATGATCTTATTGAATGGCGGGGCAGGCTCGAAGGGCTAGATGGCCCTACTCCTGCTCCTATTTCTTATGTTCTTGTGTTCATTCCTGGACAGCACAATCTCCCTGTAAATGTGAAGGGAACATCCGGACTGGGAAGAGAGCACAGCCAGTGTTGCATACAATGACAACATTACTGTGTTAAAAGAAAGCACATTTTCTGTCTGGGACCATGACATGTGTTTAATGGGACGTTGGCCTTTATAGCGAGGGGGATAGAATATAAAAGCAGAGGGGATCTAATAGAGGTATATAAGATTATGAAGGGTATAGATAGAGTAAACAGAGGTAAGCTATTTCCTATGTTAGAGACACACAGTACGAGGGGCCACGGGCTTAGGGTGAGGGGGGAGAGGTATAACACAGATATTAGAGGGAGGGTTTTCACACGGAGGGTAGTGGGGGTATGGAATGCTCTGCCAAGTAAGGTGGTGGAGGCAGGCATGCTGGAGTTGTTTAAGAGTAACTTAGACAGGCACATGACTGAGTTGGAGATGGGAGGATATAGGAGATTGTTTTAAACAAGGTTCATTAGCTTTGGGACATCCCTGGTAATGTGTGAGTATGAGGAATGATACTAATGTTTTT
The DNA here is from genome assembly GCF_965287045.1 of Carcharhinus amblyrhynchos. NCBI lineage: Eukaryota > Metazoa > Chordata > Chondrichthyes > Carcharhiniformes > Carcharhinidae > Carcharhinus > Carcharhinus amblyrhynchos. The sequence goes on along the minus strand of NW_027649819.1, from coordinate 166,787 downwards.
CTCTTTTAATTCACAGGTTTTAAGTCGGTCCGCCTTGTTGTCCAACGAGGGGCATGCACGCGATGGGTCATACTTGGGCTGCTCTTGGGTGTTCGAGAATAACCTAGTGCTTCATGTCGTTAGTTGTGCCTAAACTGGACCAGATACTGGGCAAGACGACAGCTCAGTGACTATCGCTGATTGCTGTGCAGACACATGGATTTGGGCCGGTGTCTGTGGGAGTTTGCGCATTCTCCCCGTGCTTGCGTGGGTTTTCTCTGGGTGCTCCGGTTTCCTCCCACACCCCAAAGATGTGCTATTAGGCTGATTGGAGGTAATAAATTGTCCCTAAATTAGTTTCCCTCAATGTGGAATGCCATAAGCGTAGATAAGGGTCATGGGTGGAGGGGGGACTGGAATTGTTAAAATGGCGGCGCGGGCTCGTTGGGCCGAAGGGCCTGTTTCCCAGGCTGTTTTTGTTCTTTGTTCTTTATTTGTACAGGGCACTGTTGAGGCCGCAGCTGGAGTACTGTGTGCAGTTTTGGTTGCCGCACTTGCGAAAGGACATATTGGCCTTGGAGGGAGTGCAGAGGAGGTTCACTAGGCTGATACCGGAGATGAGGGGGTTGGACGATGAAGAGAGACTAAATAGACTGGGTCCGTACTCGTTGGAGTTTAGAAGGATGAGGGGGGATCTTATAGAGACGTATAAGATAATGAAAGAGATGGATAGGGTAGAGGTAGAGAGATTCTTCCCACTTAGAAAGGATAGTAGGACTAGAGGGCACAGCCTCAAGATAAGTGGGGGGAGGGTGCAGTTTACATCAGAGTTGAGGGGGAACGTCTTCACTCAAAGGGTGGTGAGCCTCTGGAATTCTCTGTCCGTTGATGTGGTGGAGGCTACCTTGAATATATTTAAGTCACGGGTAGATAGATTTCTGATAGACAGGGGAATTAAGGGTTATGGGGAGAAAGCAGGAAAGTGGAACTGATCCACTTCAGATCAGCCATGATCTTATTAAATGGTGGGCAGGCTTGAAGGGCTAGATGGCCTACTCCTGCTCCTATTTCTTATGTTCTTATAGCAGAGATAACAAGCGCGATGAAAACAAAATAACACAGGAATAAAATGACAGTAGTCTCTGTCAAATATCAATTAAATATTGTCGTAAATATTCAGCATTTCGAATGTTTGTTTAGCTCAGGCTGAGGTCTGTGTAAATGCATCAATGTATTTGTTGGTCTTTAGGAGACTGGTCAAAAACAATCCATCTTTCCATTAATTGGGCCTCTACTCCCTGGAGTTCTGAAGAATAAGATGAGATGTATTTAAGGTGTCCAAGACTATAAAGGGGATTGACAAAAGTAGACACGGTGAGGGTTTTTCTGTCTTGTATGACAGACTAGAGTATGAGAATTAATATAAGCTTAGGCATAAAAGTTGGCAAATTTACTACAGAAAACTGGGGAAATTACTTTATCAAATTGTCGTGAGTCTGTGGAATTCTATGCCCCAGAGTGTAATCGATGCAGAGACTTTAGATAAATTTGAGGAAGAATAGAGTTGATTTTCAAATTGAACAGGATAAAGGGCTGTTACTGGAATTGAGGTCAACTTGAGATCAGCCATGAGCAGATTCTATGGCTAAATTGCCTACTTGCATTGACACACTGGAAACATAGGTACCCACATCACTGTTCTCAATTGTTTTGTTTATGAATTAAGTGAATAATCAACGTGAGCGGATATTTTACCGCGCTCTTGAACTGCTCCCTGAACTTTGACTGAGTCACCCCATAAATAAACGTGTTTGTGCAGCAACTTAATATCTGCAACATAAATCCAACTTGTCGAAAGATGTATAAGGAACCTTCGTAATCTTTGGGATTTGATCCTGTAATGCTATAAAATAAGAACTCAATAACACGTATCAGCCACAGAAGTATGAAGCTGCCAGATATGGTGAAAAGTAAAATCATAGATTTCCGTCTGCTCTCCATTTCAGGGTCACTTCGATTCTCTCCCTTACTCTGACCCCTCAGTCCCTTACGAACTCGACTGGCTATTAAAATATGTCTGACTGTTAAAGCATTCAGCAGTAAGATTAAGACAAATGGCAGCAATGGTGTCAGAACAGTATCAAACCAGTCGTATATCACCCATCCGATATCAGTAAAGTAGCTTGGCTTTGCATTACAGCTCCATGGCACATCATTAATTACCCATCCAGGTTCAAGGGTAAAATACAAAGGAATGTTTTTTAAACAAAGCAGAATGCTGGTTGTTATTAGAATCACAGCCACTGTTTTCTCAGTGCAATATTTAGTTTTCAGCTTCAGGCAACAAATGGCCACAAAACGGTCAAAGGAGAAAGTCACAGTGAACCAGACAGAACAGTCCGTTGCTGCCCCAACCAGGACAAGGATAATTCTGAACACAGTGGTGGTATTCAGGAAAGTCCCCGGGAAATAATAATAACTGATCCTTGAGAAAATGACATCAGTGATAATGACCAGTAGGTCCGCCATTGCCATGGCCACCAGATAGCGAGTCGTGCAGTTGGAGAGACCACATTTTCCCCGAGAAAGGATCGCAATCGCCACTAAATTAACTGCAAATAGAAACAAAAAGGGGGAAAACAAAAAGTATCACTTACTGACCAAATATACTCAGTGTCTTCCCTTGAGAGTCTTCCCTCTGACCCCACAGTCCCTTGTGAACTTGACTGGATACTAAAAGATGCCTGACTGATAAAAAGCCGATGGATCTCGATCTTGTCAGAAGTTGTTTCTCAGTCGTGACCTCAAGATGACAAATTTGGGCTCAGTATTACACCAGCCCACAGGTTGCCATTTTAAGATGTTAATGAAACCAGAGTGTTCTTCCCTGATTTTACATAGAATCATAGAACCCTGCAGTGCAGAAAGAGGCCCTTCGGCCCATCGAGTCTACACTGACCACAATCCCATCCAGGCCCTACCCCCATATCATACCCAATAATCCCTCTAACCTACACATCCCTGGATACTAAGGGGCAATTTCTTAGCATGACCAATCAACCTAACCCGCACATCTTTAGACTGTGGGAGGAAACCGGAGCACCCAGACACGAGGAGAATGTGCAAACTCCGCACAGACAGTGACCCGAGCCGGGAATCGAACCTTAGGGTCTGTGAAGCAGCAGTGTTAACCCACTGTGCTACCGTGCCACCCCATACTTTTAATGGGTTCAATGTTTGCAGACAGATTTGCTCTCTAAAACCTATGCCAGACGCAGGGAAATCCATGATCCATGATCGAACCTCTGATTGGGATCAGAACTATGTCAGGGGTAAGTTTTTCACTCAGAGCATTAATGCATTATCCCAACCTTTGGATTTTTTTTGACCTGGTTATGGACCAACAATCAATGCAGTTTTATGTTAACAGTTGGACCAATTCCACATTTCCAAACAATGGAGCATGAGCTGTGCCGACCATTGTGTCGAGCGGTGAATTCTCCTGGAAGCCTCGCACTTTATTCACATTTCTTCCACGCCTGTCACTCAGTGTTCCAAATGATAGAAAAAAATGGCATCCTGTCCAATTATCATTCATCGGCAATGTTCACGCATCTCGTGTTTGCTTCTATTTAAATAATGCTTTTATTACAAAGAACAACACAGCACGGGAAGCAGGCCCAATGAGCCCATTTTAACATTGTACTTTTCCTCTTCCACCCTTGATCCATTTATTGTAGGTGAAATACAGGGATACGCTGACAGAAACGATTTGAAACGGTTCTATAATGACCTCAACACTCTTTACGGACCTCAATCTCTCGGGAGCTCCCCCTTTCCTGAGTACAGATGCTCCAACTCTCATTACGGAGAGGGCTCAGATCCTGCAGAGGTGGGCTGAACACGTTGAAGCCATCCTCAGCCGACCGTCATCTATTAACGATGAGGCAATAGACACGATTTCCCAGTTCGATACCAACAGCGCCATGTAGTAGCAGAAGTCAGCAGGGCAGATAAGAACAGAAGAACATAAGAAATAGGAGCAGGAGTAGGGCCATCTCGCCCTTCGAGCCTGCCCCGCCATTCAATATGATCATGGCTGATCTGAAGTGTATCAGTTCCACTTTCCCGCTTTCTCCCCTGTCTATCAGAAACCGATCTACCCGTGACTTAAATATATTTAGTGAGGTAGCCTCCACCACTTCAACGGGCAGAGAATTCCAGAGATTCACCACCCTTTGAATGAAGAAGTTCCTCCTCAACTCCGATCTAAACTGCGCCCCCCCCCCCCTCCTTATCTTGAGGCTGTGCCCTCTCGTCCTGCTATCCTTTCTGAGCGGGAAGAATCTCTCCACCTCTACCCTATCCATCCCTTTCATTATCTTATATAGGATCCCCCCCTCATCCTGCTAAACTCCAACGAGTACACACCCAGTCTATTTAATCTCTCTTCATAGTCCAACCCCCTCATCTCCGGTATCAGCCTAGTGAACCTCCTCTGCACTCCCTCCAAGGCCGAAATATCCTTACGCAAGTGCAGCAAACAAAACTGCACACAGTACTCCAGCTGCGGCCTCACCAGTACCCTGTACAGATGCAGCAAGACCTCCCTGCTTTTATAGTGCGGCCGCACTTGGAGTATTGTGTGCAGTTCTGGTCCCCACATTACAGGAAGGATGTAGAGGCTTTGGAGAGGGTGCAGAGGAGGTTTATCAGGATGTTGCCTGGTATGGAGGGGAGATCCTACGAGGAGTGACTGAGAGATTTGGGGTTGTTTTCGCTGGAAAGAAGGCGGCTAAGAGGGGACCTTATTGAAACATATAAGATGATTAGAGGTTTAGACAGGGTGGATAGTGATAGCCTTTTTCCTAGGATGGAGAAAGCTAGCACGAGGGGGCACGGCTTTAAATTAAGGGGGGGTAGTTATAGGACTGATGTCAGGGGTAGGTTCTTTACCCAGAGGGTGGTGAGGGACTGGAATGCCCTGCCAGCTGCAGTTGTAAATGCGCCTAGTTTGGGGGCGTTTAAGAGATCTGTGGTTAGGTTTATGGACGAAATGGGATTGGTTTAGATTAGTGGGTTAGTGTTGTTTTTTTTTAAAAGCTGGTCAGCGCAACATCGTGGGCCGAAGGGCCTGTTCTGCGATGTAATGTTCTATGTTCTATGTTCTATGAACCTTTTCTGCATTCTGCATTTTCTGCCTTCACATCCGATTGTGTGACTTCCGGGATTGGACACAATACTTCAGCTGTGGATGTTTTAGCGTGCTACATCATCTTAACATAACCTCCTTGTTCATTCACTTGAAGCCCCTGTTAATCAAGTGTACAATTCAATATGCTTTATTAAACTATCTCTACGTGTATGCTGGTGTCCTGTCACTTCATCTGTCGTTACATGTTTCCAGATAATGAATTTTGCTACTTTTGTGTCTGTCTTTCTCCTTTCAATGCATTCTTGGTGTTATGTAGTGGAATGATGTGATGAAGTGTTAGGACACCAGCATACACGGAGAGATAGTTTAATGGTCTGTCCAATGACTGATACACACACACAACCTGCTCCATCTGCTCCTTTACTTTTTGCCGTCTTCCTATAATCTTCCAAGGAGAATGAATCACTTTACAATCCTCTGCTTTGGATTTCATCTGCAACTTGTCCACTCGCTCCGACAACTTGTTTATCTCCTTTTTGAAGTTTTGCACGATTCTCCTCGCAGTTAACAATGTTTCCAAATTTCACATTGCCCACAAATTCTGAAGTTGTGCCCTTACACCATTAGCTTCTTCACTAATATGTACTGGTGCATTTTCAAAGGCTTTGCAGCTTGTGTGGATATAAAAGTGTTTAACTGCAGATTGAAGCATTTCACGGAAAAGACAACCAATGTAATTACCTGTATATAATCTTCACGTAAAATTCACAAATATTTCACATTTGCAGTGAAGTGGTTTTATCGTTATTGTTCATAGAAATACCAGAAGAATATTTCGATTGACAAACCTCAGGCCTTTCGGCCCAGCACGCTTCCGCTACACTACTCTACCACGGAACGATAAAGCCCTGCTGTCTATAAATGTAGCCAGTCAGGTATTCAATTCGAAATTGTTTCACACCAGCAGCAGCGTCAGGAGGCTAAGTCTGGCCACATAATTCCACGACACAACACCAAGAATGCATTGAAAGGAGAAAGACAGACTCAAAAGTAGCAAGATACATTGTCTGGAAACATGTAACGACAGATGAAGTGATAGGACACCAGCATACACGGAATTGGACAATCAGTCACTGATGTGAAGGAATTTTGCGCTGAAAATATATGTTTGCAAATATATTTCCTGCTCTGTAACTGAGCACTCTGCTGTTTAGTGACGTTCGCTGTTATTGTGTAACGTGTTTTCCTGTTTGTAAATATATTTCCTATTATGTATCTGTTCTATCTGTTGTTGAGAGGTGTTTTCTGCTGTTGTGTAAAATACTTCCCTGTTGTTGTAAATGTGTGTCAGGCTGTGTAAATATGATCCATTGCGTGTCAATATATTTATCAGTTCTGCTGATATGTCGCCTGCTCTGTAAACGTTTTCCCTATTACGTAAAAATATTCTCCGTGAAGGTGTTTTCTCTTCGGCAAAAAAAACTTCCTGTTCTCTGATGTTCGGTGTCGGGTTAACATGTTGCATTTTGTGTTAAGATGTTCGCTGTTCTTGTGTAAAACTCTGGTTAAACTGCAACTGGATAACTATCGCTTAATCTTGACTTTATGTCACCCTCTGTTAGTGAGAGTGATTGGCGAATTCATTGTGTATCCAACACGTGTATGTGAGCGAGGTTGATTCTGTATCTGTTAGTCTCAGGTTGTGGTCGCGAGTTTTTACTTGTTTTATTTATTTACATAGAACATTCCAGCGCAGTACAGGCCCTTCGGCCCTCGATGTTGCGCCGACCAGTGGAACCAATCTAATGACCCTCTCACCTCAACTATTCCAATGTTATCCATATGCCTATCCACTGACCATTTGAACGCCCTTAAAGTTGGCGAGTCAACAACTGCTGCAGGCAGGGCATTCCACGACCTTACTACCCTCTGAGTAAAGAACCTACCTCTGACATCCGTCCTATAATTACCACCCCTTAATTTAAAGCTATGTCCCCTCGTGTTAGCCATCACCATCCGAGGTAAAAGGCTCTCACTGTCCACCCTATCCAATCCTTTGATCATCTTGTATGCCTCAATCAGGTCAACTCGTAACCTTCTTCTCTCCAATGAAAATAACCTCAAGTCCCTCAGCCTTTCCTCATAAGACCTTCCCACCATACCACGCAACATCCTAGTAAACCTCATCTGCACCCTTTCCAATGCCTCCACATCTTTCTTATAATGCGGCGACCAGAACTGTACGCAATACTCCAAGTGCGGCTGCACCAGAGTTTTGTACAGTTGTAACATGACCTCACGGCTCCGAAATTCAATCCCTCTACCAATAAAAGCTAACACACCGTACGCTTTCTTAACAACCTTATCAACCTGCGTGCCAACTTTCAGGGAGCTATGCACATGTACCTCGAGATCTCTCTGCTCATCAACACTACCAAGAGTCCTTCCATTAGCCCTATATTCTGTACTCCTGTTACTCTTACCAAAGTGAATCACCTCACCCTTATGTAAGGTGAGCTCACTGGCTTGGCCAACATTCATTCCCCATCTCCAACTGATCATGACGATGAGGTGATGAACATTTTTCTTGAACCGCTGCATTCCCGGACGCTCAGGTACATCCACCGTGCTGTTAGCTTAACGGTTAGCGAGGGAGTGGCAGGATTTTGCCCCAGCGACCGTGAAGGAGCAGCAATACATTTCCGAGTCAGGATGGGGTGTGGCTTGGAGGGAGGCTTCCAGGTACTGGTGTCCCCATGTATGAGCTGCCGCTGACATTCTAGATGGTAACTGTTATAGGTTTGTAAATGCTACTTAAGAAGAGCAGTTGAAGAAACACTGTTCCCATTGGCAGAGGAATGAAGGATAGTTTTTAATGTGCTGAGTGTTTAGGACCTGGACTGTCTGAGAGTGTGGCAGAGGCAACATCAAATCAGGGTTGTCAAAGGGGAATGGGAAAGGCATCTGAAGAGAAAGGATCTGATGGATTATAAGTCAATGACTGGGAAAGAAACGAGATGAACAGTGCTTGTACAGAGCAACACACAGACAAAGGCCGAATAGTTTCTCTCTTTGGATTCTTGGAATAGAATAGAATCCATTCTAAGATTCTGTATGTATGAGAGTTGGACTCATTTTCTATCGCTCTGTCTCTCGTATGATATGTGAGTGTTTGACTGAGTTTTTCTGAGTGAGTGAGTGAGCGGATCTAAGTGAGTGAAACAGCGAGGGAGTGAATGAGTGAGTAACAGAGGCTAAGTAAGTGATTTGCTGTGAGTGATAGAGTGAGTCTGAGAGTGAATGTGTCAGAGTAAGTCATTCAGCATGTTTCAAACTCTGAAATAATGACTATCGCTGCACCTGGGTGTGTGAGTGAGTTTTTGTGCCTGAGCGAGTCTGTGTGAGTGAGTGAGTCCTTCTTTATGAGTGAGTCGGCAGAAGTGATTGAGGCTGGGTGTGTGACTGAGTCTGGTTTAGTGAGTGATTGGGCCTGAGTGTATGTAAATCTGCTTGAGTGAGTGAGTCTGCATGTGTGAATGAGTCTGGATGTGTACGTGAGTCTGGGTGAGGGTGCGAGCCTAGTTAGGTGAGTGCGTCTGGTTGAGTGAGTGAGTATGGGTGTTTGAGTGAGCTTGTGTGAGTGAGTGAGTCTGGGTGAGTGAGTGAGTTAGGGTGAATTAATGATTCTGAGTGAGTGAGTGAGTCTGAGTGTGTCAGTGAGTCAGGATGAGTGAGTGAGTCTGGGTGAGTGAGTCTGAGTGTGTGATCCAATCAGAGCCTTTGAGTGAGCCTGAATGAATAAGTAAGTTGAAAAGTGTGTGTGAGTCAGGGTGAGTAAGTATGTGTAAATAAATTATGGGATAAGAACCAGGACACTGCTAAAGGGAGTGAGTGTGGAAAGACACAGATGCCTTTCTCCTCCATGCACAGAAACCAATGCACAAAACAGGTCAGGATATGAGGAATTCCGAAATTCTAATGCAACCCATTTCCAACAGAACTATTGCATGAACCTAGCCGAGCCAGCACGGAGAGTGTGCAACCGGAGATGAATGCAAGTACATTGTCAGTTAAACCTAGCTTCTTAGCTCAGTCCCGCTCTCCCTCACACCCACACCCACCGCCTCCACCTCCTCCCCACCACCCACCCCGCTACCCCCTCCCCACTCCTCACTTTTCATCCTCACTGCCTGGTTTTTGGGCCTGGTCTCTCTCTCTCTGCTTCTGCTTCATAAGCAAAAATGCAAAAAAAAATTCTATCAGTTAATATTGCTTCTTGGCGCATCTTAATGCTCTTGTTTTATTCGTTGTATTACTAAATGACCCATTTATTTGGTTGAAATTGATATTTTTAACATACACCATTTTTGTCTTTTACACCCTTATCCTGCTTAAACGCCTCAATGGAACATTGAGTGAAAAACAAATGGAATATTGTCCTCACAAAAAAATGGTTGGATGAGTCTGCGCGAGATTGAACTGTTTGTTCAGTAACTGTAACTAATCACCGTCTCCATGGACGTCAAATATAACACTGGAGAGTTCAGTTCTTCTATTGATAAGGAGCTGCTTTCGCTCTGACACCCACAGCATTACCATCGGAATTAGCTTTTCCAGAGAGAAAGGGAGGATGGATGATAATCTTCTTTCAGAGTTCAGAATATTATTTCTGTTCTTTGGTATTGAACGGATTTATTATCCCGTCCTTTCCGCTGTCGTTGTCCCTGGTAGGTTTTTGTATTGGTCTTTATTTTTTAGATATTTTGTCCTTAATTGTAACTGTTCTCTTCCTATTTACTCCTTCCGGTTGTTGAAGCCACTCTATGGAACTATCCATTCGTCCTCGCTTTTTTGTGAAGTACGTGTGTCAGACTCACAAGCTCGATCAATAAGATTCCCATTCACCGGTTTCCTTTGAAAAGGTGAAAGTGAACCAGCATTGCGAAGCTTTTCGCCGTATAGGATGCTGGTACACCTGCAGTGCTGATAGGAAGTAAGTCCCAGGACTTTGATCCAGCAGCAATGAAAGGACGATCAAACAGGTTTAAGTCAGGATGAGGTGTGACTTGAGAAAAGAAAAGCTTGTTTCTGTCTTAAAGTAAACGATTTTGCAACACAGAAAGAGGCAGTTCAGCCCATCGTGTCTGCAGCGACTATCAAACACCTATCTATTAATTTATACGTCAATTGGTCCACTGCCTTGTATGATATTGCGTATAACTTGCTCATCTACCTATTTATTAAATGTAATGTTTCCCGTCTCGACCAATCTTTCAGGTGGCGAAACTCAGATTCCCACCTCGTTCTTGTTTTCCGCAAATCCTCTCTAAATTTGCCGTCCCTGACCTGAATAATAAGCTCCCGGATTCCTGCAAGCGAATAAGATCCTTCCTAACCATTAATCATCCATGGCATGTTTTGAACCTGCTCCTTCAGAGGGCAGAGTTCGGGGGTTTGGGAGGTTCTATTGAAGGAGCCTTGGTGAGTTGCTGCAGTGTCGATGTCACACACTGCAATCAGTGTGCGTCGCTAATGGAGAAAGCGACTGGGATTCCAATCACGCGTTTTTTTTTGTCCTAATTTTGTCGAACTTCTTGAATGTTGCCGGAGATTACAGCAACCAAGTTTTGGAGAGTATTCCATCACACCCTGACCCGTGGATTGCCAGTGTTGAAAAGGATTTATGGATTCAGGAGGGGAATTACGCTGCACAGAATTCACAGTCTCTGATCTGCTCTTAGAGCCAAAGTAATTAGATCGCAGACCCCGTTTACATTTTTGGAAATTGTTACCAAGAGGATATTGACAGGGCCGCTTTCAGAGATGACAATTCATTCTATATCAAGTGGAGATCATTGGATTCTATGTTACTGCAGATAGGTGCGTGTGTGGTGAGAATGTTACCTGTCATATTTCAGTCTAAGCCTGAATGTTGCTGGTCCTGCTGCCTATAAACTCGGAATGCTTCAATATGTGTGGAGTTGTGAATGAGTCTGCCATTCTGCATTGATCAGCGGAAAACTCCATTTCCAATATTTTGATAGGAAAGCGGTCATACTTGAAGCAGCTTCTGATGATTGCGCCTCTGGCACTAGCCTGAGGAAAGCGGGCAGCAATGACCTTGGGGTCGGATGTTTCAACTCAAAAAAAGCCACAACCATTTTCCATTGTGCCAGGTCTGACTCCTACCAATAGAATGTTATCCGCCTGTTTCCCTTTGCCTCCAGTTGTATTAGAGCTAGCTGATGCCACAGTCCAAACAGCTTCGACAAATGCATGAAGAGTAAAAGAGAAACTAGGAAGAGGATAGGATCTCTTAAGGATCAAAAAGGTTACCTATGGGCAGATTCACAAGAAATGGGTGAGGTCCTAAATGAATGTCTCTTGTTAGTATTCACTGTTGAGAAAAGTATTGATGTTCGGGAACTTAGGGAAATAAATAGTGATGTCTTGAGCAGTTTACATATAACAGAAATGGAGGTGCCAAAAGTCATAATGCGCATCAAGATAGCTGGTCCCCGGGACCAGCTGAAATGTATCCCAGGACATTGTGGGTTGCTGGGGATGAATTGCAGGTCCACTGTTATTTGCCACTTTGAATGCTTTGGATGATAATTTAGGGGGCATTATTAGCAAGTTTGCGGATGTAGGAAAATTGTTGGAAAAAATTCTTAGGGATAGGATGTATAAGCATTTGGAGCGTTGCGATCTGATTAGGGATACGCAACATGGTTTTGTTCAGGGGAGGTCTTGCCTTACGAATCTGGTAGAATTTTTTGAGGAGGTGACAAAAACGGTTGACGATGGGCGAGCCGTTGATGTCATCTATATGGATTTCAGGTAGGCGTTTGACAAAGTCCCTCACGGTAGGCTGTTTGAAAAAGTTAAAGCACATGGAATACAAGGACAGGTAGCTGGATGGATTGAAAACTGGCTAGGCAATAGGAGGCAGAGAGTAGTAGTGGAAGGGTCCTTTTCTGGCTGGAGGTCTGTCTCCAGTGGTGTGCCGCAATGTTTCCTCTTCTCTTCGTAATATATATAAACAAATTGGAAGAGGGCGTACGTGGTGTGATCAGCAAGTTTGCGGATGACACCAAGATGGCAGGATTAGCGGATACTGAGGAAGATTGTCAGGTGACACAGCAGGATATCGATAGGTTGGTATACTGGGCAGATAAATGGCAGATGGAATTTAATCCTGACAAATGCGAGGTGAATCATTTTGGAAGGAATAATGCAGGGAGGAGTTACATGATAAAAGGTAGGCCAATTAAGAGTATAGAAATGCAGAGGGACCTGGGAGTGCAAGTGCACAAGTCTCTGAAGGTGTCAACACAGGTCGAGAAGGTTGCAAAGAAAGCTTATAGAATGCTAGCCTTTATAGGAAGGGGTATAGAGTATAAGAGCTGTCGCCTAACGTTTCAGTTGTACAGAACGTTGGTTAGACCGCATTTGGAGTACTGCGTCCAGTTCTGGTCACCTTACTACCAGAAGGACGTGGAGACACTGGAGAGAGTGCAGAGGAGGTTTACCAGGATGCTGCCCGGTATGGAAGGGCTGGGTTATGAGGAAAGATTGGAAAAACTGGGGCTCTTCTCCTTAGAAAGACGGAGAGTAAGGGGGGAGCTGAGAGAGGTGTATAAAATAATGAATGGTATAGATAGAGTCAACACTGGCAAGCTTTTCCCTAGATTGGGGACAACTATCACGAGAGATCACGAGCTAAGGGTGAGGGCGGAGAAGTATAATTTGGATACTAGAGGAAGGTTTTTCACACAGAGGATTGTGGGGGTATGGAATGCGCTACAAAGTAAGGTGGTGGAGGCAGGCCCTCTGGACTTGTTTAAGGTTTACTTCGATAGACACATGAGTGACACAGGGATGGAGGGTTATATAAGACGGTTTTAAAAAGGGACAGAGCCTCGGGTCGATACTAGAAATGTAATAGTATATGTTCATGTTTTGTCTCTTTAATCCACAGGTGTTGCTCCACCTTGTTGTCTAACGAGGGGCATGCACACGGTGGGTCGTGCGTGGGCTGCTCTTGGATGTTTCGAGAGTAGCCTAGTGCTTTGTGTCGATGTGTGTGCTTAAATCTGGACCAGCAGACGGGCACCACAACAGCTCAGTGACTACCACTGCTAGCTGTGCAGATACATGGATTTGGGCCTGTGTCTGTGGGAGTTTGCGCATTCTCGCTGTGGTTGCGTGGGTTTTCTCCGGGTGCTCCGGTTTCCTCCCACACCCCAAAGATGTGCTCTTAGGCTGATTGGTGTACCAAAGTGACCCTACACTATTCTCCCCTGAATCTGGCTACAGTAGCGGTACCATTCGCAAACACACGGGGCAAGGTAGGTGTAGGAAAATTCTTTAAAATGGCGGCGCGGGCTCGTTGGGCCGAAGGGCCTGTTTCCTGTGCTGGGTTGTTCTTTGTTCTTTGTTCTTTATGACATCAAGATTGGTGGTATAGTGGACAGTGAAAAAGTTTGTCAAAGATTACAAGGATCTTGATCGACTAGGCCAGTGGGCTGACGAATGACAGATGGTGTTAAATTTCAGTAAATGTGAGGTAATGCATTTTGGGAGATTGAACCAGGGCAGGATTTACTCAGCTAATATCGGGCGTTGAGGGTTATTAGAGGACAAAGAATTCTAGGGGTACAGGTTCATAGCTCCTTGAAGGTGGAGTCACAGGTGTACAGTGAGGTGAAGAAGGTATTCGTCGTTCTTGGTTTCATCGGTCAGAACATTAAATACAGGAGTTGGGACGTCTTGTTGAAGTTGTGCAAGGCAATGGTAAGGCCACACTTGGAACACCTTGGAGAGTTTGGGTCACCCTAATATGCAAATAATATTATTAAACTGGAAAAAGGGCAGAAAAAATACGTGGATACTCCAGGATTGTTGGTTTGCATCATACCAAGAGGCTGGATAGACTGGGACTTTTTTCTCTGGAGCGTAGGAGACTTAAGAGTGATCTTATAGGTGTCTATAAATGAATGGAGAGCATTGATCAACTCGATAGTCAAAACAATTTCCCAAATGAAGGGGAGCCCAAAATAGAGGACAAAGGTTTAAGTTGAAAGGGCAGAGATCCAAAAGGGTTCACGGGGCAAAATATTTCATTGGAGTGGCGGGGGGGGGGAGATGGTGATTGGCTGGAGTGAGCTGCTGCTAGAGACAGAACTGGAGATGGAGACAATTTTGTCTTTTAAAAGTGTTTAGACAATTACATGGTTAAGGTGGGTAGAGAAGCATATGGGCCAAACGCGTGTAAATAAGAATTTCTTACTGGTTAAAAAAAGGTGACAAAAAGTTGGATCAAAAGGCGAGATTCCCGTACCATAAACCTCTCTGATTGTATGACTCTGTGTGCTGCCTTGTTGCCAAGTGGAATTTGATAGCACAAGCTTTTGGAGCACCGCTTCTTTATTACCTGATGAAGGAACGGTGCTCTGAAACCCCGTGCTACCAAATTAACCTGTTCGACTTTAATGTGATGTGATCACACTACTTACTGTGCCTACCCGAGTCCAATGCTGGCAACTCCACATTATATCTCCCCAGAATGAATTTTCCTTGCTGGTTTGCAGTTCCAACAGGAGCACAGGGACATCATGATACTTGCAAGGTGCATCATCAGTTGTTTTGGTTTCCATGCACATTACTGCAGAAAATACGGATGCATGGGATGGAAGGTGATTTAGCAGTTTGGATGAGGAATTGGCTAGCTGATAGAAGACAGCGTGTGGTGGTTGATGGGAAATATTCAACCTGGAGTTCAGTTACTAGTGGTGTACCGCAGGGATGTGTTTTTTATAAATGACCGAGATGAGGGTGTAGAAGGATGGGTTAGTACATTTGCTGACAATACCAAAGTTGGAGGAGTTGTAGACAGTGAGGATGGATGTTACGGTTTGCAGAGGGACATAGATAAGCTGCAGAGCTGGGCCGAGAGGTGGCAAATGGAGATTAATGTGGAAAAGTGTGAGGTGATTCACTTTGGAAAGAGTAACAGGATTACAGAATATTGGGCAAATGGAAAGGCTCTTGGTAGTGTGGATCAGTGGAGAGATCTCGGTGTACATGTGCATAGATCCCTGAAAGTTGGTACCCAGGTTGATAGGGTTGTTAAGAAGGCGTACGGTGTGTTAGCTTTTATTGGTAGAGGAACTGAATTTCTGAGCCATGAGGTCATGTCACAGCTGAACAAAACTCTGGTGCGGCCGCACTTGGAGTATTGCGTACAGTTCTGGTCACAGCATTATAAGAAAGATGTGGAGGCATTGGAAAGGGTGCAGAGGAGGTTTATCAGGATGCCGCCTGGTATGACGGGAAGGTCTTGTGAGGAAAGGCTGAGGGACTTGAGGTTGTTTTCGTTAGAGGGAAGAAGGTTACGAGGTGACCTAATTGAGGCATACAAGATGATCAGGGGGTTAGATAGATGGACAGTGAGAGCCTTTTTCCTCCAATGGTGATGGCTAATACGAGGAAACATAGCTTTAAATTGAGGGGTGGTAATTATAGGACGCATGTCAGAGGCAGGTTCTTTACTCAGAGGGTCGCAAGGGCGTGGAATGCCCTGCCTGCAGCAGATGTGGACTCGCCAACTTTAAGGGCATTCAAATGGTCAGTGGATAGGCATATGGATAATATTGGAATAGTTTAGGTTAGAGGGTCATTAGATTGGTTCCACTGGTCGGCGCAACATCGAGGGCCGAAGGGCCTGTACTGCGCTGTAATGTTCTATGTTCTATGTGATTCATTCTGCAGCTCAGCTTCCACTTACTGGTGTGGATATTTGTCATGTGAGGTGTGATAAACAGGCGGAGTCGAGTTACCACGTATTACGCTTATTTTCCTCTTAGAAATCATAGAAAGAAACCCTACATTGCAGAAGGAAGCCATTCGGCCCTTGGAGCCTGCAGTAACAACTCACACCCAGGCCCTATCCCCGTAACCCTACATATTTAACAAGTTAATCCCCTAACACTAACAGACAAATGATCATGGTTAATCCACCTTACCTGAACACTTATAGACAGTGGAGGAAACCAGAGCACCCGGAGGAAACGCACGCAGACTCAGGGAAAATATGCAAACTCCACACTGACAGTCATCCAAGGCCAGAATTGAACCCGGGGCCTTGGCGTTGTGCGGCAGCAGTGCTGAGAACTGTGCCACCGTCCGGCCACTGCTGGTATTGCATGATGTTCTTTCAGAGACACCACAGTCGAAACGACATTCCCCAATCAAACTTGCACAGATTTTTTTTAAATTAATAAATCACAAAAACAGTGATTGAAAACTCAACATGCATCGACTTGTGGATATCCCATTTGAACTGTTGAACCTTTAGTTTCATTGGGCATAAGCACAAGGAAGTCACTCCAGCTCCCTGCTTCCCGACTTTGCTTTCCGAAATCCTTGTCGCGTTCTTTTTGACCAGGGTATTGCTGATCTGATATAATATTCACTGCGCTGCCCTATTTTGTACTCTGAAGCTCATGTGAATCGGATTAAATGGTTAATTTATGCTAAACCATCGTTCGCTTCATTTGAGCATGAAATAAACTGTCGGCAGAACTGCGACCATTATCATCCCATTGATGTGTTGGTCCAACTTGCGAAATATTTGATCAGAAACATTGATTTCCATTTAACGGTTCATCGTACAATACTAACGACTCATCCCAGTCTCCCGGATGTAATCACTTCAATCCATCATCATATAAAGTAATGCATTTGCTAATCACAATAAATACTCTCCATTGTAATTTGACTCAGAAGTTCATGTGATGTTTTCTTTGTGTTTTTTTTCCTTCCTCACAGTTAATATGTTGACGATTCTGACCCTCTCTCGGAGAAACTGTGGCCTTTCCAAATGTGTAACTCGTTACCTGGTGGCCATGGCAGCGGCGGATCTGCTTGTCATTATTATAGACCTGATTTTGAGGCATATCCCAACTGCTTATCCACGTGAATTTCGATTCATGCGGTACATCCAAATGTGTAACATCCACGCTGTCCTGCTTTTCGCAGTTACTGACTGTTCTGTCTGGTTCACTGTTGCTTTCACTTTTGATCGCTTTCTGGCAATTTGTTGCCAGAAGATCAAAACTAAATATTGCACAGATAAAATGGCGGCTATGATTCTCGGATCATTGACTGCACTGAGCTGTTTGAAGAATATCTTCTGGTATTTTATGTTTACAGGTCAATATCGAGGTACAAACGTTCCTTGGTTTTGTGATGTGTCAACAGATGTTCTGTTTTTAACTGTCTGGTCAGCAATTGAATTCCTTCATTATATTCTAACGCCGTGTGTCCCATTTGTCCTGGTTTTGCTCTTCAATGTGTTAACAGTCAGGCACATTTTATTGAGTAGCAAGGCACGGAAGAGACTCCGGGCTCAGAAGGATGTGCAGAATTCCGGAGACGCAGATATGCAGAGTCGAAAGAAAAGCATAATTTTACTGCTTGCTATCTCTGGGAACTTCATTCTCTTATGGTCAGTGTTCATGATGTATTCTATATGGAGCCGCATGTGGAATATTGGGTATCAATCTGTATATATTCATAGTTATATACGAGAAGCAGGATTTATGCTTCAACTTCTGAGTTGTTGCACAAACACATGTATTTATGCTGCGACTCAAACTAAGTTCAGGGCACAATTCAAAGATGTATTGAGGTATCCTATCGCTATAATTGCAAAAAATATCAAAAGATATTAAAAATAGACGTTACTGGAATGAACTGCCAAATCAAATACCAGCGAAACATCTCTCCCCTGCAGATCATCACCCAAATATCAACAGTGGGATCGATCAATTCTCCCCACAGGAGCACTGTGATACTGAGAGAATTCTTTAATTATACTCGCTACCAGAAGATGTGATGTAGAATCACCGTGGTCAATCTGGATTCCCAAAGGTGTTTGACAGGCACAGGGGAGATAGTCAGATTGGCACAAGTACAATTGATCTCATCTTTATTCGTACTGTGTTGGTAATAAAGAAACGGGGGAACACATTAGTTTGCCAAGTTGGATTTGTGATAGACTCATAGTTGGCTTTGTTTTCGTTTGCTGTGTCATCAAATTGGTTAAATGAGCTCCAAAAGGTCATCCATGATTGTTGCATCCAGATGGAGGCGTGGAGCTGGCTGGGGGAGAGGGTTTCGGGAGACCCTCAGCCTTAGTTTCCGTTTTTGGGAATTCTCAATGAAATCATAATCAACATTTCTTGTGTCCACCTGTTCATCTCAGTCGCTGCCAATGTATCGAACTGCAATGTATCTTCAAACACTCATCACTTATTCCAACCCAGATCAATATTGTGAAGCTAAACCTGGTCCAAAACAGGACTTAACGGGCTACATTTCGATTATTTAACGAGCCACTGAGAAGAATGATCCTGGACAGAGTGTAGAAACCTGGTGCACGTTTGTTCTTAGACGTATTATCACACATCCACTATGAAACATGTGCAATTTTGTTTATATCATATTCCCTCATTCTTGCTTTTTAAATGCATACACTTGAAACAATTCTCAGCGTCAGTGCCATCTGCAATATACCTTTGCGTTAAACCAGTTTTGCTTTCTGTCTTCCTTGAATGCCTTGTTATCCTTCACATCCTTTAGATCATTTGATCACTTCAGACACAAGTACATTTAGTACATATCTTCCCAGAATAGATCTATCACTAATACCGATTCTTAGGGAACACCACTGTTTAATTTCTTTGGTCTTGGAAAACGATTGTTCACTGACAATTTTGTGTGTACATGTCCCTGAATTCCATTAAATTCCATTTACAATTTACTGGTAAAGCCTCAGAGGATTCTCTGCCATCCAGTACTCTGGCCATCATGCCATCGTGGGACTGGCGTACCATCTGAATGCATTTGGGGAGGTAGCCGAACTTTGACATGATCCTCCACAGGCCTTGTCGGCTTCCAGTGTCGGAGGCTTTCGCGAAGTCAACAAAGGTTGTGTAGAGCTCGCGATTCTGTTCCTGACATTTCTCAGGGTAATATTCCACGTGTTGACTACGTGGCATCGCCAGATCAAAGGTGAACCGAAATGCTGGTGAATTGAACGAACGTTGATCTCAGGTCACGAAAAGTGTCGGTAAAAATGTAAAGATTTGCATTTTTGAAAGTTTCATTATTTGACAGCCTTTTTCGTTTCTGTTTCAAAGTTGGAGAACAACACAAGTACAATTTGAAGTAATAAAATTGCAATAAACTCCCCGTCGGGGAATGGAACCCCGGTCTCCCGCGTGACTGGCGGGGATACTAACCACTATACTAACGAGGAACTGGCAGTTAAAGCGACCATACGCATCGTACACTTGTCATTTTCACTTCCGGAGCGACAACTCAGTTCTGACGAGATCAGTTATTTTCCCCAATGCGGTGAACCATTTAATGCAGCAAACAGCGGCTTTAACAAACTTATTAAGACTTTTGGATTAGCAGGAAAGAGAATGAGATGGATGCATGAAGAAAAAACACAAATCAGGTGGAGACAGAAAGGTGCGTTTGCCGTTCATATCAAACCGCATGTTCTTTTTAATTTTGGAGGAAAGACGGGGTGTCTTGAAGTCTGAACATTCTGGACAATCTCAGCTGGTCTCTCTCCACAGATGATGTCAGACCCACTGAGTTTTTCCAGCATTTTCATTTGGAACATAGAACATAGAACACCACAGCACAAACAGGCCCTTCGGCCCACTAATTGCGCCGATCACTTATACACCTACTAAGCCGTAGACCTATCTATAACCCCCAATCCCATTAAATCCCATATACTCATCCAGTAGTCTTTTAAAAGACCCCAGCGAGTTCGCCTCCACCACCACCGACGGCAGCCGATTCCACTCACTCACCACCCTCTGAGTGAAAAACTTACCCCTAACATCTCCTTTGTTGTTTCAGATTCCAGCATCGGCAGGATTTTGTTTCTATCTTGTCTCGAAATGTTTTTTTTTCTCCAAAACCGCTGGAAGTTTCAAAGTGCTTTACAGCTGAAGTGCTTCTCTTTAATTATATTGTCTTTTCATTGCCCGAGGTACAGGTGCAGATCGAGCAAAAACATAAAATATTGTATCTACCAGAGTTTGGAGATTTGTTTTTTCGGCAACAAACAACTTTCTCCGGATCCAAAATCCAAAGACTGATGAGTAAGAGTTATTTGAGCCTGATGTGATTTGAACACGCAACTTTTTGATCTGGAATCAGACGCGCTACCGTTGCGCTAGAAGCTCACACCACTGGGAGCCCTTCTACATCTCTGTTATTTTTGGTGAATTCAAAACTCAAACAGGGAGTTGTTTCCCTCTTTCCTTTCTCGGGATTGAAATCGAATGGAAGAGGAACAACGAACCAAAATTAAAGAGAAAGCAGAAACACAACATTATCTTACAGGAGAAATGTGTTCTTTGTTCAAGAGGTGATTAGAACGTCCGTTATTGCATGACGAGGTGGCCGAGTGGTTACGGCGATGGACTGCTAGTCCATTGTGCTCTGCACGCGTGGGTTCAAATCCCATCTTTGTCGATGTTGCATATTCTATGCCCCTTTATTGAAGTTGAACTCAATCTGTGAAGTTCCGGGGATGCGGCGTATAATCGTAAGTGCTGGCCAGCTATTCGAGAGCACGTTAGGTTTTCTCAGCTTTGCCCTTCGGCTGAGATGTGGTTATCCTCCGACTGCATCCTCACCAGTAAATCCTCCCTGTTGAGATGAGGGCTGAGTGCATGGTAATGTGGGAATATGCTGACTTCGCCTTTATTTTCATTCAGACTGTGTTTCTTTTTTTCATTATCTGCTGCTGTGTGAGGATTGGGATCTTTCTGATTCTGTCTGTGGAACTGTGCGTGTACAAGCGATGAGTTCTGACAGTCAGCTCCCGGAACTGTAAATTAGCTTGGAATCCATTCTGTATTTGCAATCTCTGCGATTGTAAACGAGTTGATGGATTTCCTCATTTTGAATCTCCGATGGACTTTTCTCAGCGTCGCTGACTGGGCCATTGGACAGTGATTACATTTCAAAAATACTTCATTGTCATTAACATACTTTGGGACGTCCTATGGTTTTGAAAGAGCGACAGAAATTTCACTAGAACTCCAATAGGACACAGACACTTTTTATTCATTCATGGAGCCTGGGTGTCACTGGCTGGGCAGCATTTATTGCCCAAACCTCGCAGCCCGAGGGCAGCTGAGAGTCAACTACATTGCTGTGGATCTGGAGTCACATGTAAATGGAAAGGGCGGTAGGTTTTGTTCCCCAAAGGGCATTAGTTCATCATATAAGTTTTTCCGATGATGGTCAGTCATTTCATGGTCAGCAGTAGATTATTGATTACAGATTTTTTTTATTAAATTCAAATTTCACCAACTGAAATGGCAAGATTCGAGATCTAGAGTATTAGCTGAGTTTCTGGATTAATATTCCAGTGATAATACCACAAAACCTCATGGTTGAAAAGCTTGTGTTCTCAGCACCTCGTCAGAATCATAGAATCATCCGGTGTGGAAAGAGGTCATTTGGCCCATAGCCTCCAAAATTCCCTCAAACCGACCGCTTTCGTAGGTGATTGGCTCTGTGGCTTAGTTGGTTACGGCGCCGGCCTCGTAAGCAGGAGGTCCTGTGGTTCATAATCCCAGCAGAGCCTTGATTCTTTCCCAATGATAGTTGTAATTGTGCCAGTCACAAAATCCATTTCTGCTTTCCAGTTTTGTCTTTCCCTTCACAGTGGATAATCTCCAACGATGGAAAAATTTTGAGACTCTCCACCAAAACTTCCACTATTTGTTGAGATGATCCAGGTATTTTCATCATCTTGCAGTTAAAAAAAATTTCACCTGCAACAAACCCAACGCTGTAAGTTCTACCAACACACATTTCCATTATTTTCTCAGGGAATTCCGAACACAGTCAAATGGCCTGAGAAAAACACAATCCCGACAGTGCTGAAGGGGACCGTTCTGCCCATCGAGTCTGTACCGACCCTCCGACAGAGAATTCAACATAGGATCTATCACCGCAGTGCCACACACCCACTCCGCTAATCCACTGACATAAATACCTTGGGGGCGAAGGGACAATCTAACATGGTCAAATCCATTCAACCTGCTCAACTTTGGAATGTGGCAGGAAATCGAATCACCTTGTTTCCTAAGATCATTTGTCTGGGTGAATTCAACTTGAACAGAACTACAGAAGTTTGGCACCATCCAGGGCAGAGCATCCCGCCTCATTCGCTTCCCATGTCTCAAAATTCACTCCCTCCACTACCGACACACAATGACAGCAGTGTGCACCATTTACACGATGCACTGCAGCAACTCAGTAAAGCTCCTTTGCCAGCACCTTCCAAACCCACGACCACAAGGACCGAGAAGGACAAGCGCAACAGGAACATCAGAATAACATTGAAAAAGAGCCAAGGCTCCGCTGAAGATTTGAACCCCAGATCACCCTACTTACACAGCAGGCGCTTTAACCAACTAAGCCACAGAGCCGGTCCCTACGGTAGGTGGGTTCAGCGGAATGCTGGAAATACGTTCCAAATCTGGTGGTATTTGTGAAAAAGGAGATACTGCCAGGTTGTGGGACACTGATATTTATTTATTGATTGTAGCTATTTATAAGTTGTTGTTGCGTGTGTGCGTTCCTTCATCTTATTTATCTTCCAAAAGAAATGAAATATCTAATTGAAAAAAGATGTTACTATTTCCAACCCAACCAGCGAGCGTTGTGTCAAACTTTAAGAAAGGTTTGTGATTTATTCTCGAGTCAGTGGTTTCCCTGGGAGCCGGGTTAACAGAAACAGCATGGAGAGATGGCAGAGCAGGAAATGTCGGTGCCGAAGGTGAATCACATCAATGAAGCAGCAACTGGTTTGTTACTAACCTGACCCATAATCCGATTGTGGTGGGACTCAAACTTTGAATGGCTGAAGTGCCATTATTGAGCAGTCCAACGCGCCACAGAGACACATGGATTTCCCGGTATAGTCAATATAACTTGGAATTTGCTATTACCTTGAGCAGTTGAGTCGACCAGCATCGGTGTCCAAAAGGGAAATCTAGTCGATGAGACGATGGAGAATGAAATTCAGAGATAAGCAGATGCTGTTACATTGAAGATTTTGAGTAGAGGATCGTGTGGAATCATGTACTAATTAGAACAAAAGCCCCGGTTTCAATTAGGTACCTTCCGGGTAGAATGTGTACAGATTTGCAAAGTCTCTCAGATAGATTTATAATGAATATCACACACATATGTCACACCAGAGACAGAGCGATACAGAATGAGTCCAACACTCATACATCTAGAATCTTAGAATGGATACAAGAAAGAGACGGAGACCATTCGGCCCTTATTTTGTGTGCTGGTCTGTACACGAACTAATCGCTCATCCCTTTCTCAGTTCTTGTCTCATAACCCTGTAAACCCCTTCACTTCAGGTGCTGATCCCATTCCTCCTTGTCAGTCCTGATTTGATGCTGCCTCTGCCACACCCTCAGGCAGTGCATTCCAGGCCCTAAACACTCAGCGCATTAAAACCCATCCTTCTCTCCTCTGCAATGGGAACAATATTTCTTCATCTACTCTTCTTAGACTGCACCCACTAACCCATCACCTCTACCATCTCGAAGGACAATGGCAGCAGATACATTGGAGCACCAGCAACGCAAGCTGCACGCACCCCTCCCCCTCCCCCCCACCCGGCCTCGAACCCACTCACCGACTTGGAAATACATCACGGCGTCTTCACTTTCGCAGCGGCAAAATCCTGAAACACTGTTAGGCTGACAGCACCGTGGCTGTTCCGACACCTCAGGGACTGCAGCAGTTTAAGAAAGCAGCAAACCACCACCTACTGAAGGCCAGTCAGGGATTGGTAATGAATGCTGGCCTAGTCAGTGATACCCACCTCTCGAAATGAATAAAACAAATAAAAATTCGCAACTACAACCGGAGACAGAGAGATACAGAACAAATCTCACTCACACGCATGTGTTGGATACAATATGAATCAGCCAATCACATTCCCGAACAGACGGTAAAAGGCAGTCGAAATTGGGCGATCGTTATCCACTTGCAGTTTAACCAGAGTTTTGTACAAGAACAGAGACGATCTTAACACAACATACAACGCTTTAACCCAACATGGAACATCATGAGATCAGATAATTAACATTTTGCTGAACAGAAAACATCTTCACGGAGAATATTTTGACACAACAGGGAACACGTTTACAGAGCAGGGCATTTATTAACAGAATATTATAAAAATATTGAACATAGAACATAGAACATAGAACACTACAGCGCGGAACATGCCCTTCGGCCCACAATGTTGCGCCGACCAGTCTTATTTTAAAAAAAACATTGACCCACTAATCTAAACCAATCCCTTTTCTACTTGATTCCCAACTTTCAGGGATCTATGTACACATACACCTAGATCCCTCTGCTCCTCCACTCTATTCAAAGTCCTCCCGTTAGCCCTATACTCAACA
Organism: Carcharhinus amblyrhynchos; assembly: GCF_965287045.1. NCBI lineage: Eukaryota > Metazoa > Chordata > Chondrichthyes > Carcharhiniformes > Carcharhinidae > Carcharhinus > Carcharhinus amblyrhynchos. The sequence goes on along the minus strand of NW_027649819.1, from coordinate 142,106 downwards.
CATCTGTTATTCCTACCGAAATGGATTACCTCACACTTCTCCGCATTAAACTCCATCCGCCACCTCGCGGCCCAGCTCTGCAACCTGTCCAAGTCACCCTGCAAACTTCGACACCCTTCCTCACAATCTACCACACCTCCGACTTTGGTGTCATCAGCAAACTTACTAATCCACCCAACTATACCCTCATCCAGATCATTAATAAAGATTACAAACAGCAGTGGCCCCAAAACAGATCCCTGAGGCACACCACTCGTAACCGCACTCCATGATGAATAATTACCATCAACCACCACCCTCTGTCTCCTATCTGCTAACCAATTCCTGATCCAAGTACCTAAATTACCACCAATCCCATACATCTGCATTTTCTGCAGAAGCATACCATGGTGAACCTTATCAAACGCCTTACTAAAATCCATATATACCACATCTACTGCCTTACCCCTATCCACCTCTTTGGTCACCTTCTCAAAGAACTCAATAAGGTTAGTAAGGCACGACCTTCCCGATACAAAACCATGCTGACTATCTCTAATCAATTCATTACTCTCCAAATAACTATAAATCCTATCCCTAATAATTCTTTCTAAAACCTTGCCCACTACAGAAGTAAGACTCACTGGTCTGTAATTCCCAGGGAAGTCTCTGCTCCCCTTCTTAAACAATGGGACAACATTCGCTGTCCTCCAATCTTCTGGTACTATACCAGAGACCAACGACGACCTGAAGATCAGAGCCAGTGGCTCTGCAATCACCTCTCTTGCCTCCCATAGAATCCTAGGGTAAATCCCGTCCGGACCAGGGGACTTATCTATTTTCAACCCATCTAGAATATCCAAAACATCCTCTGTATCAACTACAATACTTTCTATTTTACACCCCTTCACCCCAGTGACCTCCTCAGCTACATTCATATCGTCCTGCGTGAACACCGAAGAGAAATAATGGTTAATTGACACCAAATGGATCATATTTACACAGCCGGAAATCATTTACAGCATCAGGGAGGCATTTTACACAACAGCAGAAAACACTTCTCAGCAACAGAGAGCACAGTTACACAGCAGGAAATATATTTACAAACATGGATTAGCAACATGTATTTATTCCTTTAAAAATAGTGATGGATTCTCCAATTCCGTGTCTTGCAGGTTTCCCAACACTTTGTCTGTCGTTCCATGTGTCCAAGCAGTCTCTCATGCTGCTATTGTGTGTTTTTCTCTGTCTATTGTATTCTCGGTGTGATGCAGTGATGCCTCCTCACACTGGTGTTCCTATGAAACGATGCAGGAGTGAACATCTGCCTGACTACATTGATAGGCAGCAGCAGGGGCTTCTGACGTAGCAGAGTGGCGCAGCGGAAGCGTGCTGGGCCCATAACCCAGAGGTCGATGGATTCGATGCCATCTTCTGCTATTCCTGTTCACAGTGGTGATGAAACAATTTAACGGTAACTGAGAAGCAGTTGTGACTTTTACCTGGAGAACATCAATTGATATTTGGCTTCCCTTTTCACCGAAACACGTCGATCTGTACTAAATGGATTTTATATGCAACCAGAGTATTACACAAGAAGGAATAACATCTTAACACAACATGCAACAATTTACTGACAAAAAAAATCCTCACAGAGAATCTTCTTCACACAACAGGGAACACGTTTGTCAGAGAAGGGGACAATAAACAGAACAGAAGGAAAAAATATTTACAGAGCCGGAAACACAACAACAGGGAAGCATTTTACACAACAGCAGAAAAAAAACACTCAACAACATTTGAGACAGTTACCTGGGTAAGACTGGTCTGGAGAGATATTGGCAAAACACCGATAATTGGAATTAACTCCGAGGTAAAAAAAACTGGGCGGCATGGACACTTTGGGCCGAAGGGCCTGTTTCCAGGCTGTAACCCTCTGTATCACAGAGCACAGCAGGAAATATGTTTACAAACAGTGAAACACTTTGCACAACAACAGTGAACATCTTTGAACAATAGTTCAAAGCAGGACAGCTGCGCAGCAGGAAATATGCTTACAAGAATATATTTGCAACAGAAAACTAATTTAACATGTGAGCGATCAATTCCGGGTCCTGCCGGTTTCTCGGAACCTTTGTCTGTCGCCACACGTGTACAAACAGTCTCTTTTGCTGCTTTTGTGCGTGTCTTTCTCTGTCCATTGCATTCTTGGTGTTCTGCAGTGGAATTGTGTGGCCAGACTGAAGCTCCCTCACACTCGTGCTGGAATTAAACAACAATGTGGAAGTGAATATCTGAATGGCGACATTGAGAGGCAGCGGGGGGGAGCTGGATTTACCAGAGCAAAGTGACGCAGCGGAAGTGTGCTGGACTGATAATTCAGAGGTTGATGCATCAAATTATTCTCTGCTATTTTCTGTTAACGATGATAACAAAACCACTTGACAACAATTCTGCAACATTTCAATGGAATATGCAAGCATTTGCATTGGCTCCGCTTTTCTGTTTTCACCCTCAAACTGCAGTAAATCACTTTGATCTGCACACAAGCTGTAGATACTGTGAACATGCACCAGGATATATTAGTGACCGAGGTCATGGCAGGGCACAATTTCAGAATTTGTGGATGATGTGAAAGTTGGGAGCATTGTGAACTCTGAGGAGGATAGTGTAAAACTGCAAAAAGGACAGAGACAAGTTGACGGAATCAGTGGTCAAGTTACAGATGAAATTCAAAGCTGAGAATTGTGAAGTGATTTATTCTGGTAGGAAGATTATACAGAGACAATGAAAAGTAAAAGGACCCGGGTTCAATACTGGCCTTCGGTGACTGTACGTATTTTCCACATTTTCTCTGTGCCCACTTGGCATTCCTCCGGGTGCTCTGGTTCCCCCCACACTCCATTGATAGGGTAAATGGACTTACCATGCTAAATTTCCCCTCATGTCTCCCAGTATGTTTAGATTAGGAGGATTAACAGGTTCAATATGTCAGGTTGTGTGGATAGGTCAGAGAATCAGTGCACACTCAATGGGCCGAATGGCCACCTTCTGCACTGTAGGGATTCAATGATAGAGATTTTCATATTCCAGTCACGAGTTCATCAAGAACCCGATTCAGTGCCTAATGTACATATCTTTGGAAACAAAAGCAACATTTCACATCGCCAATCCACCTAAACTGCACCTCGTTGAACTACGGAGCAAACCAGAGAACCCAGAGGAAACCCACGGGGGAGAATGTACAAAATCAGCAAAGGGTCAGAACCAAAGTCAGGTCTCGGGGCTCTGAGGCGGGGGAGTGGGATTGGATAGACTGCTGTTTCAATAATGCCAAATGGCGGTAATTTGTAGCGGGTAGCTCGTTGGTCTAGGGGTATGATTCTCGCTTTGGGTGTAGTATTAAAGTGCGAGCGGTCCTGGGTTCAAATCCCAGACGCGCCCTGCAATTTTTTTTAAAGATAATTCTTTGCAATGAAAGTGGCGACAATAAGTGAAAGCCGAAGCAGTGTTTACCTCCAGAGAACTCATTGCACAGAAAATATCTCTGCAGAACTCGAAAAGCAACCATACGGCCTGACAGAACTGGGAATCCCAGTCAGATTTTAATTTTTCCATGTTTTAGTTTGATTCCGGTGCTCCGAGTGAACCGTGAGTATTGGTGAGTTTCAGCAGTCCTGTTGAGGGTAAATTTGGAATCAGACGACGGACACACGGACAGAGGAAATAAGGGCAGAAGAAGGCCGTTCGGCCTCACAAAACTTTCCCGCCATTCACTAAGATCATGGCTGAACTGTTTGTGTTTCGATTTCCACATTTCCATCATTCAGCTCGTTATTAAACCTCTTCCTGAGGAGATTAGATTTTCCCCCACAGAATTGTATTAATCTATTTGCTACAAAGCCTGTTCCTCCATTCGGGAGCATCAATAATTTATTAAGATCACACAAAAAAAGATTGATTTCTTGAGGGGAGAGTAATATAATGAGATGAGAAAATTTAATGAACAAAACAACAAGGAAATACATTCTGAGAAAGCGCCCTGCAATGTTTGCAAGAAAATGCAGAGCTTTTAGCTGAAGAAGGAAATCTCAGTTTGCTGTAAGTTCGACCAGATATCTGCATAAAACGGCCGCTGTAGGACTCGAACCCGCAATCTTCTGATATCATCATTGCCATGGGTACCGAAGTCAAACGCCTTACCCATTAGGCCACGCGATCAACATATACACTACGACCCCAAATGTTAGCGCCATGTGAATAACTGCCGTGATTATATTTATTTTCCGTTCTGTTTTTAGTTATATCTCTGATTCCTAAATGCCAAAAAAATTGAAGTGGATTACCCAGAGTTTGTCAACAGCAGAAATCTAAAGCCCACTTCTAACATTCTTGGCTGCCTGTCTGTGTGGAGTTTGCACGCTCTCCCCGTATCTGCGTGGGTTTCCTTCCAATGCGCCGGTTTCCTCCCATCTCCAACTATGTGCAAATTAGGTGGATTGGCCAGGCTAAATTGACCCTTAATGTTAGGGGGAATTTGCAGAGTAATGACGTGGGGTGACAGGGAGGGATTCTCTGTCGGAGAGTCGGTGGAGAATATCTGGGCCGAATGGCCTCCTTCCGCACTGTCGGGATGCTTTGCCTCCTGCACTTCCTGTCTTCAATCTTCAATGCCTTCAATCCTTCTGCTCGCAGCTAATGCAGCAACTTCCCCCTGTGTACCTTAGTTAAATATGTTCTACTCTTTTACACCTCTCTTCCAGCGCCACTCAATCCCTTTTGCTGCAAGGAGAGAAACTCCGAGTTATCCAGCCATACCTTGGAGCTAAAATCCCTCACCGCTGGATCCAAAACAGTAAATCTCCTTTCCCCCTTCAGAAGGACTCTCACACACTTTGTAAAGTGTCGTTACCGGGTCTGGGGGCAATCCCAAAACAGCTCAGTTAATCAGAGCTTCATAAAGATTGAGCAGGACTTCCCAGTTTTTATACTCAGTATCTCCAGTTAGGAAGCCAAACATCCAATCCGCCTTCCTGACGACTGTGAGCAATTTTGGTCCCCTTGTTTGCGAAAGGATACACTGGCCTTGGAGGGAGTGCAGAGAAGGTTCACCAGGTTGGCACCGGGGATGAGGGGGTTAGCTTATGAGGAGAGATTGAGTAGATTGGGCCTGTACTCGTTGGAGTTTAGAAGGCTGAGGGGTGATCTTATGTTGACATTTAAGATAATGAAGGGGCTGGATAGGGTAGAGGTAGAGAGATTCTTTCCAATTAGAAAGGAAATCAGAAGGAGAGGGCGCAGCCTCAAAATAAGGGCGGGAGGGGGAGGGGGGGTCAGTTTAAAACAGAGTTGAGGAGGAACTGTGTGCAGTTTTGGGCGCCGCACCTGCGCAAGGATATTTTGGCCCTGGAGGGAGTGCAGAGGAGGTTTACTAGGCTGATACCGGAGTTGAGGGGATTGAGCTATGAGGAGAGGCTGAATAAACTAGGCTTGTACTCGTTAGAGTTTAGAAGAATGAGGGGAGATCTCATTGAGACGTATAAGATGATGAATGGGATGGATAGGATAGAGGTGGAGAGACTCTTCCCGCTCAAAAAAGACAGTAGGACTAGGGGGCACAGCCTCAAGATAAAGGGGAGGCGGTTTAGAACGGAGTTGAGGAGGAACTTCTTCACTCAAAGGGTGGTGAATCTCTGGAATTCTCTGCCCGTTGAAGTGGTGGAGGCTGCCTCGCTGAATATTTTTAAGAAGCGGGTTGATGGGTTCTTGATAAGAGAGGGGATTAAGGGTTATGGGGAGAGGGCGGGAAAGTGGAACTGAGCCACAACAGATCAGCCATGATCCTATTGAATGGCGGGGCAGGCTCGAAGGGCTAGATGGCCTACTCCTGCTCCTATTTCTTATGTTCTTATGTTCTTATGTTCTTATGTTCTTAACTTCTTCTCTCAGAGGGTGGCGAAACTCTGGAATTCTCTTCCCATTGAAGTGGTGGAGGCTGCCTCGTTGAATATGTTTAAGTCACGGGTAGGTAGATTTCTGATCGATAAGGGAATTAAGGGTTATGGGGAGCAGGCGGTTAAGTGGAACTGATCCACTTCAGATCAGCCATGATCTTATTGAATGGTGGGGCAGGCTCGAATGGCTAGATGGCCTAATCCTCCTCCGAGTTCTTATGTTCTTATGAAAGCTGAGGATGCAGCTTTTGTTTCTCCAAGTAAATCTCTCTGGATAAAGTTGGAACTTGTAGGGATTTCTGTCACTGACGGATTTCTGGCGGTTTGTGTCTGACTGCTCTAACTCACTCTATCCCTCCATGCCTTCTCATTAACTCTATATGAAGGCGGGATCTTGTTGTTTAGTGACTGAGTGCACACAATCTGTATCTACATCTGATCAAATAGAATTCAGCTTGTGAACAATATCATCGTTTCAACCAGCTCTGGGTTAACCCAGGCACAGCTCTGATTGGCTGCAGCCCCCTGAATCTGGGGAACAGACACTGTGAGCATCGCCGGCCTCAGAGGCTTTCACAGTTACTGAGCTGGGAAACTCCAACTCATCCCCGAGAATCCACAGCACAGAGCGAGAGGAGAGGAAAACCTGTCCTGGGAGCTGTCAATCTGAGACACAGTTTGACCTGTCAATGTGCAGCTATGAAGCTGCTCCTTCCATTCCCAATCTGCTATAACCAGGAGTTCCTAACGCCCAATAATGACCAGCTTGCAGCAATGTGTTTGAATGAACACGATGTCATATCATCCAAGCAGCATTTTGAAATTATCATTCAGTGTATTCTGATGAAATTTATTTCTTATGTTCTGTGTGTCATTCCATAAGAATTTTCCTCTGAAATGAGACCTTGTTTTGTCCTTGCGCTCCTGATGCTGTTTTTTTTTAATCTGCTCACATTATGATCTCGCTCATGGAACAGCACTGAATCATTCGGCTTATCTTGTCCATACCAGCCCGAGGGCACCCAGGTGTCCTCTTCAAGCTCACCTTCCTGCACTCGGCCCGGAGCCATGGAGCTGAAAGCATGATGGTGATCCACATACTTGGCACCAAAGTTACAGCAGAGTTCCGGGTCAGCGGCTGCCGGAAGAAAACGCTTTTAACGATAATCGCTGCGAGCAGGACTCGAACCTGCGCGGGGAAAGCCCATTGGATTTCTAATCCAACGCCTTAACCACTCGACCATCGCAGCTCCGCAAGCCACAGGTCTAATATAATCACCTCAGTAGCGTTCATACTAACTTCATCAGGCACCGTTATTGCACAAAGCACAGTGTGTGAGCTGAAATTTGTTCCCCTACTTTTACTTTGTCTTTTTGTCTCTGACGGAGAACTCATTGATTCGGTCAGAGACTTGTTTTTGTAGCTCAATAATTTTTCAGTAGAAATGAGTTAGGTCCGAATAAACACAGGAAAAAGAGAAATCTCTATTGTATTTCATGATAGTCAAATGTTGTGTCCGCCCTGTTTCGACCCACTCTGTTGAAAATGGAAGAGAAAGTGGAAAAAGTCAAAATTAAATCGCCAATGCGACGGCCGGGAATCGAACGCGGGTCAACTGCTTGGAAGGCAGCTATGCTCACCACTATACCACCATCGCTCGCCGTGCATAACTAGCCCTTATTTGCAATAGTTTTAATTACGGAACTTCCTCAGTTGCTGATTCGATCAGGCACCAGGAGAGCCCGGAGCGCAGTTTGGAAACTGAATTTGGCTTGTCTGGTTTAAGCCACCTTTTTACAATTGTTCCTTACTGGGAACTCATTGATCAATTCTGAGGCCTGTTCTTTCATTTCACAAAGTTTCCACTCAAAGCAACTTGAAGCTGAATTTTCCATTACAAAGGTCGTGATGGGGAGGATTTTTAGTGAATATCATTTTAGGAGTGTCCACCTACTGTGATAACTAACCTGCGATAACTAATTAAAGAAATCAGAACAGTGATGGTCAGGAACTGACCCTTGGTCAAATGCTCGCACAGTCACCACTCCATCACCATCGCTCACCTGGCTCTGTCACCCACTCTGTAAGAAAGTCCAGCTCTGACAGTGAATCTGGTTCCCTCCAGGTCCAATTGGAGGATGGTCAGAAACTGTCACTGTCAGAAACTCCATTATCAGCGAGTGTGGGATGATTATTTAACTGGCTGTCACTGGTTGGTGAGGTTGTGATTTACTGTTCCCTGTCAGTTCAAGAGAAACAAATAAAACTATACAAACACTGAGTTGGGGAAAGGGCATCTCTTGAGGCACTGGGAGTATTTGTATAATGGATATCTGGTTCTCTTCAGTTTGACGGCTGTGACTTCTGATTCACTTTTTTCTTGTATTTTTACCCACGATGTCCTTTCCCATCGCGACCATACTTTTTGTGCTGGCAAAATCCTTCTAACTGTCCTGACTTGAGACAATCCACACCTCTTTAACTTGTGACTATCTCTCTCTCCACCTTTACTGTCTGTATTTTTAACGGCTTGATTACCCGAAAAGATGCGCATTCTAACCATTGTTCTCACTCCAATCTGTAATTATCATTCTATTGTGCTCGTATCTATTTGTCAACCTCCCTCAACTCATCTAAAGAAGGAACAGCGCTCCAAAGCTCGTGATTCCAAAGTTAACCCGGTGTTGTGAGACTTTTTTATTGTGCCCACCTCATTCCAACGCCGGCACCTCTACATCAACACTAGTGCGAGGAAATCATCTGTTGAGGAAATAGGAAAATGGATCAGAATTGATGACGTTCCATTCTCCGTCCTCACTGTTCAGAGCCTTAACCACGCATTCCAGGTGTAACATTAGTTTCCATATTTCTAATTTCAAGGTGTTATTATGTTGATAAAACTGTCTGTCATATTGGGCAGACTGAGTGACTGCGTTATGAAGCATCTCTGTTCAGTCAAGAAACATCACTCGGATTTCAGTCTCCAGTCATTTTAATTCTTGATCTTGATTTATGCTGATTTTTTTCCATCTCAGCCTCCTATAATGTTCCAATAAAGCCCAGTGTAAACTCCAGAAACAGAAACTCATTCCTCAATAAAACATTTTATCGCCTTCCAGATACAATTTCAGACATTAAACTCAGCTCCATTTTGCTTCAAATTTTCTGTGCAGGTTTCTATCTTATTCTCATGTTTGTTCTTGCTTTCCTTTCGGGAGGCACCTGTTTATCATTCTGCCAATATCAACACATTTTAGACACATATCTGGTTTCTTCACCTTTTCCTTTAGACTTACACCAAAATCTCTTCTGTTATTTAATCATTCCTGCACTTCACCTTGTTTCGAAACGGCAGGGAACAGTTCATTCTCGATTCAGTGATGAGTGATGAATGACAATATATTAACGTTCTGACAGATAATGAGCATTTCCGCCTTTTCCCTGTAACACTGCACATTCTTCCCTTTTTTAAATAAGAGTCAAATTCCTTTTGGAATGCTTCAGTTGAACTATCCTCCACTCTCCAGCAGTACATTCCATACATTAAGTACTCGATATGTGAAAAAGATTTCCCTCCTGTTTCTATTCCCCCCTTTGATAATGACTTTAAATCTCATTAATTTTATTCCAGGCGTAGGAACAGTTTGTTCCTTTCCATTCTGCCCAGGTGTGTCTTGAGATTTAGTACCTCGATTAAATCTCCTTTCAACATTCAATTCTCCAAGGAAAACAGTGCCAAACTCTCTCAACCTTTCTCAATAGTGAAGTTTCTCAGTCCTACAAACAATATCATGGACCTTTTCTGCAATCTCTCAAATGCCTTCACATCCTTCCGATTGTGTGACTTCCGGAATTGGACACAATACTTCAGCTGTGGATGTTTTAGTGTTTTAGATCATTTGAACATAAGCTCCTTGTTCATTCACTTGAAGCCCCTGTTAATAAAGGGTACAATTCAATATGCTTCATTAAACTATCTCTCAGTGTATGCTGGTGTCCTATCATTTCATCTGTCGTTACATGTTTCCAAACAATGAATTTTGCTACTTTTGTGTCTGTCTTTCTCCTTTCATTGCATTCTTGGTGTTATGTAGTGGAATGATGTGATGATGTGTTAGGACACCAGCATACACGGAGAGATAGTTTAATGGTCTGTCCAATGACTGATACACACACACAACCAGCTCCATCTGCTCCTTTACTTTTTGCTGTCTCTCTGTAATCTTCCAAGGAGAATGAATCACTTTACAATCCTCTGCTTTGGATTTCATCAGCAACTTGTCCACTCGTTCCGACAACTTGTTTATCTCCTTTTTGAAGTTTTGACGATTCTCCTCGCAGTTAACAATGTTTCCAAATTTCACATTGTCCACAAATTCTGAAGTTGTGCCCTTACACCATTAGCTTCTTCACTAATATGTACTGGTGCATTTTCAAAGGCTTTGCAGATTGTGTGGATATAAAATTGTTTTCCTGCAGATTGAAGCATTTCACGGAAAAGACACCCAATGTAATTACCTGTCTATAATCTTCACGTAAAAGTCACAAATATTGCACATTTGCAGTGAAGTGGTTTTATCATTATTGTTTATAGAAATACCAGAAGAATATTTCGATTGACAAACCTCAGGCCTTTGGACTCCCCACGCTTCCGCTACACTACTCTACCACGGAACGATAAAGCCCTGCTGTCCATAAGTGTGGCCAGTCAGGTATTCAATTCTAGATTGTTTCACACCAGCAGCAGCGTCAGCAGGCTAAGTCTGGCCACATAATACCACTACACAACACCAAGAATGCATTGAAAAGAGAAAGACAGACACCAAAGTAGCAAGATACATTGTCTGGAAACATGTAACGACAGATGAAGTGATAGGGAACCAGCATACACGGAATTGGACAAGCAGTCACTGATGTAAAGGAATTTTGTGTTGAAAATATATGTTTATAAATATATTTCCTGCTCTGTAACTGTGCTCTCTGCTGTTCAGAGATGTTCACTGTTATTGTGTAAGGTGTTTCCCTGTTTGTAAATATATTTCCTGTTTTGTATCTGTTCTATCTGTTGTTGAGAGGTGTCTTCTGCTGTTGAGTAAAATACTTCCCTGTTGTTATAAATGTGTGTCCGGCTGTGTAAATATGACCCATTGCGTGTCAATATATTTCTCAGTTCTGCTGATATGTCGCCTGCTCTGTCAACCTTTTCCCTGTTATGTAAAAATATTCTCCGTGAAGGTGTTTTCTGTTCGGCAAAAAAACTTCCTGTTCTCTGACGTTCGGTGTCGGGTTAACATGTTGCATTTTTTGTTCAGATGTTCGCTGTTCTTGTGAAAAATTCTGGTTAAACTGCAACTGGATAACTGTCGCTTAATCTTGACTTCATGTCACCTTCTGTTAGTGAATGTGATTGGCGAATTCATTGTGTATCCAACACATGTATGTGAGCGAGGTTGATTCTGTATCTGTCAGTCTCAGGTTGTGGTTGCGAGTTTTTACTTGTTTTATTTATTTATGTAAGGTGAGCTCACTGGCTTGGCCAACATTCATTCCCCATCTCCAATTGATCATGACAACGAGGTGATAAACTTTTTTCTTGAACCGCTGCATTCCCTGAGGTGCAGGTACATCCACAGTGCTGTTAGCTTAATGGTTAGGGAGGCAGTGGCAGGATTTTACCCCAGCGACCGTGAAGGAGCAGCAATACATTTCCGAGTCAGGATGGGGTGTGGCTTGGAGGGAGGCTTCCAGGTACTGGTGTCCCCATGTATGAGCTGCCACTGACATTCTAGATGGTAACTGTTATAGGTTTGTAAATTCTACCTAAGAAGAGCAGATGCAGAAATACTGTTCCCGTTGGCAGAGGAATGAAGGGTAGTTTTTAATGCGCTGAGTGTTTAGGACCTGGACTGTCTGAGAGTGTGGCAGAGGCAACATCAAATCAGGGTTATCAAAGGGGAATGGGAAAGGCATCTGAAGAGAAAGGATCTGATGGATTATAAATCAATGACTGGGAAAGAAACGAGATGAACAGAACTTGTACAGGGCAACACACAGACAAAGGCCGAATCGTGTCTTTCTTTGGATTCTTGGAATAGAATAGAATCCATTCTAAGATTCGATATGTATGAGAGTTGGACTCATTTTCTATCGCTCTGTCTCTCGTATGATATATGAGTGTTTGACTGAGTTTTTCTGAGTGAGTGAGCGGATCTAAGTGAGTGAAATAGTGAGGCAGTGAATGAGTGAGTAACAGAGGCCGAGTAAGTGATTTCCTCTGAGTGATAGAGTGAGTCTGTGAGTGAATGTATCAGAGTAAGTGATTCAGCATGTTTGAAACTCTGAAATAATGACTATCGCTGCACCTGGGTGTGTGTGAGTTTTTGTACCTGAGCGAGTCTGAGTGAGTGAGTGAGTCGTTGTTTTTGAGTGAGTCGGAAGAAGTGATTGAGACTGGGTGTGTGACTGAGTCTGGTTTAGTGAGTGATTGAGCCTAGTGTGTGTAAATCTGCTTGAGTGAGTGAGCCTGCATGTGTGAGTGAGTCTGGATATGTAAGTGAGTCTGGGTGAGGGTGTGAGTCTGGTTATATGAGTGAGTCTGGTTGAGTGAGTGAGTATGGGTGTTTGAGTGAGCTTATGTGAGTGAGTGAGTCTGGGTGTGTGAGTGAGTTAGGATGAAGTAGTGATTCTGAGTGAGTGAGTGAGTCTGAGTGTGTCAGTGAGTCAGGATGAGTGAGTGAGTCTGGGTGAGTGAGTCTGAGTGTGTGATCCAATCAGAGCCTTTGAGTGAGCCTGAATGAATAAGTAAGTTGAAAAGTGTGTGTGAGTCAGGGTGAGTAAGTATGTGTAAATAAATTATGGGATAAGAACCAGGACACTGCTAAAGGGAGTGAGTGTGGAAAGACACAGATGCCTTTCTCCTCCATGCACAGAAACCAATGCACAAAACAGGTCAGGATATGAGGAATTCCGAAATTCTAATGCAACCCATTTCCAACAGAACTATTGCATGAACCTAGCCGAGCCAGCACGGAGAGTGTGCAACCGGAGATGAATGCAAGTACATTGTCAGTTAAACCTAGCTTCTTAGCTCAGTCCCGCTCCCCCTCACACCCACACCCACCGCCTCCACCTCCTCCCCACCACCCACCCCGCTACCCCCTCCCCACTCCTCACTTTTCATCCTCACTCCCTGGTTTTTGGGCCTGGCCTCTCTCTCTCTGCTTCTGCTTCATAAGCGAAAATGCAAAAAAAAATTCTATCAGTTAATATTGCTTCTTGGCGCATCTTAATGCTCTTGTTTTATTCGTTGTATTACTAAATTACCCATTTATTTGGTTGAAATTGATATTTTTAACATATACCTTTTTTTGCCTTTTACACCCTTATCCTGCTTAAACGACTCAATGGAACATTGAGTGAAAAACAAATGGAATATTGTCCTCACAAAAAAATGGTTGGATGAGTCTGCGCGAGATTAAACTGTTTGTTCAGTAACTGTAACTAATCACCGTCTCCATGGACGTCAAATATAACACTGGAGGGTTCAGATCTTCTATTGATAAGGAGCTGCTTTCGCTCTGACACCCACAGCATTACCATCGGAATTAGCTTTTCCAGAGAGAAAGGGAGGATGGATGATAATCTTCTTTCAGAGTTCTGAATATTATTTCTGTTCTTTGATATTGAACGGATTTATTATCCCGTCCTTTCCGCTGTCGTTGTCCCTGGTAGGTTTTTGTATTCGTCTTTTTTTTAGATATTTTGTCCTTAATTGTAACTGTTCTCTTCCTACTTCCTCCTTCCGGTTGTTGAAGCCACTCTATGGAACTATCCATTTGTTCTCACTTTTTTGTGAAATACGTGTGTCAGACTCACAAGCTCGATCAATGAGATTCCCATTCACCGGTTGCCTTTGGAAAGGTGAAAGTGATCCAGCATTGCGAAGCTTTTCGCCGTATAGGATGCTGGTACACCTGCAGTGCTGATAGGAAATACGTCCCAGGACTTTGATCCAGCAGCAATGAAAGGACGATCAAACAGGTTAAAGTCAGGATGAGGTGTGACTTGAGAAAAGAAAAGCTTGTTTGTGTCTTAAAGTTGACGATTTTGCAGCACGGAGAGAGGCAGTTCAGCCCATCGTGTCTTCAGCGACTATCAAACACCTATCTATTATTTTATGCGTCAATTGGTCCACTGCCTTGTATGATATTGCGTATAACTCGCTCATCTACCTATTTATTAAAGGTAATGTTTCCCGCCTCTCCCAATCTTTCAGGTGGCGAAACTCAGATTCCCACCTCGTTCTTGTTTTCCGCAAATCCCCTCTAAATTTGCTGTCCCTTACCTGAATAATAAGCTCCCGGATTCCTGCAAGCGAATAAGATCCTTCCTAACCATTAACCATCCATGGCATGTTTTGAACCTGCTCCTTCAGAGGGCAGAGTTCGGGGGTTTGGGAGGTTCTGTTGAAGGAGCCTTGGTGAGTTGCTGCAGTGTCGATGTCACACACTGCAATCACTGTGCGTCGCTAATGGAGAAAGCTGATGCTAAATGTGATGGATGGGATTCCAATCACGCGTATTTTTTTGACCTAATTTTGTCGAACTTCTTGAATGTTGCCGGAGATTGCACCATCCAAGTTTTGGAGAGTGTTCCATCACACCCTGACCCGTGGATTGCCAGTGTTGAAAAGGGTTTATGGAGTCAGGAGGGGAATTACGCTGCACAGAATTCACAGTCTCTGATCTGCTCTTGGAGCCAAAGTAATTATATCGCAGACCCCGTTTACATTTTTGGAAATTGTTACCAAGAGGATATTGACAGGGCCGCTTTCAGAGATGACAATTCATTCTATATCAAGTGGAGATCATTGGATTCTATGTGACCGCAGATAGGTGCGTGTGTGGTGCGAATGTTACCTGTCATATTTCAGTCTAAGCCTGAATGTTGCTGGCCCTGCTGCCTATAAACTCGGAATGCTTCAATATCTGTGGAGTTGTGAATGAGTCTGGCATTCTGCATTGATCAGCGGAAAACTCCATTTCCAATATTTTGATAGGAAAGCGGTCATACTTGAAGCAGCTTCTGATGATTGCGCCTCTGGCACTAGCCTGAGGAAGGCGGGCAGCAATGACCTTGGGGTCGGATGTTTCAACTCAAAAAAAAGCCACAACCATTTTCCATTGTGCCAGGTCTCACTCCTACTAATAGAATGTTATCCGCCTGTTTCCCTTTGCCTCCAGTTGTATTAGCGCTAGCTGATGCCACAGTCCAAATAGCTTCTACAAATATATGAAGAGTAAATGAAAAACTAGGAAGAGGATAGGATCTCTTAAGGATCAAAAAGGTTACCTATGGGTAGATTCACCAGAAATGGGCGAGATCCTAAATGAATGTTTCTTATTACTATTCACTGTTGAGAAAAGTATTGATGTTAGGGAACTTGGGGAAATAAATAGTGATGTCTTGAGCAGTGTACATACAACAAAAATGGAGGTGCAGAAAGTCATAACGCGCATCAAGATCGATTAGTCCCCGGGGCCAGATGAAATGTATCCCGGGTTATTGTGGGAAACTAGGGACGAAATTGCAGGTCAACTGTTATTTGCAGCTTACATGAATGCTTTGGATGATAATATAGAATTCATTGCTAGGAAGTTTGCAGATGACATCAAGATTGGTGGTTTCATGGACAGTGAAAAATTTTGTCTAAGATTACAAGGATCTTGATCGATTAAGCCAGTGGGCTGACGAATGACAGATGGAGTTTAATTTCAGCAAATGCGAGGTAATGCATTTTGGGAGATTGAACCAAAGCAGGATTTACTCAGCTAATGTCGGGCGTTGAGGGTGATTATAGGACGAAGAATTGTAGGGGTACAGGTTCATAGCTCCTTGAAGGCGTGGTCACAGGTGTACAGCGAAGTGAATAAGGCATTTGTCATTCTTGGTTTCATCGGTCAGAACATTAAATAGAGGAGTTGGGATGTCGTGTTGAAGTTGTGCAAGGCAATTGTAAGGCCACACTTGGAATACCTTGCACAGTTCGGATCACCCTAATATGCAAATAATATTATTAAACTGGAAAAAGTGCAGAAAAAATACGAGGGTACTCCAGGATTGTTGGTTTGCATCATACCGAGAGGTTGGATAGACTGGGATTTTTTCTCTGGCGCGTAGGAGGCTTAGGACTGATCTTATAGATGTCTATGAATGAATGGAGAGCATTGATCAGCTCGATAGTCAAAACAGTTTCCCAAATGAAGGGGAGACCAAAATTGAGGACAAAGGTTTAAGTTGAGAGGGGAGAGATTCAAAAGGGTTCACAGGGGCAAAATATTTCATTTTGCTGGGCTGGTGATTGGCTGGAGTGAGCTGCTGCCAGAGACAGAACTGGAGATGGATACAATTTTGTCTTTTAAAAAGTGTTTAGACAATTACGTGGTTAAGATAGGTACAACAGCATATGGGCCAAACGCGTGTAAATGAGACTACCTTACTGGTTAAAAAAAAGGGTGACATAAAGTTGGATCAAAAGGCGAGATTCCCATGCTGTAAACCTTTCTGATTCTATGACTCTGTGTGCTGCCTTGCTGCCAAGTGGAATTTGATAGCACAAGCTTTTGGAGCACCGCTTCTTTATTACCTGATGAAGGAACAGTGCTCTGAAACCCCGTGCTACCAAATAAACCTGTTCAACTTTAACGTGGTGTTGTGGCACTACTTCCTGTGCCTACCCCAGTGCAATGCTGGCAACTCTACATCATATCTCCCCAGGATGTATTCTCCTTGCTGGATTGCAGTTCCAACAGGGGCACAGGGACATCACGATGCTTGCAAGGTGCCTCATCAGTTGTTTCAGTTTCCATGCACATTACAGCAGAAAATACGGATGCATGGGATTGAGGGTGATTTAGCAGGCTGGATCAGGAATTGGCTAGCTAATAGAAGACAGAGGGTGGTGGTTGATGGGAAATATTCAACCAGGAGTTCAGTTACTAGTGGTGTACCGTAGGGATCTGTTTTGGGGCCACTGCTGCTTGTCCTTTCTATAAATGACCTAGATGAGGGTGTAGAATGATGGGTTAGTAAATTTGCTGACGACACTAAAGTCGTCACTAAAGAGTTGTAGACAGTGAGGATGGATGTTACAGTTTGCAGAGGGACATAGACAAGCTGCAGAGCTGGGCTGAGAGGTGGCAAATGGAGTTTAATGCGGAAAAGTGTGAGGTGATGCACATTGGAAAGAGTAACAGGATTACAGAATATTGGTGAAATGAAAAGGCTCTTGGTAGTCTGGATCAGCAGAGAGATCTCGGTGTACATGTGCATAGATCCCTGAAAGTTGGCACCCAGGTTGATAGGGTTGTTAAGAGGGCGTACGGTGTGTTAGCTTTTATTGGTGTAGGGATTGAATTTTGGAGCCGTGAAGTCATGTTGCAACTGTACAAAACTCTGGTGGGGCCGCACTTGGAGTATTGTGTACAGTTCTGGTCGCCGCATTATCAGGAAGATGTGGAGGCATTGGAAAGGGTGCAGAGGAGGTTTACCAGGATGTTGCCTGGTATGGTGGGAAGGTCTTGTGAGGAAAGGCTGAGGGATTTGGGGTTGTTTTCGTTAGAGAGAAGGTTACGAGGTGACCTAATTGAGGCATACACGATGATCAGAGGGTTAGATAGATGGACAGTGAGAGCCTTTTTTCCTCCGATGGTGATGGCTAACACGAGGGGACATAGCTTTAAATTAAGGGGTGGTAATTATAGGACGGATGTCAGAGGTAGGTTCTTTACTCAGAGGGTCGTAAGGGCGTGGAATGTCCCGTCTGCAGCAGTTGTGGGCTCGCCAACTTTAAGGGCACTCAAATGGTCATTGGATAGGCATATGGATAATATTGGAATGATCTAAGTTCGAGGGTCATTAGATTGGTTCCACTGGTCGGCGCAACACTGAGGGCCGAAGGGCCTGTACTGCGCTGTAATGTTCTATGTTTATGTGATTCATTCTGCAGCTCAGCTTCCACTTACTGGTGTGGATATTTGTCATGTGAGGTGTGATAAACAGGCGGAGTCGAGTTACCACGTATTACGCTTATTTTCCTCTTCGAAATCATAGAAAGAAACCCTACATTGCAGAAGGAAGCCATTCGGCCCTTGGAGCCTGCAGTAACAACCCAGGCCCTATCCCCGTAACCCTGCATATTTAACAAGTTAATCCCCCAACACTAACAGACAAATTATCATGGGCAATCCACCTTACCTGTACACTCATAGACAGTGGAGGAAACCAGAGAACCTGAAGGAAACCCACGCAGACACAGGGAAAATATGCAAACTCCACACTGACAGTCATCCAAGGCCAGAATTGAACCCGGGGCCTTGGCGTTGTGCGGCAACAGTGCTGAGAACTGTGCCACCGTCCGGCCACTGCTGGTATTGCATGATGTTCTTTCAGAGACACCACAGTCGAAACGACATTCCCCAATCAAACATGCACAGATTTTTTTAAAATTAATAAATCACAAAAACAGTGATTGAAAACTCAACATGAATCGACTTGTGGATATCCCATTTGAACTGTTGAACTTAAGGCCTTCCCTTTAGTTTCATTGGGCATAAGCACAAGGAAGCCACTCCAGCTCCCTGCTTCCCTACTTTGCTTTCCGAAATCCTTATCGCGTTCTTTTTGACCAGGGTATTGCTGATCTGATATAATATTCACTGTGCTGCCCTATTTTGTACTCTGAAGCTCACGTGAATCGGATTAAATGGTTAATTTATGCTAAATCATCGTTCACTTCATTTGAGCATGAAATAAACTGTCGGCAGAACAGCGACCATTATCATCCCATTGATGTGTTGGTCCGACACATATTTGATCAGAAACATTGATTTTCATTTAACGGTTCATCGTACAATACTAACGACTCATCCCAGTCTCCCGGATGTAATCACTTCAATACATCATCATATAAAGTAATGCATTTGCTAATCACAATAAATACTCTCCATTGTAATTTCACTCTGAAGTTCATGTGATGTTTTCTTTGTGTTTTTTTTCCTTCCTCACAGTTAATATGTTGACGATTCTGACCCTCTCTCGGAGAAACTGTGGCCTTTCCAAATGTGTAACTCGTTACCTGGTGGCCATGGCAGCGGCGGATCTGCTTGTCATTATTATAGACCTGATTTTGAGGCATATCCCAACTGCTTATCCACGTGAATTTCGATTCATGCGGTACATCCAAATGTGTAACATCCACGCTGTCCTGCTTTTCGCAGTTACTGACTGTTCTGTCTGGTTCACTGTTGCTTTCACTTTTGATCGCTTTCTGGCAATTTGTTGCCAGAAGATCAAAACTAAATATTGCACAGGTAAAATGGCGGCTATGATTCTAGGATCATTGACTGCACTGAGCTGTTTGAAGAATATCTTCTGGTATTTTATGTTTACAGGTCAATATCGAGGCACAAACGTTCCTTGGTTTTGTGATG
Source organism: Carcharhinus amblyrhynchos (assembly GCF_965287045.1). Classification (NCBI taxonomy): domain Eukaryota; kingdom Metazoa; phylum Chordata; class Chondrichthyes; order Carcharhiniformes; family Carcharhinidae; genus Carcharhinus; species Carcharhinus amblyrhynchos. Next base: position 122,682 of record NW_027649819.1, on the reverse strand, counting down.
TGTCAACAGATGTTCTGTTTTCAACTGTCTGGTCAGCAATTGAATTCCTTCATTATATTCTAAGCCCGTGTGTCCCATTTGTCCTGGTTTTGCTCTTCAATGTGTTCACAGTCAGACACATTTTATTGAGTAGCAAGGCACGGAAGAGACTCCGGGCTCAGAAGGATGTGCAGAATTCCGGAGACGCAGAGATGCAGAGTCGAAAGAAAAGCATAATTTTACTGCTTGCTATCTCTGGGAACTTCATTCTCTTATGGTCAGTGTTCATGATGTATTGTATATGGAGCCGCATGTGGAATATTGGGTATCAATCTGTATATATTCATAGTTATATACGAGAAGCAGGATTTATGCTTCAACTTCTGAGTTGTTGCACAAACACATGTATTTATGCTGCGACTCAAACTAAGTTCAGGGCACAATTCAAAGAAGTATTGAGGTATCCTATCGCTATAATTGCAAAAAATATCAAAAGATATTAGAAATAGACGTTACTGGAATGAACTGCCAAATCAAATACCAGCTAAACATCTCTCCCCTGCAGATCATCACCCAAATATCAACAGTGGGATCAATCAATTCTCCCCACAGGAGCACTGTGATACTGAGAGAATTCTTTAATTATACTCGCTACAAGAAGATGTGATGTAGAATCACCGTGGTCAATCTGGATTCCCAAAGGTGTTTGACAGGCACAGGGGAGATAGTCAGATTGGCACAAGTACAATTGATCTCATCTTAATTCGTACTGTGTCGGTAATAAAGAAACGGGGGAACACATTAGTTTGCCAAGTTGGATTTGTGATAGACTCATAGTTGGCTTTGTTTTCGTTTGCTGTGTCATCAAATTGGTTAAATGAGCTCCAAAAGGTCATCCATGATTGTTGCATCCAGATGGAGGCGTGGAGCTGTCTGGGGGAGAGGGTTTCGGGAGACCCTCAGCCTTAGTTTCCGTTTTTGGGAATTCTCAATGAAATCATAATCAACATTTCTTGTGTCCACCTGTTCCTCTCAGTCGCTGCCAATGTGCCGAACTGCAATGTATCTTCAAACACTCATCACTTATTCCAACCCAGATCAATATTGTGAAGCTAAACCTGGTCCAAAACAGGACTTAACGGGCTACACTTCGATTATTTAACGAGCCACCGAGAAGAATGATCCTGGACAGAGTGTAGAAACCTGGTGCACGTTTGTTCTTAGACGTATTATCACACATCCACTATGAAACATGTGCAATTTTGTTTATATCATATTCCCTCATTCTTGCTTTTTAAATGCATACACTTGAAACAATTCTCAGCGTCAGTGCCATCTGCAATATACCTTTGCGTGAAACCAGTTTTGCTTTCTGTCTTCCTTGAATGCCTTGTTATCCTTCACATCCTTTAGATCATTTGATCACTTCAGACACAAGTACATTTAGTACATATCTTCCCAGAATAGATCTATCACTAATACCGATTCTTAGGGAACACCACTGTTTAATTTCTTTGGTCTTGGAAAACGATTGTTCACTGACAATTTTGTGTGTACATGTCCCTGAATTCCATTAAATTCCATTTACAATTTACTGGTAAAGCCTCAGAGGATTCTCTGCCATCCAGTACTCTGGCCATCATGCCATCGTGGGACTGGCGTACCATCTGAATGCATTTGGGGAGGTAGCCGAACTTTGACATGATCCTCCACAGGCCTTGTCGGCTTCCAGTGTCGGAGGCTTTCGCGAAGTCAACAAAGGTTGTGTAGAGCTCGCGATTCTGTTCCTGACACTTCTCAGGGTAATATTCCACGTGTTGACTACGTGGCATCGCCAGATCAAAGGTGAACCAAAATGCTGGTGAATTGAACGAACGTTGATCTCAGGTCACGAAAAGTGTCGGTAAAAATGTAAAGATTTGCATTTTTGAAAGTTTCATTATTTGACAGCCTTTCTCGTTTCTGTTTCAAAGTTGGAGAACAACACAAGTACAATTTGAAGTAATAAAATTGCGATAAACTCCCCGTCGGGGAATTGAAACCCGGTCTCCCGCGTGACTGGCAGGGATACTAACCACTACACTAACGAGGAACTGGCCGTTAAAGCGACCATACGCATCGTACACTTGTCATTTTCACTTCCGGAGCGACAACTCAGTTCTGACGAGATCAGTTATTTTCCCCAATGCGGTGAACCATTTAATGCAGCAAACAGTGGCTTTAACTAACTTATTAAGACTTTTGGATTAGCAGGAAAGAGAATGAGATGGATGCATGAAGAAAAAACACAAATCAGGTGGAGACAGAAAGGTGCGTTTGCCGTTCATATCAAACCGCATGTTCTTTTTAATTTTGGAGGAAAGACGGGGTGTCTTGAAGTCTGAACATTCTGGACAATCTCAGCTGGTCTCTCTCCACAGATGATGTCAGACCCACTGAGTTTTTCCAGCATTTTCATTTGGAACATCGAACATAGAACACCACAGCACAAACAGGCCCTTCGGCCCACTAGTTGCGCCGATCACTTATACACCTACTAAGCCATAGACCTATCTATAACCCCCAATCCCATTAAATCCCATATACTCATCCAGTAGTCTTTTAAAAGACCCCAGCGAGTTCGCCTCCACCACCACCGACGGCAGCCGATTCCACTCACTCACCACCCTCTGAGTGAAAAACTTACCCCTAACATCTCCTTTGTTGTTTCAGATTCCAGCATCGGCAGGATTTTGTTTTTATCTTGTCTCGAAATGTTTTTTTTTCTCCAAAACCGCTGGAAGTTTCAAAGTGCTTTACAGCTGAAATGCTTCTCTTTAATTATATTGTCTTTTCATTGCCCGAGGTACAGGTGCAGATTGAGCAAAAACATAAAATATAGTATCTACCAGAGTTTGGAGATTTGTTTTTTCGGCAACAAACAACTTTATCCGGATCCAAAATCCAATGAGTAAGAGTTATTTGAGCCTGACGTGATTTGAACACGCAACTTTCTGATCTGGTGTCAGACCGCTACCGTTGCGCTACAAGCTCACACCACTAGGAGCCCTTCTACATCTCTGTTATTTTTGGTGAATTCAAAACTCAAACAGGGAGTTGTTTCCCTCTTTCCTTTCTCGGGATTGAAATCGAATGGAAGAGGAACAACGAACCAAAATTAAAGAGAAAGCAGAAACACAACATTATCTTACAGGAGAAATGTGTTCTTTGTTCAAGAGGTGATTAGACCGTCCGTTACTGTATGGCGAGGTGGCCGAGTGGTTAAGGCGATGGACTGCTAATCCATTGTGCTCTGCACGCGTGGGTTCATAATCCCATCCTCATCGATGCTGCATATTCTATGCCCCTTTTTTGAAGTTGAACTCAATCTGTGAAGTTCCGGGGATGCGGCGTATAATAGAAATGCTGGCGAACTATTCGAGAGCACGTTAGATTTTCTCAGCTTTGCCCTTCGGCTGAGATGTGGTTATCCTCCGACTGCATCCTCACCAGTAAACCCTCCCTGTTGAGATTAGGGCTGAGTGGATGGTAATGTGGGAATATGCTGACTTCGCCTTTATTTTCATTCAGACTGTGTTCCTTTTTTTCATTATCTGCTGCTGTGTGAGGATTGGGATCTTTCTGATTCTGTCTGTGGAACTGTGCGTGTACAAGCGATGAGTTCTGACAGTCAGCTCCCGGAACTGTAAATTAGCTTGGAATCCATTCTGTATTTGCAATCTCTGCGATTGTAAACGAGTTGATGGATTTCCTCATTTTGAATCTCCGATGGACTTTTCTCAGCGTCGCTGACTGGGCCATTGGACAGTGACTACATTTCAAAAATACTTCATTGTCATTAACATAGGACTTTGAATAGAGTGGAGAAGCAGAGGGATCTAGGTGTATGTGTACATAGATCCCTGAAAGTTGGGAATCAAGTAGAGAAGGTTGTTAAGAAGGCGTACGGTGTCTTGGCGTTTATTGGTAGGGGGATTGAATTTAGGAGTCGCAGCGTCATGTTGCAACTGTACACAACTCTGGTGCGGCCGCACTTGGAGTACTGTGTGCAGTTCTGGTCCCCACATTACAGGAAGGATGTGGAGGCTTTGGAGAGGGTGCAGAGGAGGTTTACCAGGATGTTGCCTGGTATGCAGGGGAGGTCCTATGAGGAGAGACTGAGGGATTTGGGGTTGTTTTCACTGGAAAGAAGGCGGCTAAGAGGGGATCTTATAGAAACATACAAGATGATTAGAGGTTTAGATAGGGTGGATGGTGATAGCCTGTTTCCTCGCATGGAGAAATCTAGCACGAGGGGGCATGGCTTTAAATTAAGGGGGGGTAGTTATAGGACGGATGTCAGGGGCAGGTTCTTTACCCAGAGGGTGGTGAGGGACTGGAATGCCCTGCCTGCTGCAGTTGTAAATGCGCCTAGTTTGGGGGCGTTTAAGAGATTGGTGGATAGGTTTATGGACGAAAAGGGATTGGTTTAGATTAGTGGGTCAATGTTTTTTTTTAAAAAATAAGACTGGTCGGCGCAACATTGCGGGCCGAAGGACCTGTTCCGCGCTGTAATGTTCTATGTTCTATGTTCTATACTTTGGGACGTCCTATGGTTTTGAAAGAGCTACAGAAATTTCAGTAGAACTCCAATAGGACACAGACACTTTTTTATTCATTCATGGAGCCTGGGTGTCACTGGCTGGGCAGCATTTATTGCCCAAAACTCGCAGCCCGAGGACAGCTGAGAGTCAACTACATTGCTGAGGATCTGGAGTCACATGTGGGCCAGACCGGGCAAGGACGGTCGGTTTTGTTCCCCAAAGGGCATTAGTTTATCATATAAGTTTTTCCGATGATGGTCAGTCATTTCATGGCCAGCAGTAGATTATTGATTACAGATTTTTTTTATTAAATTCAAATTTCACCAACTGAAATGGCAAGATTCGAGATCTAGAGTATTAGCTGAGTTTCTGGATTAATATTCCAGTGATAATACCACACAACCTAATAGTTTATAAAGCTTGTGTTCTCAGCACCTCGTCAGAATCATAGAATCATACGGTGTGGAAGGAAGTCATTTGGCCCATAGCCTCCAAAATTCCCTCAAACAGACCGCTTTCATAGGTGACAGGCTCTGTGGCTTAGTTGTTTAAAGCGCCTGCTCAGTAAGCAGGTAGATCCTGGGTTCTTGATTCTTTCCCAATGATATTTGCAATTGTGCCAGTCACAAAATCCATTTCTGCTTGTCAGTTTTGTCTTTCCCTTCACAGTGGATAATCTCCAACGATGGAAAAACTTTGAGACTCTCCACCAAAACTTCCACTATTTGTTGAGATGATCCAGGTATTTTCATCATCTTGCAGTTAAAAAAAATTTCACCCGCAATAAACCCAATGCTGTAAGTTCTACCAACACACATTTCCATTATTTTCTCAGGAAATTCCGAACACAGTCAAATGGCCTGAGAAACACACAATCCCGACAGTGCTCAAGGAGACCGTTCTGCCCATCGAGTCTGTACCGACTCTCCGACAGAGAATTGCACATAGGATCTATCCTCGCAGTGCCACACACCCACTCCGCTAATCTACTGATGGAAATACCTTGGGGGCGAAGGGACAATCTAACATGGCCAAATCCATTCAACCTGCTCATCTTTGGAATGTGGGAGGAAATCGAATCACCTTGTTTCCTGAGATCATTTGTCTGGGTGAATTCAACTTGAACAGAACTACAGACGTTTGGTACCATCCAGGACAGAGCATCCCGCTTCATTCGCTTCCCATGTATAAAAATTCACTCCCTCCACTACCGACACACAATGGCAGCAGTGTGCACCATCGACACGATGCACTGCAGCAACTCCGTCAAGCTCCTTTGCCAGCACCTTCCAAACCCACGACCACAAGGACCGAGAAGGACAAGCGCAGCAGAAACATCAGAATAACATTAAAAAAGAAACAAGGCTCCGCTGGGATTTGAACCCAGGGTCTTCTGCTTACTAGGCAGGCGCTTTAACCAACTAAGCCACAGAGCCAGTCACGTCTGTGAGTGGGTTCAGCGGAATGCTGGAAATATGTTCCAGATCTGGTGGTATTTGTGAAAAACGAGATACTGCCAGGTTGTCGGACACTGATATTTATTTATTGATTGCAGTTATTTATAAGTTGTTGTTGCGTGTGTGCCTTCCTTAATCTTATTTATCTTCCAAAAGAAATGAAACATCTAATTGAGAAAAAGATGTCACTATTTCTAACCCAACCAGCCAACGTTGTGTCAAACTTTAAGAAAGGTTTGTGATTTATTCTCGAGTCAGTGGTTTCCCTGGGAGCCGGGTTAACAGAAACAACATGGAGAGATGGCAGAGCAGGAAATGTCGGTGCTGAAGGTGAATCACATCAATGAAGCAGCGACTGGTTTGTGACTAACCTGATCCATAATCCGATTGTGGTGGGACTCAAACTCATAACCTTTAAGTGACTGAATTACCATCATTTGGAAGTCCAACGCGCCACAGAAACACATGCTAAAATTTTGCTTTACTTGTCCTTAGGTGGATTTTTGACAATGTGGGAACTATTGATAAATTCAATAATCTCCTAGTTAAAAGGTTAAGGACTGTTAAGAGGGATTTCATTGATTGCAAGTCATGTTGCGACACGTGATGTCTGTTAAAACAGTTGTGGAAATACAGACCTTTTCGTTCTCTATACAGGAAATCTGTCCATCACAGAATGATGCTCCCTCTCTCTCTTCCTCACTTCCCTGTACAGCTTGAAGTCTCATCTCGCAGGCCTGATAGTTGGGAGATACATTCTACTCTATGGGCCACGGGGCTGATCAGAAGCTGTTCCCTATTCCAGTTAAACACCTGCACAGAACACAACGCAAAGCTAGAAGCTGGAAATCTGACAAAAAAAACAAAAAATGCTGGAAATGCTCAGCAACATCTAATTAACGGAGATTTGTGTAAAACCAGCTCCTGAAGCACAGCACAGCTGCACAGTTTAAAGTTTCCTTTCATCCACTATGGATGCTCCATTCTATGATTATGAACAATTCAAATTAAGAATGTGCATTGTTTTTCGAGTCGCCACAGCCTGGAAACCACTTCAGGCATTGATGTCACCCTTTGAATTTTAAATTTGTAAATCCATTCTGTATCTTTTTAAAGCTACTGTTGAAACTGTATCCAACACACACTCAGTTCTTTGTGAAAGACAAGGAGAATTGAAGATATATTTGTATAATTTTCCTTTGACTAAATTTTTACAGAAGCAGAAAGGCGGGAATCACACTCAGCTCTTCATGAAACTCACCCGCTAAACATTGAAAGGTGGCAGTGTTTATTCAAGGGATGATTCTTGAACATAGAACATAAAACAGTACAGGCCCTTCGGCCCTCAATGTTGTGCCGAATTATGTTCAAACCCAAGATCAAGCTATCCCACTCCCAATCATTCTGGAGTGCTCCATGTGCCTATCAATAACCGCTTGAAAGTTCCTAAAGTGTCCGACTCCACTATCACAGCAGCAGTGTATTCCACACCCCAACCACTCTCTGAGTGAAGAATCTACCTCGGACGTCCCTCCTATATCTCCCATCATCAACCTCATAGTTCTGCCCCAAGGGAAAAAAATCTCGGCTTGTGTATCTTTGCAACATTTACAGCTTGTGTCTGTTTGTGAGTAAATGACATTTCAGCCATTTGTTACCCATTCAAATGTTAACTAGTAACGAGAAGCGGAAGAAAATAACTGCACCCTGGCCGGAAATGTCAAATCATGTTGAAGGAGCCGCCATGTAATTCTTTTTGCTGTTGCTAAAAACGTACTAGCAGAGAATGGTTTCGATCCATCGACCTCTGGGTTATGGGCCCAGCACGCTTCCGCTGCGCCACTCTGCTACACCAACACTATGCTTTCATTTATTATTAATGAAGAATAGAAATGTTGGAACAGTATGCAATCTAGGCAATACAATTCAGCAAGGTGAAACACGATGGGGACCGGGCAGGATAATCCTACCATGGGCAGTGCACTAAGTGAAGATGCGACATTGACTGAGTTGTCAGATGGAGCAGGGAATCCTTGCAGAAGATGTTAAGGAAAGTTGGAGTGCCAAATGTTTAATGATCACTGTACAAGTAGACGGTGAAATGCAGACTTCGGGCTGGATATTCATGAGTTCTGAGATGGGTGAAGAGACTGTGGCATCTCAGCGTAGTAAAGGTGCAATGGGGATTAGGAAGGGTAAAGGTGTACGCTTTATTTTGTATCGTCTCTCCTCGACCTTCGGACCAACATGTCTCACTTCACACTTCCTTACATTAACTAAGTTGCATCTGTCACGTGTCTGTCCATTCCACCAGCCTGTCTCCATCTTCTTGAAGATTATCAATATCCTTCTTATTAAAGTTCAAAATATTTTCAAGTTTTGCACCACTGGCTAATTTTGAGATTGAAACCTGTGCACCCAGATATAGGTCAGTAATATATAATCAAGAAAAGTAAGTTGCTCTCTATACACCATTCCCAATCAGAAGTAAGTAAAACTTTGTGTAATGTGTGTTTTAATAGGCCTGTACTAATAATTAAACTGTTATATAATGAAATTCTAACTGTGCCAAACAACAATGATTCAAAATATCACTTAGTTCTAAATGAAATCCCCAACGTCACTAATACTTGAAGTTAAAACGCATAGCCATGCTGATTTATCGGTGTTTAAATGATGAATACAGAGGAAAGCAGCGTCCTGGTGGATTTCGAATTGATATGGCCCACACATTTAGTATTTCGAAATTTCTCCGTCCCAGCTTCAATATAATGTGAACGTTGCCTCTCTGTTTTGCCTCTCCCTGATATCTAAACTTTCGTCTATCGGGGTGTGCTGACATCTACTGGCCGCAATAGAGAACTGCAGCAGAGCGGAAGAAAATTCACATTAACTCTCGCTGCTGCAGAGACAGATCAACAGGAATTAATGACTGGAATCAGCATCAAATCCCATGGAGAATTCAATATTAATGTACTTTCCCATGTCGTCAATATAAATTGGAATGTGATCTGACCTGCAGCAGTTGAGTCGATGTATCGGTGTACTAAAGAAAATTCTAGTTAATAAGACGACGGAGAATGAATTTCAGAGATAAGCAGATGCTGTTACATTCAACATTTTGAGTAGAGGGTCGTGTGGAATCATGTACTAATTAAAAAAAAATGCCCGTTTCAATTAGGTATCTTCCGGGTAGAATGCGTGCAGATTAGCGTAGGGAAAATTGTGCAAAAGATGTTCTTTCAGGAAGTTGTTGCAGACTCGATGGGCCAAATGGCTTCCTTCTGCAACGCAGAGATTCTGTGCAGAAACATTGTCTCCACTTATGAAGCCAAAGATCCAATCCGCTTTCCGAACGACATGTTCAAAATGTCATCTCACTGTCAAAGGTCTCTCTGAACCTCAGGCCCCTCTGAGCTTGCACCCTGTTTGGAACTGGGCCATTGAGATTCTGTTGCATCTCCCCATCTCGTCCGTCAAAATGCAGCACTGTTTCTGAATGTGGAATTAATAATGTGTCTCTGCTGCAATATCAGTGAGAGTTAGATGAATATATCAAGAGTCGCAGATGACACAGAGATGGGTGGAAGAGCAAAGCGTGCAGAGAACGCTGAAAGTCTACAAAGGGACATTGAATGGGCGAGGGTCTGGCAGATGGAGTACAATGTTGTAAATGTGATGTCATCCATTTTGGTAGGTATAACAGCAAAATGGACTATTATTTGAATGGGAAAAATTGCAGCATGCTGCTCTGCAGAGGGAGCTGGGTATCCTTGTGCAGGAATCTCAAGGAGTTGGTTTGCAGGTGCTGTGGAGTACTGTGTACAGTTTTGGTCCCCTTACTTGAGAAAGGATGAATTTGCATTGGAGGGGTACAGAGGAGATTCATTAGGCTGATTCCGGAGATGAGAGAGTTGGCATATTAGGAGAAACTGAGTAGAATAGAGCTACACTCATTGGCATTCAGAAGAATGAGGGGAGATCTTATCGGACTATATAAAATTATGAAGGAAATAGATAAGGTAGAAGCAGGGTAATTATTTCCACTGGCGGGTGAAACTAGAACTGGTGGGGTGGGGGGGGGGCGTGGGGGGTGGTGGGGGTTGGGGGTGGTGCGGGATAGCCTCAAACTAAGGGGAAGCGGATTTAGAACTCAGTTGAGGAGGAACTTCTTCACACAAAGTGTTCTGAATCAGAGGAATTCTCTGCCCAGTGAAGCGGTTGAGGCTACCTCATTAAATGTTTTTAAGGCAAGGATAGATCAATTTTTGAACAATAAAGGAATTAAAGGTTATGGTGAGCGGGCGGGTAAGTGGAGCTGAGTCCACGAAAAGATCAGCCATGATGGGTTTGAGTGGCGGAGCAGGCTCGAGGGGGCAGATGGCCTACTCCTGCTCCTAGTTCTTATGTTCTTATGAGAGCTGAGACTGCAGCTTCTGTTTCTCCAAAAGAATCTCTCTGGATAAAGCCGGAATTTACAAGGATTTCTGTCACTGAGGCATTGTCTGGCGGTCTGTGTCTCACTGCTCTAACTCACTCTATCCCTCCACCCCCTCTCACCAACTCTATATGAAGGCGGGATCTTGTTGTTTAGTGACTGAGTGCACACAATCTGTACCTACATCTGATCAAATAGAATTCAGCTTGTGAACAATATCATCGTTTCAACCAGCTCTGGGTTAACCCAGGCACAGCTCTGATTGGCTGCAGCCCCCTGAATCTGGGGAACAGACACTGTGAGCATCGCCGGCCTCAGAGGCTTTCACAGTTACTGAGCTGGGAAACTCCAACTCATCCCCGAGAATCCACAGCACAATGCGAGAGGAGAGGAAAACCTGTCCTGGGAGCTGTCAATCTGAGACACAGTTTGACCTGTCAATGTGCAGATGTGAAGCTGCTCCTTCCATTCCCAATCTGCTATAACCAGGAGTTCCTAACGCCCAATAATGACCAGCTTGCAGTAATGTGTTTGAATGAAGACGATGTCATATCATCCAAGCAGCATTTTGAAATGATCATTCAGTGTATTCTGATGAAATTTATTTCTTATGTTCTGTGTGTCATTCCATAAGAATCTTCCTCTGAAATGAGACCTTGTTTTGTCCTTGCGCATCTGATGCTGTTTATTTTACAATCTGCTCACATTATGATTTCCCTCATGGAACCAGAGAAAGGGAACAGCACTGAATCATTCGGCTTATCTTGTCCATGCCAGCCCGAGGGCACCCAGGTGTCCTCTTCAAGCTCACCTTCCTGCACTCGGCCTCATGGAGCTGACAGCATGATGGTGATCCACAGACTTGGCACCAAAATTGCAGAAGAGTTCCGGGTCAGCGGCTGCCGGAAGAAAACGCTTTTAACGATAATCGCTGCGAGCAGGACTCGAACCTGCGCGGGGAAACCCCATTGGATTTCTAATCCAACGCCTTAACCACTCGGCCATCGCAGCTCGGCAATTTACGCCTCTAATATAATCATCTCAGTAGCGTTCATACTAACTTCATCAGGCACCGTTATTGCACAAAGCACAGTGTGTGAGCTGAAATTTGTTCCTCTACTTTTACTTTGTCTGTTTGTCTCTGGCGGAGAACTCATTGATTAGGTCAAAGACTTCTTTTTGTAGCTCAATAATTTTTCAGTAGAAATGAGTTAGGTCCGAATAAACACAGGAAAAAGAGAAATCTCTATTGTATTTCATGATAGTCAAATGTTGTGTCCGCCCTGTTTCGACCCACTCTGTTGAAAATGGAAGAGAAAGTGGAAAAAGTCGTAATTAAATTGCCAATGCGATGGCCGGGAATCGAACCCGGGTCAACTGCTTGGAAGGCAGCTATGCTCACCACTATACCACCATCGCTCGCCGTGCACAACCAGCCCTTATTTGCAATGGTTTTAATTACGGAACTTCCTCAGTTGCTGATTCCATCAGGCACCAGGAGAGCCCGGAGCGCAGTTTGGAAACTGAATTTGCCTTGTCTGGTTGAAGCCACCTTTTTACAATTGTTCCTCACTGGGAACTCATTGATCAATTCTGAGGCCTGTTCTTTCATTTCACAAAGTTTCCACTCAAAGCAAATTGAAGCTGAATTTTCCATTACAAAGATCCTGATGGTGAGGATTTTTAGTGAATTTCATTTTAAGAGTGTCCACCTACTGTTATGACCTGCGATAGCTCATTAAAGAAATCAGAACAGTGATGTTCAGGAACTGACCCTTGGTCAAATGCTCGCACAGTCACCACTCCATCACTGTCGCTCACCTGGCTCTGTCACCCACTCTGTAAGAAAGTCCAGCTCTGACAGTGAATCTGGTTCCCTCCAGGTCCAATCGGAGGATGGTCAGAAACTGTCACTGTCAGAACCTCCATTATCAGCGAGTGTGGGATGGTTATTTAACTGGCTGTCACTGGTTGGTGAGGTTGTGATTTACTGTTACCTGTCAGTGCAGGAGAAACAAATAAAACTATACAAACACTTAGTTGGGGAAAGGGCTTCTCTTGAGGCACTGGGAGTATTTGTGTAATGGATATCTGGTTCTGTTCCGTTTGACGGCTGTCACATCTGATACACTTTGATTCTTGTGTTTTTTTTCCCGCGAAACCCTTTCCCTATCGCGACTTGTCATTTTTATTTGCTCGTTTGCTTAAATGTTGAACTAAAACCAATTGGAATTGGCCTATTATTTCACCAAGAAGCACTTTCTACTCTGAACACTCTTTGTTGCAGTGTGAGCGCTGCAGCTGGGGATCTATGGCACAAAGAATGGCATATAGGACTTCTCATCATTGTTTTATTTAACTTGATTTGATTTATTATTGTCACATGTATTAGTATACAGTAGAAGGTATTTTTTCTTGTGTGCTGTAGAGACAAAACATACTGTTCATAGAGAAGGAAAGGTGAGACTGCAGAATGTAGTGTCACAATCATAGCTAGGGTGTCGAGAAAAGTCAACTCAATGTAAGGAAGGTCCATTCAGAGGTCTGATGGCAGCAGGACAGAAACTGTTCTTGAGTCGGTTGGTAGGTGACCCCAGACTGTTGTATACATTTTTCCCGATGGAAGAAGATGGAAGAGAGAAGATTGTCTGGTGAAACATTCAAACTTTGCCTGTATCCTCATAACCCCACATATTTACCGTGATAATCCCCCTGACACTGAGGGACTATTTAGCATGGCCAATCCCGCTAATACGGCGCTAATTTTCATGGCTGAGCTGCCGATTCTGGAAAGACAAAATGTGCCATTCGGGCCGCAAATGAAGCTGGAGTCTGCTTTGGATCTTCTGAAACCACATGTTTCCCTGGTGGCAAACTCCTGTCCAAAACTGGGGCTTTGATTTGAATCGATCGTCAGCTCGAGTTTCTCACCGGATTCGAAATATGGGAATGTGGAATTGTTCTGGAACATTCACCCCTCAAGCCTGTGTGTCCAAACTTCATTTTGGTTCTGTGAACCTCAAAACACTGAGGTTCACCGGCAATAAGGAGACAGAACAAACACATCAGCGACGAGGATGGGATTCGAAACCACGCGTGCAGAGCACAATGGATTAGCAGTCCATCGCCTTAACCACTCGGCCACCTCGTCATACGGTGACTACTCCCCAAACCACCTCTTGTGTTTTAACATCCGTAACAAAGAACACATTTCTCCCGCAGGGAGATTTACATCCATTTGATGTAAATCCAGAGAAAGTAGAGAGACAGTTCACCTCTCTGCTCCCGGTTTGGTTTTGAATTCACCGAACATGACCCTGATGTAAAACAGAGCAAGTGCTGTGAGTTTGTGGAGCAACAGGAGAGAGTCTGACCTCCCAGTGGAGGGCTGTGTGTCCGAATCACGGAGCTTTTCTGTGTCGGTCTTTGGATTTTGGTTGTTCCTGAAATGACAAATTCCAAAACTGGGATAGAAATGAAATTTTAGGGATGATCCGATTCTCATGCTTAATTAATTTTTTATACACTTTTATATTTGAACAATGTGTGAGGAATATGATTTGTCCATTGTTTGTAAAATTAAAGCAAGGTTCCCAGTCCCAGTTGTTTCTGGGGGCCATCAATGGGGAGAGCTGACTGGCTGTGATTTAACCAAAGGATTCACACCTCAGGAGAGGAACAAGACTGAGAAGGCGGAGCCTTCATGATCAATCTCAACTGAACCGGGAATCGATCCCGCGCCGTTGGCTGAATAAACTGTCCAGCCAATGGAGACAAATGCTCTGGGCTACTCATTAATGAAAACTAAGACCACCACTGTTTCTGTTTGATGGAGTGAGTATGTGATAGCAGAGGATGGTTTCGATCCATCGACCTCTGGATTATGGGCCCAGCACGCTTCCGCTGCGCCACTCTGCTCCCAAAGACAACCCCTCCCTGCTTATTACTGCTGCCCTAGAGCCAGGAATCTATTCACTGTCTCTTTTTATTACAAACAAGGCCCTGGGAAGCTCACCCTGGCTGGATATTAACACGTAATATCACCCCGAATGTAACAGACAGAGAAAAAACACACAGAAAAACAGTAAAAGACTATTAGGACACACTCACAATGAGAGACAGAAAATATTCGAGCAAACCAGCAAGATACTGAGATGGGAAAACTGATTATGTATGAAAAGGGATTTTCTGTTACACAAAGATAGGCTCTGTATTGAAATGTATGTTGTGTTGTGTAACTGTGCTCTCTGCTGTGTAACTGTTCTCTCTGTTTGGAACTGTGACTCTCCCGTTGACAGATCTTCACTGTGGTTCTGACAAATTCTTCCCTGTTGTGTAAATGTGTTCCGGGTTTGTAAATATCATCCGTCTTGAGCAGAAGTTTTCCTTTTGTGTGAAATGTTCTCTGTTGTTCTGTGAAGATGTTTTCTGTGGAAAAGAATCGACGAAAATTTCAAGGCCGCCATTTCTGAGGCTTGCTTTCAATTCGAGCATTGTTTGGGCCGAATGGCCTCCTCCTGTTTCTGTTTTCTATCCATGTGCCTATGTGTTAAATCAGTGAATTTGAATATCACCAGCTGCCATGGTGGGATTTACTCCGTGTCCCCAAAGATTAGCGCGGGCCCCTGGATTACCAGCCCAGTGACATCACCTTTCGTCCCTGTAAACAAAAACAGTTCATTCAGCTCAGCATTAAACCTCTTCCTGAGGAGATTAGAATTCCTGCCACAGAATTTCAATTCGCCGATTGATGCAAAGCATTTTGTTCTAGGTTGGAACATTAACAATTTATCCAGCTCAAACATACATTGTGGAACAGTTCTGACCGCAAATAATGAGATAAGTGAGAATTAAATGAACAAAGTTACAAGGAAAATAATTCTGAGAAAGCTGTTTGGAAGAAATAGTGGATTTCAGTTAACGGACGAGGGCATTGGACTTTTATTTCCAAATGTCTTTATTGATGTCAAATGTCACCATCTGCCATGGTGGTGGTGGTGTGTGTGTGTGTGTGTGTGTGTGTGAGAGAGAGAGAGAGAGAGAGATTCTCACATAATCAGTCTGTTTGTGAATATGAATTAATCCTTCATGTTCCCTCATAAACACGGTGATCCCTTGTCTTTGTGAATTCCTCAGATACACTTGTACCACTGAGACTCTGCTGTGGGGGTGGAGGGTGGGGTGAGGTTTGAAGGCAATGCCGCAGTGTGAAAACAGACGGTTTTATAGCAGGGAAGTGAAAAGTGAACTTGTCTGTGTGAAGATCACAGAAAAGCTCTGTCTGGCGCTGCGACCAAGAGACAAGTTTTGGGTTGTCAGTAAATGAACTCCTGTAATGAAAGCTCAAAATCAGAAAGAGGAAATGCTGGAAATATTCAGCAGCCCCGAAAGCAGCTGTGGAGAAATATCCCTATCGCCAGGATGTAACCCTTCAATTGCAGAGTTCACATTGCTCAGATCTCTCAATCTTAGCACCTTCGGGCAAGGAACGGGTAGAGCGGGAGTTGGGTCTGTGTTGACTTGAGCAAACAGAGCAATGCACAAACCCAGTAAACAGGAAATCCCTGTTTCAAATCCCAGAGAGAACTTTGAGGTCTTCCAAGTGATCAGTGCAATTGTACAAGTCACAATATCCCATCCTTGCTAATCAATATTGTCTTTCCCTTTACAGTGGATGATCTACAGAGATAAAACATATTTCGAGACTCCCCACAAATATCTCTACTATTTATTTACACGATCCGGGTATTTTCATCATTCGCAGAGAAAAATAATCTGCAATAAATCTAATGCTGTGAATTCATAAATACAGCTTTCCTTTTTTTCTATCTCTCAGGGAATTTCTAACACCGTCGAATGGTCTTAGAGTCATACAATCCCAACAGTGCTGAAGGAGACCGTTCTGCCCATCGAGTTTGTACCAACTCTCCAACAGAGAATCGCACACTGGACCTATCCCCACAGCGCCACGCATCCACCCCGGTAATCTACCCATACAAACACCTTGGGGAACAAGGGGCAATCCAGCATGGCCTATCCACCCAACTTGCTCATCTTTGGACTGTGGGAGTAAAGCAGATGACTTGGTTTCCTGAAATAATTTGCCTGGGTCAATATAGATTGAACAGAACTACAGAAGGTTAGCACCATCCAGGACAAAGCATCCCACTTCATTCGCTTCCCAAGCATTAAAAATTCACTCCCTCCACTCCCGACACACAATGACAGTAGTGTGCACCATCTGCACGATGCAGCAACTCAGCAAGGCTACTTTTCCAGCAGCTTCCAAACCCATGACTACGACAGCCTGGAAGGACAAGCGCAGCAGACACATCAGAATAACACCCCTACATTTCAGGGCACTGATATTTATTTATTGATTTGTAAATTGCTGTTGTGTGTGTGTGTTCTTTAACTATTTTTATCTTCCATAAAAAGTGAAATATCGAATTGAGAAAGATGTTACTATTTCTAACCCAACTAGCGAACGTTGTGTCAAACTCTAAGAAAGGTTTGTGATTTATTCTCGAGTCAGCGGTTTCCCTGGGAGCCGGGTTAACAGACACAGCATGGAGAGATGGCAGAGCAGGAAATGTCGGTGCCGAAGGTGAATCACATCAATGAGGCAGCAACTGGCTTGCTCCGAATCTGATCAGAAATCCGACTCTGGTGGGACTCGAACCCACAACCTTTGAATAGCTAATTTAATTATTTAGAAGTCCAACGCGCTTTCCATTGCGCCACAGAGCGGGAGTTTACTTTCCTGGTCCATCTATGGATCTTTGACACTGTAGAAGCTATTCGTAAGTTCAACAATCTCACACTTTAAACAACAAGAACTGTTAAGAATATGGTGTTACAGACATAACTAGGGTGTAGAGAAAGATCAACTTCATGCGAGATAAGTCCATTCAAGGTGAATTCAGATGTTCGGGATCCAGTCACAGAGGGAGGTGCCGAGGCCCAGGACACAGAGTTTGGAGAGGAGTTTTGTGGGAATAATAGTGTTGAAGGCTGAGCTGTAGTCAATAAATAGGAGTCTGACATAGGTGTCCTTGTTATCGAGGTGTTCCAGGATTCTGTGCAGGGCCAGGGAAATGGTGTCTGCTGTGGAGCTTTTGTGGCGGTTGGGACTGGCCTGTTAGACAGCAAGTCATTGTCCCGTGAGATGTTCAATGGTTGCGCGTCCAAATCTCATCGGAGTCCACTTTTGGGTAAAGTTTGAAGAAATTAGGGACTGGTGTGTCAATCTTCTCAGAGAAATAAAACTGCCGCCTGGAACTTCATAGAATGCCTACAGTGTAAAAGGACGACATTCGGCCCACCAAGCCTGTACTGACAACAATCCCACCCAGACTGTATCCCCGTGACCCCACATGTTTACCATGCTAATCCCCCTGACACTAAGGGGCTATTTAGCATGGCCAATCCCGCTAATACAGCACTAATTTTCATGGCTGACCTGCCGATTCTGGAAAGACAAAACCTTGCCACTGGCGTCTGCTTTGGAGCTTCTAAAACAACATTTTTGCAGGGTGGTGAACTCGTGTCCAAAGCAGGTAACCTGACTTGAATCGAGTTTCTCCGAGGATGAGATTTGTGGGAATGTGGAATTATTCTGGAACATTCACCCCTCAAGCCTGTGTCCCCAAAATTCATCTTGATTCTGTGAACCTCAAAACAAGCCATCAGTTGGGGGGTCAGAGAAAATGCATCACCGACGAGAATGGGATTCGAACCCACGCGTGCAGAGCACAATGGATTAGCAGTCCATCGCCTTAACCACTCGGCCACCTCGTCACACAATGCTTCGGCACCAAACCTTTACACAGGGTCATCTGGACTCGAAATGTCAGCTCTTCTCTCTCCTTGCGGATGCTGCCAGACCCGCTGAGATTTTCCAGCGTTTTCTCTGTTGACTTCTCACCAAACCAGCTCTTGTGTTTTAACACCCGTAACAAACAACATATTTCTCCCGCAGGATCATGTTGTGTTGCTGTTTACTCCTTAATCTCGGTTGGCTGTTACTCTTCCATTCCATGTCTAACCACAGAAAGTAAAGAGGGAGACAGTTCCATTCCCTGGGCCCAGTCTGATTTTGAATTGACTGAACATAACCCGGGTGTAAAAAGTAGTAAGTAGTGTGAGCTTGTGGCGCAACGGTAGCGCGTCTGACTCCAGATCAGACGGTTGCGTGTTCAAATCACGTCAGGCTCATGAAGCTTTTCTGGGTCGGATTTTGTATCTGGGTAAAGTTAATTTGTTCCCGGAATGACAAATTTCAAAACGATTGTAGAAATGACATTTTAGGGATGTTTCTGGTTCGCATGCTCAGATTATTTTTTGCACAGTTTTATATCTGAAACAATGTGTCAGAATTGTGAGGTGTTCATTTCTTGCAAAGTTAAAGCAAGGTCCACACTCTCAGATGTTTCTGTGGGTCATCAAAGGAGAGAGAGCTGACTGGTGGTGATTTAACAGGATAATTCATACCTCAGGAGAGGAGCAAGGATAAAAACAATCTCAGACGATACAGGAATTAATCCCGAGGACGATGAATGGGATGGATAGGATAGAGGTGGAAAGACTCTTCCCGCTCAAAAAAGACAGTAGGACTAGGGGGCACAGCCTCAAGATAAAGGGGGGGCGGTTCAGAACGGAGTTGAGGAGGAACTTCTTCACTCAAAGGGTGGTGAATCTCTGGAATTCTCTGCCCGTTGAAGTGGTGGAGGCTGCCTCGCTAAATATTTTTAAGAAGCGGGTTGATGGGTTTTTGATAAGAGAAGGGATTAAGGGTTATGGGGAGAGGGCGGGAAAGTGGAACTGAGCCACGACAGATCAGCCATGATCTTATTGAATGGCGGGGCAGGCTCGAAGGGCCAGATGGCCTACTTCTGCTCCTATTTCTTATGTTCTTATGTTCTTATGTTCTGGCTGAATAAACTGCCCAGCCAACTGAGCTAAACACTTATTTGATAAAAGGGGAACTCTCCGAAAGTTCATGCTGCCAAATAAACCTGCTGGGCTTTAACCTGGTGTTGTGAGATTACTTACTGTGAACCTGGGATAAATGTGCTGTGTTCCCCGTTAATGAAAATCAAGATGATGAAGCAAATTTACTGGCGAGAAAACTCGGACTCACCTTTGGGCAGCAGCCGAATGTTACTATTTGATGTTAGTAAGACCTCCGCCAGCAGCTGCGATGGCCGAGTGGTTAAGGCGTTGGACTTGAAATCCAATGGGGTTTCCCCACGCAGGTTCGAGCCCTGCTCGCAGCGGTTCTGATACACAGTGTTTCCAAATTATAATTTGTTTAGTGGGGTAACCACTAAAAAAACATAGTTTGGGGAAGCTCAGTGGTTATCACTGCTGCTTCACAGCTCCAGGGACCTGGGTTCGATTCCCGGCCTGGGTCACTGTCTATGTGGAGTTTGCACATTCTCCTCGTGCCTGTGTGGGTTTTCTCCCACAGTCCAAAGATGTGCGGGTTAGGTTGATTGGCCTTGCTAAAAATTTTCCTTAATGTCCTGAGATGAGTAGGTTAGAGGGATTAGTGGGGAAAATATGGGGGTAGGGCCTGGGTGGGATTGTGGTCCGTGCAGACTCAATGGGCAGAATGGCCTCTTGTAGCACTGTATGATTTCTATGATAACCGACGATGGTTTTGATCCATCGCTTCTTGGTTTTGGGTCTAGCTTCTGCTGTGCCACTCTGCCCCGAACGTTACCACTTCCTTCATCGATGTGACTGAACACATTGACGAAGGAAGAGCAGTGGATGTGGTTTACATGGACTTCAGCAAGGCATTTGATAAGGTCCCCCATGCAAGACTTCTTGAGAAGCTGAGAGGGCATGGGATCCAGGGGGCTTTGGCCTTGTGGATCCAGAACTGGCTTGCCTGCAGAAGGCAGAGAGTGGTTGTGGATGGGTCTTTTTCTGCATAGAACATAGAACATTACTGCGTAGAACAGGCCCTTCGGCCCACGATGTTGCGCTGACCAATTAAGAGAAAAGCAATGACCCTCTAACCTAAACCATTCCCTTTCCACCCATAAACCTATCCATGGACCTCTTAAACGCCCCCAAACTAGGCGCATCTACAACTGCAGCAGGCAGGGCATTCCAATCCCTCATCACCCTCTGGGTAAAGAACCTACCCCTGACATCCGTCCTATATCTACCACCCCTTAATTTAAAGCTATGCCCCCTCGTGCTAGCTTTCTCCATCCGAGGAAAAAGGCTATCACTGTCCACCCTATCTAAACCTCTAATCATCTTGTATGTTTCAATAAGGTCTCCTCTTAGCCACCTTCTTTCTAACGAAAACAACCCCAAATCCCTCAGTCTCTCTTCATAGGACCTGCCCTCCATACCAGGCAACATCCTGGTAAACCTCCTCTGCACCCTCTCCAATGCCTCCACATCCTTCCTATAATGTGGGGACCAGAACTGTACATAATACTCCAAGTGCGGACGCACCAGAGTTTTGTACAGTTGCAACATGACTTTGGACGCATGGAGGTCAGTCACCAGTGGAGTGCCCCAGGGATCTGTTCTACGACCCTTGCTGTTTGTCATTTTCATAAATGACCTGGATGAGGAAGTGGAGGGATGGGTTAGTAAGTTGGCCGACGATATGAAGGTTGGTGCTGTGGATAGTCTGGAGGGATATCAAAAGTTGCAGCGGGACATAGATAGGATGCAAGACTGGGCGGAGAAGTGGCAGATGGACTTCAACGAGGAAAAATGTGTTGTGGTCCATTTTGGCAGGACCAACGGGATGCAGGAGTACAATATCAAGGGTAGGAGTCTTAGCAGTGTTGAGGAGCAGAAGGATCTTGGGGTCCGGGTCCATAGGACTCTTAAATCGGCCTCGCAGGTGGAGGATGTGGTCAAGAAGGCGTATGGTGTACTGGCCTTCATTAATCGAGGGATTGAGTTTAGGAGTCGGGAGGTAATGCTGCAACTTTATAAGACCCTTGTCAGACCCCACTTGGAGTACTGTGTGCAGTTCTGGTCACCTCACTACAAGAAGGATGTGGAGGCTATTGAAAGGGTGCAGAGGAGATTTACAAGGATGTTGCCTGGATTGGGAGGCATGCCTTCTGAGGATAGGTTGAGGGAGCTCGGTCTCTTCTCCCTGGAGAGACGAAGGTTGAGAGGCGACCTGATAGAGGTTTATAAAATGTTGAGAGGTATAGTTAGGGTGGATTCTTGGAGGCTATTTCCCAGGGCTGAAATGGTCGCTACGAGAGGACACAGGTTTAAGGTGCTGGGGAGCAGGTACAGAGATGTTAGGGGTAAGTTTTTCACTCAGAGGGTGGTGAGTGAGTGGAATCGGCTGCCGTCGGTGGTGGTGGAGGCGAACTCACTGAGGTCTTCTAAGAGACTTTTGGATGAGTACATGTGATTTAATGGGATTGAGGGTTATAGATAGGCCTAGGAGATAGGGATATGATCAGTGCACCTTGTGGGCCGAATGGCCTGTTTGTGCTGTAGTTTTTCTATGTTCTATTATATTAAGTAGTCTGGTTGGAGGATTCCATCCAATGAAATACAACACAAATGCCCAACTTTCAGTGAAGTATTAGCAAAGTTAAATTAATCCGGATTTACAAAGTGCCTCAGAGACTGGGAGACAAATAATAAATCCACACTCACATTGTGAAGAAGGATTTGGAGATGCCAGTGTTGGACTGGGGTGGGCGCAGAAAGAAGTTTCACAACACCAGGTTAAAGTCCAACAGATTTATTTGAAATCACAAGCTTCCCAAGTGCTGCTCCTTCATCTTTTGAGTGGCGAGATTGGTTTCAGAAACTGGGCATTTATAGACAAAGGCACCATTACAAGGTAGGAATGTGAGTCTTTCCAGGGAATCAAGAATTTACAGGTACAGAAAATGCGAGTCGAGGGAGGGATGATCACGGGTTAAAGAGGTTAGTTGTATTTTGCAAGTCTAGGCCAAATGGTGGGGTTATATGTAGTGTGTCAGGGACTCGGTAGCATGGTGGTTAGCACTACTGTTTCAAAGCTCCAGGGTGCTGGGTTCGATTCTCGGCTCGAGTCACCGTCTGTGTGGAGTTTGCACATTCTCCTCGTGTCTGTGTGGAGTTTGCACATTCTCCTCGTGTCTGTGCGGGTTTCCTCCGGGTATTCCGGTTTCCTCCCACAGTCTGAAGAGATGTGCGGGTTAGGTTGATTGGCCATGCTAAGAAATTGCCCCTTAGTGTCCAGGGAGGCGTAGGTTCGAGGGATTAGTGGGTGTAATATGTGGGGGCAGGGTCTGGGTGGGATTGTACTCAGTGCAGACTCGATGGGCTGAAGGGCCTCTTTCTGCACTGGAGGGATTCTGTGAGCTGTCAGAATTTTGCTCACTCACTCAGCCTATCTATATCCACCTGCAAGCTCCTTATATCCTCTTTCACAAAATAATTTCCTTCCTTTGTGTCATCTGCACTCAACTAAAGCACGATAGGAATCACAAAAGTTTGGGGCCCCAGGACAGAGCCCTGGATGTGATTCCACTCATCACATCCTGCCAAACAGAACAAAAAGAGCACTGTAGGGATTCTATGAAAAGGTGGGAATCGTGTCCATACCAAATGCCCAACTTTCAGTAAAGTATTAGCAAGGTTAAATTTCTCCAGATTTACAAAGTGCCTCAGAGACTGGGAGATAAATAATAAGTCCACACTCACATTGTGAAGAAGGATTTGGAGATGTTATATAGATATATTTTTCACATTGACAGTTGAGAGCTTTGGATTTTTAGATCTAACATTTCAAGCATATATTTGTTTGAAAGCCAAAGAACAACTAATCGCCACTCCACTAATCAGCAGAGAGATTAACAAAATACATAATTATATTCACAATTATATTCTGGAATGCAAAGCAGGACAGTGGATCCACAGTTCGAACTGCTTCCTCACAGCACAAGGGGCCCAGGTTCAATTCTCAGCCTGGGAAACTGTCCTTGTGGAGCCCGGATCTTCTCCCCGTGTCTGCGTAGGTTTCCTCTCGGTGTTCTGGTTTTCATCCACAGCCGGAGAGGTGAGATGGTTCGGTGTATTGGTCAGGAAAATCCTCCAGAAGTATACCCGGAGAGCCGCCAGGGTATGGCTTCTCAAGGCTTTTCAGTTTAACTTCATTGCAGTATTAACGTGAACCAACAAATAAATTGAAAAAAAAAAGATAGCAGTTTTGGAGATTTAAAATTGTTCAGTTATATATAATACAACTGGAAAACACACTTTGGCATCTCCTTTTTGCCACCCCACTTCCACATTAATCAGTGTGGTTTTATTTATGCATCGGACAAGCTTCACTTGTCAAGAAGGCGTATGGGATGTTGGCCTTCATAGCGAGGGGGATAGAATATAAAAGTAGGGAGGTCTTGCTGCAACTGTACAGGGCACAGGTGAGGCCGCAGCTGGAGTACTATGTGCAGTTTTGGTCGCCACACTTGCGCAAGGATATCTTGGCCTTGGAGGGAGTGCAGAGGAGGTTCATTCAGCTGATACTGGAGATAAGAACATAAGAACATAAGAAATAGGAGCAGGAGTAGGCCATCTAGCCCCTCAAGCCTGCCCCGCCATTCAATAAGATCATGGTTGATCTGTCGTGTCTCAGTTCCACATCCCCACCCTCTCCCCATAACCCTTAATCCCCTCGCTTATCGAAAACCTATCAACCCGTGTCTTAAAAATATTTAGTGAGGCAGCCTCCACCACTTCAATGGGCAGAGAATTCCAGAGATTCACCACCCTTTGAGTGAAGAAGTTCCTCCTCAACTCCTTTCTAAACCGCAGCAAGACCTCCCTACTTTTATATTCAATCCCCCTCGTTATGAAGGCCAGCATCCCATTCACCTTCCTGACCACCTGCTGCACCTGCAGGCTGGGTTTTTGCGACTCATGCACAAGGACCCCCAGGTCCCTCTGCACCGTCGCCTGCTGCAGTTTTTCGCCATGTTGAGGGGATTGGACTATGAAGAGAGGCTGAATAGACTGGGCCTGTACTCGTTGGAGTTTAGAAGGATGAGGCGGGTTCTTATAGAGATGTATAAGATAATGAAGGGGATGGATAGGGTAGAGGTAGAGAGATTCTTCCCGCTTAGAAAGGATAGCAGGACTAGAGGGCACAGCCTCAAGATAAGGGGGGAGCAGTTTAGAACGGAGTTGAGGAGGAACTTCTTCAGTCAAAGGGTGGTGAATCTCTGGAATTCTCTGCCCGTTGAAGTGGTGGAGGCTGCCTCGCTGAATATATTGAAGTCACGGGTAGATAGGTTTCTGATAGACAGGGGAATTAAGGGGAGAAAGCGGGAAAGTGGAACTGATCCACTATCAGATCAGCCATGATCTTATTGAATGGCGGGGCAGGCTCGAAGGGCTAGATGGCCCTACTCCTGCTCCTATTTCTTATGTTCTTGTGTTCATTCCTGGACAGCACAATCTCCCTGTAAATGTGAAGGGAACATCCGGACTGGGAAGAGAGCACAGCCAGTGTTGCATACAATGACAACATTACTGTGTTAAAAGAAAGCACATTTTCTGTCTGGGACCATGACATGTGTTTAATGGGATGTTGGCATTTATAGCGAGGGGGATAGAATATAAAAGCAGAGGGGATCTAATAGAGGTATATAAGATTATGAAGGGTATAGATAGAGTAAACAGAGGTAAGCTATTTCCTATGTTAGCGACACACAGTACGAGGGGCCACTGGCTTAGGGTGAGGGGGGAGAGGTATAACACAGATATTAGAGGGAGGGTTTCCACACGGAGGGTAGTGGGGGTATGGAATGCTCTGCCAAGTAAGGTGGTGGAGGCAGGCATGCTGTAGTTGTTTAAGAGTAACTTAGACAGGCACATGAGTGGGCTGGAGATGGGAGGATATAGGAGATTGTTTTAAACAAGGTTCATTAGCATTGGGACATCCCTGGTAATGTGTAAGTATGAGGAATGATACTAATGTTTTTCTCTTTTAATTCACAGGTTTTAAGTCGGTCCGCCTCGTTGTCCAACGAGGGGCATACACGCGATGGGTCATACTTGGGCTGCTCTTGGGTGTTCGAGAATAACCTAGTGCTTCATGTCGTTAGTGTGTGCTTAAACTGGACCAGATACTGGGCAAGACGACAGCTCAGTGACTATCACTGATTGCTGTGCAGACACATGGATTTGAGCCGGTGTCTGTGGGAGTTTGCGCATTCTCCCCGTGCTTGCGTGGGTTTTCTCCGGGTGCTCCGGTTTCCTCCCACACCCCAAAGATGTGCTATTAGGCTGATTGGAGGTAATAAATTGTCCCTAAATTAGTTTCCCTCAATGTGGAATGCCATAAGCGTAGATAAGGGTCATGGGTGGAGGGGGGACTGGAATTGTTAAAATGGCGGCGCGGGCTCGTTGGGCCGAAGGGCCTGTTTCCCAGGCTGTTTTTGTTCTTTGTTCTTTATTTGTACAGGGCACTGGTGAGGCCGCAGCTGGAGTACTGTGTGCAGTTCTGGTCGCCGCACTTGCGAAAGGATATATTGGCCTTGGAGGGAGTGCAGAGGAGGTTCACTAGGCTGATACCGGAGATGAGGGGGTTGGACGATGAAGAGAGACTAAATAGACTGGGTCCGTACTCGTTGGAGTTTAGAAGGATGAGGGGGGATCTTATAGAGACGTATAAGATAATGAAAGAGATGGATAGAGTAGAGGTAGAGAGATTCTTCCCACTTAGAAAGGATAGTAGGACTAGAGGGCACAGCCTCAAGATGAGGGCGGGGAGGGTGCAGTTTACATCAGAGTTGAGGGGGAACGTCTTCACTCAAAGGGTGGTGAGCCTCTGGAATTCTCTGTCCATTGATGTGGTGGAGGCTACCTTGAATATATTTAAGTCACGGGTAGATAGGTTTCTGATAGACAGGGGAATTAAGGGTTATGGGGAGAAAGCAGGAAAGTGGAACTGATCCACTTCAGATCAGCCATGATCTTATTAAATGGTGGGCAGGCTTGAAGGGCTAGATGGCCTACTCCTGCTCCTATTTCTTATGTTCTTATAGCAGAGATAACAATCGCGATGAAAACAAAATAACACAGGAATAAAATGACAGTAGTCTCTGTCAAATATCAATTAAATATTGTCGTAAATATTCAGCATTTCGAATGTTTGTTTAGCTCAGGCTGAGGTCTGTGTAAATGCATCAATGTATTTGTTGGTCTTTAGGAGACTGGTCAAAAACAATCCATCTTTCCATTAATTGGGCCTCTACTCCCTGGAGTTCTGAAGAATAAGATGAGATGTATTTAAGGTGTCCAAGACTATAAAGGGGATTGACAAAAGTAGACACGGTGAGGGTTTTTCTGTCTTGTATGACAGACTAGAGTATGAGAATTAATATAAGTTTAGGCATAAAAGTTGGCAAATTTACTACAGAAAACTGGGGAAATTACTTTATCAAATTGTCGTGAGTCTGTGGAATTCTATGCCCCAGAGTGTAATCGATGCAGAGACTTTAGATAAATTTGAGGAAGAATAGAGTTGATTTTCAAATTGAACAGGATAAAGGGCTGTTACTGGAATTGAGGTCAACTTGAGATCAGCCATGAGCAGATTCTATGGCTAAATTGCCTACTTGCATTGACACACTGGAAACATAGGTACCCACATCACTGTTCTCAATTGTTTTGTTTATGAATTAAGTGAATAATCAATGTGAGCGGATATTTTACCGCGCTCTTGAACTGCTCCCTGAACTTTGACTGAGTCACCCCATAAATAAACGTGTTTGTGCAGCAACTTAATATCTGCAACATAAATCCAACTTGTCGAAAGATGTATAAGGAACCTTCGTAATCTTTGGGATTTGATCCTGTAATGCTATAAAATAAGAACTCAATAACACGTATCAGCCACAGAAGTATGAAGCTGCCAGATATGGTGAAAAGTAAAATCATAGATTTCCGTCTGCTCTCCATTTCAGGGTCACTTCGATTCTCTCCCTTACTCTGACCCCTCAGTCCCTTACGAACTCGACTGGCTATTAAAATATGTCTGACTGTTAAAGCATTCAGCAGTAAGATTAAGACAAATGGCAGCAATGGTGTCAGAACAGTATCAAACCAGTCGTATATCACCCATCCGATATCAGTAAAGTAGCTTGGCTTTGCATTACAGCTCCATGGCACATCATTAATTACCCATCCAGGTTCAAGGGTAAAATACAAAGGAATGTTTTTTAAACAAAGCAGAATGCTGGTTGTTATTAGAATCACAGCCACTGTTTTCTCAGTGCAATATTTAGTTTTCAGCTTCAGGCAACAAATGGCCACAAAACGGTCAAAGGAGAAAGTCACAGTGAACCAGACAGAACAGTCCGTTGCTGCCCCAACCAGGACAAGGATAATTCTGAACACAGTGGTGGTATTCAGGAAAGTCCCCGGGAAATAATAATAACTGATCCTTGAGAAAATGACATCAGTGATAATGACCAGTAGGTCCGCCATTGCCATGGCCACCAGATAGCGAGTCGTGCAGTTGGAGAGACCACATTTTCCCCGAGAAAGGATCGCAATCGCCACTAAATTAACTGCAAATAGAAACAAAAAGGGGGAAAACAAAAAGTAACACTTACTGACCAAGTATACTCAGTGTCTTCCCTTGAGAGTCTTCCCTCTGACCCCACAGTCCCTTGTGAACTTGACTGGATACTAAAAGATGCCTGACTGATAAAAAGCCGATGGATCTCGATCTTGTCAGAAGTTGTTTCTCAATAGTGACCTCAAGATGACAAATTTGGGCTCAGTATTACACCAGCCCACAGGTTGCCATTTTAAGATGTTAATGAAACCAGAGTGTTCTTCCCTGATTTTACATAGAATCATAGAACCCTGCAGTGCAGAAAGAGGCCCTTCGGCCCATCGAGTCTACACTGACCACAATCCCATCCAGGCCCTACCCCCATATCATACCCAATAATCCCTCTAACCTACACATCCCTGGATACTAAGGGGCAATTTCTTAGCATGACCAATCAACCTAACCCGCACATCTTTAGACTGTGGGAGGAAACCGGAGCACCCAGACACGAGGAGAATGTGCAAACTCCACACAGACAGTGACCCGAGCCGGGAATCGAACCTTAGGGTCTGTGAAGCAGCAGTGTTAACCCACTGTGCTACCGTGCCACCCCATACTTTTAATGGGTTCAATGTTTGCAGACAGATTTGCTCTCTAAAACCTATGCCAGACGCAGGGAAATCCATGATCCATGATCGAACCTCTGATTGGGATCAGAGCTATGTCAGGGGTAAGTTTTTCACTCAGAGCATTAATGCATTATCCCAACCTTTGGATTTTTTTTGACCTGGTTATGGACCAACAATCAATGCAGTTTTATGTTAACAGTTGGACCAATTCCACATTTCCAAACAATGGAGCATGAGCTGTGCCGACCATTGTGTCGAGCGGTGAATTCTCCTGGAAGCCTCGCACTTTATTCACATTTCTTCCACGCCTGTCACTCAGTGTTCCAAATGATAGAAAAAAATGGCATCCTGTCCAATTATCATTCAGCGGCAATGTTCAGGCATCTCGTGTTTGCTTCTATTTAAATAATGCTTTTATTACAAAGAACAACACAGCACGGGAAGCAGGCCCAATGAGCCCATTTTAACATTGTACTTTTCCTCTTCCACCCTTGATCCATTTATTGTAGGTGAAATACAGGGATACGCTGACAGAAACGATTTGAAACGGTTCTATAATGACCTCAACACTCTTTATGGACCTCAATCTTTTGGGAGCTCCCCCTTTCCTGAGTACAGATGCTCCAACTCTCATTACGGAGAGGGCTCAGATCCTGCAGAGGTGGGCTGAACATGTTGAAACCATCCTCAGCCGACTGTAATCTATTAACGATGAGGCAATAGACAGGATTTCCCAGGTCGATATTAACAGCGCCATGTAGTAGCAGAAGCCAGCGGGGCAGATAAGAACAGAAGAACATAAGAAATAGGAGCAGGAGTAGGGCCATCTCACCCTCCGAGCCTGCCCCGCCATTCAATAAGATCATGGCTGATCTGAAGTGGATCAGTTCCACTTTCCCGCTTTCTCCCCTGTCTATCAGAAACCTATCTACCCGTGACTTAAATATATTTAGTGAGGCAGCCTCCACCACTTCAAAGGGCAGAGAATTCCAGAGATTCACCACCCTTTGAGTGAAGAAGTTCCTCCTCAACTCCGATCTAAACTGCCCCCCCCCCCTTATCTTGAGGCTGTGCCCTCTAGTCCTGCTGTCCTTTCTAAGCGGGAAGAATCTCTCTACCTCTACCCTATCCATCCACTTCATTATCTTATACGTCTCTATAAGATCCCCCCTCATCCTTCAAAACTCCAACGCGTACAGACCCAGTCTATTCAGCCTCTCTTCATAGTCCAACCCTCTCATCTCCAGTATCAGCCTAGTGAACCTCCTCTGCACTCCCTCCAAGGCCGAAATATCCTTACGCAAGTGCGGCAAACAAAACTGCACACAGTACTCCAGCTGCGGCCTCACCAGTGCCCTGTACAGTTGCAGCAAGACCTCCCTGCTTTTATATTCTATCCCCCTCGCTATAAAGGTCAGCATCCCATTCGCCTTCTTGATCATCTGCTGCACCTGCAGACTGGGTTTTTGCGACTCGTGCACAAGAACGCCCAGGTCCCTCTGCACCGTATCATGCTGCAGCTTTTCACCCTTTTAATAGTAATCCCTCCTACTATTATTCCTGCCAAAGTGGATAATCTCACACTTGCTAACATTATAACCTCAAACTTGCTAACATTACAACCTCACACTTGCTAACATTTGCCATGCCCGCAGAGATGTACAAAGCTGTACATGTCGGGAAAATCACCCAGTTTCTCCAGTCCTTCTGGAAACAAGGATCCATTCCTCAGGAACTTAAAGATGCTTCCATCTACAAGGGGAAGGGCAATCGACAAGTGTGCAACAACCACTGAGGAATCTCGCTGCTCTCCATTACAGGAAAAACCCTCGCAAGAGTGCTGATAAATCGTATGGCCATGCACAGGCTATCAAGCTTACTCAGCAAGGTGTATTGCTGAAGCACAACTTAAGCACGAGCTGCGCAAGTCCAGAGCCACCAGCGCAACAACGACAGTGTCTACACAAGACTGTCCAATATGTACCAGAACATTCCATGCCCGGATTGGCCTGTTCTTTGGGCACACCGCAACCAGCCTCGAAATGACCAATGGTGTGGAGGTCCTCATCGATGATGATGGATGAACAACAGATTTAAATAACGTTAGCCACATGAGGTTATCCACTTTGGTAGAAATAATAGTAGGAGGGATTGTTACTTAAAGCTGCAGCAGGCTACGGTGCAGAGGGACCTGGGGGTTCTTGTGCATGAGTCGCAAAAACCCAGCCTGCAGGTGCAGCAGGTGGTCAGGAAGGCGAATGGGATGCTGGCCTTCATAGCGAGGGGGATAGAATATAAAAGCAGGGAGGTCTTGCTGCAACTGTACAGGGCACTGGTGAGGCTGCAGCTGGAGTACTGTGTGCAGTTTTGGTCATCGCATTTGCGAAAGGATATTTTGGCCTTGGAGGGAGTGCAAAGGAGTTTTACTAGGCTGATACCGGAGATGAGGGGGTTAGGATATGAGGAGAGATTGAATAGACTGGGTCTGTACTCGTTGGAGTTTAGAAGGATGAGGGGGGATCTTATAGGGACGTATAAGATAATGAAAGGGATGGATAGGGTAGAGGTAGAGAGATTCTTCCCGCTTAGAAAGGACAGCAGGACTAGAGGGCACAGCCTCAAGATAAGGGGGGGGGGGGTGCAGTTTGGATCGAAGTTGAGGAGGAACTTCTTTACTCAAAGGGTGGTGAATCTCTGGAATTCTCTGCCCGTTGAAGTGGTGGAGGCTGCCTCGCTGAATATATTTAAGTCATGGGTAGATACGTTTCTGATAGACAGGGGAATTAAGGGGAAAGTGGAACTGATCCACTTCAGATCAGCCATGATCTTATTGAATGGCGGGGCAGGCTCGAGGGGCTAGATGGCCCTACTCCTGCTCCTATTTCTGATGTTCTTATAAATAATGCCGGCTGACAGCGAATGCAGAGAGAAGAGTTAATGCCATGGCACTGAATTTGAGAATTTGTGTTGCCCCTGAAGTAAAATGTACAGTTTGATCAGAAAATAAAGTTATGAAGGGCATACGCCTCCCAGTTAGTACAATAGTGGCACGGAACAGAATTCTGTAGAATGCTGCCCATTAGTCAAGTCATAGAGAATCGCAGAGAAAATCTAAAGCAGCAACCAGCTGTCACCGAGATTTCCACCACCTCAGCTGCGTGAATCACTTACCGGGGACCCCAATGGCAGCAATGAATGTATAGTAAATTTTCTCGATACTGTCTATTGTTCGATGCATTTTCAGAGTGAAGTAAAGTGTCCCTTTGTCCTTCAGGCAATACTAAGCTCGGAAGCTTCGTGCACTCTCTAATATTATATCTTTATATCACGCGGGACCTCTAATGGGATAACTGTTACAAAATCGCTCAACTTATTTTTTTTAATCAAGCATATATCACGCTAAGTTAATTCCCTGTGATGATAGATCATGTTTTGCCCTGGGACTGAACTGAACGCTTTAGATCATATTAATTAAAGAGCATGAGGTGGGACGATAGCAATGGTGTTGTTCACCGCGATGCCTCACATAGATTGACTGGTGTCACTGACATCGCTATTCTGTAATTCCAAACCAAATATGAAAGTCTATCTCTCTCAGGGCTGCTCGACTGAACTACATAGAACATTCCAGCGCAGTACAGGCCCTCGATGTTGCGCCGACCAGTGGAACCAATCTAATGACCCTCTAACCTAAACTATTCCAATGTTACCCATATGCCTATCCACTGACCATTTGAACATCCTTAAAGTTGGCGAGTCCACAACTGCTGCAGGCAGGGCATTTCACGCCCTCTGAGTAAAGAACCTACCTCTGACATCCGTCCTATAATTATCGCCCCTCAATTTAAAGCTATGTCCCCTCGTGTTAGCCATCACCATCCGAGGAAAAAGGCTGTCCACCCTATCTAACCCTCTGATCATCTTGTATGCCTCAATTAGGTCACCTCGTAACCTTCTTCTCTCTAAAGAAAACAACCTCAAGTCCCTCAGCCTTTCCTCATAAGACCTTCCCACCATACCAGGCAACATCCTGGTAAACCTCCTCTGCACCCTTTCCAATGCCTCCACATCTTTCTTATAATGCGGTGACCAGAACTGTACGCAATACTCCAAGTGCGGCCGCACCAGAGTTTTGTACAGTTGCAACATGACCTCACGGCTCCGAAATTCAATCCCTCTACCAATAAAAGCTAACACATCATACGCCTTCTTAACAACCTTATCAACCTGGGTGCCAGCTTTCAGGGATCTATGTACATGTACCCCGAGATCTCTCTGCTCGTCGACACTACCAAGAGTCCTTCCATTAGCCCGATATTCTGTACTCCTGTTACTCTTACCAAAGTGAATTGCCTCACGCTTTTCCGCACACCTCTTGAAGTGCATTGAGTTACAGGAGAGGCATCTGAAGGAACTAACGCCCTGGGTTTGATGAGTTTAATCTGAGGATACTAAAGCAAGTAACTAAAAAGATGGCGAAAAGATGGTGGAGTACAATGTTAGCAAGTGTGAGGTTATCCACTTTGGCAGGAATAATAGTAGGAGGGATTACTATTTAATGGGGGAAAAGCTGCAGCATGCTACGGTGCAGAGGGACCTGGGCGTCCTTGTGCATGAGTCGCAAAAACCCAGTCTGCAGGTGCAGCAGGTGATCAAGAAGGCGAATGGGATGCTGGCCTTCATAGCGAGGGGGATAGAATATAAAAGCAGGGAGGTCTTGCTGTAACTGTACAGGGCACTGGAGAGGCCGCAGCTGGAGTACTGCGTGCAGTTTTGGTCGCCACACTTGCGCAAGGATATATTGGCCTTGGAGGGAGTGCAGAGGAGGTTTACTAGGCTGATACCGGAGATGAGGGGGTTGGACTATGAAGAGAGATTAAATAGACTGGGTCTGTACTCGTTGGAGTTTAGAAGGATGAGGGGGGATCTGATAGAGACGTGTAAGATAATGAAGGGAATGGATAGGGTAGAGGTAGAGAGATTCTTCCCGCTTAGAATGGATAGCAGGACTAGAGGGCACAGCCCCAAGATAAGGCGGGGGGGGGGCAGTTTAGAACGGAGTTGAGGAGGAACTTCTTCACTCAAAGGGTGGTGAATCTCTGGAATTCTCTGCCCGTTGAAGTGGTGGAGGCTGCCTCGCTGAATATATTGAAGTCACGGGTAGATAGGTCTCTGATAGACAGGGGAGAAAGCGGGAAAGTGGAACTGATCCACTATCAGATCAGCCATGATCTTATTGAATGGCGGGGCAGGCTCGAAGGGCCTACTCCTGCTCCTATTTCTGATGTTCTTATATGAATGGAGTTTTACCCTAACTAATGTGTCAGGAATGTAATGTGTCCATTGCTTCTAAGAGTGAAGCAAGGTCCACCGTCCCAGAGGTTTCTCAGGGGGAATCAAAGCGAAGAGCCGACAGGTTTGTGATTTAACTGGAGGATCCACACCTCAGGCGAGGAGCAAGGCTGAGAAGCTGGACTCATCACGAACAACCTCAGAAGATACGGGAATCGATCCTGAGGATATGGGCTGAATCCTGCCAAGTGAACTAAGCCAAGGAGAAAGTAAATTCTGCGGTGACGCACATCAAGAAGATGATGCAAATTTACTGCCAAGAATATCTAGATATGCCATTAAGCAGTGGTGGATTTTATTTTTGACGTGAGTGCGAATATGATAGCAGATTGTAATTTCGATCCATCAACCTTTACCAGGATGTTGCCTGGTATGGTGGGAAGGTCTTACGAGGAAAGGCTGAGGGACTTGAGGTTGTTTTCGTTAGAGAGAAGAAGGCGACCTAATTGAGGCATACAAGATGATCAGAGGGTTAGATAGGGTGGGCAGTTTTTCCTCGGATGGTGAGGGCTAACACGAGGGGACATAGCTTTAAATTGAGGGGTGGTAATTATAGGGCGGAGGTAGGTTCTTGACTCAGAGGGCGTGGAATGCCCTGCCTGCAGCAGTTGTGGACTCGCCAACTTTAAGTGCGTTCAAATGGTCAGTGGATAGGCATATGGATAACATTGGAATAGTTTAGGTTAGAGAGTCATTAGATTGGTTCCACTGGTCGGCGCAACATCGAGGGCCAAAGGGCCTGTACTGCGCTGTAATGTTCTATGCTTGGTTTATGTGACCAGCACACTAGTGCTGTGCCTTTTCCTTCTATTACAGTTCCAAGGGAGCCAGGGAACTATTCATTGTATGACTTAAAATCCGCGTATTGGGAAGTTAACCCTGGCTGGACAGTAACACATAACACCATCTCCAGTCTAACAGGCAGAGAAAGACGCACAGAAAAAGCAGGAGAGACTATCAGGATACGTAGAAAATGCCAGACAGAAAAGTACCAAGCTAAAGGGTGGCACAGTAGCACAGAGGGTTAGCACTGCTACTTCATAGATCTAGGGTCCTGGGTTCGATTCCTGGCCTCGGGTCACTGTCTGTGTGGAGTTTGCGCATTCTCCTCGTGTCTGCGTGGGTTTGCTCCGGTTTCCTCCCACAGTCCAAAGATGTGCGGGTTAGGTGGATTGGCCATGCTAAGAAATTGCCCCTTAGTGTCCTGGGATGTGTAGGTTAGAGGGATTAGTGGGTATAATATATCGGGATAGAACATAGAACATTACAGCGCAGAACAGGCCCTTCGGCCCACGATGTTGCGCCGACCAGTTAAAAAACAATGACCCACTAACCTAAACCAATCCCTTTTCGTCCATAAACCTATCCACGGATCTCTTAAACGCCCCCAAACTAGGCGCATTTACAACTGCAGCAGGCAGGGCATTCCAATCCCTCACCACCCTCTGGGTAAAGAACCTACCCCTGACATCCGTCCTATAACTACCCCCCCTTAATTTAAAGCCATGCCCCCTCGTGCTAGATTTCTCCATCAGAGGAAAAAGGCTATCACTATCCACCCTATCTAAACCTCTAATCATCTTATATGTTTCAATAAGATGCCCTCTTAGCCGCCTTCTTTCTAACGAAAACAACCCCAAATCCCTCAGCCTCTCCTCATAGGACCTCCCCTCCATACCAGGCAACATCCTGGTAAACCTCCTCTGCACCGTCTCCAAAGCCTCCACATCCTTCCTGTAATGTGGGGATCAGAACTGCACACAGTACTCCAAGTGCGGCCGCACCAGAGTTGTGTACAGTTGCAACATGACGCTGCGACTCCTAAATTCAATCCCCCTACCAATAAACGCCAAGACACCGTATGCCTTCTTAACAACCTTATCTACTTGACTCCCAACTTTCAGGGATCTATGTACACATACACCTCGATCCCTCTGCTCATCCACACTATTCAAAGTCCTGGGATAGGGCCTGGATGGGATTGTGTTTGGTGTAGACTCGTTGGGCCTCTCCCTGCACTGTAGCGTTTGATGATTCAAATCAGCAAGATACTGGTTATGGGGAGAAGGTGGGACTGATCCACTTCAGATCAGCCATGATCTTATTGAATGGCGGGGCAGGCTCGAAGGGCTAGATGGCCCTACTCCTGCTCCTATTTCTTATGTTCTTATACTGAGATGGAAAAACTGATCATTTCTGAACAAACTGTTTTCTGTTACATATCGTTTTGTTTAAGTGTTCTCCCTGCTGTATAACTGTTCACTCTCCTGTTCTACTTTCCCGCTCTCTCCCCATAATCCTTAATTCCCCTGTCTATCAGAAACCTATCTACCTGTGACTTAAATATATTTAGCGAGGCAGCCTCCACCACTTCAACGGGCAGAGAATTCAAGAGATTCACCACCCTTTGAGTGAAGAAGTTCCTCCTCAACTCCGATCTAAACTGGCCCCCCTCATATCTTGAGGCTGTGCCCTCTAGTCCTGCTGTCCTTTCTAAGCGGGAAGAATCTCTCTACCTCTACCCTATCCATCCCCTTCATTATCTTATACGTCTCTATAAGATCCCCCCTCATCCTTCTAATCTCCAATGTGTACAGACCCAGTCTATTCAATCGCTCCTCATAAGCAAAAACCCTCATCTCCGGTATCAGCCTGGTGAACCTTCTCTGCACTCCTAAGGTTTGCACTTCTAATCTGAAACCCACACAGACCTGGGGCGATTCAAACATAACATAATTTAAAGATATGTTTAATAACACATTGCACCCGAACACATCACAAATTTTCAATATTTTAACATTGTGAGAACAGTTTCATTTTGTGGTTTCGAATCAACTGTGAGGAGTGTGAAATCTAGCTATTGCATGAGGATAAGAGACTGTATTTATCTGTCCACGCCTGATCTGAAAGTGATACAATATCAAGGAGTACAATATCAAGGGTAGGAGCCTTAGCAGTGTTGAGGAGCAGAAGGATCTTGGGGTCCGGGTCCGTAGGACTCTTAAATCGGCCTCACAGGTGGAGGTTGTGGTCAAGAAGGCATATGGCATATCGAGGGATTGAGTTTAGGAGTTGGGAGGTAATGCTGCAACTTAATAAGACCCTTGTCAGACCCCACTTGGAGTACTGTGCGCAGTTCTGGTCGCCTCACTACAGGAAGGATGTGGAAGATATTGAGAGGGTGCAGAGGAGATTTACAAGGATGTTGCCTGGATTGGGAGGCATGCCTTATGAGGATAGGTTGAGGGAGCTAGGTCTCTTCTCCCTGGAGAGACGAAGGTTGAGAGGCAAACTGATAGAGGTTTATAAAATGTTGAGAGGAATAGATAGGGTGGATTCTCGGAGGCTATTTCCCAGGGCTGAAATGGTCGCTACGAGAGGACACAGGTTTATGGTGCTAGGGAGCAAGTACAGAGGAGATGTCAGGGGAAAGTTTTTCACTCAGAGGGTGGTGAGTGACTGGAATCGGCTGCCGTTGGTGGTGGTAGAGGCGAACTCGCTGGGGTCTTTTAAAAGACTTCTGGATGAGTGCATGGGATTTAATGGGATTGGGAGTTACAGATAGTTCTATGGCCTGGTAGGTCTGGATATGTTCGGCACAACTTGTAGGCTGAAGGGCCTGTTTGTGCTGTAATGTTCTATCTTCTATGTTCTATGATGCTTCTGTCTCACTTCTGCCATGTTGCATCGCCTATTGCCAGTGGCTGCAAATGCAAACTTCCATCAACACTTAGATTATACTTGATGGAAGGCTTGAGATAAATATTGGATTCATGGATGAAAAACTGGGACACACGACCATATTGATTTCAATGTATTGATTTACTAATGCACTTAATAATTGATACAACTGGGTATTTCATTGCCCTCTTGAACTGCTCTCTGAACTTGGACTGAGTCACTCCATAAATCAATGTGTTTGTGCAGCAACTTGAAATCCGCAGCATATATCCAACTTTCCGAAAGACGAATTCACAACTGTTATAGTCTCCAGGATCTTTCCTTGTGATGACATAATATAAGAACTCTGTTACATGTGTCAACCACAGAAGTATGAAGCTGCCGGATATGGTGAAGAGTAATATCACAGATTTCCTTCTGCTTTCCATCTCTGTGTCACTCTGAGTCTCTGTCTTGCTTTGATCCCTCAGTCTCTTGCGGATTCGACTGGCCACTAAAATATATCTGACAGTCAGAGCGTTCAACAATAGAATTAATGCAAATGGCAACATTGGTGTTAAAATTCTATCAAACCAGTCAAATCCCACCCATCCAGGCTCAGTGAAATAGCTTGGCTTTATTACACAGTCCCATGGCACATTATCAATTATCCATCCATGATCAACTGTAAAGTAAAAGGGGATATTTTTTAAACAGAGCACAACGCCAGTTGTGGATAGAACCAATATCGCTGTTTTTTTAGAACGATGTTTTATTTTCAGGTTTTGACAACAAATGACCACAAACCGATCAAAAGAGAAATTGACAGTAAACCAGACAGAACAGTCTGCAGCTGAACGAGTCAGAACATAGATAACACTACAGACAGGGGTTATATCCAGGAAAGATCCACGGAAATAATAATAATTCAATCGATATAGTATGACCTCACTGATAATCACAAAAAGATCCGCTGTTGCCATGGCCACCAGGTAATGTGTCGTGCAGGTAGAGAGACCACACTTTCCCCGGGATAGGATAGCAATCGCTGTTAAATTAACTGCAAGGGAAAGTAGGAACTGTAAATTAAAATGTCAATATAAAATCATCACAAGGAAACCCGTGATAAAAATCGAGATTCTAGAGAAAAGTGCGTCGCCACTTGGGACGAGTGATAAAATGAAAAGACAATTCTAACAATCACCCACTTTCCACAAATAAAATCACAGAATTCCAACAATGCAAACCGTGGCAATTCAGCTATGAAGCTTGCAGCGACAGCAATCCCACATCTGCACACATTATTGATGTTTTTCTCTTTTAATCCACAAGTGATTCGGTCCGCCTTGTTGTCCAACAAGGGGTATACACACGATGGGTCGTACGAGGGCTGCTCTTGGATGTTTCAAGAGTTGCCTAGTGCTTCACATCGTTAGTGTACGCTTAAACTGGACCAGCAGACGGGCAACATGACAGCTCAGTGACTATCACTGTTTGCTGTGCAGATACATGGATTTGGGTGAGTGTCTGCGGGAGTTTGCGCATTCTCCCCGTGCTTGCGTGGGTTTCATCCGGGTGCTCCGGGTTCTGGGGTGTGGGAGGACAGAGGCCAATTTATACACAGTTGTACAAAACCTCAATTGTAACATTGACTTACCAGGAACACCAATGACACCAAAAAATGTATAATATATTTTCCCAACGCTGTAAAATGTTTCACGCATTTTCTCGATTAACTGTAATATCCCTTCGTGCTGCAGGTAATCTGCCTTCACCAAGCTCAGTGTGGGTTCATTCCCAGAGCAGTTAATTTATATCTTGTAGCTAGCAGCAGGAAAAGTGTGATTTCAACATCTTTCAATTCATTGCAATTACATTACTGGATAAACAGATTACGACATCCAGATCTGTGTGTTAAGATAATATAGATTCATTTTCTCAGATCTAAATGAAAACAAAATCTTAGATTTTTCTATAAGTTGACTGGTGAAAATTTTACACAATTTTCATCCACAAATGAAACCATTCTTTCAAAACCCAACAACTCAATGCCTGAATCATGTTGAACTTTCTGACCAGTAACCATTCATTTCCAAGTGCGCAAAAGTCCAACAGCTGTCCCACAGCACGATGAATCATAGACATCCTACAGTGCAGAAAGAGGCCATTCAGCCCATTGCATCTGCACTAACCACAATCCCACCCAGGCCCTACACCCACATCGCTACATATTTTAACCACTAATCCCTCTAACCTACACATCTCAGGACACTAAGGGGCAATTTTAGCATGGCCAATCCACCTAACCCTCACATCTTTGGACTGTGGGAGGAAACCGGAGCACCCGGAGGAAACCCACGCAGACACGAGGAGAATGTGCAGGAATGGCCAGGAATCCAACCCAGGTGCCTGGAGCTGTGAAGCCGCAGTGCTAACCCACTGTGCTACCCAATAAAAACATTCGTGAACAAGATGAGTTTTTCTTAACCTGCACATCTTTGGACACTAAGGGACAATTTAGCATGGCCAATCCCCCTAACCTGCACATCTTTGGACACTAAGAGACAATTTAGCATGGTCAATCCACCTAACCTGCACATCTTTGGACACTAAGGGACAATTTAGCATGGTCAATCCACCTAACCTTCACATCTTTGGACACTAAGGGACAATTTAGCATGGCCAATCCACCCAACCTGCGCATCTTTGGACACTAAGGGACAATTTAGCATGGCCAATCCACCCAACCCGCACATCTTTGGATACAAAGAGACAATTTAGCATGGCCAATCCACCTAACCCACACATCTTTGGACACTAAGGGACAATTTAGCATGGCCAATCCACTTCACCTGCACATCTTTGGAGGCTAACGGGTAATTTAGCATGACAAATCCACCCAACCTGCACACCTTTGGAGACTAAGTGGTAATTTAGCATGGCCAATCCACCCAACATGCACACCTTTGGACAATAAGGGGCAATTTCCCTTGGCCAATCCACCTAACCTACACATCTTTGGACACTAAGGGACAATTTAGCATGGCCAATCCACCTCACCTGCACATCTTTGGACTGTGGGAGGAAACCCACGCAGACACAAGGAGAATGTGCAAACTCCAGACAGACAGTGACCTGAGCCGGGAATCGAACCCAGGTCCCCAGAGCTATGAAGCAGCAGTGCTAACCCACTGTGCTACCATGCCGGTTGAAGACATCTGTTAGAATGGGATAACCACATTTCATTGGTAAACGTTTCTTTAGAATTAGCATTGCGTGTATCACACGATTATCATAGAACATAGAACATAGAACACTACAGCACAAACAGGCCCTTCGGCCCACAAGTTGCGCCGATCACATCACCTACCAACCTACAGACCTATCTATAACCCTCAATCTCATTAAACCCCATATACTCATCCAGAAGTCTTTTAAAAGACCCCAGCGAGTTCGCCTCCACCATCACTGACGGCAGCCGATTCCATTCACTCACCACCCTCTGAGTGAAAAACTTACATAGAACATAGAACATAGAACATTACAGCGCAGAACAGGCCCTTCGGCCCACGATGTTGCGCCGACCAGTTACAAAAACAATGACCCACTAGCCTATACCAATCCCTTTTCGTCCATAAACCTATCCAGAGATCTCTTAAACGCCCCCAAACTAGACGCATCTACAACTGCAGCAGGCAGGGCATTCCAATCCCTCACCACCCGCTGGGTAAAGAACCTACCCCTGACATCCGTCCTGTAGCTACCCCCCCTTAATTTAAAGTCATGCCCCCTCGTGCTAGCTTTCTCCATCCGAGGAAAAAGGCTATCACTATCCACCCTATCTAAACCCCTAATCATCTTATATGTTTCAATAAGATCCCCTCTTAGCCGCCTTCTTCCCAACGAAAACAACCCTAGATCCCTCAGTCTCTCCTCATAGGACCTCCCCACCATACCCCTAACATCACTTCTGAACCTCCCTCCCCGCACCTTAAATCTGTGTCCTCTCGTAGCGACCATTTCAACCCGGGGAAATAGCCTCTGAGAGTCCACCCTATCTATTCCTCTCAACATTTTGTAAACTTCTATCAGGTCGCCTCTCAACCTTCGTCTCTCCAGGGAAAAGAGTCCCAGCTCCCTCAACCTAACTTCATAAGGCATGCCTCCCAGTCCAGGCAACATCCTTGTAAATCTCCTCTGCACCCTTTCAATAGCTTCTACATCTTTCCTATAGTGAGGCGACCAGAACTGCGCACAATACTCCAAATGAGGCCTGACAAGGGTCTTATAAAGTTCCAGCATTACCTCCCGACTCCTAAACTCAATCCCTCGATTAATGAAGGCCAGTACACCATACGCCTTCTTGACCACCTCCTCCACCTGCGAGGCCGATTTAAGAGTCCTGTGGACCCGGACCCCAAGATCCTTCTGCTCCTCAACACTACTCAGACTTCTGCCCTTGATAGTGTACTCGTTCATCCCGTTGGTTCTGCCAAAATGGACGACTACACATTTATCCGCGTTGAACTCCATCTGCCACTTCTCCGCCCAGTCCTGCATCCTATCTATGTCCTGCTGCAACTTTTGCCATCCTTCCAGATCATCCACAACACCACCGACCTTCGTGTCATCAGCGAACTTACTTACCCATCCCTCCACTTCCTCATCCAGGTCATTTATGAAAATGACAAACAACAAGGGTCCCAGAACAGATCCTTGAGGCACTCCGCTGGTGACTGACCTCCATTCAGAAAAAGCCCCATCCACAACCACTCTCTGCCTTCTGCAGGCAAGCCAGTTCTGGATCCACAAGGCCAAAGGCCCTTGGATCCCACGCCCTCTCACCTTCTCAAGAAGTCTTGCATGGGGGACCTTATCAAACGCCTTGCTGAAGTCCATGTACACTACGTCCACGGCACTTCCTTCGTCAATGTGTTCAGTCACATTATCGAAGAACTCAACTAGGCTTGTAAGGCACGACCTGCCCTTGACAAATCCATGCTGACTATTCCTGATCATGTCAAACCTCTCCAAATGTTCGTAAATCTTGTCCCTCAGAAGCCTCTCCATCAGCTTACCAACCACTGAGGTCAGACTCACCGGTCGGTAATTTCCCGGGCTATCTCTGTTCCCTTTCTTAAAAATAGGAACTACATCCGCAATCCTCCAATCCTCTGGAACCTCTCCCGTCTCCATTGACGACGCAAAGATCATCGCCAGGGGCTCTGCAATCTCTTCCCTCGCCTCCCACAGTATCCTGGGGTACATCCCATCTGGTCCCGGCGACTTATCTACCTTGATAGAATTCAAAAGTTCCAACACATCCTCCTCCTTAATATTCACGTACTCAATCTTTTCCATCTGCTGCAAATCCATAACAAAATCTCCCAGATCGGCTTCCACCGTGAATACTGAGGCGAAGTACTCGTAAAGCACCTCCGCCATTTCTTCTGGTTCCACACAAACCTTTCCCCCCTCACCTTTTATAGGTCCTATCCCTTCTCTTCTTATCCTTTTACCTTTCACATATTTATAGAAGGCCTTGGGATTCTCCTTAATCTTACTCGCCAAGGTCTTCTCATGACCCCTTCTGGCTCTCTTAATTTCCCTTTTAAGTTCCCTCCTACAGTCCTTATACTCCTCAAGATCTTTAACATCTCCTAATTCCCTGAACCTCTTGTACACCTTCCTTTTCTTCCTGACTAGGTTCAACACATCCTTTGTGCACCACGGTTCCCTCGACCCACCAAAACCCCCTCGTCTCATCGGAACGTTGTCATTCAGAGCTCCAGACACACATTCCTTGAATATCTGCCACCTTCCTTCGGTACTTTTCCCTAAGAACTCCTCCTTCCAGTTTATTTGTCCAAGTAACTTCCTGACTTCTTCGTATCTCCCCTTACCCCAGACAAACACCTTCCTAGCCTGCCTGATCCTATCTCGTTCCAACGCAATTGTGAAGGAGATAGAATTATGGTCACCATATCCAAGATGCTCTCCTACCGAAAGATCCATCATCTGCCCTGGTTCATTCGCCAGTACCAGGTCAAGTACAGCCTCTCCCCTCATAGGCTTGTCCACATACTGCGTCAGGAAACCCTCCTGAACACACCTAACAAACTCCTCCCCATCCAAACCCCTTACCCTAGGGATATTCCAGTCGATGTTTGGGAAATTGAAGTCTCCCATCACGACAACTCTGTTATTAAAACATCTCTCCAGAATCTGTTTCCCTATTTGCACTTCAACTTCCCTGTCACTATTGGGCGGCCTATAGATTACACCCAGCAAAGTTTTTGACCCTTTGCTGTTCCTAACTTCCACCCACAGAGATTCTGTAGACAATCCCTCCACGACATCCTCTTTCTCTGTAGCCATGACACTATCCCTGATCAACAGTGCCACGCCACCACCCCTTCTGCCACCCTCCCTGTCCTTCCTGAAGCATCTGAAGCCTGGCACCTGAAGTACCCAGTCCTGTCCCTGAGACATCCAAGTCTCCGTAATGGCCACCACATCACAATCCCAAACAGCAATCCACGCCCTAAGCTCATCTACCTTATTCACTATACTCCTTGCATTAAAATATATACACTTCAGCCCCTCAGTCTGGGCATTTCCCTTCTCCACCACCTGTCTAACCTCCCTCCCATACTGCCTGCGGTCCTCCCCTACCTGGGAGCGAACCTCCTCCGTCCCAGTTTCCCCAACACAGTTC
The DNA here is from genome assembly GCF_965287045.1 of Carcharhinus amblyrhynchos. Taxonomy (NCBI): domain Eukaryota; kingdom Metazoa; phylum Chordata; class Chondrichthyes; order Carcharhiniformes; family Carcharhinidae; genus Carcharhinus; species Carcharhinus amblyrhynchos. Next base: position 78,303 of record NW_027649819.1, on the reverse strand, counting down.
CCTCCCCCCATCCTTTCTAGTTTAAAGTCCCCCCGGTAGCCTTAGCCAGTCTTCCCGCCAAGATACTAGTCCCCCTGGTATTTAAGTGCCACCCGTCCCTACTATAGAGGTCCCACCTACCCCTAAAGAGGTCCCAGTGATCTAGGAACCGAAATCCCTGCCCTCTACACCAGTCCCTCAGCCACGCATTCACCCTCCACCTCATTTCATTTCTTCCCTCATTCTCCGTTGGCACAGGCAGCAATCCTGAGATTACTACCTTCGCTTTTCTCTTCCTCAGCTGCCTACCCAGTTCCCTATAGTCCTTTTTCACGAGTGCCTCCCTCTTCTTACCTACATCAGTAGTACCTATATGTACTACTACCTCCGGTTCCTCACCCTCCCCTTTCAGGATGTCTGGGACCCGCCCAGAGACATCCCGGATCCCAGCCCCAGGGAGACAAACCACCATCCGCGACTCCCTTCTACGTCCACAAAAACGCCTGTCCGCCCCCCCCTCACTGTGGAGTCCCCTATTAATACTACCTTTCTGCTTCCCTTTTTGATTTTTTGGCTCACTGGCTCAGCTCCAGAGAGCTGGCCACCGCTTCCTCCCTCAGATGAGCTGTCCCCCCCAGTAGTAATCAGGCCGGAGTACTTATTTTGAAGGGGGACATCCACCGGAGTGCTCCCCATCACCCGTGTTTTCCCCTTCCTAATGGTAACCCAAGTGCCCTCATCCCGTTGCCCTGGTGTGACTACCTGCTGGTAGCTCCTTTCTATAACCTCCTCACTCTCCCTAACTAGCCGAAGGTCCTCGAGCTGCATTTGCAGCTCCTTAACCTGGTTTCGTAGGGCCTGCAACTCCACACACCGAGCACAGGTGTGGATGTCTGGCAGGCCAGGAGCCTCCAAGACCTCCCATATGTTGCATTGGCAACAACATACAGGTCTCACACTCATATTTACCCCTTATAGCAACCCAAAGGAAAAAGGGGAAAAAAAACTTACAACTTACCTTATCTCTTTGGCCCTGTGAGCCAAAGCACTTACAGCACACACAAATACAAAAGCAGTCTTACCAGCTCTCAGGCAGAGAGCTGAATCTACCTGAATCTTCGAGGGATGTGGCCTTTATCCACAGCGTGGTGAATCTATAGAATTCACTGCCACAGTGCATAGTTAAAGGCAAAACTTGGTATGATTTGAAGAAGAAATTAGATATGGTTTTTGAGACTAATGCGATCAATGCGGGAAGGGATATTGAAACTGATGATCAGAATGATTGAAATGAATGGTGGAGCAGGCTGGAAGGGGCAAATGGCTCAAACCTCCTTCTACTTTTGTATATCTCTTTGTTTCTAATTCAGCATATTTAAAATCTAGCACAGAATTTCAATCTAGATCATAGAACACTACAGCACAATCAGGCCCTTCGGCCCACAAGTTGCACCGATACTATCCCTACCTAACAGGCCTATCTATAACCCTCAATCCCTTTAGATCCCATGTACTCATCCAGAAGTCTCGTAAAAGACCCCAGCGAGTTCGCCTCCACTACCACCGATGGCAGCCGATTCCACTCACTCACCACTCTCTGAGTGAAAAACTTATCCCAGTCCAACACCGGCGTATCCGCATCATGAAAAACTTATCCCTGACATCTCCTCTGTACTTGCTCCCCAGCACCTTAAACCTGTGTCCTCTCGTAGTGACCATTTCAGCCCTGGGAAATAGCCTCCGAGAATCCACCCTATCTATTCCTCTCAACATCTCATAAACCTCTATCAGGTCCCCTCTCAACCTTCATCTCTCCAGGGAGAAGAGACCGAGCTCCCTCAACCTATCCTCATAAGGCATGCCTCCCAATCCAGGCAACATCCTTGTAAATCTCCTCTGCACCCTCTCAATAGCTTCCACATCCTTCCTATAGTGAGGCGACCAGAACTGCGCACAGTACTCCAAGTGGGGTCTGACAAGGGTCTTACAAAGTTGCAGCATTACCTCCCGACTCCTAAACTCAATCCCTCGATTAATGTGGAGGTAGATCCTGCGTGGGATTGTGTTCGGTGCAGACTCGATGGGCCAAAGGGCCTCTTTCTGCACTGTAGGGTTCTACGATTCTGTGAAATAACGAAAATATGTAGCATTGTCTCTTAAAACCTACGTGTGTGGACTTTAAACTGCAGGCTGCAGGAGCCGATTTTTGCATTATTTGTATGTCAGTGTTCCACATGAGAAACAGGCTTTTGAATTGGACCGAGGAGTTTAAACCAAGCACACAGAGACACAGAAACAATGAAATTGAAATATGAGGGCGCTGACGGCAGCAAGCCACTCAGATTGCGGGGATTCTGTGAGGTAATTCCAGACATTTAAGCCCAGGCAAGAGGGGATAGCGATGAGAGTTTGATCACAGTCGGAAGGAGGAAAGTGATGTTCTCGTCCTACAGTTTCATGTATGTCTTACACAAGGACATAAGAAATAGGAGCAAGAGTAGCCCTTCGAGCCTGCCCCACCATTCAATAAGATCATGGCTGATCTGAAGTGGATCAGTTCCACTATCCCGCTTTCTCCCTTGTCTATCAGAAACCTATCTACCCGTGACTTAAATATATTCAGCAAGGTAGCCTCCACCACTTCAACGGGCAGAGAATTCCAGAGATTCACCACCCTTTGAGTGAAGAAGTTCCTCCTCAACTCCAATCTAAACTGCTCCCCCCCCCCCCCCGTATCTTGAGGCTGTGCCCTCTAGTCCTGCTGTCCTTTCTAAGCGGGAAGAATCTCTCTAACTCTACCCTATCCATCCCCTTCATTATCTTATACGTCTCTATGAGATCCCCCCCTCATCCTTCTAAACTCCAACGAGTACAGACCCAGTCTATTTAATCTCTCTTCATAGTCCAAGCCCCTCATCTCCGGTATCAGCCTAGTGAACCTCCTCTACACTCCCTCCAAGGCCAATATATCCCTCCGCATGATGCAGGTACCAACTCAGGAAGTGTTTCCAATGAGGAAATCATTGGAGAAGGTTCCCATTTTCAATAAACAACTGTTTGTATGTTCGTTGAGAATGACTGAATTCTTGTATTGATGTATTTCAGCATTCCCGAAGAAGACTTGTAATACTCAGACAGCATGCTTTAATAATGATGACACCAGTTTAAAAATAAAGCCCAGATAACTGAATCACCATTGCTTCATCTGCCAGTTATTTCCATTAAGTGCCCTCCAGTTCTTGATTCTCCCATCAATGGGGCAACTCTCTCTCGATGTACTCTGTCCCCAACCCAATAGGATTGTGTATAAGGTTCGCACTTCTTATCTGAAACCCACACAGACCTGGGGCAATTCAAACATAACATAATTTAAAGATATGTTTAATAACACATTGCACCCGAACACATCACAAATTTTCAATATTTTAACATTGTGAGAACAAAGTTTCATTTTGTGGTTTCGAATCAACTGTGAGGAGTGTGAAATCTAACTATTGCATGAGGATAAGAGACTGTATTTATGTTTCCACGCCTGATCTGAAAGTGATACAATATCAAGGAGTACAATATCAAGGGTAGGAGCCTTAGCAGTGTTGAGGAGCAGAAGGATCTTGGGGTCCGGGTCCGTAGGACTCTTAAATCGGCCTCGCAGGTGGAGGATGTGGTCAAGAAGGCATATGGCATATCGAGGGATTGAGTTTAGGAGTCGGGAGGTAATGCTGCAATTTTAAGATAATGAAGGGGATGGATAGGGTCGAGGTAGAGAGATTCTTCCCGCTTAGAAAGGACAGCTGGACTAGAGGGCACAGCCTCAAGATATGAGGGGGGCAGTTTAGATCAGAGTTGAGGGGGAACTTCTCACTCAAAGGGTGGTGAATCTCTGGAATTCTCTGCCCTTTGAAGTGGTGGAGGCTGCCTCACTGAATATATTTAAGTCACAGGTAGATAGGTTTCTGATAGACAGGGGAATTAAGGGGAGAAAGCGGGAAAGTGGAACTCATCCACTATCAGATCAGCCATGATCTTATTGAATGGCGGGGCAGGCTCAAAGGGCTAGATGGCCCTACTCCTGCTCCTATTTCTTATGTTCTTATTTAAACAGCATGCTTTAATAATAATGACACCAGTTTAAAACTAAAGCCCAGATAACTGAATCACCATCGCTTCATCTGCCAGTTATTTCCATTAGGTGCTCCCCGGTTCTTGATTCTCCCATCAATGGGGCAACTCTCTCTCGATGTACTCTGTCCCCAACCCAATAGGATTGTGAATAAGGTTTGCACTTCTAATCTGAAACCCACACAGACCTGGGGCGATTCAAACATAACATAATTTAAAGATATGTTTAATAACACGTTGCACCCGAACACATCACAAACTTTCAATATTTTAGCATTGTGAGATCAAAGTTTCAGTTTGTGGTTTCTAATCAACTGCACAGAGTGTGAAATCGAGCTATTGCATGAGGATAAGAGACTGTATTTATGTTTCCACTCCTGATCTGAAAGTGATACAATATCAAGGAACAAAGAAGAACAAAGAACAAAAACAGCCCGGGAAACAGGCCCTTTGGCCCAACGAGCCCATGCCGCCATTTTAACATTCCCAGTCCCCCCTCCACCCATGACCCTTATCTATGCTTATGGCATTCCACATTTTGGGAAACTGATTTAGGGACAATTTATTACCTCCAATCAGCCTAATAGCACATCTCTGGGGTGTGGGAGGAAACCGGAGCACCCGGAGTAAACCCACATAAGCACGGGGAGACTGTACAAACTCCCACAGACACCAGCCCAAATCCATGTGTCTGCACAGCAATCAGCGATAGTCACTGAGCTGTCGTCTTGCCCAGTATCTGGTCCAGTTCAGGCACACACTAACGACATGAAGCACTAGGCTACACTCGAACATCCAAGAGCAGCCCAAGTACGACCCATCGCGTGTATGCCCCTCGTTGGACAACAAGGCGGACTGACTTAAAACCTGTGAATTAAAAGAATAAAACATTATTATCATTCCATATCCATTTACATTTCCAGGGATGTCCCAATGCTAATGACCCTTATTTAAAACAATCTCCTATATCCTCCCATCTCCAACCCACTCATGTGCCTGTCTAAGTTACTCTTAAACAACTCCAGCGTGTTTGCCTCCACCACCTTACTTGGCAGAGCATTCCATACCCCCACTACCCTCTGTGTGAAAAACCTCCCTCTAATATCCGTGTTATACCTCTCCCCCCTCACCCTAAGCCCGTGGCCCCTCGTACTGTGTGTCTCTACCATAGGAAATCAAGGAATACAATATCAATGGTAGGAGTCTTAGCAGTGTTGAGGAGCAGAAGGATGTTGGGGTCCGGCTCCATAGGATTCTTAAATCGGCCTCGCAGGTGGAGGATGTGGTCAAGAAGGCGTATGGTGTACTGGCCTTCATTAATCGAGGGATTGAGTTTAGGAGTCGGGAGATAATGCTGCAACTTTATAGGACCCTTGTCAGACCCCACTTGGAGTACTGTGCGCAGTTCTGGTCGCCCCACTACAGGAAGGATGTGGAAGCTATTGAGAGGGTGCAGAGGAGATTTACAAGGATGTTGCCTGGATTGGGAGGCATGCCTTATGAGGATAGCTTGAGGGAGCTCGGTCTCTTCTCCCTGGAGAGACGAAGGTTGAGAGGTGACCTGATAGAGGTTTATAAAATGTTGAGAGGAATAGATAGGGTGGATTCTCGGAGGCTATTTCCCAGGGCTGAAATGGTCACTACGAGAGGGACACAGGTTTAAGGTGCTGGGGAGCAGGTACAGAGGAGATGTTAGGGATAAGTTTCTCACTCAGAGGGTGGTGAGTGACTGGAATCGGCTGCCATCGGTGGTGATAGAGGCTTCTGGATGAGTACATGGGATTTAATAGGATTGGGAGTTACAGATAGTTCTATGGCCTGGTAGGTCTGGATATGATCGGCACAACTTGTGGGCTTAAGGGCCTGTTTGTGCTGTAATGTTCTATCTTCTATGTTCTATGATGCTTCTGTCTCACTTCTGCCATGTTGTATCGCCTATTGCTGGTGGCTGCAAATGCAAACTTCCATCAACACTTAGATTATACTTGATGGAAGGCACGAGATGAATATTGGATTCATGGATGAAAAACTGGGACACACGACCATATTGATTTCAATGTATTGATTTACTAATGCACTTAATAATTGATACAACTGGGTATTTCATTGCCCTCTTGAACTGCTCTCTGAACTTGGACTGAGTCACTCCATAAATAAATGTGTTTGCGCAGCAACTTGAAATCCGCAGCATATATCCAACTTTCCGAAAGACGAATTCAAAACTGTTATAGTCCCCAGGATCTTTCCTTGTGATGACATAATATAAGAACTCTGTTACATGTGTCAACCACAGAAGTATGAAGCTGCCGGATATGGTGAAGAGTAATATCACAGATTTCCTTCTGCTTTCCATCTCTGTGTCACTCTGAGTCTCTGTCTTGCTTTGATCCCTCAGTCTCTTGCGGATTCGACTGGCCACTAAAATATATCTGACAGTCAGAGCGTTCAACAATAGAATTAATGCAAATGGCAACATTGGTGTTAAAATTCTATCAAACCAGTCAAATCCCACCCATCCAGGCTCAGTGAAATAGCTTGGCTTTATTACACAGTCCCATGGCACATTATCAATTATCCATCCATGATCAACTGTAAAGTAAAAGGGGATATTTTTTAAACAGAGCACAACGCCAGTTGTGGATAGAACCAATATCGCTGTTTTTTTAGACCGATGTTTTATTTTCAGGTTTTGACAACAAATGACCACAAACCGATCAAAAGAGAAACTGACAGTAAACCAGACAGAACAGTCTGCAGCTGAACGAGTCAGAACATAGATAACACTACAGACAGGGGTTATATCCAGGAAAGATCCACGGAAATAATAATAATTCAATCGATATAGTATGACCTCACTGATAATCACAAAAAGATCCGCTGTTGCCATGGCCGCCAGGCAATGTGTCGTGCAGGTAGAGAGACCACACTTTCCCCGGGATAGGATAGCAATCGCTGTTAAATTAACTGCAAGGGAAAGTAGGAACTGTAAATTAAAATGTCAATATAAAATCATCACAAGGAAACCCGTGATAAAAATCGAGATTCTAGAGAAAAGTGCGTCGCCACTTGGGACGAGTGATAAAATGAAAAGACAACTCAAACAATCACCCACTTTCCACAAATAAAATCACAGAATTCCGACAATGCAAACCGTGGCAATTCAGCAATGAAGCTTGCAGCGACAGCAATCCCACCTCTGCACACATTATTGATGTTTTTCTCTTTTAATCCACAAGTGATTCGGTCCGCCTTGTTGTCCAACAAGGGGTATACACGCGATGGGTCGTACGAGGGCTGCTCTTGGATGGTTCAAGAGTTGCCTAGTGCTTCACATCGTTGCTGTACGCTTAAACTGGACCGACAGACGGGCAACATGACAGCTCAGTGACTATCACTGTTTGCTGTGCAGATACATGGATTTGGGTCGGTGTCTGTGGGAGTTTGCGCATTCTCCCCATGCTTGCGTGGGTTTTCTCCGGGTGCTCCGGGCTCTGGGGTGTGGGAGGACAGAGGCCAATTTATACACAGTTGTACAAAACCTCAATTGTAACATTGACTTACCAGGAACACCAATGACACCAAAAAATGTATAATATATTTTCCCAACGCTGTAAAATGTTTCACGCATTTTCTTGATTAACTGTAATATCCCTTCGTGCTGCAGGTAATCTGCCTTCACCAAGCTCAGTGTGGGTTCATTCCCAGAGCAGTTAATTTATATCTTGTAGCTAGCAGCAGGAAAAGTGTGATTTCAACATCTTTCAATTCATTGCAATTACATTACTGGATAAACAGATTACGACATCCAGATCTGTGTTAAGATAATATAGATTCATTTTCTCAGATCCGAATGAAAACAAAATATTAGATTTTTCTATAAGTTGACTGGTGAAAATTTTACACAATTTTCATCCACGAATGAAACCATTCTTTCAAAACCCAACAACTCAATGTCTGAATCATGCAGAACTTTCTGAACAGTAACCATTCATTTCCAAGTGCGGAAAAGTCCAAGAGCTGTCCCACAGCATGATGAATCATAGAAATCCTACAGTGCAGAAAGAGGCCATTCAGCCCATTGCATCTGCACTAACCACAATCCCACCCAGGCCCTACACCCACATTGCTCCGGATTTTACCCACTAATCCCTCTAACCTACACATCTCAGGACACTAAGGGGCAATTTTAGCATGGCCAATCAACCTAACCCACACATCTTTGGACTGTGGGAGGAAACTCGAGCTCCCGGAGGAAACCCACGCAGACACGAGGAGAATGTGCAGACTCCACACAGACCGTGACCCAAGGCCAGGAATCGAACCCAGGTCCCTGGAGCTGTGAAGCAGCAGCGCTAAGCCACTGTGCTACCCAATAAAAACATCAGTGAACAAGACAAGTTTTTCTTAACATACACATCTTTGGACACTAAGGGGCAATTTAGCATGGCCAATCCACCTAAACTGCACATCTTTGGACACTAAGGGACAATTTAGCATGGCCAATCCACCTAATCTGCACATCTTTGGATACTGAGGGACAATTTAGCATGGCCAATCCACCTAACCCTCACATCTTTGGACACTAAGGGACAATTTAGCATGGCGAATCCACCTAACCTGCACATCTTCGGACACTAAGGGACAATTTAGCATGGCCAATCCACCTAACCTACACATCTTTGGACACTAACGGACAATTTAGCATGGCCAATCCACCTAACCTGCACATCTTTGGATACTGAGGGACAAGTTAGCATGGCCAATCCACCTAACCTGCACATCTTTGGACACTAAGGGACAATTTAGCATGGTCAATCCACCTAACCTTCACATCTTTGGACACTAAGGGGCAATTTAGCACGGCCAATCCACCTAACCTGCACATCTTTGGACTGTGGGAGGAAACCGGAGCAAACCCAAAAAAAATGCGGCCGCACTTGGAATATTGTGTGCAGTTCTGGTCCCCACATTATAGGAAGGATGTGGAGGCATTGGAGAGGGTGCAGAGGAGGTTTAACAGGATGTTGCCTGGTATGGAGGGGAGGTCCTATGAGGAGAGACTGAGGGATTTGGGGTTGTTTTCGTTAGAAAGAAGGCGGCTAAGAGGGGATCTTATTGAAACATGGGCCGAAGGCCCTGTTCTGCACTGTAATGTTCTATGTTCTATGACACAAGGAGAATGTGCAAACTCTGCACAGACAGTGACCCGAGCTGGGAATCAAACCCAGGTCCCCGGAGCTATGAAGCAGCAGTGCTAACCCACTGTGCTACCGCGCCAGTTGAAGACACCTGTTAGAATGGGATAACCACATTTCATTGGTAAATATTTCTTCATAATTAGCATTACGTGTATCACACTATTATCTATCTGAATCTTCTAGGGATGTGGCCTTTATCCACAGCGTGGTGAATCTATAGAATTCACTGCCACAGTGTGTAGTTAAATACAAAACTTGGTATGATTTGAAGAAGAAATTAGATATGGCTTTTGAGACGAATGTGATCAATGTGGGAAGGAGGATCAGGATATTGAAACTGATGATCAGAATGATCGAAATGAATGGCAGAGCAGGCTGGAAGGGGCAAATGGCTCAAACCTCCTTCTACTTTTGTATATCTCTTTGTTTCTAATTCAGCATATATAAAATCTAGCACAGAATTTCAATCTAGAACATAGAACACTACAGCACAAACAGGCCCTTCGGCCCACAAGTTGCGCCAATACTATCTCTACCTACCAGGCCTATCTATAACCCTCAATCCCATTGAATCCCATGTACTTATCCAGAAGTCTCTTAAAAGACCCCAGCGAGTTTGCCTCTACCACCACCGACGGCAGCCGATTCCACTCCCCCTCTGAGTGAGAAACTTACCTCTGACATCTCCTCTGTACCTACTCCCCAGCACCTTAAACCTGTGTCCTCTTGTAGTGACCATTTCAGCCCTGGGAAATAGCCTCCGAGAATCCACCCTATCTATTCCTCTCAACATCTTATAAACCTCTATCAGGTCGCCTCTCAACCTTCGTCTCTCCAGGGAGAAGAGACCCAGCTCCCTCAACCTATCCTCATAAGGCATGCCTCCCAATCCAGGCAACATCCTTGTAAATCTCCTCTCCACCCTCTCAATAGCTTCCACATCCTTCTTGTGGATTGGGTCCACCTTGTTGTCCAACGAGGGGCACACACACACGGTGCATCGTGTGAGGGCTGCTCTTGGATGTTGTTTCGAGAGTAGCCTAGTGCTTCACGTGGTTAGTGTGCGCTTAAACTGGACCGACTGACGGGCAACACGACAGCTCAGTGACTATCACTGTTTGCTGTGCAGATACATAGATTTGGGTCGGTGTCTGTGGGAGTTTGCGCATTCTCCCCGTGCTTGCGTGGGTTTCCTCCGGGCGATCCTGTTTCCTCCCACACCCCAAAGATGTGCTCTTAGGCTGATTGGTGTAACAAATTGTCCCTAAACTATTCTCCCCTGAATCTGGTTTCCAATGGGGGTACCATACGCATACACACGGGTCAAGGTAGGTGTAGGAAAATGCTTTGTTAAGATGGTGGCGCGGGTTCGTTGGGCCAAAGGGCTTGTTTCCCCGTGCTGGGTTGTTCTTTGTTTGTTCTTTGTTCAATCTTCCCCAATAGATGTAGACAAAGGTCATGGGTAGAGGAGGCACTCATCATGTTAAAATGGCGGCGTGGGCTCATTGGGCCTGTTTCCCAGGCTGTGTTGTTCTTTGTTCTTCGTAGTGAGGGTAGTTTTGGAGGTGTGAAGACACCTCTAAACAGCGTAACATGGTAACACATAGTCCAGTGATGCAGACTCTGGAGGAGTGACTCAAGTAATCGCCCTCATTTGAACATAAGAACATAAGAAATAGGAGCAGGAGTAGGCCATCCAGCCCTTCGAGCCTGCCCCGCCATTCAATAAGATCATGGCTGATCTGTCGTGGCTCAGTTCCACATTCCCGCCCTCTCCCCATAACCCTTAATCCCCTCTCTTATCAAAAACCCATCAACCCGCGTCTGAAAAATATTGAGCGAGGTAGCCTCCACCACTTCAACGGGCAGAGAATTCCAGAGATTCACCACCCTTTGAGTGAAGAAGTTCCTCCTCAACTCCGTTCTAAACCGCACCCCCCCTTTATCTTGAGGCTGTGCCCCCTAGTCCTACTGTCCTTTCTGAGCAGGAAGAGTCTCTCCACCTCTATCCTATCCATCCCATTCATCATCTTATATGTCTCAATGAGATCTCCCCTCATTCTTCTAAACTCTAACGAGTACAAGCCTAGTTTATTCAGCCTCTCCTCATAGTTCAACCCCCTCAACTCCAGTATCAGCCTAGTAAACCTCCTCTGCACTCCCTCCAAGGCCAAAATATCTTTGCGTAAGTGCGGCATCCAAAACTGCACACAGTACTCCAGCTGAGGCCTCACCAATGCCCTATACAGCTGCAGCAAGACCTCCCTGCTTTTATATTCAATCCCCCTCGCTATGAAGGCCAGCATCCCATTCGCCTTCCTGACCACCTGCTGCACCTGCAGGCTGGGTTTTTGCGACTCATGCACAAGGACGCCCAGGTCCCTCTGCACCGTCGCCTGCTGCAGTTTTTCGCCACGTAAGTAATAATCCTTCCTACCATTATTCCTACCAAAGTGGACCACCTCACAGTTGCCAACATTAAATTCCATTTGCCATTTCCTGGCCCATTCGCCCAGCCTGTCTAGATCCTTCTGCAGACTCTCCACACCCTCCGCACAATTTGCCGTTCCACCAATCTTGGTGTCATCAGCAAATTTCGACACCATACACTCGGTTCCCTCCTCCAGATCATCTATATAAATGGTAAATAGCTGAGGCCCCAGCACTGACCCCTGGGGCACTCCACTAGTCACCATCCGCCAATCCGAATAGCACCCATTAACCCCCACTCTCTGCCTCCTGTTTAATCTACCACATTAATCTACCGATGAAACAAGGGCGAACAATAACCCCTCAGAGTCTCAGTGAGGAGCGGCTATAGAGGTTGCTGTTCATTCAGATCCAATATTGTGTATTTGCTCGTAAGATTTAAGCGGATGAAAAGGCAGCGACAACTCCTGCCTACACGCCAATCAGCCAAGTTTGGAACTTCCCAATGGAGTGCTTACTCCAAGCAGGTAAGTGGAACTGATCCACTATCATAGAACATAGAACATAGAACATTACAGCGCAGAACAGGCCCTTCGGCCCACGATGTTGCGCCGACCAGTTACAAAAACAATGACCCACTAGCCTATACCAATCCCTTTTCGTCCATAAACCTATCCAGAGATCTCTTAAACGCCCCCAAACTAGACGCATTTACAACTGCAGCAGGCAGGGCATTCCAATCCCTCACCACCCGCTGGGTAAAGAACCTACCCCTAACATCCGTCCTATAACTACCCCCCCCCTTAATTTAAAGCCATGCCCCCTCGTGCTAGCTTTCTCCATCCGAGGAAAAAGGCTATCACTATCCACCCTATCTAAACCTCTAATCATCTTATATGTTTCGATAAGATCCCCTCTTAGCCGCCTTCAGCCATGATCTTATTGAATGGCGGGGCAGGCTGGAGGGGCTAGATGGCCGACTCCTGCTCCTATTTCTTATCATAGAACCCTACAGTGCAGAAAGAGGCTATTTGGCCCATTGAGTCTGCACCGAACACAATCCCACCCAGGCCCTACCCCCATATCCCACCCACTAATCCCTCTAACCTACACATCCCTGGACACTAAGGGACAATTACAGCCTGTCCAATCAACCTAACCCGCACATCTTTGGACGGTGGGAGGAAACCGGAGCACCCAGAGGAAACCCACGCAGACACGAGGAGAATGTGCAAACTCCACACAGACAGCGACCCGAGGCCGGGAATCGAACCCAGGACCCTGGAGCCGTGAATCAGCAGTGCTAACCTGCTGTGCCACCCTTATGACTCAGTCTGGGGACAGTAGACCACCTGGGACCTCGGTGCAGTTGTTGTCCAAATCATCCCCCAATCCCTCTTCCCCATTCACTGCATTCTGGCATTTTGTAATCTCGATCCAACACCCCCCCCAGATCGATCGCAGAGTGCAGCCCGGTCACAGAGGTTCGGCCGACATTTCCTGCCATTTTAGCCAATGGACAGACAAAGGGAAATCCTCCCTTTCCCCATTTGTTCTGATTGGGATATCCACTCGGAGACCTCCCCTGCCTCCGGCGCTGTCTCACGTGGCGTCACTCTGAATAGTTCTGTTCCTCTCGCTGACCACCCAAACAGAGAAGGAGTTAAAAACCCTCTCCCGCACCCATGCTATCCAAGTATTGTCACGGCTATTGTTCGGTGGACTCAGTCTCACGTCATCAGCTGAGAAGTTACTGTGACCACCCTGTGGAAATGTGCACCCCATCAATGCGGGTGCAGTGTCCCCACGTGGCATTTCTCCCTCCTTACTGGAATAGAAATCAAAGGACAAAGAAAATTACAGCACAGGAACAGGCCCTCTGGCCCTCCAAGCCATTCTGCCCATCCGAACTAAAACCCCCTACCCTTCCGGGGACCATATCCCTCTATTCCCATCCCATTCATGTCAAGACACCCCTTAAAAGTCACTACTGCATCTGCCTCTACTATTTCCCTGGCAACGAGTTCCAGGCACCCACGACTCTCTGTGTAAAAAATCTGCCTCGTAAAATGCCTTGAAACTTTGCCCCTCGCCCCCTAGTAACTGACACTTCCAACTTGGGAAAAAGCTTCTGACTATCCACTCTGCCTCTCATAATCTTGTAGACTTCTATCAGGCCTCCCCTCAACCTCCAGTGAGAACAAACCAAGTTTCTCCAAACTCTCCTCATAGCTAATGCCCTCCATACCAGGGCAACATCCTGGTAAATCTTTTCTGTACCCTCTCCAAAGCCTCCACATCCTTCTGGTAGTGTGGTGACCAGAATTGAACACTATATTCCAAGTGTGGCCTAATTAAGCTGCAACATAACTTGCCAATTTTTAAACTCAATGCCCCAGCTGATGAAGGCAAGCATGCCGTATGCCTTCTTGACTGCCTTCTCCACCTGCGTTGCCACTTTCAGTGACCTGTGTACCTGTACACCCAGATCCCTCTGCCTATCAATACTCTTAAGGGTTCTGCCATTTACTGTATATTTCCTATTTGTATTAGACCTTCCAAAATGCATTACCTCACATTTGTCCGGATTAAACTCCATCTGCCATCTCTCCGCCCAAGTCTCCAACTGATCTATGTCCTGCTGTATCCTCTGATGGTCCTCATCGCTATCCACCAATCTTTGTGTCATCCACAAACTTTCTAATAAGTCCAGTTTCATTTTCCTCCAAATTATTTACATATGTTATAAACAGCAAAGGTCCCAGCACTGATCCCTGGGGAACTTGTCACAGCTCTCCATTCAGAAACACACCCTTCCACTGCTCCCCTCTGTCTTCTTTGACTGAGCCAGTTCTGTATCCACCTTGCCATGATCCCAAGTGTGGCCGATCTGAGCTGCACATGACTTGCCAATTTTTAAACTCAATGCCCCAGCCGATGAAGTTAAGCTCTGATCTCATGTGACTTCCAAGATTGGTGATTCCAAGATTGGTGGAATTGGCAAATTGTGCGGAGGGTGTGGAGAGTCTGCAGAAGGATCTAGATAGGCTGGGCGAATGGGCCAGGAACTGGCAAATGAAATTTAATGTTGGCAAGTGTGAGGTGGTCCACTTTGGTAGGAAGAATGGTAGGAAGGACTATTACTTACGTGGCGAAAAACTGCAGCAGGCGACGGTGCAGAGGGACCTCGGGGTCCTTGTGCATGAGTCGCAAAAACCCAGCCTGCAGGTGCAGCAGGTGGTCAGGAAGGCGAATGGGATGCTGGCCTTCATAGCGAGGGGGATTGAATATAAAAGTAGGGAGGTCTTGCTGCAACTGTATAGGGCATTGGTGAGGCCGCAGCTGGAGTACTGTGTGCAGTTTTGGGCGCCGCACTTACGCAAGGATATTTTGGCCTTGGAGGGAGTGCAGAGGAGGTTCACTAGGCTGATACCGGAGTTGAGGGGGTTGAGCTATGAGGAGAGGCTGAATAAGCTAGGCTTGTACTCGTTAGAGTTTAGAAGAATGAGGGGAGATCTCATTGAGACGTATAAGATGATGAATGGGATGGATAGGATAGAGGTGGAGAGGCTCTTCCCGCTCAGAAAGGACAGTAGGACTAGGGGGCACAGCCTCAAGATAAAGGGGGTGCGGTTTAGAACGGAGTTGAGGAGGAACTTCTTCACTCAAAGGGTGGTGAATCTCTGGAATTCTCTGCCCGTTGAAGTGGTGGAGGCTGCCTCGCTAAATATTTTTAAGACGCGGGTTGATGGGTTTTTGATAAGCGAGGGGATTAAGGGTTATGGGGAGAGGGCGGGAATGTGGAACTGAGCCACGACAGATCAGCCATGATCTTATTGAATGGCGGGGCAGGCTCGAAGGGCTAGATGGCCTACTCCTGCTCCTATTTCTTATGTAACCCTCTGATCTTCTTGTCCGCCTCAATTAGGTCACCTTCTTCTCCCTAACGAAAATAACCTCAAGTCCCTCAGCCTTTCCTCATAGACCTTCCTCACAAGAGTAGGAATATTGCGGTGAGCAACTCACCCCCTGAGGCCCCCCAAAGCCTGTCCACCATCTACAAGGCACAATCCAGGAGTGTGGTGGAATACTCCCCACTTACCTGATGGATACAACAACACTCAAAGACGCTCGATGCCATCCAGGAGAAAGATGCCAGTTTGATTGGCAGCACATCACAAACATCTAGGTGTGTGTGTACATAGATCCCTGAAAGTTGGGAATCAAGTAGATAAGGTTGTTAAGAAGGCGTACGGTGTCTTGGCGTTTATTGGTAGGGGGATTGAATTTAGGAGTCGCAGTGTAATGTTGCAACTGTACACTACTCTAGTGCGGCCGCACTTGGAGTACTGTGTGCAGTTCTGGTCCCCGCATTACAAGAAGGATGTGGAGGCGTTGGAGAGGGTGCAGAGGAGGTTTACTAGGATGTTGCCTGGTATGGTGGGGAGGTCCTATGAGGAGAGACTGAGGGATCTAGGGTTGTTTTCGTTGGAAAGAAGGCGGCTAAGAGGGGATCTTATTGAAACATATAAGATGATTAGAGGTTTAGATAGGGTGGATAGTGATAGCCTTTTTCCTCGGATGGAGAAAGCTAGCACGAGGGGGCATGGCTTTAAATTAAGGGGGGGTAGCTACAGGACGGATGTCAGGGGTAGGTTCTTTACCCAGCGGGTGGTGAGGGATTGGAATGCCCTGCCTGCTGCAGTTGTAAATGCGTCTAGTTTGGGGGCGTTTAAGAGATCTCTGGATAGGTTTATGGACGAAAAGGGATTGGTATAGGCTAGTGGGTCATTGTTTTTGTAACTGGTCGGCGCAACATCGTGGGCCGAAGGGCCTGTTCTGCGCTGTAATGTTCTATGTTCTATGTTCTATGTTCTATCTACTTATTCCACTACGCGTCTCATCAGCAGCACTGTGCTTTACCTACCAGATACATTGCAGCAATTCCCTAAGGATCCTTAGACAGCACTTTCGAAACCCGGGGTTGCTTCCATCTATAAGGAGGGGTGCAGATAAATGGGAACACCACCACCTCCAAGTTACCCCCCAAGACGCTGACCACCCTGACTTGGAAATGTGCCACCATTCCTTCACAGTCCACATCCTGGAATTGTCCCCCTCACGACATTGTGCATCAACGCACCACTCATGGATTTCAACCGCTCAAGCTCACTACCAACTTTTCAAGGCCAACTAGGGATGGCCAATAAATGCAGGTTTAGTCAATGTCCCGCCAATGATTTTGAAGGAAAGGGAGAGGAATGTTTGCATATGTCCTGAAGCTGCAAAGTTTGAGGTTTCCTCCCACACCCCAAAGATGTGCTCTTGGGCTGATTGGTGTAACAAATTGTCCCTCAATCATTCTCCCCTGAATCTGGTTTCCAATGGGGTTACCATAAGCACAGACATGGGTCAAGGGTGGAGGAGGAAAAGCACATTGTTAAAATGGCGGCGTGGGCTCGTTGGGCCGAAGGGCCTGTTTCCCACGCTGTGTTGTTCTTTGTTGATAATGTTCCATGAATCTTCACAGCTCACGGAGTGAAAAGCTATTTAGGACATAGAACATAGAACATAGAACATTACAGCGCAGAACAGGCCCTTCGGCCCACGATGTTGCGCCGACCAGTTAAAAAGCAATGACCCTCTAACCTAAACCAATCCCTTTCCATCCATAAACCTATCCACGGATCTCTTAAACGCCCCCAAACTAGGCGCATCTACAACTGTAGCAGGCAGGGCATTCCAATCCCTCACCACCCTCTGGGTAAAGAACCTACCTCTGACATCCGTCCTACAACTACCCCCCCTTAATTTAGAGCTATGCCCCCTCGTGCTAGCTTTCTCCATCCGAGGAAAAAGTCCACCCTATCTAAACCTCTAATCATCTTGTATGTTTCAATAAGATCCCCTCTTAGCCGCCTTCTTTCTAACGAAAACAACCTCAAATCCCTCAGTCTGTCCTCATAGGATCTCCCCTCCATACCAGGCAACATCCTGGTAAACCTCCTCTGCACCCTCTCCAATGCCTCCCCATCCTTCCTATAATGTGGGGACCAGAACTGCACACAATACTCCAAGTGCGGCCGCACCAGAGTTTTGTACAGTTGCAACATGACGTTGCGGCTCCTAAATTCAATCCCCCTACCAATAAATGCCAAGACACCGTATGCCTTCCTAACTGCCTTATCTACTTGACTCCCAACTTTCAGGGATCTATGTACACATACACCTAGATCCCTCTGTTCATCAACACTATTCAGAGTCCTACCGTTAGCCCTACACTCTACACATCTGTTATTCCTGCCAAAGTGAATTACCTCACACTTTTCCACATTAAACTCCATCTGCCACCTCTCGGCCCAGCTCTGCAACTTGTCCAAGTCTCTCTGTAAACTATGACACCCTTCCTCACTATCTGCCACACCTCCGACTTTGGTGTCATCAGCAAATTTACTGATCCACCCAACTATACCCTCATCCAGATCATTAATAAAAATTACAAACAGCAGTGGCCCCAAAACAGATCCCTGAGGCACACCACTCGTAACTGAACTCCATGACGAATACTTTCCATCAACCACCACCCTCTGTCTCCTATCTGCTAGCCAATTCCTGATCCAATTAACTAAATCACCCCCAGTCCCATACATCTGCATTTTCTGCAGAAGCCTTCCATGGTGAACCTTATCAAACGCCTTACTAAAATCCATATACACCACGTCAACTGCCTTACCCCCATCCACCTCTTTGGTCACTTTCTCAAAAAACTCAATAAGGTTAGTAAGGCACGACCTACCCGCCACAAAACCATGCTGACTATCTCCAATCAATTCATTACTCTCTAAATAAATATAAATCCTATCCCTAATAATTTTTTCTAAAACCTTGCCCACAACAGAAGTAAGACTCACTGGTCTATAATTCCCAGGGAAGTCTCTGTTCCCCTTCTTAAACAATGGGACAACATTCGCTATCCTCCAATCTTCTGGCACTATACCTGTGACCAACGACGACCTGAAGATCAGAGCCAGAGGCTCTGCAATCGCCTCTCTTGCTTCCCGAGAATCCTAGGGTAAATCCCGTCTGGCCCAGGGGACTTATCTATTTTCAAACCCTCAAGAATGTCTAGCACATCCTCCTTATCAATTGCAATACTGTCCAGTTTACAACCCTGTAACCCAGTGTTCTCCACAGCTACATTTATGTCTCCCTGCGTGAATACCGAAGAGAAATATTGGTTCAATGCCTCTCCAATCTCTTCCAGTTCCATACATAACTTCCCACTGCTGTCTCTAACTGGCCCTAATCTTGCCCTAACCAATCTTCTGTTCTTAACATATCTATAGAACGCCTTAGGATTCTCCTTAATCCTATCAGCCAAAATCTTCTCATGTCCTCTTTTAGCTCTTCTTAACTCACTCTTTAACTCCCTCCTAGCCAATCTAAAGCTTTCTAGGGCACTACCTGAGCACTGTAGGTTTGGTGGATTGGCCATGCTAAATTGCCCCTTAGTGTCCAAAAATGTGCAGGTTAGGTGGATTGGTCATGCTAAATTGCCCCTTTGTGTCCAAAGATGTGTAGGTTAAGTGGATTGGTTTTGCTAAATTCTCCCTCAGTGTCCAAAGATGCACAGGTTAGGGGGATTGGCCATGCTAAATTGCCCCTTAGTGTCCAAAGGTGCACAGGTTGAGTGGATTGGCCATGCTAAATTGCCCCTTAGTGTCCAAAAATGTGCAGATTAGGTGGATTGGCCATGCTAAATTGCCCCTTAGTGTCCAAAAATGTCCAGGTTAGGTGGATTGGCCATGCTAAATTGCCCCTTAGTGTCCAAAGATGTGCAGGTTAGGTGGATTGGCCATGCTAAATTGCCCCTTAGTGTCCAAAGATGTGCAGGTTAGGTGGATTGGCCATGCTAAATTGCCCCTTCGTCTCCTGGGATGTGTAGGTTGGAGGGATTAGTGGGGTAAATATGTGGGGTTACAGGGATAGGGCTTGGGTGGAATCGTTGTCGGTGCAGGTTTGATGAGCCGATTGGCCTCCTTCTGCGCTGTAGGGATGCTACGATCTCCGAAACCACACCAAGTGATTGAATCTACGCTGCTCCAAAGAGCAACGTAAGTCGCCTCACTACACACCAGGTTAAAGTCCAACAGGTTTATTTGGTAGCAAAAGCCATGAGCTTTCGGGGTTTTTCCCCTTCATCAGATGAGTGATAAAGCGATGAATGAGTCACCTCTCAAAGGGATAGAGCCCCGAAAGCTCATGGGTTTTGCTACCAAATAGACCTGTTGGACTTTAACCTGGTGTTGTGAGACTTCTTACCGTGTTAACCCCAGTCCAACGCCGGCATCTCCACATCATAAAAGAACGATGTCCAGAAATTAATATCCCGCCTGGCATGGGGATCAGAGTGGACCAGAGGGTGTAGCATGGAAAGGACCGTTGACCCGAGTGGGATTTTACGGTTTTGTGAAGCTGGAAAGTATCACCCAATATTCCCTCGGGAAGAACACTGCTTCTCAAAGAACAAAGAACAACACAGCACAGGGAACAGGCCCTTCGGACCAACGAGCCCACACCACCATCTTAACATTAGCCCATGCACGACCCACCGTGTGTATGCCCCTCATTAGAAAAGGTGGACCTATGTACCTGCGGATAAAAGAGACAAAACATCAACACATGTAGCATTAGATTTCCAGGAACATCCCGAGGCTCTGTTCCTTATTTAATACCATCTCCTATAACCCTCCATCCCTGTTTCGCTCATGTGTTAACCTAAGTAAACCTTAAACAAGTCCAGCGTGTTTGCCTCCACCACCTTACTTGGCAGTGCATTCCATACCCCCACTACCCTCTGTGTGACAAACCACCCTCTAGCATCCAAATTATACCTCTCCCCCCCTCGCCTTAAGCCCCTCGTGATATTTGTCTCCAATGTAGGAAAAAACCTGCCACTGTTTACTCTATCTATACCCTTCATTATTTTATAAGAACGTAAGAAATAGGAGCAGGAGTAGGCCATCTAGCCCTTCGAGCCTGCCCCGCCATTCAGTAAGATCATGGCTGATCTGTCGTGGCTCAGTTCCACATTCCCGCCCTCTCCCCATAACCCTTAATCCCCTCTCTTATCAAAAACCCATCAACCCGCGTCTTAAAAATATTCAGCGAGGCAGCCTCCACCACCTCAACGGGCAGAGAATTCCAGAGATTCACCACCCTTTGAGTGAAGAAGTTCCTCCTCAACTCCGTTCTAAACCGCCCCCCCCTTTATCTTGAAGCTGTGCCCCCTAGTCCTACTATCCCTTCTGAGCGGGAAGAGTCTCTCCACCTCTATCCTATCCATCCCATTCATCATCTTATACGTCTCAATGAGATCTCCCCTCATTCTGCTAAACTCTAACGAGTACAAGCCTAGTTTATTCAGCCTCTCCTCATAGCTCAACCCCCTCAACTCCGGTATCAGCCTAGTAAACCTCCTCTGCACTCCCTCCAAGGCCAAAATATCCTTGCGTAAGTACGGCGCCCAAAACTGCACACAGTACTCCAGCTGCGGCCTCACCAATGCCCTATACAGCTGCAGCAAGACCTCCCTACTTTTATATTCAATCCCCCTCGCTATGAAGGCCAGCATCCCATTCGCCTTCCTGACCACCTGTTGCACCTGCAAGCTGGGTTTTTGCGACTCATGCACAAGGACCCCCAGGTCCCTCTGCACCGTCGCCTCTATCAGATACCCCTCTATCAGATCCCCCCTCAATCTCCGTCTTCCTAAGGAAAAGAGCCCCAGCTTACCCATATCCTTCCATACCAGGCAGCATCCTGGTAAACCTCCTCTGCACTCTCTCCAGGATCTCCACGTCCTTCTGGTAGTAAGGTGACCAGAACTGGACACAGTACTCCAAATGCGGTCTAACCAACGTTCTGTACAACTATAGCATTAGACGCCAGCTCTTATACTCTATACCCCTTCCTATAAAGGCTAGCACACCGTAAGCTTTCTTCGTCACATTCTCCACCTGTGTTGCCACCTTCAGAGACTTGTGCACTTGCACTCCCAGATCCCTCTGCTTTTATATACTCTTAATAAGTCTACCCTTTATCATGTAACTCCCCTCTACATTATTCTCGTGTCTTTTTTTTCCAAAAATATACTTTATCCACAAAAATCTCAAATAAACCATTGCAAATCTACACGCCCAAACTGTGCAGAATTAAAACTTTTTGCAGTTCTATACAGATTACAGTCAGAACATTTCAAAACTTAAACCTCAAAAGTTACTGTGTGCCGTTATTGCTCAGATTGGCGCACAGTTACGCAGGTCGAGGGTGTCCTGCAGTTCCCGGGCCCTCGGTCTGCCTGCGTTGAACATAGAACATTACAGTCTTATAGCCTGGCCTTTCCCCCTCATACTTCTCGTGTTGCTTACTCAACTGACAAGCCAGTCCTGAAAAGCGTACGAGTCAAACGGGAAACTAACCCAAGGCAGCACGCATTTCGCAGAGTGTTGCAATCCGGGAGAGAGAGAAACAAAATACAATCGAACGATGTCGCAACCTCTGGGTCCCCGCGGAGATTCCACAGGGTATAAATTAATGGATCTGCAGTTGAGCTTAACACGGAGAGATTGCGAGCAGTGCCAAGTGACAGATCATCTCACCCCCAGAAAATGAATTATATCGTTGGCAGCATCCTGAAAATTTACTACACGTTTATTGCAGTTATCGGTGTTCCTGGTAAGTAACTATCGCCTTTGATATATTTAGAGATGTTTCTCTGTGAGGAATAGTGTTCGTAAGAAGTCTGACAACACCAGGTTTAAGTCCAACCGATTTATTTGATAGTAAACTCATAAGCTTGTCCCTTCGTCAGGTGAATGGAGAGTTCTGGCCTCAGACAGAGCATATAACAGCACAGACAGTTTACAGATTACTGATTAGAATGCGAATTTTTACACCTAACCTGCTGTTCAAGTCTTAAAGTGGCTCACAACGTGAGCAGAAGGAGCATTAGGCACAGGTTAAGGAAATGTGTATTGTCTCCAGACAGTGCAGTAAGTGAGGTTTTGCAAACCCAGGCAAGTCACGGGGGTTACAGATAGGGCGACGTGATCCCAAGGTCCCGGTTGAGGCCGTCCTTGTGTGTGCGGAACTTGGCTATCGGTCTCTGCTCAGTGCTGTTGTGAAGGCCGCCTTGGAGAACGCTTACCCGAAGATCAGAGGCTGAATGCCAGTGACCGCTGAAATGTTCGCCAACAGGAAGGGAACAGTCTTGCCTGGTGATTGTCGAGCGATGTTCATTCACCCGTCCATTCATCCGTCTGCAGATGTTACAACGAGGGTTGAATGAACACTGCTTGACAATCACCAGACTGTTCCCTTCTTGTTGGCGAACATTTCAGTGGTCACGGACATTCAGCCTCTGATCTCTGGGTAAGCGTTCTCCAAGGTGGCCTTCACGACACACAACAGCGCAGAGTCGCTGAGCAGAGACCGATAGCCAAGTTCCGCACACATGAGGACGGTCTCAACAGGGATCTTGGGATCATGTCGCACTATCTGTAACCCCCGTGACCTGCCTGGGTTGGCAAAACCCTCACTTACTGTGGAGACAATACACATCTCTTTAACCTACGCTTAATGCTATCTCCACTCACATTGTCTGCATCTTTAAGACTTGAATAGCAGGTTAGCTGTAAAGATTCACATTCGAATCAGTAATCTGTAAGGGACAATTTAGCATGGCCAATCCACCCTAACCTGCACATCTTTGGACACTAAGGGACAATTTAGCATGGCCAATCCGCCTAACCTACACATCTTTGGACACTAAGGGACAATTTAGCATGGCCAATCCGCCTAACCTACACATCTTTGGACACTAAGGGACAATTTAGCATGGCCAATCCACCCTAACCTGCACATCTTTGGACACTAAGGGGCAATTTAGCATGGCCAATCCACCCTAACCTGCACATCTTTGGACACTAAGGGACAATTTAGCATGGCCAATCCACCCTAACCTGCACATCTTTGGACACTAAGGGGCAATTTAGCATGGCCAATCCACCTAACCTGCACATCTTTGGACACTAAGGGGTAATTTAGCATGGCCAATCCACCCTAACCTGCACATCTTTGGACACTAAAGGGTAATTTAGCATGGCCAATCCACCTAACCTGCACATCTTTGGACACTAAGGGACAATTTAGCATGGCCAATCCACCTAACCTGCACATCTTTGGACACTAAGGGACAATTTAGCGTGGCCAATCCACCTAACCTACACATCTTTGGACACTAAGGGACAATTTAGCATGGCCAATCCACCCTAACCTGCACATCTTTGGACACTAAGGGGCAATTTAGCATGGCCAATCCACCTAACCTGCACATCTTTGGACACTAAGGGGTAATTTAGCATGGCCAATCCACCTAACCTGCACATCTTTGGACACTAAGGGGTAATTTAGCATGGCCAATCCACCTAACCTACACATCTTTGGACACTAAGGGACAATTTAACATGGCCAATCCACCTAACCTGCACATCTTTGGACACTAAGGGGCAATTTAGCATGGCCAATCCACCCTAACCTGCACATCTTTGGACACTAAAGGGTAATTTAGCATGGCCAATCCACCTAACCTGCACATCTTTGGACACTAAGGGACAATTTAGCATGGCCAATCCCCCTAACCTGCACATCTTTGGACACTAAGGGACAATTTAGCATGGCCAATCCACCCTAACCTGCACATCTTTGGACACTAAGGGGCAATTTAGCATGGCCAATCCACCCTAACCTACACATCTTTGGACACTAAGGGACAATTTAGCATGGCCAATCCCCCTAACCTACACATCTTTGGGCACTAAGGGACAATTTAGCATGGCCAATCCACCTAAACTGTACATCCATAGACATTACAGAGAGGACGTGAAGGCTTTGGGGAGGGGGTGCAAGGGGATGCTGCCTGGATTCGAGGGTCTGGCCTCGAAGGAGAGGCTGGACAAACTGGGGTTGTTGTCTCTGGAGCGACAGAGGCTAAGGGGAGACTTGATCGAAGTCTATAAAATGACGAGAGGCGGAGATCGGGCCCACAGTCAGAATGTTGTTCCCAGAGTTGATTTTTAAATTTTTGGATTTTAAGGCTCGCTTACATTGGAACTACTGGGTATCTTCCATCACATGGTTGTATACCCGGTTGTATGTCTATTTATGTTTATTGGTGTCCCCGGTTTACATCCACAGGCGATTGGGTCCGCCTTGTTGTCCAACGAGGGGCATACACGTGGTGGGTCGTACGAGGGCTGCTCTTGGATGTTGTTTCGAGAGTTGCCTAGTGCTTCACGTCGTTAGTGTACGCTTAAACTGGACCGACTGATGGGCAACACGACAGCTCAGTGACTATCGCTGTTTGCTGCGCAGTTGCCCGGGTCGGGTCTCCGACTTGGGTCGGTGTCTGTGGCAGTTTGCGCATTCTCCCCGTGCTTGCGTGGGTTTTCTCCGGGTGCTCCGGTTTCCTCCCACACCCCAAAAACGTGCTGATTGGTGTCAATAAATTGTCTCTGAATTGGATCTCCCTTAATCTGGTGTACATATAACTCCCTAAGTTTACATAAGAACATAAGAAATAGGAGCAGGAGTAGGCCATCTAGCCCCTCGAGCCTGCCCCGCCATTCAATAAGATCATGGCTGATCTGAAGTGGATCAGTTCCACTTTCCCGCTTTCTCCCCTGTCTATCAGAAACCTATCTACCCGTGACTTCAATATATTCAGCGAGGCAGCCTCCACCACTTCAACGGGCAGAGAATTCCAGAGATTCACCACCCTTTGAGTGAAGAAGTTCCTCCTCAACTCCGATCTAAACCGCCCCCCCTTATCTTGAGGCTCTGCCCCCTAGTCCTACTGTCCTTTCTAAGCAGGAAGAATCTCTCTACCTCTACCCTATCCATCCCCTTCATTATCTTATACGTCTCTATAAGACCCCCCCTCATCCTTCTAAACTCCAACGAGTACAGCCCCAGTCTATTTAGTCTCTCTTCATAGTCCAACCCCCTCATCTCCGGTATCAGCCTAGTGAACCTCCTCTGCACTCCCTCCAAGGCCAAAATATCCTTGCGCAAGTGCGGTGACCAAAACTGCACACAGTACTCCAGCTGCGGCCTCACCAGTGCCCTGTACAGTTGCAGCAAGACCTCCCTGCTTTTATATTCTATCCCCCTCGCTATAAAGGCCAGCATCCCATTCACCCCCTTTTGGGGTTTGAACTCCCCTTTTATTGTGGAGTTCCACGAGAGGTAGACAAAAGCGTGAACGATCGACGAAAGACTCGAATAAGGCACTCACAGAGTGTCAAAATGGGTGGCGCGGGCTTGCAGGGCCGGAGGGCCTGTCGCCTGTGCTGTGCTGTTCTTTGTTCTTATTAAGGGATTACTATTTAAAGGGGGAAAAGCTGCAGCATGCTACGGTGCAGAGGGATCTGGGCGTCCTTGTGCATGAGTCGCAAAAACCCAGTCTGCAGGTGCAGCAGGTGGTCAGGAAGGCGAATGGGATGCTGGCCTTCATCGCGAGGGGGATTGAATATAAAAGTAGGGAGGTCTTGCTGCAACTGTATAGGGCATTGGTGAGGCCGCAGCTGGAGTACTGTGTGCAGTTTTGGTCGCTGCACTTGCGCAAGGATATTTTGGCCTTGGAGGGAGTGCAGAGGAGGTTTACTAGGCTGATACCGGAGTTGAGGGGGTTGAGCTATGAGGAGAGGCTGAATAAACTAGGCTTGTACTCGTTAGAGTTTAGAAGAATGAGGGGAGATCTCATTGAGACGTATAAGATGATGAATGGGATGGATAGGATAGAGGTGGAGAGACTCTTCCCGCTCAAAAAAGACAGTAGGACTAGGGGGCACAGCCTCAACATAAGGGGGGGGGGGGCGGTTTAGAACAGAGTTGAGGAGGAACTTCTTCACTCAAAGAGTGGTGAATCTCTGGAATTCTCTGCCCATTGAAGTGGTGGAGGCTGCCTCGCTAAATATTTTTCAGACGCGGGTTGATGGGTTTTTGATAAGAGAGGGGATTAAGGGCTATGGGGAGAGGGTGGGAATGTGGAACTGAGCCACGACAGATCAGCCATGATCTTATTGAATGGCGGGGCAGGCTCGAAGGGCCAGATGGCCCTACTCCTGCTCCTATTTCTGATGTTCTTATGTTCCTATAATGAAGGGGATAGATAGGGTAGAGGTAGAGAGATTCTTCCCGCTTAGAAAGGACAGCAGGACTAGGGGGCACAGCCTCAACATAAGGGGGGGGGGGGGGCAGTTTAGAACGGAGTTGAGGAGGAACTTCTTCACTCAAAGGGTGGTGAATCTCTGGAATTCTCTGCCCATTGAAGTGGTGGAGGCTGCCTTGCTAAATATATTTAAGTCACGGGTAGATAGGTTTCTGATAGACAGGGGAATTAAGGGGAGAAAGCGGGAAAGTGGAACTGATCCACTTCATATCAGCCATGATCTTATTGAATGGCGGGGCAGGCTCGAAGGGCTAGATGGCCCTACTCCTGCTCCTATTTCTTATGTAAGGACATTCAAATGGTCATTGGATAAACATATGGACGAGACTGGGATAGTGTAGGCTAGATGGGCTTTAGATTGGTCAGCGCAACATCGAGGGCCGGAGGGCCTGTACTGTGCTAGAATGTTCTAGGTTCTAATCGCAGAAGGAGGCCATTTGGCCCATTAAGTCTGCCCTGACCACTATCCCACTCAGCCCTATTCCTGCTAATCCCCCCGACACTAGGGTCAACTTGACATGGCCCAAAAAACAATGGAGCACGGGAAACAGGCCATTCGGCCCAACGAGCCCACGCCGCCATCTTAACAATCCACCTAACCCACACATCATTGGACTGGCCAAGTTAAATTGACCATAAATTAAATCAAATGAACATTTTAATCCTAATTTATTCAATCTCTCCCCAACTTCAGTCTAAAAGATGTATTGATTGAGGTGCATTGGCCGCGCTAAATTTCTCTCTCAGTGTATCCAAACGGGTGACTAGCGGATTTTCACAGTAACTTCATTGCAGAGTTAATGTAAACCTATTTGTGACACTAATACAAAACTTTTAACACTCACAGCCAACACCATTAGGATCAGGGAACATCCTGGCGAACCTTCTTTGTGCTCTCCCCCGAGCTAACACTGGGGGGCAGCACAGTGGCAAGCACCGACAGCACCAGGGACCAGGGTTCGATTCCCGGCTCGGGTCACTATCCATGTGGCATTTGTACATTCTCCCCATGTCTGCGTGGGTTTCCTCCGGGTGCTCCAGTTTCCTCTAGGAGATTTGGGCGGCACAGTAGCGCAGTGGGTTAGCACTGAGGCTTCACAGCTCCAGGGGACCTGGGTTCGATTCCCGGCTCGGGTCACTGTCCGTGTGGCATTTGCACATTCTCCCCATGTCTGCATGGGTTTCCTCCGGGTGCTCCAGTTCCCTCCAGGAGACTTGGACGGCACGGGAGCACAGTGGGTTAGCACTGAGGCTTCACAGCTCCAGGGGACCTGGGTTCGATTCCCGGCCTTGGGTCACTGTCTGTGCGGAGTCTGCACATTCTCCTCGTGTCTGCGTGGGTTTCCTCCGGGTACTCCGGCTTCCTCCCACAGCCCAAAGATGTGCGGGTTAGGTGGATTGACCATGCTAAAATTGCCTCTTAGTGTCCTGAGATGCGTAGATTAGAGGGATTAGTGGGTGGGATATGGGGATAGGGCCTGGGTGGGATTGTGGTCAGTGCAGACTCGATGGGTCGAATGGCCTCTTTCTGCACTGTAGCGATTCTATGTGCTGGTTAGGTGCATGGACCCAAACAGGCGATGGAACGTGGCAACTAGGGGAATGTCACAGTAACTTCATTGCAGTGTTAATTTAAGGTGAGAAAGTTCAAAGGAGATGTGGGGGGCAAGTTTTTTTATAGCCCTTTTTTTAGCCCTCTCTGTAGAGGGCTAGACGTCAGGGATGGTGGTGGAGGCAGATATGATATGTTTAAGGAGCTTTTAGATAAACACATGACTATGCCTGGAATAGAGCGATATGGAGCAAGGGCAGGGATTAGTTGCATTTGGTGTCACGTTGGGCACAACACTGTGAGCCTGCTGTACTACACTGTTCTACATTCTATAATATCCTCTCCTTACTGTATAGGTCAGGATAATCTTGCTCAGAAATAGGCAAAGTTCTTCTCGTTTGGCACTAAGAACATAAGAACATAAGAAATAGGAGCAGGAGTAGGCCATCTAGCCCTTCGAGCCTGCCCCGCCATTCAATAAGATCATGGCTGATCTGTCGTGGCTCAGTTCCACATTCCCGCCCTCTCCCCATAACCCTTAATCCCCTCGCTTATCAAAAACCCATCAACCCGCTTCTTAAAAATATTTAGCGAGGCAGCCTCCACCACTTCAACGGGCAGAGAATTCCAGAGATTCACCACCCTTTGAGTGAAGAAGTTCCTCCTCAACTCCGTTCTAAACTGCCCCCCTTTATCTTGAGGCTGTGCCCCCTAGTCCTACTGTCTTTTTTGAGCGGGAAGAGTCTCTCCACCTCTATCCTATCCATCCCATTCATCATCTTATACGTCTCAATGAGATCTCCCCTCATTCTTCTAAACTCTAACGAGTACAAGCCTAGTTTATTCAGCCTCTCCTCATAGCTCAATCCCCTCAACTCCGGTATCAGCCTAGTAAACCTCCTCTGCACTCCCTCAGGGAGTGCCTCAGGGACCCGGATCCAGTCTGTGTGGAGTCTGCACATTCTCCCTGTGTCTGCGTGGGTTTCCTCCGGGTGCTCCGGTTTCCTCCCACAGTCCGAAAGGCGTGCTGGTTAGGTGTTAAATTCTCCCTCAGTGTCACCCAAACAGGCGCTGGACTGTGGCAACTGGGGGATTTTCACAGTAACTTCATTGCAGTGTTAATGTATTCCTACTTCATATAATCATAGAATCCTTATAGTGCCTGTTAGGGTGCATTGGCCGTGCTAAATTCTCCCACAGTGTTACCCGAACAGGCTCCAGAGTGTGGCAACTCTGGTATTTTCACAGTAACTTCATTGCAGTGTTAATGTAAGCCTATCTCATATAATCATAGAATCCTTATAGTGCCTGTTAGGGTGCATTGGCCGTGCTAAATTCTCCCTCAGTGGACCCGAACAGGCGCTGGAGTGTGGCAACTAGGGTATTTTCACAGTAACTTCATTGCAGTGTTAATGTACACCTACTTCATATAATCATAGAATCCTTATAGTGCTTGTTAGGGTGCATTGGCCGTGCTAAATTCTCCCTCAGTGTTACCCGAACAGGCGCTGGATTGTGGCAACTAGGGGATTTTCACAGTAACTTCATTGCAGTGTTAATGTACACCTACTTCATATAATCATAGAATCCTTATAGTGCTTGTTAGGGTGCATTGGCTGTGCTAAATTCTCCCTCAGTGAACCCGAACAGGCTCTGGATTGTGGCAACTAGGGGATTTTCACAGTAACTTCATTGCAGTGTTAATGTACACCTACTTCATATAATCATAGAATCCTTACAGTGCCTGTTAGGGTGCATTGGCCGTGCTAAATTCTCCCACGGTGTTACCTGAACAGGCTCCGGAGCATGGCAACTCAGGTATTTTCACAGTAACTTCATTGCAGTGTTAATGCAAGCCGAGCTTGTAATGCTAAGAAACGGACTCTTCAAAAAGCAACTCTTGCTTCCCTTGCAGTGAATTTAGTGGCGATAGTTATCCTGTCACAGGTGACCTGCGGCCTCTCGACCTGTACCACTCGCTATCTGGTGGCCATGGCAACGGCGGATCTATTGGTCATTGTCACTGAAGTCATCCTCGGATGGGTCCGGTACTATTATTTCATGGGATCTTTCTTGGACATCACCCCAGTGTGTACTCTCATCTACGTGGCGATGTGTGCCGCCACTGACTGTTCCGTTTGGTTCACAATCACTTTCTCCTTTGACCGGTTTGTGGCCATCTGTTGCCAAAATCTGAAAACAAAATATTGCACCGATAGAACCGCGACCTTGGTCCTGGCAACAACCGGTACCCTGCTCTGTTTAAAAAATGTCCCCTTCTATTTTACGTATGAACCCGAAGAAATAATCGACAACGTGCCCTGGTTTTGTTCCGTGAAGGCGAGCTACCTTAATGACCCTGGATGGCTTGTCTTCGATTGGTTCGATACGGTGTTAACACCCTTGCTCCCGTTTGCTTTAATCCTGCTCCTCAACGCTCTGACAGTCCGACACATCATAGTGGCCAGTCGCGTCCGTAAGCGACTGAGGGGTCAGAGCAAGGGAGACAATCGCCGGGATCCAGAGATGGAGAGCAGAAGGAAGTCCATGATTTTACTCTTCACCATATCTGGCAGCTTCATATTTCTATGGTTTATGCATGTGGTGGAATTTGCATATTATAACATTACAGGCCTCGATCCCAGGGAATACAACGATGCGGAAAATATATTTCGACATGTCGGGTTCATGCTGCGGAACTTAAGTTGCTGCACTAACACGTTTATTTACGGGGTGACACAGGCAAAGTTCAGACAGCAGTTCACGCGTGCAGTGAAATATCCAGTTATGTCCATTATCCAATTTTTTACAAAATAAAGAGACAGCGATCAGGTCAATTTGTCCAATCCTGTAAGTTAATATAAACATTCACATTCTAAATAGAAACACGATAATTGAGGCAAACCATGACAGCTACTATTGGACATAAATGGAGCACATGTGTTAGATTGCCCCCGACAGCACAAGAAAGGAAACAGCAGCTAATTTTTTCCTCCACCTTAACTGGTTTTGTCTCGGTGGCCAAGAAAGAACTCCTTCAAAAAAGTGAATATACATTGAATTCATGGAATCCCGACAGTGCAGAAGGAGGTCATTCGGCCCATCAAGTCTCTCTGACAGAATATCTTTCCCAGGTTCAAACTCGTAACTGCAAACATCTATGCCACTTACTCCTCGAACCTGCACATCTTTGGATACTAAGGGGCAATTTAGCATGGCCAATCCCTCTAACCTGCACATCTTTGGACACTAAGGGGCAATTTACCTTGGCCAATCCACCTAACCTGCACATCTTTGGACACTAAGGGGCAATTTAGCATGGCCAATCCACCTAACCTACACATCTTTGAACACTAAGGGGCGATTTAGCATGGCCAATCCACCTAACCTGCACATCTTTGGACACTAAGAGGCAATTTAGCATGGCCAATCCCTCTAACCTGCACATCTTTGGATACTAAGGGGCAATTTAGCTTGGCCAATCCACCTAACCAACACATCTTTGGATACTACGGGGCAATTTAGCATGGCCAATCTACCTAACCTGCACATCTTTGGACACTAAGGGGCAATTTAGCATGGCCAATCCACCTAACCTGCACATCTTTGGACACTAAGGGACAATTTAGCATGGCCAATCCACCTAACCTGCACATCTTTGGATACTAAGGGACAATTTAGCATGGCCAATCCACCTAACCTGCACATCTTTGGACACTAAGGGACAATTTAGCATGGCCAATCCACCTAACCTGCACATCTTTGGACACTAAGGAGCAATTTAGCATGGCCAATCCACCTAACCTGCACATCTTTGGACACTAAGGGACAATTTAGCATGGCCAATCCACCTAACCTGCACATCTTTGGACACTAAGGGACAATTTAGCATGGCCAATCCACCTAACCTGCACATCTTTGGACACTAAGGGACAATTTAGCATGGCCAATCCACCTAACCTACACATCTTTGGACACTAAGGGACAACTTAGCATGGCCAATCCACCTAAATGGCACATCTTTGGACACTAAGGGGCAATTTAGCATGGCCAGTCCCCCACCTTTGGAGTGTGGGAGGAAACCGGAGCACCCGGAGGAAACCCACGCAGACACGGGGAGAATGTGCAAACTCCACACAGACGTGGCGGGAATCGAACCCGGGTCCCTGGCGCTGTGAAGCAGCAGTGTTAACCCACTGTGCCATTGTTCCACCCTGAACATAGGCATGTGAGCATACATTTTGTGCAACGGGGCACTCCATCAAAAGCAATGTAATATATTTGCTGATATTATTACAGTGACTCCAGTTGGATCTCTCCTCCATACAGAATCATGGAAACTGTGTCATGGAGAGTCCTCCTTCAGCCTAAACTGCTCCACACTGACCTAAAATGCCCATCGAAGCTAATTCCATTTGCCTGCCTTTCGCCCATATCCCTCTAAACCTTTCCCGTCCATGTATCTGTCCAAATGCCTTTGAGATGTTCTCAAAATCCCAACCGCAACCGCTTCTCCCAACACCTCATTCCACACACGTCCCACCCTCTTTGGGAAAAAGCTGCCCCTCAGGTTCCCATCATGTCTTTCCCCTTTTGACATGGCGCAGTGGGTTAGCGCTGCTGCCTCGCGGCGCCAGGGACCCAGGTTCGATTCCCGGATTGGGTCACTGTCTGTGCGGAGTCTCCATGCCTGTGTGGGTTTCCTCCAGTTTCCTCCCACAGACATGCGGGTTAGGGCACATTGAGCGGAATAAGCACCGGAATGTGGCGGCTAGGGAGATTTCACAGTAACTTCATTGCAGTGTTTATGTAAGCCTTACTTACGTGGCGAAAAACTGCAGCAGGCGACGGTGCAGAGGGACCTCGGGGTCCTTGTGCATGAGTCGCAAAAACCCAGCTTGCAGGTGCAGCAGGTAGTCAGGAAGGCGAATGGGATGCTGGCCTTCATAGCGAGGGGGATTGAATATAAAAGCAGGGAGGTCTTGCTGCGGCTGTATAGGGCATTGGTGAGGCCGCAGCTGGAGTACTGTGTGCAGTTTTGGTCGCCGTACTTACGCAAGGATATTTTGGCCTTGGAGGGAGTGCAGAGGAGGTTTACTAGGCTGATGCCGGAGTTGAGGGGGTTGAGCTATGAGGAGAGGCTGAATAAACTAGGTTTGTACTCGTTAGAGTTTAGAAGAATGAGGGGAGATCTCATTGAGACGTATAAGATGATGAATGGGATGGATAGGATAGAGGTGGAGAGACTCTTCCCGCTCAGAAAGGACAGTAGGACTAGGGGGAACAGCCTCAAGATAAAGGGGGGGGCGGTTTAGAACGGAGTTGAGGAGGAACTTCTTCACTCAAAGGGTGGTGAATCTCTGGAATTCTCTGCCCGTTGAAGTGGTGGAGGCTGCCTCGCTAAATATTTTTAAGACGCGGGTTGATGGGTTTTTGATAAGAGAGGGGATTAAGGGTTATGGGGAGAGAGCGGGAATGTGGAACTGAGCCACGACAGATCAGCCATGATCTTATTGAATGGCGGGGCAGGCTCGAGGGGCTAGATGGCCCTACTCCTGCTCCTATTTCTTATGTTCTTATGTTAATAAATAAATGTTAGTTTAACTGAAACCTCTGCCCTCGAGTTCTCAGTTCCCCGACACCAGGAAAAAGACTCAGTGCATTCCCGCTATCCATGACTCTCGTGATCTTATACACCTCTATAAAGTCCCCCCTCAATCTCCGACACTCCAAATACAAAACAACCTCGCCTATCCAATCTCTCCCGATAACTAGTCCCTTGAGACCTGGGGACATCCTTGTAAATCTCTTCTGCACTCCCTCCGGTTTAATAAATCTTTCCGATAGCAAGGTGACCAAAAGTGAACACAATACTCCAGGTGCAGTCTCACCAATATCCTGTACAACTGCAGCATAACTTTCCAACTTCTGCACTCAATGTCCTGACTGATGAAGGCCAGCGAGATCCCTCTGTCCCTGTCCTGGGAGTGTTTGATGGGGGACAGTGTAGAGGGAGCTTTACTCTGTATCTAACCCCGTGCTGTACCTGTCCTGGGAGTGTTTGATGGGGGGACAGTGTAGAGGGAGCTTTACTCTGTATCTAACCCCGTGCTGTACCTGTCCTGGGAGTGTTTGATGGGGGGACAGTGTAGAGGGAGCTTTACTCTGTATCTAAACCCGAGCTGTACCTGTCCTGGGAGTGTTTGATGGGGACAGTGTAGAGGGAGCTTTACTCTGTATCTAACCCCGTGTTGTACCTGTCTTGGGAGTGTTTGATGGGGGGGACAGTGTAGAGGGAGCTTTACTCTGTATCTAGCCCCGTGTATGTGTATCTATCTCCCCATCAAACACAGATACAGCGACTGTGAAGGAACCCCCCCCCCCCACACACACCCCGGACATTCTCTCTTCCACCTTCTTCCATCGGGAAAAAGATACAAAAGTCTGAGGTCCCGTACCGACCGACTCAAGGTACCGACCGACTCAAGAACAGCTTCTTCCCTGCTGCTGTCAGACTTTTGAATGGACCTACCTCGCATTAAGCTGATCTTTCTCTACACCCTCGCTGTGACTGTAACACTACATTCTGCACCCTCTCCTTTCATTCTCTATGAACGGTATGTTTTGTCTGTATCAGAGAGATCTGGATAGGCTGAGCGAGTGGGCGAGGACCTGGCAGATGGAGTACAACGTTAGCAAGTGTGAGGTTATCCACTTTGGTAGAAATAATAGTAGGAGGGATTATTATTTAAAGGGTGAAAAGCTGCAGCATGCTACGGTGCAGAGGGACCTGGGTGTCCTTGTGCACGAGTCGCAAAAACCCAGTCCGCGGGTGATCAAGAAGGCGAACGGGATGCTGGCCTTTATAGCGAGGGGGATAGAATATAAAAGCAGGGAGGTCTTGCTGCAACTGTATCGGGCATTGGTGAGGCCGCAGCTGGAGTACTGTGTGCAGTTTTGGGCGCCGCAGTTGCGCAAGGATATTTTGGCCTTGGAGGGAGTGCAGAGGAGGTTCACTCGGCTGATACCAGAGATGAGGGGGTTGGACTATGAAGAGAGACTAAATAGACTGGGTCTGTACTCGTTGGAGTTTAGAAGGATGAGGGGGGATCTTATAGAGACGTATAAGATAATGAAGGGGATGGATAGGGTAGAGGTAGAGAGATTCTTCCCGCTTAGAAAGGACAGCAGGACTAGAGGGCACAGCCTCAAGATAAGCAGGGGGGGCGGTTTAGATCAGGGTTGAGGAGGAACTTCTCACTCAAAGGGTGGTGAATCTCTGGAATTCTCTGCCCGTTGAAGTGGTGGAGGCTGCCTCGCTGAATATATTTAAGTCACGGGTAGATAGGTTTCTGATAGACAGGGGAGAAAGCGGGAAAGTGGAACTGATCCACTTCAGATCAGCCATGATCTTATTGAATGGCGGGGCAGGCTCGAAGGACTAGATGGCCCTACTCCTGCTCCTATTTCTGATGTACAGTACGGGGGCCGCAGCGATTCAAGATGGCGGCTCACGCCAACTTCTCAAGGGGCAACTCAGGATGGGCAATAAATGCTGGCCTTACCAGCGATGCCCATGTCCCGGGAATGATTTTTTTGTTTAAATAGTTAGGTTTCATATCAATGGCTGCACTCCTGTCTGGAAAACCTTCACTGACCTTCCATTTGCATTTTAGCCAACCACCCAACCTCCTGATTTACGGGTACCCAAGTATGGCTGCAGGCAAGGCAGAGGGCATTCTCTCGTGTCTGCCCAAACTTGGCATAAACAGGGTCAGAGAGCGGGCGACCGAGAGGGCTGTTCGACCCGCCTGCCTGTCCCCCGCTGTGGGGAAAGGATAAAATTGGCTTCTGCGGTGGAGAAATTTGAACCCCTGGACATCTGTTCCAGGTAAGTTTTCAAGTTGACTGATTTACCAGTCTCGCAGGTAGGCTTGCATTCACACCGCAATGAAGTTACTGTGAAAATCCCACATTCCAGGCACCTGTTCGGGTGCCGACGCACCCTCACCAGCGCGTCTTTCGGACTGTGGGAGGGAATCGGAGCACCGGGAGGAAACCCACGCAGACACGGGGAGAATGTGCGGACTCCACACACAGAACCAGTAGCCCCAGCCGGGAATCGAACCTGGGTCTCTCGTGCTGTTGAGGCAGCAGCGTTAACTATGGCGCCACCGTGACTCTCCAGAGGGGTCTTGAAGAAGAACCTTCTGTTTGTACGCAGACGATGGTGGGACGTCTGGGATTCGCTCCCCGGGTTGGAGCAGAGACCCAAAACTCTTCTGAAACTGTGCCTGGATCTGCCGTTCAGCTGTGGGTCGGGGGAGGTTGGGATGGGAAAGAACATACTTCAAACATACCAAAGTCGGAGGTGTGGTAGATTGTGAGGAAGGGTGTCATAGTTTGCAGGAAGACTTAGACAGGTTGTAGAGCTGGGCCGAGAGGTGGCGGATGGAGTTTAATGCAGACAAGTGTGAGGTAATTCACTTTGGTAGGAATAACAGATGTGTAGAGTATAGGGCTAACGGGAGGACTTTGAATAGTGTGGAGGAGCAGAGGGATCTAGGTGTATGTGTACATAGATCCCTGAAAGTTGGGAATCAAGTAGATAAGGTTGTTAAGGCATACGGTGTCTTGGCGTTTATTGGTAGGGGGATTGAATTTAGGAGTCGCAGCGTCATGTTGCAACTGTACACAACTCTGGTGCGGCCGCACTTGGAGTATTGTGTGCAGTTCTGGTCCCCACATTATAGGAAGGATGTGGAGGCTTTGGAGAGGGCGCAGAGGAGGTTTACCAGGATGTTGCCTGGTATGGAGGGGAGGTCCTATGAGGAGAGACTGAGGGATTTAGGGTTGTTTTCGCTAGAAAGAAGGCAGCTAAGAGGGGATCTTATTGAAACATATAAGATGATCAGAAGTTTAGATAGGGTGGATAGTGATAGCTATTTTCCTCGGATGGAGAAAGCTAGCACGAGGGGGCATGGCTTTAAATTAAGGGGTGGTAGTTATAGGACGGATGTCAGGGGTAGGTTCTTTACCCAGAGGGTGGTGAGGGATTGGAATGCCCTGCCTGCTGCAGTTGTAGATGCACCTAGTTTGGGGGCGTTTAAGAGATCCGTGGATAGGTTTATGAATGAAAAGGGATTGGTTTAGGTTAGAGGGTCATTGTTTTTTAACTGGTCGGCACAACATCGTGGGCCGAAGGGCCTGTTCTGCACTGTAATGTTCTATGTTCTATGTACTTCGGGCTGGCACGGGCGAGGTGGGCCAAATGGCCTCCCTCAGTGCTCTAATTGTTCAGTGAGTGATTTATTTGGTATGGCTGGGACCCAGGGGTGGCACGGTGGTTCACAGTGTTGTCTCACAGCGCCAGGGATCCTCAGTTCAAGTCAGGGCAAAGACCGCACATTCACCCCGTGTCTGCGTGGGTTTCGCCCGGGTGCTCTGGTGTCGTACGAAAGACGTGCTGGTCAGGGCCGTGCTAAATTCTCCCCCAGTGTACCCGAACAGGAGTGCAGCAACTCAAAGCATTTTACTGTAACTCCATTGCAGTGTCAATGTCAGCCTACATGTGACACTAATGAATAAGATTTAAACATTGTTAGCGGAGGGTTAATTATGCATCTGTTAGTCTGTGATTCGATCCGATTTATTATTGTCACATGAATTAGTACGCAGTGAAAAGCATTGTTTCTTGCGCGCTGTAGACATAAGAACATAAGAAATAGGAGCAGGAGTAGGGCCATCCAGCCCCTCGAGCCTGCCCCGCCATTCAATAAGATCATGGCTGATCTGTCATGGCTCAGTTCCACATTCCCGCCCTCTCCCCATAACCCTTAATCCCCTCGCTTATCAAAAACCTATCAACCCGCGTCTTAAAGATATTTAGCGAGGCAGCCTCCACCACTTCAACGGACAGAGAATTCCAGAGATTCACCACCCTTTGAGTGAAGAAGTTCCTCCTCAACTCCGTTCTAAACTGCCCCCCCTTTATCTTGAGGCTGTGCCCCCGAGTCCTACTGTCCTTTCTGAGCGGGAAGAGTCTCTCCACCTCTACCCTATCCATCCCATTCATCATCTTATACGTCTCAATGAGATCTCCCCTCATTCTTCTAAACTCTAACGAGTACAAGCCTAGTTTATTCAGCCTCTCCTCATAGCTCAACCCCCTCAACTCCGGTATCAGCCTAGTAAACCTCCTCTGCACTCCCTCCAAGGCTAAAATATCCTTGCGTAAGTACGGCGCCCAAAACTGCACACAGTACTCCAGCTGCAGCCTCACCAATGCCCTATACAGCTGCAGCAAGACCTCCCTACTTTTATATTCAATCCCCCTCGCTATGAAGGCCAGCATCCCATTCGCCTTCCTGACCACCTGCTGCACCTGCAAGCTGGGTTTTTGCGACTCATGCACAAGGACCCCGAGGTCCCTCTGCACCGTCGCCTGCTGCAGTTTTTCGCCCTGTAAGTAATAGTCCTTCCTACCATTATTCCTACCAAAGTGGACCACCTCACACTTGCCAACATTAAATTCCATTTGCCATTTCCTGGCCCATTCGCCCAGCCTATCTAGATCCTTCTGCAGACTCTCCACACCCTCCGCACAATTTGCCGTTCCCCCAATCTTGGTGTCATCAGCAAATTTCGACACCATACACTCGGTTCCCTCCTCCAGATCATCTATATAAATGGTAAATAGCTGAGGCCCCAGCACCGACC
This sequence comes from Carcharhinus amblyrhynchos, assembly GCF_965287045.1. Classification (NCBI taxonomy): domain Eukaryota; kingdom Metazoa; phylum Chordata; class Chondrichthyes; order Carcharhiniformes; family Carcharhinidae; genus Carcharhinus; species Carcharhinus amblyrhynchos. Next base: position 39,014 of record NW_027649819.1, on the reverse strand, counting down.
CCTGGGGCACTCCACTAGTCACCATCCGCCAATCCGAATAGCACCCATTGACCCCCACTCTCTGCCTCCTATTTGACAACCAATCCTCTATCCACGCTAACACCCTACCCCCAACTCCATGCCCCCTTACCTTCTGCAATAACCTCTTGAGGTACCTTGTCAAACGCCTTCTGAAAATCAAGAAAGACCACATCCACCGGCTCTCCTCTATCCACCGCCCTAGACACATCCTCTTAGAACTCCAATAAGTTTGTCAGACACGACTTCCCCTTAACGAAACCGTGCTACGTCTGCTCTATCAAGCAATTCCCCTCAAGATGCCTCGCTATTTCCTCCTCAACTCCGTTCTAAACCGCCCCCCCTTTATCTTGAGGCTTTGCCCTCTAGTCCTACTGTCCTTTCTGAGCGGGAAGAGCCTCTCCACCTCTATCTTATCCATCCCATTCATCATCTTATACATCTCAATCAGATCTCCCCTCATTCTTCTAAACTCTAACGAGTACAAGCCTAGTTTATTCAGCCTCTCCTCATAGCTCAACCCCCTCAACTCCGGTATCAGCCTAGTAAACCTCCTCTGCACTCCCTCCAGGGCCAAAATATCCTTGCGTAAGTGCGGCGACCAAAACTGCACACAGTACTCCAGCTGCGGCCTCACCAGTGCCCTATACAGCTGCAGCAAGACCTCCCTACTTTTATATTCAATCCCCCTCGCTATGAAGGCCAGCATCCCATTCGCCTTCCTGACCACCTGCTGCACCTGCAAGCTGGGTTTTTGCGACTCATGCACAAGGACCCCCAGGTCCCTCTGCACCGTCGCCTGCTGCAGTTTTTCGCCACGTAAGTAATAGTCCTTCCTACCATTATTCCTACCAAAGTGGACAACCTCACATTTGCCAATATTAAATTCCATTTGCCATTTCCTGGCCCATTCGCCCAGCCTATCTAGATCCTTCTGCAGACTCTCCACACCCTCCGCACAATTTGCCGTTCCCCCAATCTTGGTGTCATCAGCAAATTAGACAAGTGTCTCTGAGATGCTTTGGAAATCTATACCCTACCTTGCCGAAACACTTCATTTAATTAGCACACATAATCCCTAACCCAGACCAATCCATGTAACGTTATCCCCTTAACTCCCTCCGATATGCATCCAAATTTCCCGCATCGGCTCCAATGCTCCCGGCAGCAACAAGTTCCGCACCCTGGAAACTGGATGAGAACGTGAGAAGTCAATACTGATTTCTCTATTGAATGAAACACCGCACTTGGAGTATTGTGTGCAGTTCTGGTCCCCACATTACAGGAAGGATGTGGAGGCTTTGGAGAGGGTGCAGAGGAGGTTTACCAGGATGTTGCCTGGTATGCAGGGGAGGTCCTATGAGGAGAGGCTGAGGGATTTGGGGTTGTTTTCGCTGGAAAGAAGGCGGCTAAGACGGGATCTTATTGAAACATATAAGATGATTAGAGGTTTAGATAGGGTGGATAGTGATAGCCTTTTTCCTCTGATGGAAAAATCTAGCACGAGGGGGCATGGCTTTAAACTAAGGGGGGGTAGTTATAGGGATGTCAGGGGTAGGTTCTTTACCCAGAGGGTGGAGAGGGATTGGAATGCCCTGCCTACTGCAGTTGTAAATGCGCCTAGTTTGGGGGCGTTTAAGAGGTCTGTGGATAGGTTTATGGACGAAAAGGGATTGGTTTAGGTTAGTGGGTCACTGTTGTTTTTTTTTAACTGGTCGGCACAACATCGTGGGCCGAAGGGCCTGTTCTGCGCTGTAATGTTCTATGTTCTATGTTCTATGTTTCCGCACTTGGAGAGACCAGCTTAAGTGCTGCAGTTCTGGGGTCCGCCCAGTAGATGTCAGCACACTCTGGACCATGGCGGATTCATTACCACCCCGGCCTAGCTTCAGAGAGGACCCCCCTGACCTTGACCCCTGGCCCCTGCCTCACTCTTTGTTGAATAGAATAAAAAGTGAGGTTAGACCCCCAACTTAGAGTACTGTGCACAGTTCTGGGCACCTCCCTACAAGAAGGATGTGGAAGCTATTGAGAGGAGATTTACAAGGATGTTGCCTGGATTGGGAGGCATGCCTTATGAGGATAGGTTGAGGGAGCTCGGTCTCTTCTCCCTGGAGAGACGTAGATTGAGAGGTGACCTGACAGAGGTTTATAAGATGTCGAGAGGAATAGATAGGGTGGATTCTCGGAGGCTATTTCCCAGGGCTGAAATGGTCGCTACGAGAGGGACACGGGTTTAAGGTGCTAGGGAGCAGGTACAGAGGAGACGTTAGGGGTACGTTTTTCACCCAGAGGGCGGTGAGTGAGTGGAATCGGCAGTGGCAGTGGAGGCAAACTCGCTGGGGTCTTTTAAGAGACTTCTGGATGAGTATATGGGATTGAGGGTTATAGATAGGCCTAGAAGGTGGGGATAGGATTGGCGCAACTTGTGGGCCGAAGGGCCTGTTTGTACTGTAGTGTTCTATGTTCTAGATGACGTATATCGTTGTGCTTTGTATAATGTACTAGATGTATAATACCATAATCAATTACAACACTTACATTCATCTATTTTACATTTGTACTTTAAAAAGCTTCTGGGTTATTTTTGGCTGAGAAAAGTGTTGAAAACAGCGTGTGAATCGACAGATCAAAGGACGTCTGATTCAGCCTCCGTCAGTGCCAGGCGACTAATGTTCTCATTGTTAAGCGCAAATAGATTTTGATCCACTTCAGCACCAAAATTTGCTTTCGCACTTGGGCCCCCCTCTCCCTCCCTCCCGAGCCCCTAGGCTTAAGCCTACTCTGAATGACCCAAAAAGATCCAAGCTCGGATCAACAAATAAGAAGTAGGAGCAGGAGTAGGCCCATCTAGCCCCTCGAGCCTGCCCCGCCATTCAATAAGATCATGGCTGATCTGTCGTGGATCAGTTCCACTTTCCCGCTTTCTCCCCTGTCTATCAGAAACCTATCTACCCGTGACTTAAATATATTCAGCGAGGCAGCCTCCACCACTTCAACGGGCAGAGAATTCCAGAGATTCACCACCCTTTGAGTGAAGAAGTTCCTCCTCAACTCCGGTCTAAACTGCCCCCCCTTATCTTGAGGCTGTGCCCTCTAGTCCTGCTGTCCTTTCTAAGCGGGAAGAATCTCTCTACCTCTACCCTATCCATCCCCTTCATTATCTTATACGTCTCTATAAGATCCCCCCTCATCCTTCTAAACTCCAATGAGTACAGACCCAGTCTATTCAATCTCTCCTCATAGGCTAACCCCCTCATCTCGGGATTGTTCCAGTTTCCTCCCACAGTCCAAAGATGTGCAGGTTAGGTGGATTGGCCATGCAAAGTTGCCCCTTAGTGTCCAAAGATGTGTAGGTTAGGTGGATTGGCCATGCTAAATTGTCCCTTAGTGTCCAAAGATGTGTAGGTTAGGTGGATTGGCCATGCTAAATTGCCCCTTAGTGTCCAAAGATGTGTAGGTTAGGTGGATTGGCCATGCTAAATTGCCCCTTAGTGACCAAAGATGTGCAGGTTAGGTGGATTGGCCATGCAAAGTTGCCCCTTAGTGTCCAAAGATGTGTAGGTTAGGTGGATTGGCCATGCTAAATTGTCCCTTAGTGTCCAAAGATGTGCAGGTTAGGTGGATTGGCCATGCTAAATTGCCCCTTAGTGACCAAATATGTGCAGGTTAGGTGGATTGGCCATGCTAAATTGCCCCTTAGTGTCCAAAGATGTGCAGGTTGGGACACTGAAATTGCTTTAATTTGACGTGATTCGATTCGAATAAAGTAAACAAAAAAAAACGTCCGGTGGAAACACAAACAGACACGGGGAAAGCATGCAGACTCCACACAGACCATGACTTATACTGGGGATTGAACCCAGATCCCTGGCGCTGTGAGGCAGCAGCGCTAACCCACTGTGTCACTGACAATGAACATACCTCGCAGAAACAGATCCACTTGGTCTAATTAACGCATTACTGCACATAATCCCTAAACCCAGACAACTCCATGTAACATTATCCCCTTAACTCTGAAATCCCTGCGATATTTATCCAGATTTCCTGTAAATACAGCTGCCTTATCAACACCAATCCTCCCGGCAGCAACAAGTTCCACCTCCCAGTAACTGGATGAGAAAGTGAGAAGTTAATATTGATTTCTTTATTGAATTGATCCCTGGAATCTCCAATCGATCCCCAATCCCTCACACTGAACCACTTTGTAACACCAGCTTCAGATCACACTGCTGCAGTTCTGGGATCTGCCCAGTAGATGGCAGCACACTCCGTAGCTCGAAGTTACAATCAGCGAATCCCTGCAGTGCATTCGGCCCATCGAGCCTGCACCTAACAATACCATCCTATCCCCATAAATCCACACATTAACCCTGTTCATTGCCCAGACAGCGAGGGGAAACTTAGCATGGCCAATCCACCTAACCTGCACATCTTTGGACACTAAGGGACAATTTAGCACGGCCAACCCACCTAACCTGCACATCGTTGGACACTAAGGAGCAATTTAGCATGGCCAATCCACCTAACCTTCACATCTTTGGACACTAAGGAGCAATTTAGCATGGCCAATCCACCTAACCTTCACATCTTTGGACACTAAGGGGCAATTTAGCATGGCCAATCCACCTAACCTACATATCTTTGGACACTAAGGAGCAATTTAGCATGGCCAATCCACCTAACCTTCACATCTTTGGACACTAAGGGGCAATTTAGCATGGCCAATCCACCTAACCTGCACATCTTTGGACACTAAGGGGCAATTTAGCATAGCCAATCCCCCTAACCTGCACATCTTTGGACACTAAGGGGCAACTTAGCACGGCCAATCCATCTAACCTGCACATCTTTGGACACTAAGGGGCAAGTTTGCAGGGCCAATACACCTGACTTGAGCATCTTTGGACTGTGGGAGGAAACCGGAGCACCCGGAGGAAACCCACATCGACACAGCGGAGAACGTGCAAACCACACACAGACAGTGACCCAAGCCGGGAATCGAACCCGAGTCCCTTGTGCTGTGAGGCCACAGTGCCAACCCACTGTGCCACCATTCTGCTCACAATGAACATACCTCGCTGAAACGTATCCATTTGGTCTAATTTGCACATTGCTGCGTGGTAGCACAGTGGGTGAGCACTGCTGCCTCTCAGCTCCAGGGACCTGGGTTCGATTCCCGGCTCGGGTCACTGTCTGTGTGGAGTTTGCACATTCTCCTCGTGTCTGCGTGGGTTTCCTCCGGGTGCTCCGGTTTCCTCCCACAGTCCAAAGATGTGCGGGTTAGGTTGATTGGCCGTGCTAAGAAATTGCCCCTTAGTGTCCAGGGATGCGTAGGTTAGAGGGATTAGTGGGTATAATATGTAGGGATATGGGGGTAGGGCCTGGGTAGGATTGTGTTCAGTGCAGACTCGATGGGCCGAAGGGCCTCTTTCGGCACTGTAGGGATTCTATGATAATCCCTAAACCCAGACAACTCCATGTAACATTATCCCCTTAACTCTGAAATCCCTGCGATATTTATCCAGATTTCCTGTAAATACGGCTGCCTTATCGTCTCCAATCCTCCTGGCAGCAACAAGTTCCACCTCCCAGTAACTGGACGAGAAAGTGAGACGTTAATATTGATTTCTTTATTGAATTGATCCCTGGAATCTCCAATCAATCACCAATCCCTCACACTGAACCACTTTGTAACACCAGCTTCAGATCACACTGTTGCAGTTCTGGGATCTGCCCAGTAGAGGGCAGCACACTCAGTAGATCGAAGTTACAATCAGCGAATCCCTGCAGTGCATTCGGCCCATCGAGCCTGCACCCAACAATCCCATCCTATCCCCATAAATCCACACATTAACCCTGTTCATTGCCCTAACACCGAGGGACAATTTAGCATGGCCAATCCACCTAACCTGCACATCTTTGGACACTAAGGGACAATTTAGCATGGCCAATCCACCTAACCTACACATCTTTGGACACTAAGGGACAATTTAGCATGGCCAATCCACCCTAACCTACACATCTTTGGGCACTAAGGGACAATTTAGCATGGCCAATCCACCTAACCTGTACATCTTTGGATACTAAGGGACAATTTAGCATGGCCAATCCACCTAACCTACACATCTTTGGGCACTAAGGGACAATTTAGCATGGCCAATCCACCTAACCTACACATCTTTGGGCACTAAGGGACAATTTAGCATGGCCAATCCACCTAACCTGTACATCTTTGGATACTAAGGGACAATTTAGCATGGCCAATCCACCTAACCTACACATCTTTGGGCACTAAGGGACAATTTAGCATGGCCAATCCACCTAACCTACACATCTTTGGGCACTAAGGGACAATTTAGCATGGCCAATCCACCTAACCTACACATCTTTGGGCACTAAGGGACAATTTAGCATGGCCAATCCACCTAACCTGCACATCTTTGGACACTAAGGGGCAATTTAGCATGGCCAATCCACCTAACCTACACATCTTTGGACACTAAGGGACAATTTAGCATGGCCAATCCACCTAACCTACACATCTTTGGACACTAAGGGGCAATTTAGCATGGCCAATCTGCCTAACCTACACATCGTTGGACACTAAGGGGCAATTTAGCATGGCCAATCCACATAACCTGCACTCTTTGGACACTTAGGGGCAATTTAGCATGGCCAATCCACCTAACCTGCACATCTTTGGACACTAAGGGACAATTTAGTCTGGCCAATCCACCTAACCGGCGCATCTTTGGACACTAAGGGGCAATTTAGCATGGCCAATCCACCTAACCTGCACATCTTTGGACACTAAGGGGCAATTTAGCATGGCCAATCTACGTAACCTGCACATCTTTGGACACTAAGGGGCAATTTAGCATGGCCAATCTGCCTAACCTACACATCTTTGGACACTAAGGGACAATTTAGCATGGCCAATCCACCTAACCTGCTTGGATAAGATACACTTTCAGAGAGTAGGTGCAGAGTCGATGGGCTGGATGACCTCCTTCTGCACTGTTGCGGTTCCGTGCTTTCTCTCTCATTTCTGCCTTTCATTCAGCTGCTAACAGATCCACAACATCTGATCAATGCGATTAATTACAGTCGCTTTCGGCCAGAGAAGACAATTTGTGTCAACCCCATTGAATGAGATACAGTCGAGGGAATTTGGTCACCTCCTGATCTGTCTAAGTATTAGTTGATTGGGAGTGTACGCAGAATTTTAATCCAGGGGCGCAGGCTAACAGCTTGGGTCTAATGGCACTGCGGTGTCTGGTGGAATTTCAATTCTATTCATGAATAAAACAATCATGGAACGTTACATAGAAATAGAAAAACTACTGCACAAACAGGCCCACAAGTTGTGCTGATCATATCCCAGGCCTCTCTCTAACCCTCAATCCTATTAATTCCCTCGTACTCATCCAGAAGTCTTTTAAAAGACCCCAACGAGTTCGCCTCCACCACCACCAACAGCAGCCGATTCCACTCACTCACCAAGTGAAAAACTTACCCCTAACATCTCCTCTGTACCTGCTCCCCAGCATCTGTGTCCTCTCGTGGCGACCTGGGAAATAGCCTCCGAGAATCCACCCTCTCAACATCTTATAAACCTCTATCAGGTCCCCTCTCAACCTTCGTCTCTCCAGGGAGAAGAGTCCCAGCTCCCTCAACCTATCTACATAAGGCATGCCTCCCAATCCAGGCAACATCCTTGTAAATCTCCTCTGCACCCTCTCAATAGCTTCCACATCCTTCCTGTAGTGAGGCGACCAGAACTGTGCACAGTACTCCAAGTGGGGTCTGACAAGGGTCTTATAAAGTTGCAGCATTACCTCCCGACTCCTAAACTCAATCCCTCGATTAATGAAGGCCAGTACACCATACACCTTCTTGACCACATCCTCCACCTACGAGGCCAATTTAAGAGTCCTATGGACCCCAAGATCCTTGCGGAAAAGTGTGAGGTAATTCACTTTGGCAGGAATAACAGATGTGTAGAGTATAGGGCTAACGGGAGGACTCTGAATAGTGTGGATGAACAGAGGGATCTCGGTGTCTGTGTACATAGATCCCTGAAAGTTGGGAATCAAGTAGATAAGGTTGTTAGGAAGGCATACGGTGTCTTGGCGTTTATTGGTAGGAGGATTGAATTTAGGAGCCGCAGCGTCATGTTGCAACTGTACACAACTCTGGTGCGGCCGCACTTGGAGTACTGTGTGCAGTTCTGGTCCCCACATTATAGGAAGGATGTGGAGGCTTTGGAGAGGGTGCAGAGGAGGTTTACCAGGATGTTGCCTGGTATGGAGGGGAGGTCCTATGAGGAGAGACTGAGAGATTTGGGGTTGTTTTCGCTAGAAAGAAGGCGGCTAAGAGGGGATCTTATTGAAACATATAAGATGATTAGAGGTTTAGATAGGGTGGACAGTGATAGCCTTTTTCCTCGGATGGAGAAAGCTAGCACGAGGGGGCATGGCTTTAAATTAAGGGGGGGTAGTTATAGGACGGATGTCAGGGGTAGGTTCTTTACCCAGAGGGTGGTGAGGGATTGGAATGCCCTGCCTGCTGCAGTTGTAAATGCGCCTAGTTTGGGGGCGTTTAAGAGATCCGTGGATAGGTTTATGGATGAAAAGGGATTGGTTTAGGTTAGTGGGTCATTGTTTTTTAACTGGTCGGCGCAACATCGTGGGCCGAAGGGCCTGTTCTGCGCTGTAATGTTCTATGTTCTATGATCCTCTACACTGCTAAGAGTCTTACCCTTGATATTATTCTCCTGTACTGTCTCAGTCATTGTGGCTTTCATCCACTGCTGCTTGCAAACAAACTATCTTGTGCACCAGCGCTCTTTAGAGCAGGAAATCGAAACAGAGAAACTAGTAGGCCATTTGCCTCTTGAAGCCTGCTGCACCACTTCATGGTGGCAGGGAGAAGATTCAAGACGCCAGGTTGAAGTCCAACAGGTCTATTTGGTAGCAAAATTCACAAACAGGGTATATAAAGACACAAACTCAATTTACAAAATAATGGCACAGTGCCTAGCACTGCTGCCTCACGGTGCCAGGGAGCCGGGTTCGATTCCCAGCCTCGGGTCACTGCCTGTGCAGAGTTTGCACATTCTCCCCGTGTCTGCGTGGGTTTCCCCCACGTGCCTCCCACAGTCCGTGTTTCTCAGTGTAACCCGAACAGGCGCCAGCTCGAGGATTTTCGTAGTAACTTCATTGCGGTGTTAATGTAAGCCTTCTTGTGACACCAACAGATAAACTTCAAACCAATCATTCTGATCATCAAATCCAACATCTATACCCACCTCCCCGCCCCCATATCCCTTGAACCAAAACCGTAAGAAGCTACAAACGGTGGTGAATGTCGCCCAACCCATCACACAAACCAGCCTCCCATCCATTGACTCCGTCTACACTTCCCGCTGCCTCGGGGAAAAGCAGCCGGTATAATCAAGGACCCCCCCCCCCACACACACCCCGGACATTCTCTCTTCCACCTTCTTCCATCAGGAAAAAGATACAAAAGTCTGAGGTCCCGTACCGACCGACTCAAGAACAGCTTCTTCCCTGCTGCTGTCAGACTTTTGAATGGACCTACCTCGCATTAAGCTGATCTTTCTCTACACCCTCGCTGTGACTGTAACACTACATTCTGCACCCTCTCCTTTCCTTCTCTATGAACGGTATGCTTTGTCTGTGTAGCGCGCAAGAAACAATACTTTTCACTGTATCCCAATACCTGTGATAATAATAAATCAAATCAAATATTAAGTTGATCTTTCTCTACACCTAAGCTGAGACTATAACACTACATTCTGCACCCTCTCCTTTCCTTCTCTATGAACGGTATGCTTTGTCTGTATAGCACAAGAAACAATACTTTTCACTGTATCCCAATACACGTGACAATAATAAATCAAATCAAATATTAAGCTGATCTTTCTCTACACCCTCGCTGTGACTATAACACTACATTCTGCACCCTCTCCTTTCCTTCTCTATGAACGGTATGATTTGTCTTTACAGCACAAGAAACAATACTTTTCACTGTATCCCAATACACGTGACAATAATAAATCAAATCAAATATTAAGTGGATCTTTCTCTACACCCTCGCTGTGACTGTAGCACTACATTCTGCACCCTCTCCTTTCCTTCTCTATGAACGGTATGCTTTGTCTGTATAGCACGCAAGAAACAATACTTTTCACTGTGTCCCAGTACACGCGACGATAATAAATCAAATCAAATCAAAAGAGGTATCTAATTCCTTCCTGAAATCACACAACATTTTGGCCTCAACTACCTTCTGTGGGAATGAATTCCACCGCTCTCTGGGTGAAGAAATTTCTCCCCACCTCAGTCCGAAAAGGTTTACCCCTCATCCTCAAACTATGACCCCCTGGTTCTGGACTTCCCCCACCACCATGGGGAACATTCTTTCTGAATCTACCTTGTCTAACCTTGTTAGAATTTTATAAGTTTCTATGAGAGCCCCCTCTCACTCTTCTGAACTCCAGTGAATATAGTTTCTCATACAGTCATGGAGATTTACAGCATGGAAACAGACCCTTCAGCCCAACTTGTCCATACTACCTCTTTTATTAAGCCTTCAAGCTAATCCCAATTGCCCGCATTTGGCCCATGTCCCTGTATACCCATCGCACCCATGGAACTGTCTAAATGCTTTTAAAAAGACAAAATTGTACCTGCCTGTATCACTGCACGGCGGCACAGTGGGTTAGCGCTGCTGCCTCACAGCTCCAGGGACCCGGGTTCGATTCCCGACTCGGGTCACTGTTTCTGTGCGCACATTCTCCCCGTGACTGCGTGGGTTTCCTCCAGTTTCCCTCCCACACGCCAAAGACGGGCGGGTTAGGTGGATTGGCCGTGCTAAATTGACCCTAATGTCAGGGAGATTAGCGGAGTAAAACTGGGGAGAGAGTGGGATTGTGGTCCATGCAGAATCGATGGGCTGAACAGTGTCCTTCTGCACGATTGGGATTCTAGTTCGAAGGGAGTACGAATAGAGGTTTAGAAGTTTATTTGGGGCGTGGATAGTGAGACACTCTTTCCGAGGGTAAAAAAGTCAAGTACTGGGGGACACAGGTTTAAGATGCGTTGGGAAAAGCTTAGAGGAGAACGTAGAACATTACAGCGCAGAACAGGCCCTTCGGCCCACGATGTTGCGTCGACCAGTTAAAAAGCAATGACCCACTAATCTAAACCAATCCCTTTCCATCCATAAACCTTTCCACGGATCTCTTAAACGCCCCCAAACTAGGCGCATTTACAACTGCAGCAGGCAGGGCATTCCAATCCCTCACCACCCTCTGGGTAAAGAACCTACCCCTGACATCCGTCCTATAACTACCCCCCCTTAATTTAAAGCCATGCCCCCTCGTGCTAGCTTTCTCCATCCGAGGAAAAAGGCTATCACTATCCACCCTATCTAAACCTCTAATCATCTTATATGTTTCAATAAGATCCCCTCTTAGCCGCCTTCTTTCTAACGAAAACAACCCCAAATCCCTCAGTCTCTCCTCATAGGACCTCCCCTCCATACCAGGCAACATCCTGGTAAACCTCCTCTGCACCCTCTCCAAAGCCTCCACATCCTTCCTATAATGCGGGGACCAGAACTGTACACAATACTCCAAGTGCGGCCGCACCAGAGTTTTGTACAGTTGCAACATGACGCTGCGGCTCCTAAATTCAATCCCCCTACCAATAAACGCCAAGACACCTTCCTAACAACCCTATCTACTTGATTCCCAACTTTCAAGGATCTATCAACTTTCAGGGAGTACAAGGGAAGCTTTTTTACACAGAGGGTGGTGAATGTCTGGAAGGGAGATGGTGGCAGCAGGTACAATAGTGGCATTGAAGGAGCAATAAATCCATGAATAGGATGGGAATGGAAGGATGTGACACTAATAGGCAATTTAGCATGGCCAATCCACCTAACCTGCACATCTTTGGACACTAAGGGACAATTTAGCATGGCCAATCCACCTAACCTGCACATCTTTGGACACTAAGGGACAATTTACCATGGCCAATCCACCTAACCTACACATCTTTGGAATGTGGGAGGAAACCAGGGCACCCGGAGGAACCCTACGCAGACATGGAGAGAACATGTCACCATCAGTGATCCAAGCCGGGAATCGAACCTGGAGACCTCGCACTTGTGATGCTGCAGTGCTAACCCACTGTGACACTTTGAGAAGGTGGTGGGTGAGCTGCCATCTTGGATCCGCTGCAGTCCCTGTGGTGTAGGTACACCCACAGTGCTGTTAGGGAGGGAGTTCCAGGATTGTGATTGGACATCAGTCAGTCCCCGTGTGTGTGGTGTAGGTACACCCACAGTGCTGTTAGGGAGGGAGCTCCAGGATTGTGATTGGACATCAGTCAGTCCCGCATGTGTGTGGTGTAGGTACACCCACAGTGCTGTTAGGGAGGGAGTTCCAGGATTGTGATTGGACATCAGTCAGTCCCTGTGTGTGGTGTAGGTACACCCACAGCGCTGTTAGGGAGGGAGTTCCAGGATTGTGATTGGACATCAGTCAGTCCCCCGTGTGTGTAGTGTAGGTACACCCACAGTGCTGTTAGGGAGGGAGTTCCAGGATTTTGACCCCAGCCACAGTGAAGGAACGGCCGATATATTTCCAAGTCGGGATGGTGAGTGGCTCGGAGCGGGGGAGCTTGCAGGGGGTGGTGTTCCCCATGTGTCTGCTGCCCCCCCCCTTGTCCTTCTAGGTGGTAGAGGTGGTGGGTTTGGAAGGTGCTGTGGAAGGAGCCTTGGCGAGTCGCTGCAGTGCATCTTGTAGATGGTACACACTGCTGTCACTGTGCGTAGGTGGTGGAGGGAGTGAGTGTTTGTGGTGAGCGTGTCGATCGAGCGGGGCTGCTTTGTCCTGGATGGTGTCGAGCTTCTCGAGTGTTGTTGGGAGCCGCACCCATCCAGGCAAGTGGGGAATATTCCATCACACTCCTGACTTGTGTCCTTGTAGATGGTGGACAGGCTTTGGGGGGAAGTCAGGAGGTGAGTTACTCTCCGCAGGATTCCCAGTGGACAGGCTTTGGGGGGAAGGGGGGGGGGGAGTCAGGAGGTGAGTTACTCTCTGCAGGATTCCCAGTGGACAGGCTTGGGGGGGGGGGGGGTCAGGAGGTGAGTTACTCTCTGCAGGATTCCCAGCCTCTGAGCTCCTCTTGTAGCCACAGTGACAGACATGGTGTGGGTCAGAGTGTGTGAGAGAGAGTGTGTGTGAAAGAGTGTGTGAGAGTGTGTGAAAGAGTGTGTGTGAGAGAGAGTGTGTGAAAGAGTGTGTGAGAGTGAGAGTGTGTGAAAGAGTGTGTGAGAGAGAGAGTGTGTGAAAGAGTGTGTGAGAGTGAGAGTGTGAAAGAGTGTGTGAGAGTGAGAGTGTGTGAAAGAGTGTGTGAGAGAGAGAGTGTGTGAAAGAGTGTGTGAGAGTGAGAGTGTGTGAAAGAGTGTGTGAGAGAGAGAGTGTGTGAAAGAGTGTGTGAGAGTGAGAGTGTGTGAAAGAGTGTGTGAGAGAGAGAGTGTGTGAAAGAGTGTGTGAGAGAGAGAGTGTGTGAAAGAGTGTGTGAGAGAGAGAGTGTGTGAAAGAGTGTGTGAGAGAGAGAGTGTGTGAAAGAGTGTGTGAGAGAGCATTGGGACAACATTCCTTTCCAAGCAGCTCTAATCTTATCCCTTTCACCTCATTTATCCTGGCGAAATTGTCTGGAAACTTCGACGATCAGTCCTGTGTCTGCACCCTTCCCAAATGTTGACCACCCCACCCACCCCCCACCCCCGCCTACTCCCCATCCTTCCTCCCGCCAGTCCCAGATGTGACCTTGGGCTCCAGGTGTGCAGTGTAAATATTGTGGGAGTTGCTATCTGTCAGACATTCTCGCGACACACTACATCTATTCTGAGAAACTCTCTGAATCTCCCCAGCTCCAGACACAGCCTCGCCTGGAATGTCTCACAAAAAAAACTGATGCGCCCGCAGCCTCATGCCGACTCTGTGCCCACCAACTCATCGGCACTCTCGAAACGCAGGCCGTGGGATCGCACTGTGCGTCAGGCAGTGAATGGGACACAGGCGCGGACTCAATAATTTTGGGGACGAGATCAGAAGGTGGATGTTAAATACCCAAAGATGTGCAGGTTAGGTGGATTGGCCATGCTAAATTGCCCCTTAATGTCCAAAGATGTGTAGGTTAGGTGGATTGGCCATGCTAAATTGTCCCTTAGTGTCCATAGATATGCAGGTTAGGGTGGATTGGCCATGCTAAATTGCCCCTTCGTGTCCAAAGATGTGCAGGTTATGTAGATTGGCCATGCTAAATTGCCCCTTAGTGTCCAAAGATGTGTAGGTTAGGTGGATTGGCCATGCTAAATTGACCCTTAGTGTCCAAAGATGTGTAGGTTAGGTGGATTGGCCATGCTAAATTGCCCCTTAGTGTCCATAGATATGCAGGTTAGGGTGGATTGGCCATGCTAAATTGCCCCTTAGTGTCCAAAGATGTGTAGGTTAGGGGGATTGGCCATGCTAAATTGCCCCTTATTGTCCAAAGATGCGCAGTTTAGGTGGATTGGCCATGCTAAATTGCCCCTTAGTGTCCATAGATATGCAGGTTAGGTGGATTGGCCATGCTAAATTGTCCCTTAGCATCAGGGGATTGGCAGAGTGGGATTACGGAGAGAGGGCCTGGGTGGGATTGCGGTGGGTGCAGACTCGATGGGCTGAATGGCCTCCTTCTTCACTGTCGGGATTCGATTCTATTCACAGTGGACGTGGGGTGGTCAATTTGAGAATGATGATCTGGTCAGTGCCCTGATCCCAGCCCGTGACGCTGGGCCGAGATCTCGGAATGAGCAAGTTCAGGAGAGGCAATGAGCGAGGAATATTATCACAAACGAATACTGGAACTCAACAAATGTTCTGGGAATTTTAAATCATCTGAAACCTACTTATGTCCATTGTCGGAAAAACTCATCGCATTCACTTTCGGGAGGGAAATCGGCTGTCCCACCCCAGTCTGGCCTCCTCATAGCGGCTGGCCCCCCCGCTCTCTCCTCCTCATAGGCCTGTATCAATCCCCAAACTAATCCCACTGCCCCGCTCTCTCCCTGTATCAATCCCCAAACTAATCCCACTGCCCCGCTCTCTCCTCCCCATGTCCCTGTATCAATCCCCAAACTAATCCCACTGCCCCGCTCTCTCCCCATAGCCCTGTATCAATCCCCAAACTAATCCCACTGCCCCGCTCTCTCCCCATAGCCCTGTATCAATCCCCAAACTAATCCCACTGCCCCGCTCTCTCCCCATAGCCCTGTATCAATCCCCAAACTAATCCCACTGCCCCGCTCTCTCCCCATAGCCCTGTATCAATCCCCAAACTAATCCCACTGCCCCGCTCTCTCCCCATAGCCCTGTATCAATCCCCAAACTAATCCCACTGCCCCGCTCTCTCCCCATAGCCCTGTACCAATCCCCAAACTAATCCCACTGCCCCGCTCTCTCCCCATAGCCCTGTATCAATCCCCAAACTAATCCCACTGCCCCGCTCTCTCCCCATAGCCCTGTATCAATCCCCAAACTAATCCCACTGCCCCGCTGTCTCCCCATAGCCCTGTATCAATCCCCAAACTAATCCCACTGCCCCGCTCTCTCCTCATAGCCCTGTATCAATCCCCAAACTAATCCCACTGCCCCCGCTCTCTCCCCATAGCCCTGTATCAATCCCCAAACTAATCCCACTGCCCCGCTCTCTCCCCATAGCCCTGTAACAATCCCCAAACTAATCCCACTGCCCCACTCTCTCCCCATAGCCCTGTATCAATCCCCAAACTAATCCCACTGCCCCACTCTCTCCCCATAGCCCTGTATCAATCCCCAAACTAATCCCACTGCCCCGCTCTCTCCCCATAGCCCTGTATCAATCCCCAAACTAATCCCACTGCCCCGCTCTCTCCCCATAGCCCTGTATCAATCCCCAAACTAATCCCACTGCCCCGCTCTCTCCCTATAGCCCTGTATCAATCCCCAAACTAATCCCACTGCCCCGCTCTCTCCCCATAGCCCTGTACCAATCCCCAAACTAATCCCACTGCCCCGCTCTCTCCCCATAGCCCTGTACCAATCCCCAAACTAATCCCACTGCCCCGCTCTCTCCCCATAGCCCTGTATCAATCCCCAAACTAATCCCACTGCCCCGCTCTCTCCCCATAGCCCTGTATCAATCCCCAAACTAATCCCACTGCTCCGCTCTCTCCCCATAGCCCTGTACCAATCCCCAAACTAATCCCACTGCCCCTGCTCTCTCCCCATAGCCCTGTATCAATCCCCAAACTAATCCCACTGCCCCGCTCTCTCCCCATAGCCCTGTATCAATCCCCAAACTAATCCCACTGCCCCGCTCTCTCCCCATAGCCCTGTATCAATCCCCAAACTAATCCCACTGCCCCTGCTCTCTCCCCATAGCCCTGTATCAATCCCCAAACTAATCCCACTGCCCCGCTCTCTCCCCATAGCCCTGTATCAATCCCCAAACTAATCCCACTGCCCCGCTCTCTCCCCATAGCCCTGTATCAATCCCCAAACTAATCCCACTGCCCCGCTCTCTCCCCATAGAACATAGAACATAGAACATTACAGCGCGGAACAGGCCCTTCGGCCCACAATGTTGCGCCGACCAGTCTTATTTTTAAAAAAATTAAGGGGGGGTAGTTATAGGACGGATGTCAGGGGCAGGTTCTTTACCCAGAGGGTGGTGAGGGACTGGAATGCCATTTAATTAATTTAAATTTAATTAATAATAAAGAACCTGCCCCTGACATCCGTCCTATAACTACCCCCCATTAATTTAAAGCCATGCCCCCTCGTGCTAGATTTCTCCATCCGAGGAAACAGGCTATCACCATCCACCCTATCTAAACCTCTAATCATCTTATATGTTTCAATAAGATCCCCTCTTAGCCGCCTTCTTTCCAGTGAAAACAACCCTAAATCCCTCAGTCTCTCCTCATAGGACCTCCCCTGCATACCAGGCAACATCCTGGTAAACCTCCTCTGCACCCTCTCCAAAGCCTCCACATCCTTCCTGTAATGTGGGGACCAGAACTGCACACAATACTCCAAGTGCGGCCGCACCAGAGTTGTGTACAGTTGCAACATGACGCTGCGACTCCTAAATTCAATCCCCCTACCAATAAACGCCAAGACACCGTACGCCTTCTTAACAACCTTATCTACTTGATTCCCAACTTTCAGGGATCTATGTACACATACACCTAGATCCCTCTGCTCCTCCACTCTATTCAAAGTCCTCCCGTTAGCCCTATACTCAACACATCTGTTATTCCTACCGAAATGGATTACCTCACACTTCTCCGCATTAAACTCCATCCGCCACCTCGCGGCCCAGCTCTGCAACCTGTCCAAGTCACCCTGCAAACTTCGACACCCTTCCTCACAATCTACCACACCTCCGACTTTGGTGTCATCAGCAAACTTACTAATCCACCCAACTATACATTGTGGGCCGAAGGGCCTGTTCCGCGCTGTAATGTTCTATGTTCTATGTTCTATACCCTCATCCAGATCATTAATAAAGATTACAAACAGCAGTGGCCCCAAAACAGATCCCTGAGGCACACCACTCGTAACCGAACTCCATGATGAATAATTACCATCAACCACCACCCTCTGTCTCCTATCTGCTAACCAATTCCTGATCCAAGTACCTAAATTACCACCAATCCCATACATCTGCATTTTCTGCAGAAGCCTACCATGGTGAACCTTATCAAACGCCTTACTAAAATCCATATATACCACGTCTACTGCCTTACCCCTATCCACCTCTTTGGTCACCTTCTCAAAGAACTCAATAAGGTTAGTAAGGCACGACCTTCCCGCTACAAAACCATGCTGACTATCTCTAATCAATTCATTACACTCCAAATAACTATAAATCCTATCCCTAATAATTCTTTCTAAAACCTTGCCCACTACAGAAGTAAGACTCACTGGTCTATAATTCCCAGGGAAGTCTCTGCTCCCCTTCTTAAACAATGGGACAACATTCGCTGTCCTCCAATCTTCCGGTACTATACCAGAGACCAACGACGACCTGAAGATCAGAGCCAGTGGCTCTGCAATCACCTCTCTTGCCTCCCATAGAATCCTAGGGTAAATCTCGTCTGGACCAGGGGACTTATCTATTTTCAACCCTTCTAGAATATCCAACACATCCTCTGTATCAACTACAATACTTTCTATTTTACACCCCTTCACCCCAGTGACCCCCTCAGCTACATTCATATCGTCCTGCGTGAACACCGAAGAGAAATAATGGTTCAATGCCTCTCCAATCTCTTCCGGTTCCACACACAACTTCCCCCTACTGTCTGTAACTGGCCCTAATCTTGCCCTAACCAACCTTCTGTTCTTGACATACCTATAGAACGCCTTAGGATTCTCCTTAATCCTATCAGCCAAAGTCATCTCATGCCCTCTTCTAGCCCTTCTTAACTCCCTCTTCAACTCCCTCCTAGCCAATCTAAAGCTTTCTACTGCACTACCCGAGCCCTCAAGCCTCATCCGAACATAAGCCTCCTTCTTCTTCCTAACCAACAAATCAACTTTTTTTGTGCACCATGGTTCCCTAGCCCTACCAATTCCTTCTTGCCTGACAGGGACATACCTATCACAGACCCGCAGTAGCTGCTCCTTGAAAAAACTCCACATTTCAGATGTTCCTAGTCCCTGTAATCTCCTAGTCCAACCAATGCTTCCTAATTCTCTCCTAATGGCCTCATAATTACCCTTCCCCCAGCTAAAACTACTGACCCGAGGTTCATGCCTATCCCTTTCCATCACTAAGGTGGACGTAACCGAATTGTGGTCACTATCACCAAAATGCACACCAACTTCCAAGTCTAGCACCTGGTCTGGCTCATTTCCCAGCACCAAGTCCAATATAGCCTCACCTCTAGTTGGCCTATCTACATATTGAGTCAAAAAACCTTCCTGCACACTTTGAACAAAAACTGACCCCTCTAACGAGCTAGAGCTATAGCAATTCCAATCAATGTTAGTAAAGTTAAAGTCCCCCATAACAATTACCCTATTACTTTCACTCCTAACCAGGATCGTCTCTGCAATCCTTTCCTCAACCTCTCTAGAACTTTTTGGAGGTCTATAAAAGACTCCCAACAGGGTGACCTCTCCTCTCCTATTTCTAATTTCTGCCCATACTACCTCAACAGACAAGTCCTCATCAAACTTCCTCTCTGACACTGTGATATAGTCCTTGACCAATAATGCTACTCCACCCCCCCTTCTACCTCCTTCTCTACTCCGACTAAAGCACTTGTACCCCGGGACCTGCAACATCCATTCCTGACCCTGCTCTATCCACATCTCTGAAATGGCCACAACATCAAAGTCCCAGGTACAGATCCACGCTGCAATCCCCAAACTAATCCCACTGCCCCCGCTCTCTCCCCATAGCCCTGTATCAATCCCCAAACTAATCCCACTGCCCTGCTCTCTCCCCATAGCCCTGTATCAATCCCCAAACTAATCCCACTGCTGCTCTATGTCCAGGTCAAGTGTGCGAACTGATGGAATTATCCGCTCACAATTTCTAAACTGGACGGACTTGGTGTTTAGACCTTCAGCTCATGACTTATTTCCAATCGTCCCCACGTTTATTTTCAGAGACTGTTGCAGCCAGCAGAGTCTGCCGTGTAAAAACTACAATCTCCCAAGTGTCCCCCTTTCCCCCCCACCCCAAAACTCAAGCAGAGCTGAGCAGACAAAGCCCTTCGCTCTCTCAGAGTGTAACACACACACACACAGATAACAGGGCTCCAGGTTACTGAGGATCTTGTCTCGGGCAACGCTCTGTTTTGGCTTCCCGGCTGCTCTCTCTTTATTTTGTCTTCCCCGCGGGACACCTGGTTGACTTATCTCCAGCTGGCGACAACGTCCGAACCTCAACCGTTCCCCCCCCTGCAACGACCCAACCAACCCCGCAGCGATACAATGAGAGTGTGCCGAAGGCTTCAGTGTCCGCACAGTTTGCAACAATCCCCCCCTTAACCACCACCGCACCCCCCACAAACCAACCAACCCCACCTCCCCCCCCCCCCCCAACCATCTCAGCTGCACAGAAACATGCGAGTTATCCCAAGGTCAGCGTGTTGTTGACGGAGATAAAGCAGCGTTCCCAAGCGGGAAGCTGAGCTGAGGATTCTCACACCGCAGAAGGCGAGGGTGCGGAGACAGTGCAGCAGGGTGGGGGCTCTGTCACTTTTGGTGGTTCGACCGTAATCTCCAGCCCTCCTCCCCCCCAATCCGCCCCCCCACCCCACCCCACCCCGTCGATTACTTATCTGTTCTCGCCCGACTTATCGGCGACCTTGCGGAGCTGCCCCTCGCTGCTGCTGACGGGCGGACACAGTCAACATGCTATCCCTGCCCATCGCGTTGGCAATCTTCGTCACGCTGGCACCGCTCAGGATGTCACACCTGCTGCCCGTCGCCCGACAGGACGCAGCCCACGCTGGCAACCGGTTGGCAAACACGTCTGCCGCCGTCAACAGGTAAACACCAAAGCAGCATCCACAAGGCAGGGAGACGGAGAGAGACGGACCAAGGGCAGAATTCTCGCTTTCGGGCGCAGGGTGGGGGAGGGAAGGGAGTTAATGTTGCCGCTTACTGAATGCCACTGTGTTACATCAATCCCCAAACTAATCCCACTGCCCCGCTCTCTCCCCATAGCCCTGTATCAATCCCCAAACTAATCCCACTGCCCCGCTCTCTCCCCATAGTCCTGTATCAATCCCCAAACTAATCCCACTGCCCCCGCTCTCTCCCCATAGCCCTGTATCAATCCCCAAACTAATCCCACTGCCCCGCTCTCTCCCCATAGCCCTGTACCAATCCCCAAACTAATCCCACTGCCCCGCTCTCTCCCCATAGCCCTGTATCAATCCCCAAACTAATCCCACTGCCCCCGCTCTCTCCCCATAGCCCTGTATCAATCCCCAAACTAATCCCACTGCCCCACTCTCTCCCCATAGCCCTGTATCAATCCCCAAACTAATCCCACTGCCCCGCTCTCTCCTCCCCATAGCCCTGTATCAATCCCCAAACTAATCCCACTGCCCCGCTCTCTCCTCCCCATAGCCCTGTATCAATCCCCAAACTAATCCCACTGCCCCGCTCTCTCCCCATAGCCCTGTATCAATCCCCAAACTAATCCCACTGCCCCACTCTCTCCCCATCGCCCTGTATCAATCCCCAAACTAATCCCACTGCCCCACTCTCCTCCCCATAGCCCTGTATCAATCCCCAAACTAATCCCACTGCCCCGCTCTCTCCCCATAGCCCTGTATTGATCCCCAAACTAATCCCACTGCCCCGCTCTTTCCCCATAGCCCTGTATCAATCCCCAAACTAATCCCACTGCCCCGCTCTTTCCCCATAGTCCTGTATCAATCCCCAAACTAATCCCACTGCCCCACTCTCTCCCCATAGCCCTGTATCAATCCCCAAACTAATCCCACTGCCCCGCTCTCTCCTCCCCATAGCCCTGTATCAATCCCCAAACTAATCCCACTGCCCCGCTCTCTCCCCATAGCCCTGTATCAATCCCCAAACTAATCCCACTGCCCCGCTCTCTCCCCATAGCCCTGTATCAATCCCCAAACTAATCCCACTGCCCCACTCTCTCCCTATCGAATGTTTTACATTTCACTGAATGGTTCAGTTTGTCCTGAATCAAGCATCTATCCATTCTCTCACAGAGAGCAGCTTAAAGTTCATTAATTCTTGTCACAAGTAGGGCTTACATTAACACCGCAATGAAGTTGCTGTGAAAATCCCTCCACACTCCTCCTCGGTCGACCCACACCCAGGAGCACCCCACCCCCCCATGCCCCTTCGATCGGGGGTGGGGGGGCGGTTTGCCAATCCAACCTCTTCCCCTCTGGCTGAGATCAATGGAGGGGCGTGGGGGACAGAGTGTTGGAGGCAGCTATAGCTATGGGGAGGCAGACACGAGGCAGGGGTGGAGCGCACGTGCAGACTCCCACACTTAGAATAGGGTCCTACAGTGCAGAAGGAGGCCATTCAGACCATCGAGTCTGCACCAGCTGCAATCCCACCCAAGCTCCATCCCCACAACCCCATGCATTTACCCCAGCTGGTCCCCCTGACACTAAGGGACAATTTAGCATGGCCAATCCACCTAACCTACACATCTTTGGACACTAAGGGGCAATTTAGCATGGCCAATCCACCTAACCTACACATCTTTGGACACTAAGGGGCAATTTAGCATGGCCAATCCACCTAACCTGCACATCTTTGGACACTAAGGGGCAATTTAGCATGGCCAATCCACCTAACCTGCACATCTTTGGACACTAAGGGGCAATTTAGCATGGCCAATCCACCTAACCTGCACATCTTTGGACACTAAGGGGCAATTTAGCATGGCCAATCCACCTAACCTGCACATCTTTGGACTGTGGGAGAGACCTGGAGCACCCAGAAGAAACTCACACAGACATTCACACACACAGTCACACGCTCACTCACATCCACATGCTCATGCGCACATTGACACACACAGTCCCTCACCCCCTCACTCCCACACACACCCCCACTAACTCTCACACCCACACACACACCCCCCACTAACTCTCACACACACACACACACACCCCCACTAACTCTCACACACACACCCCCCACTAACTCTCACACACACACACCCCCACTAACTCTCACACACACACACCCCCACTAACTCTCACACACACACACCCCCCACTAACTCTCTCACACACACACACACACCCCCACTAACTCTCACACACACACACACACCCCCACTAACTCTCACACACACACACACACCCCCACTAACTCTCACACACACACACACCCCCCACTAACTCTCACACACACACACACCCCCCACTAACTCTCTCACACACACACACACCCCCCACTAACTCTCTCACACACACACACACCCCCACTAACTCTCACACACACACACACACACACACCCACTAACTCTCACACACACACACCCCCCACTAACTCTCTCACACACACACACACCCCCACTAACTCTCACACACACACACACACCCCCACTAACTCTCACACACACACACCCCCCACTAACTCTCACACACACACACACACCCCCACTAACTCTCACACACACACACACCCCCACTAACTCTCACACACACACACACACCCCCACTAACTCTCACACACACACACACACACCCCCACTAACTCTCACACACACACACACACCCCCACTAACTCTCACACACACACACACACCCCCACTAACTCTCACACACACACACCCCCCACTAACTCTCACACACACACACCCCCCACTAACTCTCACACACACACACCCCCCACTAACTCTCACACACACACACCCCCCACTAACTCTCACACACACACACCCCCCACTAACTCTCACACACACACACCCCCCCCACTAACTCACACACATACATCCCCCCACACTGACTCACTCACAAGCTCACGTACTCACATTCACTCACTCACTCTCACACAACCCACTCTCACACAGAGACATGCTTTCACACTCACACTCACAAAAACGCTCACTCACTCTCACATTCGCTCATTCACACACACTCTCTCACATTCACACACACTCCTGCACTCCCTTCACACATTCATACTCATCCACACTCTCAAACACACATTCACACACTCTCTCACACACACACTCACAAACAATCACTCACACTCACTCACTATCCTACACTCCCTCACTCCCACACACACACACATTTACACACTCTCACTAACGCTCAGACACACTCAGGCACACAATCACTCACAGGCTCTCACACTCTCACCCTCACTCACTCGCACACTCATTCACCCATTCACACACTCACTTTCTCACACAGACACAGACTCATACACTCACTCACACAGGCACAGACAGATACTCACTCTCTCACTCTTACACTCACACTCACACATACTCACACTCCCGCATTCCCTTCACACATTCACACTCACCCATACTCTCAGACTCGCACACTCACACACATTCTCTCAAATGCACACACTCACTCACACTCAACCACTCACACACACACTCACACATAGTCTCATACACTCTCTCACACACATTCATTCACACTCGCTCACACATTCTCGCATGCACTCAGACACACACACTCACGGAAATGTGCTCTCTCACTCTCACATACATACACACTTGCTCACACACATACTCTCACACTCACATTCACACACACACACTCTCACTCATGCTCACTCACACACTTACACATACTCATACTCCCACACTGCCTCACTCCCTCATCCCCTCACTCCCACACTCACTCATCCTCTCACTCACACACAGTCACACTCGCATGCACTCTCACACGCACTCTTCAACAGCTCTCACACACACACACAATTCATTCATGCACTCACACAGAGACGTGCTGTCTCACTCACACACTCCCACTCACTCTCTCTCTGTCAATGCACACTCACACTTACTTACACACACGCACACTCATACTTACACGCACACTCACACTTACTCACTTACACACACGCACACTCACACTTACTCACTTACACACACGCACACTCACACTTACTCACGCACACTTACTCACTTACTCACGCACACTCACACTTACTCACACGCACTCTCACACTTACTCACCTACTCACACACGCACTCTCACACTTACTTACACACACGCACTCTCACACTTACTTACACACACGCACTCTCACACTTACTTACACACACGCACTCTCACACTTACTTACACACACGCACTCTCACACTTACTCACTTACACACACGCACTCTCACTTACTCACACACACGCACTCTCACACTTACTCACTTACACACACGCACACTCACACTTACTCACTTACTCACACGCACACTCACACTTACTCACACACACACTCTCACACTTACTTACACACACGCACTCTCACACTTACTTACACACACGCACTCTCACACTTACTCACACACACGCACTCTCACACTTACTCACACACACGCACTCTCACACTTACTCACACACACGCACTCTCACACTTACTCACTTACACACACGCACACTCACACTTACTCACTTACACACACGCACACTCACACTTACTTACTCACACGCACTCTCACACTTACTCACTTACTCACGCACACTCACACTCACTTACTCACATGCACACTCACACTTACTCACTTACTCACACGCACTCTCACACTTACTTACACACACGCACTCTCACACTTACTTACACACACACTCTCACACTTACTTACACACACACTCTCACACTTACTTACACACACGCACTCTCACACTTACTCACACACACGCACTCTCACACTTACTCACACACACGCACTCTCACACTTACTCACACACACGCACTCTCACACTTACTCACACACACGCACTCTCACACTTACTCACACACACGCACTCTCACACTTACTCACACACACGCACTCTCACACTTACTCACACACACGCACTCTCACACTTACACACACGCACTCTCACACTTACTCACTTACACACACGCACTCTCACACTTACTTACACACACACTCTCACACTTACTTACACACACACTCTCACACTTACTTACACACACGCACTCTCACACTTACTCACACACACGCACTCTCACACTTACTCACACACACGCACTCTCACACTTACTCACACACACGCACTCTCACACTTACTCACACACACGCACTCTCACACTTACTCACACACACGCACTCTCACACTTACTCACACACACGCACTCTCACACTTACACACACACACTCTCACACTTACTCACACACACTCACACTTACTCACACACACGCACTCTCACACTTACTCACTTACACACACGCACACTCACACTTACTCACTTACCCACACGCACTCTCACACTTACTCACTTACACACACGCACTCTCACACTTACTCACTTACTCACACGCACACTCACACTTACTCACTTACTCACACGCACTCTCACACTTACTCACTTACACACACGCACTCTCACACTTACTTACACACACTCTCACACTTACTCACACACACGCACTCTCACACTTACTCACACACACGCACTCTCACACTTACTCAGTTACTCACGCACACTCACACTCACTTACTCACACGCACACACACTTACTCACTTACACACACGCACTCTCACACTCACTTACACACACGCACTCTCACACTTACTCACTTACTCACACGCACACTCACACTTACTCACTTACTCACACGCACTCTCACACTTACTCACTTACTCACACGCACTCTCACACTTACTCACTTACTCACACGCACACTCACACTTACTCACTTACTCACACGCACTCTCACACTTACTCACTTACACACACGCACTCTCACACTTACTCACACACACGCACTCTCACACTTACTCACACACACGCACTCTCACACTTACTCACTTACTCACACGCACACTCACACTTACTCACTTACACACACGCACTCTCACACTTACTCACTTACACACACGCACTCTCACACTTACTCACACACACGCACTCTCACACTTACTCACACACACGCACTCTCACACTTACTCACTTACACACACGCACTCTCACACTTACTTACACACACGCACACTCTCACTTACTCACTTACTCACACGCACTCTCACACTTACTCACTTACTCACACGCACTCTCACACTTACTTACACACACGCACTCTCACACTTACTCACTTACACACACGCACTCTCACACTTACTTACACACACGCACACTCTCACTTACTCACTTACTCACACGCACTCTCACACTTACTCACTTACTCACACGCACTCTCACACTTACTCACTTACACACACGCACTCTCACACTTACTCACTTACACACACGCACTCTCACACTTACTTACACACACGCACACTCTCACTTACTCACTTACTCACACGCACTCTCACACTTACTCACTTACACACATGCACTCTCACACTTACTTACTCACACGCACTCTCACACTTACTCACTTACACGCACTCTCACACTTACTCACTTACACGCACTCTCACACTTACTCACACGCACTCTCACACTTACTCACTTACACACACGCACTCTCACACTTACTCACTTACACACACGCACTCTCACACTTACTCACTTACACACACGCACTCTCACACTTACTCACTTACACACACGCACACTCACACTTACTCACTTACTCACACGCACACTCACACTTACTCACTTACACACACGCACTCTCACACTTACTCACTTACACACACGCACTCTCACACTTACTCACTTACACACACGCACACTCACACTTACTCACTTACTCACACGCACACTCACACTTACTCACTTACACACACGCACTCTCACACTTACTCACTTACACACACGCACACTCACACTCACTTACTCACACGCACTCTCACACTTACTCACTTACTCACACGCACACTCACACTTACTCACTTACACACACGCACTCTCACACTTACTTACACACACTCTCACACTTACTTACACACACGCACTCTCACACTTACTCACACACACTCTCACACTTACTCACACACGCACTCTCACACTTACTCACTTACTCACGCACACTCACACTCACTTACTCACACGCACACTCACACTTACTTACACACACGCACTCTCACACTTACTCACTTACTCACACGCACACTCACACTTACTTACTCACATGCACACTCACACTTACTCACTTACACACACGCACTCTCACACTTACTTACCCACACGCACTCTCACACTTACTCACTTACTCACATGCACACTCACACTTACTCACTTACTCACACGCACTCTCACACTCACACACACGCACTCTCACACTTACTCACTTACACACACGCACTCTCACACGTACTTACACACACGCACACTCTCACTTACTCACTTACTCACACGCACTCTCACACTTACTCACTTACTCACACGCACTCACACTTACTCACTTACACACACGCACTCTCACACTTACTCACTTACACACACGCACTCTCACACTTACTCACTTACACACATGCACTCTCACACTTACTTACACACACGCACACTCACTTACTCACACGCACTCTCACACTTACTTACACACACGCACTCTCACACTTACTTACTCACACGCACTCTCACACTTACTCACTTACACACACGCACTCTCACACTTACTCACTTACACACACGCACTCTCACACTTACTCACTTACTCACACGCACACTCACACTTACTTACACACACGCACTCTCACA
Organism: Carcharhinus amblyrhynchos; assembly: GCF_965287045.1. Classification (NCBI taxonomy): domain Eukaryota; kingdom Metazoa; phylum Chordata; class Chondrichthyes; order Carcharhiniformes; family Carcharhinidae; genus Carcharhinus; species Carcharhinus amblyrhynchos. The sequence continues at coordinate 10,554 of NW_027649819.1, read as the reverse complement.
CTTACTCACTTACTCACGCACACTCACACTTACTCACTTACACACACGCACTCTCACACTTACTCACACACACGCACTCTCACACTTACTCACTTACACACACGCACTCTCACACTTACTCACTTACTCACACGCACTCTCACACTTACTCACTTACTCACACGCACTCTCACACTTACTTACTCACACGCACTCTCACACTTACTCACTTACACACACGCACTCTCACACTTACTCACTTACTCACACGCACTCTCACACTTACTCACTTACACACACGCACTCTCACACTTACTTACACACACTCTCACACTTACTTACACACACGCACTCTCACACTTACTCACACACACGCACTCTCACACTTACTCACACACACGCACTCTCACACTTACTCACTTACTCACACTCATGTACTCACACGCACACTCACACTTACTCACTTACACACACGCACTCTCACACTTACTCACACACACGCACTCTCACACTTACTCACACACACGCACTCTCACACTTACTCACTTACTCACACTCACGTACTCACACGCACACTCACACTTACTCACTTACACACACACACTCTCACACTTACTTACACACGCACTCTCACACTTACTCACACACACGCACTCTCACACTTACTCACACACACGCACTCTCACACTTACTCACACACACGCACTCTCACACTTACTTACACACACGCACTCTCACACTTACTTACACACACGCACTCTCACACTTACTCACTTACTCACATGCACACTCACACTTACTCACTTACTCACACGCACACTCACACTTACTCACTTACACACACGCACTCTCACACTCACACACGCACTCTCACACTTACTCACACACACGCACTCTCACACTTACTCACTTACACACGCACACTCACACTCACTCACACACACGCACACTCACACTTACTCACTTACACGCACACTCACACGCACTCTCACACTTACTCACTTACACACACGCACACTCACACTTACTCACTTACACACACGCACACTCACACTTACTCACTTACACACACGCACACTCACACTTACTTACACACACGCACATTCACACTTACTCACTTACACACACGCACTCTCACACTTACTCACTTACACACACGCACTCTCACACTTACTCACACGCACTCTCACACTCACTCACTTACTCACACGCACTCTCACACTCACTCACTTACTCACACGCACTCTCACACTTACTCACTTACACACACGCACTCTCACACTTACTCACACGCACTCTCACACTCACTCACTTACTCACACGCACTCTCACACTCACTCACTTACTCACACGCACTCTCACACTTACTCACTTACACACACGCACTCTCACACTTACTCACTTACACACACGCACTCTCACACTTACTCACTTACACACACGCACTCTCACACTTACTCACACGCACTCTCACACTCACTCACTTACTCACACGCACTCTCACACTTACTCACTTACTCACACGCACTCTCACACTTACTCACTTACTCACATGCACACTCACACTTACTCACTTACTCACACGCACACTCACACTTACTCACTTACTCACACGCACACTCACACTTACTCACTTACTCACACGCACACTCACACTTACTCACTTACTCACACGCACACTCACTCACTTACTCACACGCACACTCACACTTACTCACTTACTCACACGCACACTCACACTTACTTACACACACGCACTCTCACACTCACACACACGCACTCTCACACTTACTCACTTACACACACGCACACTCACACTTACTCACTCACACACACGCACACTCACACTTACTCACTCACACACACGCACACTCACACTTACTCACTTACACGCACACTCACACGCACTCTCACACTTTCTCACACTTACTCACACGCACTCTCACACTTACTCACTTACACACACGCACACTCACACTTACTTACACACACGCACACTCACACTTACTCACTTACACACACGCACTCTCACACTTACTTACACACACGCACTCTCACACTTACTCACTTACACACATGCACTCTCACACTTACACGCACTCTCACACTTACTCACTTACTCACATGCACACTCACACTCACTCACTTACTCACACGCACTCTCACACTCACACACACGCACTCTCACACTTACTCACTTACACACACGCACACTCACGCTTACTCACTCACACACACGCACACTCACACTTACTCACTTACACGCACTCACACTTTCTCACACTTACTCACACGCACTCTCACACTTACTCACTTACACACACGCACACTCACACTTACTCACTTACACACACGCACACTCACACTTACTCACTTACACACACGCACTCACACTTACTCACTTACACACACGCACACTCACACTTACTCACTTACACGCACTCACACTTTCTCACACTTACTCACACGCACTCTCACACTTACTCACTTACACACACGCACACTCACACTTACTCACTTACACACACGCACACTCACACTTACTCACTTACACACACGCACACTCACACTTACTCACTTACACACACGCACACTCACACTTACTCACTTACACACACGCACACTCACACTTACTCACTTACACACACGCACTCTCACACTTACTCACTTACACACACGCACTCTCACACTTACTCACTTACACACACACACGCACACACAGCAATGAGGTCGACTCTTAACTGCCCCCCTCCGGAATGGACCGAGTGTGACACTAAGTTCAAGGGACAATTAGGGATGGGGAACAAATCTTGGGCCCTGCCCAGTGATGCCCCCACATGGTAAAAAAATAAAGAAAATGTTCCCACCTGACCTTGCGAATATATCCCACCTTCTCCGGCTTTATCTCAGACGCAATCCTTTTATCCCACTCCGATGGACACTCGGAACAGAGCGAATTTTGGTCTCTCGAGGAGGGGAGGAATGGGAATTGTGGGATATGGGGCGAGGGCAGGGAAAATGGAGTCAAAGCCTACAATCGGTCATGATTGTATTTAATGACAGAATCGATTTGACAGGCCATCTAGTCTAGCTCCAAACCACAGAGTCCCCCACAATATCCCGAATTAATTTCGGGTGACATTTCGGAAGGGTTAAGAACCCCGCCCTCCCCCACACGGTTCCGTCAGGTTTTGCTGAGGGCTTTGTCTTGTATCCTTCCTGTTTCAACGCCAATAACTCTGTCTTTTTGTTTTGTTTCTTACAGGGAAAACGAGAGGGCCGTCCAGGAGGTAAAAAATATGCTACTGAGGGCCTTAAACCTGCGACAAATTCCCAGAACCCACTTGGAAACAGTGAACCAACTCCGACACATCTGGAGAGCAAGGTTCCAGGCCACATCCCAGAGCCTCAGGGAGTCTGGGCGAGATGACCAAACAGGTACAAGAATGCAAGAGCTGCGGCTAGACTGGATGGCCTGTCAAATCTAGTCCGCCGTTCATTTCCAATCACGGCCAATCTTAAGGCTTTGGGTGCGCATTCCCGCCCTCTCCCGATATCCCATAATCCCTCCCAAGATTCTGAAAAGCTCGCCCCACCCCACAGCCTTAAGTTGACTTAGCAATGGAGTACCCACAATCCTCCAGGGGACAACATTCCAAAGATCCACAAATCCCTCAGTGAAGAGGTTTGTCCTCATCTCCGCCCTAACTAAGCAGCCCCTTATCCTGAGTCCACCCGCGTTTCCCATTCCCCAACCCCCAGGGGGAAATAATCTTACACCCCATCCTATCAAACCCCCTTCGGAATCCCGTAGCTATGAATGAGATCACCTCACTCTTCTGCTTATCACCTACATGTCTGTTACCTGTATCCATGTCACGTAAGGACAGCATGGTGGCCTCATGGTTAGCACCGCTGCCTCATAGCGCCAGGGACCTGGGTTCGGTTCCCGGCCTTGGATCACTGTCTGTGTGGAGTTTGTACATTCTCATTGTATCTGCATGGGTTTCCTCTGGATATTCCAGTTGCAGGCTAGATGTGTAGGTTAGGTGGATCGGCCATGCTAAATTGCCCCTTAACGTCAAAATATGTGCAAATTAGGTGGATTGGCCTTGCTAAATTGTCCCTTAGTGTCCAAAGATGTGCAGGTTAGGGTGGATTGGCCATGCTAAATTGTCCCTTAGTGTCCAAAGATGTGCAGGTTAGGTGGATTGGCCATGCTAAATTGCCCCTTAGTGTCCAAAGATGTGTAGGTTAGGTGGATTGGCCATGCTAAATTGTCCCTTAGTGTCCAAAGATGTGCAGGTTAGGTGGATTGGCCATGCTAAATTGCCCCTTAGTGTCCAAAGATGTGCAGGTTAGGTGGATTGGCCATGCTAAATTGTCCCTTAGTGTCCAAAGATGTGCAGGTTAGGTGGATTGGCCATGCTAAATTGTCCCTTAGTGTCCAGAGATGTGCAGGTTAGGTGGATTGGCCATGCTAAATTGCCCCTTAACGTCAAAATATGTGCAAATTAGGTGGATTGGCCTTGCTAAATTGTCCCTTAGTGTCCAAAGATGTGCAGGTTAGGGTGGATTGGCCATGCTAAATTGTCCCTTAGTGTCCAAAGATGTGCAGGTTAGGTGGATTGGCCATGCTAAATTGCCCCTTAGTGTCCAAAGATGTGTAGGTTAGGTGGATTGGCCATGCTAAATTGTCCCTTAGTGTCCAAAGATGTGCAGGTTAGGTGGATTGGCCATGCTAAATTGCCCCTTAGTGTCCAAAGATGTGCAGGTTAGGTGGATTGGCCATGCTAAATTGTCCCTTAGTGTCCAAAGATGTGCAGGTTAGGTGGATTGGCCATGCTAAATTGTCCCTTAGTGTCCAGAGATGTGCAGGTTAGGTGGATTGGCCATGCTAAATTGCCCCTTAGTGTCCAAAGATGTGCAGGTTAGGTGGATTGGCCATGCTAAATTGCCCCTTAGTGTCCAAAGATGTGCAGGTTAGGTGGATTGGCCGTGCTAAATGTTCAGGGTTCAAAAGGGGAAGGCCTGATTAAGATGCTCGTTTGGAGAGCTGGTGCAGACTCAATGGGCCGAATGGCCTTCTCTACACAGTGGAAAGCCTCCATTGGAGCTCCCCCTGCAGTCTGGCAAGCAGAACTTCAGGAGGAGCTCAGTTGACAGAGATCTTGCCTGGAGAACTTGCTCAAAGGCGGAGGGGGGAAGCGAGGGAGCGGTTTTTCCCGGTAAATATAGTGACCGTCCGGACTTATCTCAACATCGTTGTCTCTTTCAGCTGCTGACTCCGCACAGAGCAGGGTATCGGTCGCAGGACGCAACGAGTCAACCTCACCGGAAATCTGCTGTCAAACTGCGGCCCAAATTTCCCTGACAGGTAAACGTAGGCCTGAGAAACAACACCAAGGGTGTGGGTTAACCGAGAGACTGACACAGCCACACCGGCTAACACCACGGAATAGAGATAAGGATTGGGGCAGATAACATGAGAGTGCGGCACTGTGGGATTATGTCTCAGTTGGTTAGCACCGCTGCCTCACGGCGCCAGGGATCCGGGTTCAGCCCCCACCCTTGTGGGTGCAGTTTGCTCATTCTCCCCGTGTCTGTGTGGGTTTCCTCCGGGTGCTCCAGTTTCCACCCACAGTCCAAACATCAGTGGGTTAGGGTGGATTGGCCATGCTAAATTGCCCCTTAGTGTCCAAAGATGTGCAGGTTAGGTGGGTTGGCCATGCTAAATTGCCTCTTCATATCCAAAGATGTGCAGGTTAGGGTGGATTGGCCATGCTAAATTGTCCCTTAGTGTCCAAAGATGTGCAGGTTAGGTGGATTGGCCATGATAAATTGCCCCTTAGTATCCAAAAATGTGCAGGTTAGGGGGATTGGCCATGCTAAATTGCCCCTTAGTGTCCAAAGATGTGCAGGTTAGGTGGATTGGCCATGATAAATTGCCCCTTAGTATCCAAAAATGTGCAGGTTAGGTGGATTGGCCATGATAAATTGCCCCTTAGTATCCAAAAATGTGCAGGTTAGGTGGATTGGCCATGATAAATTGCCCCTTAGTGTCCAAAGATGTCTAGGTTAGGTGGATTGGCCATGCTAAATTGCCCCTTAGTATCCAAAGATGTGTAGGTTAGGTGGATTGGCCATGATAAATTGCCCCTTAGTGTCCAAAGATGTCTAGGTTAGGTGGATTGGCCATGCTAAATTGCCTCTTCGTACCAACAGTGTAAATACATGGGGTTAGGATCTGGGTGGGATTGCTGGCACGATGGACCAAATGGCCTCCTTCTGCACTGCAGGGATTCTGTTCTATTCTATTCCCCAGCGTCAGATCTTCCTTATCAAGTTATGACTTGCAAAATGTTTGGTCCACGGCCCTGAATGTTACGACGTGCCATCCAGGTAAGGAACGTGAGGCATCCCACCCTCACCCTTTCCATCTGACCATCTCGTCCGCATCTTCCCGCAGCTCAAGACACTCAACCTTGCTCCGTAACCATTGCTCATCTTATGTCTTTCCTCAGATCTGGGCTGGGACCACTGGATCTTGTACCCGGAGCAAATTACCTACGTGGCATGTGCCAGCTGTCGACACGCACGGGATGTGATGCCCGCCCGCTGCCAACAAGACCGGCCCGGCTCGAGATCGAAATCTCCCAGGGTAAGTGCCATGGCAGTGGGGAGAGGGGTAAGCGGGGGGGGGGGGGGGGGGGGGGGGGGGGGGGGGAAGCACCCTTACGCCCAATCTCTGCAGCTTTGAATGCGGAAGGGTGGCACGGTGCCCGCAACGGGCAGGGGAAGTGGGCCGACGACCGTCATGCCAGGGAGGGTCAGACGGTGTCTCGAAGTTCCAGCCTCCGCGCTCCCTGGCATGATGGCGACACCCTAAAGTTTTATTTGTCAGTGTCGCAAGTCTCTTACATTAACACTGCAATGAAGTTACTGTGAAAATCCCCCAGCGCCACACTCCGGGTTACACTGAGGGAGAATTTAGCATGGTCAATGCACTTGGCACCACCGGGATTTGCAAAATTGCCCCTTAGTGTGCAAAAGATGTGCAGGTTAGGTGGATTGGCCATGCTAAATTGCCCCTTAGTGTCCAAAGATGTGTAGGTTAGGGTGGATAAGCCATGCTAAATTGTCCCTTAGTGTCCAAAGATGTGTAGGTTAGGTGGATTGGCCATGCTAAATTGCCCCTTAGTGTCCAAAGATGTGCAGGTTAGGTAGATTGGCCATGCTAAATTGTCCCTTAGCGTCCAAAGATGTGTAGGTTAGGGTGGATAAGCCATGCTAAATTGTCCCTTAGTGTCCAAAGATGTGTAGGTTAGGTGGATTGGCCATGCTAAATTGCCCCTTAGTGTCCAAAGATATGCAGGTTAAAAACTTGTTCACTGATGTTTTTATTGGGTAGCACAGTGGGTTGGCACTGCTGCTTCACAGCTCCAAGGACCTGGGTTCGATTGCCGGCTCGGGTCACTGTCTGTGCAGAGTTTGCACATTCTCCTCGTGTCTGCGTGGGTTTTCTCTTAGTGCTCCGGTTTCCTCCCACAGCCCAAAGATGTGCGGGTTACGTTAATTGGCCGTGCTAAAATTGCCCCATTGTGTCCTGAGATGTGTAGGTTAAGGGGATCAGTGGGTAAATGTGTTGGGATATGGGGTTAGGGTCTGGGTGGGATAGGAGTCAGTGCAGACTCAATGGGCCGAAGGGCCTCCTTCTGCACTGCAGGGGTTCTACTCGATCCCACTCACCTCATGTACAAAAGTTCTACAATTAAGCATATCAAAATGTTTCCTGAACACAAAATCTGTTGTTGAATTTTGTTCTTCAATATCTCCATGACCTTCCCTCCCCCCCCGCCAGCTCCCCCTATTCCAGTCTCGTGTGTGTTCCTGAATTCAATCGCTCCGCCATCGGCAACCCAGTCTTCAGCTGGCCAAGGGCCACAAACTCTGAGATTGTTCCTCTCAAACACACACACACTCTCTAACATAGAACATAGAACATTACAGCGCAGAACAGGCCCTTCGGCCCACGATGTTGCGCCGACCAGTTACAAAACAATGACCCACTAGCCTAAACCAATCCCTTTTCGTCCATAAACCTATCCACGGATCTCTTAAACGCCCCCAAACTAGGCGCATTTACAACTGCAGCAGGCAGGGCATTCCAATCCCTCACCACCCTCTGGGTAAAGAACCTACCCCGTCCTATAACTACCACCCCTTAATTTAAAGCCATGCCCCCTCGTGCTAGATTTCTCCATCCGAGGAAAAAGGCTATCACTATCCACCCTATCTAAACCTCTAATCATCTTTTATGTTTCAATAAGATCCCCTCTTAGCCGCCTTCTTTCCAGCGAAAACAACCCCAAATCCCTCAGCCTCTCCTCATAGGACCTCCCCTCCATACCAGGCAACATCCTGGTAAACCTCCTCTGCACCCTCTCCAAAGCCTCCACATCCTTCCTGTAATGTGGGGACCAGAACTGCACACAGTACTCCAAGTGCGGCCGCACCAGAGTTGTGTACAGTTGCAACATGACGCTGCGACTCCTAAATTCAATCCCCCTGCCAATAAACGCCAAGACACCGTATGCCTTCTTAACAACCTTATCTACTTGACACCCAACTCTCAGGGATCTATGTACACATACACCTAGATCCCTCTGTTCATCCACACTATTCAGAGTCCTCCCATTAGCCCTATACTCGACACATCTGTTATTCCTACCAAAGTGAATTACCTCACACTTCTCCGCATTAAACTCCATCCGCCACCTCTCGGCCCAGCTCTGCAACCTGTCTAAGTCTTCCTGCAAACTATGACACCCTTCATCACTATCTACCACACCTCCGACTTTGGTGTCATCAGCAAATTTACTAATCCACCCAACTATACCCTCATCCAGATCATTAATAAAAATTACAAACAGCAGTGGCCCCAAAACAGATCCCTGAGGCACACCACTCGTAACCGAACTCCATGATGAATATTTACCATCAACCACCACCCTCTGTCTCCTATCCGCTAGCCAATTCCTGATCCAATTCCCTAGATCACCCCCAATCCCATACATCTGCATTTTCTGCAGAAGCCTACCATGGTGAACCTTATCAAACGCCTTACTAAAATCCATATACACCACGTCAACTGCCTTACCCCCATCCACCTCTTTGGTCACTTTCTCAAAAAACTCAATAAGGTTAGTAAGGCACGACCTACCCGCCACAAAACCATGCTATCTCCAATCAATTCATTACTCTCCAAATAACTATAAATCCTATCCCGAATAATTTTTTCTAAAACCTTGCCCACAACAGAAGTGAGACTCACTGGTCTATAATTCCCAGGGAAGTCTCTGTTCCCCTTCTTAAACAATGGGACAACATTCGCTAACCTCCAATCTTCCGGTACTATACCAGAGGCCAACGACGACCTGAAGATCAGAGCCAGAGGCTCAGCAATCACTTCTCTTGCCTCCCAGAGAATCCTGGGGTAAATCCCATCCGGACCAGGGGACTTATCTATTTTCAGACCCTCCAGAATATCTAGCACATCCTCCTTATCAACTGCAACACGGTCAATTCTACTCCCCTGCAACCCAGTGTCCTCCTCAGCTATATCCATGTCCCCCTGCGTGAACACCGAAGAGAAATATTGGTTCAATGCCTCTCCAATCTCCTCCGGTTCCACACATAACTTCCCTCTGCTGTCTATAACTGGCCCTAATCTTGCCCTAACCAACCTTCTGTTCTTGACATACCTATAGAACACCTTAGGATTCTCCTTAACCCTATCAGCCAAAGTCTTCTCATGTCCTCTTTTAGCCCTTCTTAGCTCACTCTTCAACTCCCTCCTAGCCAATCTAAAGTTTTCTAGTGCACTACCCGAGCCCTCACGTCTCATCCGAACATAAGCCTCCTTTTTCCTCTTAACCAACGAAAAAACTTTTTTTGTGCACCACGGTTCCCTAGCCCTACCAATTCCTCCTTGCCTGACAGGGACATACCTATCACGGACTCGCAGTAGCTGCTCCTTGAAAAAACTCCACATTTCAGACGTTCCCAGTCCCTGTAATCTCCTAGTCCAACCTATGCTTCCTAATTCTCTCCTAATAGCCTCATAATTACCCTTCCCCCAGCTAAAACCACTAGCCCGAGGTTCATGCCTATCCCTTTCCATCACTAAGGTGAACGTAACCGAATTGTGGTCACTATCACCAAAATGCACACCAACTTCCAAGTCTAGCACCTGGTCTGGCTCATTTCCCAGCACCAAATCCAATATAGCCTCACCTCTAGTTGGCCTATCTACATACTGAGTCAAAAAACCTTCCTGCATGCTTTGTACAAAAACTGACCCCTCTAACGAGCTAGAGCTATAACAATTCCGATCAATATTAGTAAAGTTAAAATCCCCCATAACAATTACCCTATTACTATCACTCCTAACCAGGATCGTCTCCGCAATCCTTTCCTCAACCTCTCTAGAACTTTTAGGAGGTCTATAAAAGACTCCCAACAGGGTGACCTCTCCTCTCCTATTTCTAATCTCCGCCCATACTACCTCAACAG